>NC_060123.1:557313518-558003240 GCF_021461395.2 Schistocerca americana
CTCACTCACACACACACACACACACACACACACACACACACACACTCATGTGTGCACATGTGTATAATTTATCACTTTTTTTGTATGTTGCAGAGCCATCCACATCTAATTCTCATCAATAGTTTTTGACGTTAAATTTGGATCTAGTTGGTGTGAAGCATAGATGTGACTTGAGACACCACAAGTCTCTTCATTACAGTCAATCAACTATTTGTGGATCAGCTGTATTCTGCTATCTGCTGGTGTTATAATTCATATATAACAAGAGACTGTGTAACACCAAAGTATTAATTTCTGTATGGTTATATCCAGTTGAAATATTTATTTGTAAAACTGTATAATATTTTCATCTTTGTTGACATACTTGCTGGGTCTCCACGTACAAAGCAAAGTGCACCTTGGACCTCGAAAATTCATATTTAATCTGTGTTTAGACAGTGTTCACTCATTCATATTATGCATGGTTTTATTATGTGGCATGTTCAATGATTTTATACAAGATTTTGTTCCTGGATATGAGAATATTCAGAATATTATTAACTAATAAGCTATTGTTTATAAATTGGAATGAAACAATAGTTTGTGTTAGTATAATTCATTGTCATTTCCACTTTAATGGTGGACGTGATTAGTGACAGTGCTTATCACCTCAGTCTATTATGTAAATAACAAGAAATAATGATGATGTATGTTATGCTCGAAGTGTCACAAATCACATTTGTGTGTGTGTGTGTGTGTGTGTATGTGTGTGTGTTTTTTCTTTTTTTTTTAATTTTGTGTTAAGGTTGTTTAATAATGTTGTCTTTAAACATGAATATTTCTACTTTGTGTTTATATCTATTAGTTTCTTGAGAAGTAACAATTGTGTGCCAACTGTAATTAACTGTGATAGATTTAAAGTAAATTGTTATGAATTCCTTTCAAGAATTGTGGATTAGTTGGCCATTACGTGAAAAATTACAAAATACATAACTATACAAATAGTTTATCATGTGTCTGTCAGTTGTAAAATAAAATATTTATGATGATGATGATAGTATCTCAGATTGGATGGAGAGAATATAAGACAGCACATATGACAACAGAAAAGGGTGGTATATTTCTTGTTAGAATAGTTTTAGTGTAGCTTTTGTTGCAGAACATGTTCACATATATGTAGACTGCTGCTGTCAATGTTAGTTTCAATAAAATTCTTCTGAATTTGTTACAGTGTCATGTCATAATTTGTTATGTAAACCAATGTTTCAGCCATGTTTCAACATATGAAATGTGTTCAGAAAGTAATGGGATTTTTTTTAATTTTGCAGGCTTTATACATCTGATTTCCAAAAATTGTTTTTAATCTTGTTGGTACACGTTTCTGATGTACATTTGCATGCTCAGCTGTTTTGACTATTTAGTTTATTGTTGGCAGTCGAAGAGGTATGTGGTTTTGCCTGCATAGCAAATTTTTACTTTCAAAACCAATAGGTCAAAGACTTTGCATTAAACTTTGTTTGAAAAATGGAATAAAGTGCAATACTGCGTATGAAATACTGACTGTGCCTTTTGGTGAATCTCCTATGAGTAAGACAAGAGTTTACACGTGCTACGACCATTTCCAAGGGGGTTGAGAAGACATTGAAGACAATGGCCACCCTAGCACATAAATTACTGGTGACAGAATGAAAGAAGTAAAGCAAATGGTTCTGGAAAATTGTTGAATCACCATCAGAGAGGTTGCTAATAAAGTCAACAGTGAACCAGAACTTCTAAAGAAGGCTACAACAGGTGACAAAACATGGGTGTACTGGTATGATGTTGAAACCAAGGCCAGATTGTCCCAAACTACCTGAAAAGCAAAAACCAAAAAAAATTTGACAAGTTTGATCCCATATAAAGGTTCTTCTCACTTTTTTCTTCAATTACAATGGGATAGTGCATCATAATCATACAGTCAAGAAGGAATACTACCTGGATGCTATGTGCAGTTTGTGTGAAGCAGTCTGAATATTAAATGGCCACAATTGTGACAAAACTATTCATGGAAATGGCATCACAAAAATGCTCCTCCTCACATTTCAATGCTTGTTTGTGATTTTTTGACAAAAGACAAAACTGTTTAGTCACTTGTGCCTTCGTATTCACTGGATGTAGCCCCCTGTGACTTCTTTCTATTCCTGAAGCTGAAGAGAACCATGAAAAGGCATTGTTTTACTACTATTGATGAGATAAAAAAACAGAGTTGCTGAAGGAACTAACACCATAATGAAAAGTGAGTTCTAGAAGTGCTTCCAAGATGGAAAAAGGGCTAGCACAAGTGTATTTTATATGAGGGGAATTACTTTGAAAGGGTTCAAAGTTGATATTGATGAATAAATAAAGAATCTGTAAGAAAAACAAACATTCATATTACTTTTTGATCACACCTTGTGTAACATTTTTTGATGGTCACCTGCAGCATTGATTTACATCACGAAGTGGTCACAAAACTGGGAGAATTTTTTTGAAACAGAAAAAATACTTTGTTACTGACTGCATTACACATTAACAATCACTTGAGTTCACAGTCGCCTGTTACCTTCATGGAAGATAATATTTGTAGTATGTATAGAACTCGTGTGCCTCTGTGTAGAGCTAAATGCTTTGCGAATTGGTGTGCTGAGTCAGTCATGACTGTTCAGCTTTAACAAACCAAACAATTTATATGAGGTTTTGATCAGTGATGAGTGGTCTATTACTGTAAGCTCTAAATGTGCTTCAATGACTACAGTTTGTAAAAGGGACAAAACAAAAGCTTAGATTGGAGAAGGCTGGAAAGGAATTGGCCATCTTTTTATTGCCTGGGAAATAACTTTAACCTGTTTAAAGAAATGAAACTTCCTAGCAGATTAAAATTGTGTTCTGGATCAAGACTCGAGCCTCGGCCTTTACCTTCAGCAGGTAGATGCTCTACTGGCTGAGCTATCCAAGCATGGCCCACAACCATCCCTCAAAGCTTTGCTTCTGGCAGTACTTCTGCTACCTCCCAATATTCACCAAAGTTACTCTCTGTGCCTTGCAGGAGGACCGACGGAAGTGAAGCTGTGGGGGTGGGTTGTGAGTTACGCTTGGATAGCTCAGACGGTGGAGCACATGTTCACAAAAGGCAAAGGTCCCAGTTTCAATTCCTGGTCTAGCATACAGTTTCAATCTGCCAGGAAGTTTCAGAACAGTGCACACTCTGCTGCAGAGTGAAAATTCATTCTGGAATTTATGGGAATCAGGGAATACTTAAATCTGAATGACCAGACAATAAATGGAACCATTGTTATCCAAAATACGAACAATAAATCCCACTGGATGAACAGTAGGGCTGTGAACACTAATAAACAAAGTATGGGATGTGTGATCTAATATGTGATTTACTATACACATACAGCCTGATATATGAAAATTGCAAAATGTTTTCTAAAAGCTTTGGACATTCAATTAATTTTGGAAATAATACCAGTGCTGCATACATGTAGTCTGTTCTTTATATATTTACTCACTGCCTGACTAAAAAAGTCAAGCACCAAGGAGGGGTGGAGAAAATGAGATGAATCTTCACAGGTTGAGGTGGTATTTGATGTTATTTCAGTGTTAAAAATATGAGTCAGATTTACAAAGAACTAGGCAGTACGAGTTCACTTATCAGTATGTTTATGAGCTCACTTATCAGTATGTTGTTGCATATAGCCTGGATGCAAGCACTGATTCCATTGGGAAGGGTATTATACAGCTATCATATTCTCTGCTAAGGGAAACTGGAGCACAGCTGTTGTAACTGGTCCTTGATATTCTGGATACTGGCACAGGCATAGATTTGACGTCTGAACTGGTCCAATGCATGTTATATCTGGGACATATATGAGGATTTTGCTGGCCACTACAATACCTTAACATCACACAGACAGTTCATAGAACACATGTCGTATGGGTGAGCAATGTCCTGTTGAGAAGTAGCACCAAGGTCAAGTGGCTGTCATATTCCACCCTCAGCGACTGTAACTCGTAGATACTGCTTCTCAGTTAGGGCTGGTGTTATCCAGCCTTACCTTCAACCAATTACTGGCCAGGAGACTCCACCACTTGAATAGAATATGCAGAATGATTTTTGCCAGCTGAACTGAGAGTTTATACGTTCCCTCGGAACAGGTACATTGTCGCAGGAGGCTGACCCCTGTCACTTACTCGACTGTGGAAATGCCGCATGCTACACCGTGTACCAATATGGCAAGCTACTTGTGACAGAATGCGGCATTTTTGGTAGCTTGCTGACAGGTTGCACCTGTGATATTACAGTGTCCAGCTGCAGAATTGTGACTGTTATGCAACTGCACATAATTTGAATGGTTACAAGGACTTGCTTGCAGCTTAGCCCACTTCATTGGGAAGGAAATTTCACTGGCTCTCTTTGCTTTGTTATTGCTCGTGTAACAACTTATATATGAGATAAAATATGTTGCTATGAAAAGAGCCCTGAAATTCTTTTTAGGGATGCTGTGCTGTGGCTTTCTTTGGATCATTAATTTTCAACAAAACAAACTATATTATGTTCTTATTATTCTGGATCTGGCTTTCTACTAAAGGAACATTGTTTCATTACTGTAACTCACTATAAAGTTCAGCATATCTTCCTTACTTTACAGTTATTTAAAAGGTTACTGAAAATTATTTCATTATCAATACTGATGTTACAGTACGCAATGTTTGTTCAACATCAAAATTTTGCAGTGGATTTCTGTTAACAATAAAACACCAATAAGTATCACAACTAACACGAGAACATGAGACTATTATCAGAGAAAAAGATGTTTTTACTATAATGTTTGCCAGACCAAAACTATGCACAACAAGATTTCTTTTATGTTATGAAGGTAAATTATCTTTTTTCACTGTTAATAATATATCATCCGCAGCCCGCGTCCACCTGTAAAACACATCATGAAATCTGCTGCTCTGCCCTGCAAATCTGAAAGCTGAAAGAAGTAATTTTTGTTCACTATTACCTGTCCTGTCCATTATAATTATCCGGGCTGTTATGCCGTGGTCGGTTGATGAATTCCGTGGTGATTCCCAACGTGCTATTACCTGTCCGCTTCTTTGTGCTATGATTGGTTTCATTTAATGTAGTTTGAATGCGCCGCGGCAGCGGCTCATTTGTTCGTAGCGCAGCTCTGCACCACAAATAATATTTAAATAGCTGAAAATGTCTTAAAAGGATGGGATAAAATACCAGGCAAGCTTATTACAAATCATAATGCAAGTTTTCACTAAGTAACTCTATTCAAAACATTTAGACAGATTAAATTAATACATACCTTTACAAATCAGTACCTAGTGGCGTCCTTCCCTCAACCTTGACAAAAGAATGCTACACAAGCATACAATATAGCGTCACCGTCTCTTCCTACTCACGTAACTCCAAGAAGACAACAGAGAAATGAATGCTCCTTCACTACTATTTATACTCGTTGTGACATATTCTCATCTTTGTTTGATATTTAATAAGTATCGTCTGTGGCGGTTTCAGTACTCGCCGACACTGATATTATCTTTAAAAAAAAAAAATTGGTACATAATTCTATACAAGTATAAAACAAGGCACATAATAGTTTCTCTTTATTACAAAAAGTTCACACAATCGTTGTCCACGCAATTACAATCATCCAGTTCAATTATTCTTTTCTCCTTTTTTACTACATATAATGTGTTTTGCTAGGAGATGTTACAATAAGTAATTGATATTAATATTCACTGTGCTACTTTGTCAGCAGAATAATTATCATTTTATAAAGAAACTTGGTTGTATTACTAAGATAAAACAACCTGAGACTGGTAATGTGACTTGGGTTTGTAAAACACTACGGAGCACAATGCGATTTTAGCTACATATGTCAACAGTCATGAAAATAACTGGCCATGTTTTGTACTTTTCTGACTGAATCAAGAATATTTTGCCTGGCAATGTTGAAAAGTTGCAGCAACCAGTGTTTTGGTGAAGACAATAAGACCCATTTGCTCTACATTACAAGATGCTCACACACAATGAGTGTGAAAATAATCCTGCCTTTTACTAAGTTGAGCAGTACCTATACTATAGAGCATTGTGAATACCGCTATTGGATTTTTTATTATGGAACCTTGAGTTTAAGCTTTAATGACAAGCAAACCAATAGCCCTATCACCAAATGAGCTATACCAATATTTTTCTTGTTTTATTCTGTGTTGGGCTGTATGGAGCAATTTGATTTTAAAGTTCAATATATATCTTTTATTTTAGACTGTAATAAGGAATGTCTGGCATGTTCCATATGAACTGCTCATTTCGAAACTATGTAGCTAGAAATGTATTTGTCCAATGTTCATGAAATTTAAATGGGTTGGTAGTGAAAATCTCAAGTTAGAGAATTTTTCAGTCACCCAAAAAAAGTTCCTATGGTTTTTCTAAAGTAACTTTTTCTCAGCCCAGGACAGATATATAACATGGGTTTCTTTTGGAGGTCTCTTTGTAGTTGTAAGAAGCAAGAACCACTGTGCCCATACAATATGATACATATTTTATAAAGACTGATATTTAAGATGTTCTATGAATGCTGGACTGTGGGAATAACAAAAGGCACAGTGGCAGAATCAGATGTTACATTGCCAATGACAAGCAAACTGTTGTCCAACAGCCGGGAGGGTTTGCAGCAACAATGCATTAATTTTCACAGCATTCTCACTGTTAATCGCAAAGTCCAGCACGTACAGCACCAGTATTACATATCACTTTATAAAATCCGTATCACTCTGTATGGTCACTGTGGTTGTAACTTCTTGCAACCAGAAGAGAGATCTTCAAAAGAAACCCATGCTTTTTCTTACGTCTTTATCCTGTTCTGAGAAAAAGTTTCTTTAGGAAAATCATTAGACTTTTTTTTGCTGACTGAAAATTCTCTAACTTGAAATTTCTGCTATCAACATACGTGCCTATGACATATTAACATTTCATTAACATCAGACAAATACATTGCAAGCTATAAAGTTTCGAAGTGAGCAGCTAGTAGTGAAATGCTGAAAGTAAGACATTCCTTATTACAATCTAAAATAGAAAGTATATATTTCAGCTTAATACAGAACAAAAAAGAAAAATATTGGTATAACTCATTTTGTTATAGGCCTATTGGTTCACTTGTAATTAAAGATTAAGCTCAATTCTCCATAATAAAAAAAAACCACTAGTATTCTTAGTCATCCATTGTATGTATTCTTTCCTCGCATTGTAACCATGGTCCCTCCTCACCCTACTTTCTTTGCTCTAAATATTTCATACAATACTTTTCTTATTGTTGTGTCTATGATTACAAGATCTTTGGATTATTCCCAAGGGAGATCAAATTCAACGCAATCACATTGTATGAAATTTTACATCACAACTCAAGACTAAAAATTTCATACAATGTCATTATGTTGAATTTGATCTCCCATGGGAATAATCACAACTCAAGACTCCCCCTCTTGAACCATGGACCTTGCCGTTGGTGGGGAGGCTTGCATGCCTCAATGATACAGATAGCCGTACCGTAGGTGTAACCACAATGGAGGGGTATCTGTTGAGAGACCAGGCAAATGTGTGGTTCCTGAAGAGGGGCAGCAGCCTTTTCAGTAGTTGCAGGGGCAACAGTCTGGATGATTGACTGATCTGGCCCTGTAACACTAACCAAAACGGCCTTGCTGTTGTGGTACTGCGAACAGCTGAAAGCAAGGGGAAACTACAGCCGTAATTTTTCCCGAGGGCATGCAGCTTTACTGTATGATTAAATGATGATGGTGTCCTCTTGGGTAAAATATTCTGGAGGTAAAATAGACCCCTATTCGGATCTCCGGGCGGGGACTACTCAAGAGGACGTCGTTATCAAGAGAAAGAAAATGCGTTCTACAGATCGGAGCATGGAATGTCAGATCCCTTAATCGGGCAGGTAGGTTAGAAAATTTAAAAAGGGAAATGGATAGTTTAAAGTTAGATATAGTGGGAATTAGTGAAATTCGGTGGCAGGAGGAACAAGACTTTAGGTCAGGTGAATACAGGGTTATAAATACAAAATCAAATAGGGGTAATGCAGGAGTAGGTTCAATAATGAATAAAAAAATAGAAGTGTGGGTAAGCTACTACAAACAGCATAGTGAACGCATTATTGTGGCCACGATAGACACGAATCCCATTACTAGTACAGTAGTGCAAGTTTATATGCCAACTAGCTCTGCAGATGATGAAGAAATTGATGAAATGTATGATGAGATAAAAGAAATTATTCAGGTAGTGAAGGGAGACAAAAATTTAATTGACTGGAATTCGACAGTAGGAAAAGGAAGAGAGGGAAACGTAGTAGGTGAATATGGATTGGGGCTAAGAAATGAAAGATGAAGCCGTCTGGTAGAATTTTGCACAGAGCATAACCTAATCACAGCTAAAACTTGGTTCAAGAATCATGAAAGAAGGTTGTATACATTGAAGAACGCTGGAGACACTAAAAGGTTTCAGATAGATTATATAATGGTAAGACAGAGATTTAGGAACCAGATTTTAAATTGTAAGACATTTCCTGGGGCAGATGTGGACTCTGACCACAATCTATTGGTTATGAACTGTACATTAAAACTGAAGAAACTGCAAAAAGGTGGGAATGTAAGGAGATGGGGCCTGGATAAACTGAAAGAACCAGAGGTTGTACAGAGTTTCAGGGAGAGCATAAGGGAACAATTGACAGGAATGGGGAAAAGAAATACAGTAGAAGAAGAATGGGTAGCTTTGAGGAATGAAATAGCAAAGGCAGCAGAGGATCAAGTAGGTAAAAAGACGAGGGCTAGTAGAAATCCTTGGGTAACAGAAGAGATACTGAATTTAATTAATGAAAGGAGAAAATACAAAAATGCAGCAAGTGAAGCAGGCAAAAAGGAATACATACATCTAAAAAATGAGATCGATAGGAAGTGCAAAATGGCTAAGCAGGGATGGCTAGAGGACAAATGTAAGGATGTAGTGGCTTATCTCACTAGAGGTAAGATAGATACTGCCTACGGGAAAATTAAAGAGACCTTTGGAGAATAAAGAACCACTTTCATGAATATCTAGAGCTCAGATGGAAGCCCAGTTCTAAGCAAAGAAGGGAAAGCAGAAAGGTGGAAGGGCTATATAGAGGGTCTATACAGGGTCGATATTATTGAGGACAATATTATGGAAATGGAAGAGGAGGTAGATGAAGATGAAATGGGAGATATGATACTGCGTGAAGAGTTTGACAGAGCACTGAAAGACCTAAGTTGAAACAAGGCCCCGGGAGTAGACAACATTCCATTAGAACTACTGACAGCCTTGGGAGAGCCAGTCCTGACAAAACTCTACCATCTGGTGAGCAAGATGTATGAGGCAGGCGAAATTCCCTCAGACTTCAAGAAGAATATAATAATTCCAATCCCAAAGAAAGCAGGTGTTGACAGATGTGAAAATTACCGAACTATCAGTTCAATAAGTCACAGCTACAAAATTCTAACACGAATTCTTTGTAGACGAATGGAAAAACTGGTAGAAGCCGACCTCGGGGAAGATCAGTTTGGATTCCATAGAAATGTTGGAACACGTGAGGCAATACTGACCCTATGACTTATCTTAGAAGAAAGATTAAGGAAAGGCAAACCTACGTTTCCAGCAATTGTAGACTTAGAGAAAGCTTTTGACAATGATGACTCGAATACTCTCTTTTAAATTCTGAAGGTGGCAGGGGTAAAATACAGGGAGCGAAAGGCTATTTACAATTTGTACAGAAACCAGATGGCAGTTATAAGAGTCGAGGGACATGAAAGGGAAGCAGTGGTTGGGAAGGGAGTAATACAGGGTTGTAGCCTCTCCCCGATGTTATTCAATCTGTATATTGAGCAAGAAAGGAAACAGCAGAAAAATTCGGAGTAGGTATTAAAATCCATAGAAAGAGAAATAAAAACTATGAGGTTCGCCGATGACAATGTAATTCTGCCAGAGACAGCAAAGGACTTGGAAGAGCAGTTGAATGGAATGGACAGTGTCCTGAAAGGAGGATATAAGATGAACATCAACAAAAGCAAAACGAGGATAATGGAATGTAGTCGAATTAAGTCGGGTGATGCTGAGGGAATTAGATTAGGAAATGAGACACTTAAAGTAGTAAAGGAGTTTTGCTATTTGGGGAGCAAAATAACTGATGATGGTTGAAGTAGAGAGGATATAAAATGTAGACTGGCAATGGCAAGGAAAGCGTTTCTGAAGAAGAGAAATTTGTTTACATCGAGTATAGATTTAAGTGTCAGGAAGTCATTTCTGAAAGTATTTGTATGGAGTGTAGCCATGTATGGAAGTGAAACATGGATGATAAATAGTTTGGACAGGAAGAGAATAGAAGCTTTTGAAATGTGGTGCTACAGAAGAATGCTGAAGATTAGATGGGTAGATCACATAACTAATGAGGAAGTATTGAATAGGATTGGGGAGAAGAGGATTTTGTGGCACAACTTGACCAGAAGAAGGGATTGGTTGGTAGGACATGTTCTGAGGCATCAAGGGATCACCAATTTAGTATTGGAGGGCAGCGTAGATGGTAAAAATCGTAGAGGGAGACCAAGAGATGAATACACTAAGCAGATTCAGAAGGATGTAGGTTGCAGTAGGTACTGGGAGATGAAGAAGCTTGCACAGGATAGAGTAGCATGGAGAGCTGCATCAAAGCAGTCTCAGGACTGAAGACCACAACAACAACTACTTTAAGTATCTCATTTCCTAATCTAATTCCCTCAGCATCAGCCAACTTAATTCGACTGCATTCCATTATCCTCGTTTTGCTTTTGTTGATATTCATCTTATATCCTCCTTTCAAGACACTGTCCGTTCCATTCAACTGCTCTTCCAAGTCCTTTTCTGTCTGTGACAGAATTACAATGTCATCGGCGAACCTGAAAGTTTTTATTTCTTCTCCATGGGTTTTAATATCTACTTCGAATTTTTCTTTTGTTTGCTTTACTGCCTGCTCAGTATACAGATTGAATAACATCGGGGATAGGCTACAACTCTGTCTCACTCCCTTCCCAACCACTGCTTCCCTTTCATGCCCCTCGACTCTTATGACTGCCATCTGGTTTTTGTACAAATTGTAAATAGCCTTTCGCTCCCTGTATTTTTCCCCTGCTGGGTCTCCCACAGGACCAGCCCTCTATTTTAACTGATAAGAGGCGAATGTGGTTGGTGTTTTAAAATGTTGTGTGATGTCTGGCATTCTTCCCAAAATATTGGGTGTGAGATTTTAATGTGCTGCAGAGTGGCTCGGTCACTCATTATTTCCAAGTAGTCAACCAGCCACAGTCACCTGTGCCTGTTTTTAACAAAATTTTATCGCTGACTTTACCACATTTTTCTACTGTGTTTCATCTGACTTTTAATAAGTGATTTTCTAATGCTCGTTTTATCCAGACTGTCTTTTCTATTTATTATTATGTTTTCAATATAATAGAGGGAAACACTCCACGCAGGAAAAATATATTTAAAAACAAAGATGATGTGACTTACCATACGAAAGCGCTGGCAGGTCGATAGAAACACAAACAGACACATACATACACACAAAATTCAAGCTTTCGCAACAAACTGTTGCCTCATCAGGAAAGAGGGAAGGAGAGGGAAAGACGAAAGGAAGTGGGTTTTAAGGGAGAGGGTAAGGAGTCATTCCAGTCCCGGGAGCGGAAAGACTTACCTTAGGGGGAAAAAAGGACGGGTATACACTCGCGCGCACACACACACACACACACACACACACACACACACACACACGCACACACACACACACACACATATCCATCCACACATATACAGATGTATCATTCATGCAAGGGCACTAATGACTTTGCTGTTTAGTGCCTTCACCCATAAATCATCATCATCATCATCATCATCATAAAGTACCCTTCAACAATGGAAAATCCAAGATGGAATAATGATAATATTATGAAAAGGATAGACTGTTACTCACCATATACAGGAGACAAGTCACAGACAGGCACAACAAAAAGACTGATATACATTTGGGCCTTTAGCCATAAAGCTTTCTAAAGTAGCAAATGCACACATATTCACAAGAGCTCAACTCACGCGCAGATAGTCCCTTTGTCTGGCCACTGAGTCTGCCTTAGAAGGCCTTTTGGCCTAAAGCTCAAATGTATAGCAGTCTTTATTGTTCTGCCTGTCTGTGACTCGAGGTCTCCTCTATATGGTGAGTAGCAATCTATCCTTTTTGTACCAAGTACCCTAAGCAATACAAAGATGGAGTGATTATCACGAACATTGGGAAGATTTCGAATGACAAAATCCAAAATGATCACAATTTTCTTTGGACGTTTAGGGGACAAAAATAAGTTATTTCATGCTCTGTCTTCAGTCACAATGCAATTAGATATCTAATTTATCTTTCAACAGCAAATTGCTTTTGCAGTGAATAAAGTTACTCAAGAGGGGACTATAACTGAGTAAAACACATATTCTGATATCTGAATGGCGTCTTACATTATATAATTTATGACAGAAGATGATTTGAGAAGTGCTAATGATGCTGAATGGCAGTCATATCAACATAAAAGGCTGTGTAGTGTATGCAGCAGAGTTTATGTATGACATGGCTACTTTCACAGGTGGCCTGGCCTGTGGTGGTGTAGGATAAGCCTGTGACAGGAGTGGAATGGAAGGTGCTAGATGAGTGGATTGGGCAGGTCTGGCACATTGGTGTGCCACAGGAATCTCTTCCATACAGTCTGGCCACTCGTGAATGACGTATCTGCAGTGATGAGAACTCCCTCACCCAGTATGTTGAAAGTCTCACAAAGGCTTTCACCCGCGTGACCGCTACGGTCGCAGGTTCGAATCCTGCCTCGGGCATGGATGTATGTGATATCCTTAGGTTAGTTAGGTTTAAGTAGTTCTAAGTTCTAGGGGACTGATGACCACAGATGTTAAGTCCCATAGTGCTCAGAGCCATTTGAACCATTTGAAAGGCTTTCACAGACAGGCACTGTCCCTCAGACCTAGTCTGCATACAGATTTCCCTTGATATATCCCCACACACACCTCAGTCTTCCTAACAAACCCAGGAACTAGCTACTAAGGAGTGCTCCCTTCATCACCCAATACTACTTTGGACTCGAACAGTTGAACCACATCCTTCATCAGGACTTTGAATACCTATTATCATGCCCTGAAATGGGGGACAACCTACCCAAGACCCTTCTCACCCCTCCTAAAGTGGTATTCTGTTGTCCACCCAACCTCCACAACACCATAGTCCCTCCCTGTGGCACTCCCAATCCCAGTCCATTGCCAGTGGGTTATAGCCCTGTGAAAGACACAGGAGTAAGACCTGCCCAATCCACCCACCCAGCACTTCCTGTTCCACTCATGTCACAGGCTTATCCTATTCCATCTGATGTCAAGCCTCTTTATAAAGCAGCCACGTCATATACTAGTGCTGCTGCAATCGTTGCACAGTTTGTTATATTGGTATGAGTACCAACCAGTTGTCCACATGGATGAACAGCCACCAGTAAACTGTGGCCAAGAGCAAAGTAGACCACAGACCACTCTGTGGCCCAACAGGCAGCTGAACCTAATGTGCTTGATTTCAATCGCTACTTCACAACCTGGGGTACTGGAACCTCCCCTCCACCACCAGCTTTTCTGAACTGCACAGTTGGGAGTTATCCGTATAACACATTCTCTGCTCCTGAATTTATCCTGGCCTCAACCTGCAGTAACCTACTGTCCTTGCACACTCTATCCAACAGTTTCCACCCTCTCTGTCCTGTAA
Source organism: Schistocerca americana (assembly GCF_021461395.2). NCBI lineage: Eukaryota > Metazoa > Arthropoda > Insecta > Orthoptera > Acrididae > Schistocerca > Schistocerca americana. The sequence goes on from NC_060123.1 coordinate 557,327,378, forward strand.
CCTCCTCTGTATCCACGTATCCTCACCCCCATTATGTACCACTCTCTGCCAATGCATCCATCCATCCTACCCCTTCCCTATTCCTCTCCTTTCCTGCTCCCTATCCCCCCCTCCCCCCCTCCCCCACAACCACCACCACCTCACAGACCCACAGCCTCTCATCACCGCATCTGGTAGCAGTCTTGTCATGCCTTCATCTAGTCCATATATACTCCGCCAAGGACGCTAGCCCTCCCTCCACATTTACCCATCTACCCCTTCCCCACCCCTATTATTCACATGACAGTTGCGTTCTGGTCTGAGCTGCTGGAGACAAAGTGTGCTTGCTTGTGTGAAGGAATGTGTGTGTGTTTCCTTTTCTGAAAAGGCTTTGGCCAAACGCTAAGTATTATCAATCTTTTCATTGTGCCTGTCTGCAACTCACAATGTCATTTTACAGTGAGTAGCAATCTATCCTTTTCCTTATATTATTGGGTTTCCAAACCTGGAGTTTCTATTGTTTGATTGTCAAACATGAGCTAGCTGTGTAAGCAGCAACTGTGTGAACCAAGTACATTGTTAGCATACATTGCCTGTTAAATAGTAAAATTTTTATGTTAACTCTTTTAAGATTATTTTTTCTTCATCAGCCAGTTTTCGTTCCCCCTCTGTTCCTGAACGATCGGTAGGAGCCAATCTCGCCATGCCACCGTATGGCCCTGTGTTTACGATTGGTGCAGCTGTTGGTTATAATGTTACAACTGTAAATAGAAGACTAAGTTTTATTATTTTGTTCTGCTGCTGTTTGAATGATTTATGCAAATGGATAAATTAGAGTTTCTTCTTGTTTTTCTTCCCATGGAATCCGAGTAATCAAATGCATATTTCTCATGCGACATTTGATTTTGAATACAATTTGTAAGCTTCATGCAACCTATCCAGTACCTCACAGGAGCAGGCATAGTGATCTGCTTAATGAATATCAGGGAATAACAGACAAACAAAGTTATTGGAAAGACTCGAGGGAGCCAACAGCGACATGGATATAGATTCTTTTCATTATTTAGGGACCAAACAAGAGGGGAAACAGTATAAAAATAATGGACAGGCTAGTTGGTATGCATCAAATGTACAGATCTCAAGATGAAAAATGTGGGTAGGCACAGAATTTCACACTGCCTACATCTACTGTTTAGTTTTGTTCCATAGTGTTAATGAATGTAATTTTCAGTGTTATCTCTTCTGAATCCTCAAGTGAATTGATTACTGCATGGTACTGAATAATTATTTTACTGCATTTCTTCTTGCTTCCATCCCCACCAACGTACTTTCTCATTCTCTTGACAGTTGTGAAATTCTGTTTGTCAGTGTATGCAGCATAAGACTGCATGTAAATACAGTTGACTTCTAGGTGCCAAGTGTTTGATATCTTACTATTTCATGACTTGTGGGGCAAGGCTGACTGAAACAAGCTTTCATAGCAAACTATCATATTAAGTGTTCTATCCTTTGGATTTTGGGAAATTGTAATCATGATGGAAAACTATATACCTCAAGATTTCACATACCGTAAGCTGATGAGCAGAAAATAACTCTAGCTTTGCTATCCCCACACTGAAATTACATAACAACAGTGTTAACAGCCCCTTTCTACTCTGGAAAGCTTCAGAAAATGAGGAATTCGTGATTATATATAATTGAGTGCCTTATATGTAGGTAGCCTGAAAGACAAGATTAGAAGATTTCAGGAGATAACGCTACATAAAAACCACACACAATTGTGCCTACCCTCTGAGAGCCCATATAAGATGAGCACGACAAGCATTACATTACATAGCTGCCCCTAGCACAACTAAGAAATGGCAACATCATTGTGAATTTTTGACAATCCTGTGTTAGTGCACTTATTTTTGAGTGCAGTCGTGAATTAAACAATAGGAAATCCAGGCTGAAATGTAACACCCAGCCACCACTCCCATCATGCACTGGTGCTGCTACTCGCAGTGTGGTTTCAGTTGCCTGAGATTGCAGTTGTGTGTGTGAGTTGTGTTTGTCAATACAAGACAGGATATTTAGTTTTAGATACCACTTTTGGTAACTAAACTACCACACCCAAAAGCGGTATTATAAATAACCCAGAGATGGAAAAACATAAAGGCATGTGTGACATTGAAGATTTAAGACCATTCTTAACTGAATGAGGAAATGATAGCAACAGAAATTACATTCTTCCAAATTCTTGGTATATTCTTCGGACAACTTATTGGGCTCTTGGTGAAAGGGTTGCAGTTTAACCAATCAAAAAAAGGTTATAATTATTTAAATATCATTCTGCATCAGAGTACAAAGGAATAATTCATCATAGTGCAGGGATAGTTTATAAAGTTGCTACCACTGTAGTACAGTAGTAAGTAAGTACAAGGGCATGCTGAAAGGTAGGGCCTCTGGATTTTTTTATTCTGTTCTCAATAGTAGTTGAGGTATTACATGTCATGCATATTACTCATTCAAATTATCTGCTTTCCTAATGCACGTGACAACTCTGCCACTAGAGGATTCTGAAGTGTAGCATATAACATAGCAGTGTGTAACTATCTAGACCAGTGTGTGAGGAACCTTCAGTAAACTGAAAGCACAAATTTAAAGAGTGTCCACATATGGAGCACCTACTCCTTCAGCATAACAACGCTAGACTACACTTGTGTGCTGTGACATCTGCAACAATCTGACTCCTTGGGTTCACTGTTACCAGTCACCCTTCAGACAGTATCAACTTAGTGCCACCTGATATTCATCTGTTTGCAAAACTTAATAAACACTTTCAAGGAATTCACTTTGATAGTCATGAAGCCTAGTAAGTAGAGGTGAAGTTGTGGCTCCATCAACAAAGTCAAACATTCTACAGTTATGGTATCAACAAACTGGTGTCTCGTTGAAAGAAATGCGTTTATCACCAGGGAGACTATGTTGAGAAATAAATATGTAGACACGAAGAATAAAGATGCAGACTGTTAATAAAGTTTGTTTCTGTTAAAAGGATTTAAGGTTTTCGCATAAAAATTTGAAGGCATTACTTTTCAGCATACCCTCATATTGTATTAGTACATGCCCTTGGAAAGGGGTAGTATTTAATATATGCTTATTGTATTGTGTATACTAATGTTGAGATTCATATGAAATACTAACATGCAATATTAGGTTGCACAAAGAACCAATCTTTTTTTCTTTCGTTTTTTAATTTTTACCCAAATAGTGAGTAGGTTATGCTTTAAGAGTGAATTGAAGTAACATCTATAGGAAAAGGCAGAATGTTTGTAATTTTGAAGATTTTGTACCTGTTATCCTTGCATGAGGAATTTCTAACTTCCAGTTTACCACGAGAAATGTCTTTTTTAATAGTACAGGCATAGCGAGTAGAAGAGAAAGTGTGCTGACTCCCCTCCCTTTAACACAGGCAGCATAGGACAGGTGGCATGCCTGCGAACTACGAGCAGCACTGTCACTTGAGACTCAAGTTCGCGCTGTTTTGCTTTATCCAAAGGTGTGTTTCGCGATTGTCTGTGCTTATTTTGTGAGTGTATTTATGGTGGTGTGAGTGAACATTGAAGAGCCCCCCCCCCCCCCCCCCCCCACTTCGTTTTTCCTCTCCTTCCCCCCTTTTCTTTCCCATCATCCGTCCAGGTTCCCTCCGTCTGCCCTCGGCTGTGGTGTGTCATATTTGTGCCAACTTTTTAGTGCAGTGTTCAAGTGAGTGTTCAGTGTTGTGCGTCTTTCCAAAGTGTTGGAACAGGAATCATGCTGTCCCTGGGTGTGATTTTTATATCTTTTGCAAACAGAAACCAGACTATCACCGTGTTTTTTTAATTGTCTGTCTCTTATTTTACCTGTCTGCTTCTGTGTATTTTATTAGCATCACCAACCTTTTGTTTTATGTTTTAAGTTCCAAAATTTTCCACTGTTTTACCATTTACGTCACTGATTTTATTGCCTGCTTTTATTATTTATTATCTTCATTTTTTAAAAACAAATTCTGTAGGCTGAAGAGCAGCATACTAAGCTGCTGCCAACCCGCCCCTTTCGGGGAGGGGGAATCAAAACTCAACAAAGGAAAAAAAAAAGTTGAAGAGTTGAAGTCTGTGGTGAATAAGTGGTATTTAGGGATATAGTTACTGATATTTGAAGAAGGATAAAAAATGCCGACTTGTTTCGTTCCAGCATGCAGATCTGGCTTCCAAGAAAGTAAAGGTAAAAATTTTTTTAGGCCTCCAAAAGACAAAGTAGAATTTGCAAAATGGGTCAGAGCAATTCCTCAGAAAGACAGAATTCTAACTCACAATTGTTTCGTGTGTGATTCACATTTCTGTGAGGAACTTATTATAACAGCTGACGTATTTATCATTGAGGGTAAATAAGTTAAAATTCAAAGACAAAAGTGGTCTCTAAAATCAGGGGCTGTTCCTCATCTATTTTAAAATGTACCAAAATATCTATCGAAAATATTACACGAAAGAAAACCACTGCCAGTAAAACACTCACAAAAGAGTAGCTGCTGTAAAGAAAATGTTCAACAAGAAGTTCCAGTGTTTCGCAGTGTTTCATCTGTCAAGGAAAATGTACAGAAGGTACCGGGTGCAGAGCTCATTTCACTAAAGTGAACATTCAAGCGTAAGAAGCTTGAAGTTGTGCAGTTACATAATAAACTAAGAACAGCGAATGCAAACATCCATCTACTGCGAAAGCAGCTCTCAGACGAAAAGCCTAATACAGCTCAATCAAATCTCCTAGATCAGGGCTTCCCAACGTGTGGTCCGCGGACCCCTTAAGGGTCCCCCAGCTCTTTCTAGGGGGTCTGCAGCCACCCGTCACCAAATCGTGTAAAATAATGAGTAAAATTATTCAATGAAAATGTGAAAATAAAATTCATCACTATTTTTTTTTGTGTGAAAAACATGTGTACTTTTACTTCAGGTCGTATTCCCAAGCAGCCTTTGCGGTTCCTAAGTGAGAATGCATACAAAGTTTAGTGCCAGATAATGCGGCTACTCTGATCGACTGTTTCCCAACAATATGGGGGTCGTTTGTGCACCGGCTCACGGCAGTAGATGTACTGAAACCTTTTACGCATGCGCGGAGCGAGGTATGTCGACCAATCACAGTGCTTACTGGCACGTATGCAGCCCCAGGCATCATTAAATGTTAAACTTGCTTTGTCAGTGCACTACCTATTTCATAAGTCGATTTTTGACCTTCAAGTTGTTTTCATTCATCTCTAAGCCAAAGACTTGATACTTCGGGTGTGGGGGGGGAGTCATGAGAACATGGAACTTGCATTAAGAAGCTTTCAGTTCCCATGGGTTTCGCTCTGAAATTTGAAATTACTGTGCTCTTGACTGACTAGGGGTCTGCCATGGATTTTCGACTGAAGGAGGGGTCCACCAGCTGAAAAGGTTGGGAATCCTTGTCCTAGATCATTCCGAACTGAGTAAGAAACAGAAAATGATAGTAGGCACTATGATAAAGAAATGCCAATTAAAAAGCACTAAGGGAATGCGGTATGATAACGAGTTTCTTCTGGACAGCGTGCTCTTAAAAATTAAGTCGCCCAAAGGATACAGACATTGTTTGAAGCATGTTTTGTTGCCACTCCCTTCTGAAACACATCTTCAAAATTTAGTAAAGGCTCTCAATTTCTCATATGGAATCAATACACACACTGTGGAGGTCATTAAGAATTATTTTTGGGAAGAACAAGATGAAAACAAATGCTTAGGTTTGCTGATTTGTGATGAAATTAAGCTCCAAGAAGAACTGCAATTTAATAACAATTCCCTGGAAGTTGATGGATTCGTCAATTTAGGAGAGTATACACCAGATGACTGTAAGAATAAACTTGCCTCTCATGTTCATGTTTACTCCTCTGTTGCATAACTGTATCCAAACTGTTGCTGTGCATGCAAGTCTCAATACAACTCCAGGCGACATTGTCTTGCAGATATTAATTAAAGTGATTATGCAGCTGGACCAAGCCGGAACATGAATTATTGCATTTACTTGTGATGGCAGTCAACTGAATAAAAAGGTCTGGCAATGCCTTTGAATTAGTGGCAAAAAAATAAAGTAACTTGCTCTATATCAAATCCTGTTGATGAAACCATAAGAGTTTGGACATTTTCAGACACTGTTCATGCAATAAAGTGTGTAAGAAATAATTTCTGTGTTAAAACTGAAGTACTTTTTAACAACAAGATCGTCAACTATAATTTTTATTGCAGAGTCTATCAAGAAGATAATTTCCCAGGATTTTCCGGATTAAAAGTTTGCCACAGGTTAACTTCCGCCCACTTGAACCCGATGACATTTCAATGAATGGATGTAAGATTAACCCTGCAGTTATTCAGTAACTCAGTAGCCAATGGCATAAAATTCTTCAGGGAAATTAAAGCAACAGGATTTGAAGGCAGTGAATCAATGGAATCATTCACTAGATGTATGAACAATGTAGTGAGCACACTTAATTCTACGTTTCCTGAGGATGCATTGTACAAAAACTCAGAGGCTCACAAAACATTAATGAAATGGAAAAGCATTCTTGCCGATAACAATAACAACTTTGCTTCCGAAAGAACTCTCCAGTCTCTAAGAGTAACCATTGAAAGTACATTGGAGATATCTGAATATTTGTGGGAAAAAGGTTTCAGCTATGTCTTGACTGCAAAATTTAATCAGGACCCACTTGAACATCATTTCGGTATCGTAAGGTTTCTGAGTTGCAATGTTCACCCATCAGTAATAGACTTCTTAAGCTCACACACATTAACAGTGCTTTACATTGTTGTAAAACTAGCCCTATCTTCCAGCAGAAACTGCGAACATAAATGTGAATTTTCATTGACGTCATACGTATGCCAAATGCGGACATTAGCCAGACATTTGCAGCAAAAGAACAGAGACAGAGTTCTGGAAATGGAAGACGTAATTAAAAAACACTGTGTGTTCCACATAAATTCACAGAGGCTCATCCCAATCCACAACATATTCCAGAGAGTTTTGAAAGCACCACAGGAAAGGAATGTTTAGTTTATCATCTGGCAGGTTACGTGGTGTATCAAGTAAGAAAAGCCATAAAATGCCATAAGTGTTTGTCCCTTCTAAGTGGAAATTCGTCTTCATCCCATTCTCTTTACTTACATCTATTAGAGATTACGGCTCTTCTACAGAAAAGACATTGCTCACATATCCATTGAAAGGTGTCTTCAATGTTCTTATGCAGGTGGAAAATATAGTCACAATAAAACTCTCCGAGGACAGTTTATGGGGCAACATTTTTTTATGATTGCCTTAATAGTTTGGACCACATAAGTGTTGAAATATCTAACATTGGATGCTGCGAAGATCATGTGATGGGCATCATTCCCAAGCTGATTCTTCATTATATGAAATGTCGGTTTTTCACTTGCATTAAACAAATTTGGAAGGAGTTGAAGTCTTCAAAAACTTCCAAGACTGCCTGGAAACTATCCAAACTAGCTGACAACTGATGCCTACTGAGGTAAGTTAATTAAACCCATCTACTTTTCATATGATTACATAAATTTTATGAATGAATAAGTTCACGTGCAGCATTAGGTGTAATAACATTTATTTCTGTGGGTCACAAGTGGAGCAACAGTTTCCACTATAGGGACCGGGAGAAGGAGAGAAGATCTTTGACTAGTCCTGCATGGTTGAATTTGGAAGGGTGGCAAAAGGTGAGGCCTTTGGAAAGGACTGATCTACCAGTCCCTACAGTGGAAACACATTTTTGCCACCAACCCGACCAATCAGACTCAACCTAAGACCAATATTGAATCTTGCCTAACTCAGTTCACTCCTCCATCCAAACGTGATCCACACCCACTGCCTCCAAACCACCCCCTGTTAACTTTCCAGAATTTCTTAACCTGGAACATTGCCTCAGCATCATTCCCCAAATCCCACAACATGCAAACTAACCTTACAACCGCAGAAAGAACTGCAGTCCACCATCTAAAAACTGATCCCGACCTTATAATCCTACCTGCTGACAAAGGCTTCACCACCGTTGTTTTGAATCGCAAGGATTTTGTGGCAGAAGGACTCCGTCAGCTGTCAGATACTTCCACCTACAAACCAGGCCACAGTGATCCCATTCCAGTAATCCAGCAGGATCTCCGATCACTACTCAAATCCTTAGGCCCATCCCAGAATCTCTCCCCAGAATCCATCTCTCTACTTACCCCTACCACTCCCCACACTCCCACCTTCTACATGCTTCCTAAGTCCATAAACCCAACCACCCAGGACACCCCACTGTGGCCGGTTACTGTGCCCCCACTGAGAGAATCTCTGCTCTCGTAGACCCAAACATTCAACCTATTATGCGGAACCTGTCCTCCTATATAAAAGATACCAACCATTTCCTCGACCGACTCTTCACAGTTCCTGTTCCTTTACCACACGGTGCCCTGCTCGTCACTATTGATGCCACCTCCCTGTATACTAACACTCCTAATGCCCATGGCCTTACTGCTATCGAACACTACCTTTCCCGATGCCCTATGGATTCCATACCAACAGCCTCCTTCCTAGTCTCCATCACCAACTATATCCTCACCCACAATTACTTCTCCTTTGAAGGCATTACCTACAAACAAATTTGCAGTACGGCTATGGGCACCCGCATGGCACCATCCTATGCTAACCTATTCATGGGCCATCTAGAGGAATCCTTCCTAAAAACCCAGAATCCTAAACCCCTTACCTGGTTCAGATTCATTGATGACATCCTTGCTATCTAGATTGAAGGTGAGGACACCTTATTCACGTTCCTCCAGAAACTCAACAACTTCTCCCCCATTTGCTTCACCTGGTCCTACTCGCACAACAAGCCACCTTTCTAGATGTTGATCTTCACCTCAGAGATGGCTACATCAGTACCTCTGTCCGTATCAAACCTACTAACCACCAGCAATACCTTCACTTCGACAGCTGCCACTCATTCCATACCAAGAAGACCCTTCCGTACAGCCTAGCCACCCGTGGTCCTCGCATCTGCAGTGACGAACAGTCCCTCTCAAAATATACCGAGGGTCTCGCTGAAGCCTTCACTGACTTAATTATCCTCCCATCCTTGTACAAAAACAAATCTCCCGTACCTTCTCTTTCCAGTCTCCCACCACCTCCCAAAGTCCCACAGTCCGGCCACAGGGGAGCATTCCCCTCATAACTCAGTACCATCCAGGACTGTAGCAACTGAACTACATTGTCTGCCAGGGTTTCCATTACCTCTAATCGTGCCCTGAAATGAGAAATGTCTGGCCCACTGTCCTTCCCACCCCTCCAACCGTGGTACTCCGCTGTCCACTGAACCTACACAATATACTCGTCCATCCTTACACAACCCCTGCTCCCAATCCCTTACCTCATGGCTCATATCCCTGTAATAGACCTAGATGCAAGACCTGTCCCATACAACCTCCTACCACCACCTACTCCAGTCCGGTCACTAACATCACATATCTCATCAAAGGCAGGGCTATCTGTAAAACTAGTCATGTGATTTACAAGCTAAGCTGCAACCACTGTGCTGCATTCTATGTAGGCATGACAACTAACAAGCTGTCTGTCCGCATGAACGACCACCAACAAACTATGGCTAAAAACCAAGCGGACCACACTGTTGCTGAACACGCTGCCAAACATGTTATCCCTCATCTCAATGACTGCTTCACAGCCTGTGCCATATGGATCCTTCCCACCAACACCAGCTTTTCGGAATTGTGCAGGTAGGAACTTTCCCTGCAATACATCCTACGTTCCCATAACCCTCCTGGCCTCAACCTTTGTTAGTCATTGTCCTCACCCATTCAGGCCCCTCCCTGCTCCCATTCCAGCACTAAACAGCCATCATTTCACCGCCGCACCCAGTCTTCTTTTAATTTCTTTTTATTTCTCTCCTTTCCGCTACTTACCCCCTCCCCTCCCTCTGCACCTTCTCTCCCGCCGTTCATCTAAACTGCAACACTTCACTGTCCGCCACTCCCACCATACTATCCCTTCCCTCCCCACCCCAGCCTGCTCCTTACCCCCACCCAGTCGCCACTCCCATCATGCACTGGTGCTGCTGCTCGCAGTGTAGTTTCAGTTCTCTGAGGCTATGACACGTGTGCAAGTTGCATTTGCTTGTGTGTGCGTTTGTGTGTGTGTGTGTGTGTGTGTGTGTGTGTGTGTGTCTGTGTGTCTGCTGCTGACAAAGGCCTTAATGACTGAAAGCTATAATTGTGTGAATCTCTTTGTGTTGTGCCTGTTGCGACTCGGCATCTCCACTATATGGTGAGTAGCAACTTTCCTTCTCTGGTATTGTTACATTCCATCCTGGATTTTCCATTGTTGGAAAATCCATTACAATATTTGTAACAGTGTGTGTGTGTGTGTGTGTGTGTGTGTGTGTGTGTGTGTGTGTCCACAAAGTTATATTGATCATAAAGTTATACTCGTTCATTTATAGGGGGCGGCAGTTGAGAGAGTATGAGATTTTTTGCTGTTTCATTGGTAAGAATTTCAAGAAAAGACCATTTGATTAATAGGAAAATCCTGTGCTAGATTGAACTATAAATGAACAGGCATACTTAGTTGTGTGTTCAAGTAAAGTTGAGTGTGAAGGTCATTCCAGTGGTTAGAACCATATTATTTTTACAAGATTTATTATGGAGCATGTTCTTTGTGGTTGTTCTATTTATTTGTCAGAGGTTTTCCTTACAGGCTTTTTGCAGCAATGAGAGCTGTAGGGCTGTTCTTTACATCATCGCAAGTACAGCAAAGAGACTTTTGCGCAAAAAGACTTCTGCACCATACGCATCTCTAAGGAATATCAGTGACTTGAACATGATATATTGCAATAATTTCAGTATATGTTGAATATTTTTGAAATAGCGTATTATTCAGCTGATTGTGTACTGATCTCTGAACTGGAGGTCAGCCTCACATAGAGATACGTGCAATGACTAATCTGTTGTCTGATGTATGTTGTTGTTGTTGTTGTTGTTGTGGTCTTCAGTCCTGAGACTGGTTTGATGCAGCTCTCCATGCTACTCTATCCTGGGCAAGCTTCTTCATCTCCCAGTACCTACTGCAGTCTACATCCTTCTGAACTTGCTTAGTGTATTCATGACTTGGTCTCCCTCTACGATTTTTACCCTCCACGCTGCCCTCCAATACTAAATTGATGATCGCTCGATGTCTCAGAACATGTCCTACCAACCGATCACTTCTTCTAGTCAAGCTGTGCCACAAGCTCCTCTTCTCCCCAATTCTATTCAATACCTCCTCATTAGTTATGTGATCTACCCATCTAATCTTCAGCATTCTTCTGTAGCACCACATTTTGAAAGCTTCTATTCTCTTCTTGTCTAGACTATTTATCGTCAACGTTTCACTTCCATATGTGGCTACACTCCATACACATACTTTAAGAAACGACTTCCTGACATTTCAATCTATACTCGATGTTAACACATTTTTCTTCTTCAGAAATGCTCTCCTTGCCATTGCCAGTCTACATTTTATATCCTCTCTACTTCGACCATCATCAGTTATTTTGCTCCCCAAATAGCAAAACTCCTTTACGACTTTAAGTGTCTCATTTCCTAATCTCATTCCCTCACCATCACCGGATTTAATTTGACTACATTCCATTATCCTCATTTTGCTTTTGTTGATGTTCATCTTATACCCCCCTTTCAAGACACTGTCCATTCCGTTCAACTGCTCTTCCAAGTCCCTTGCTGTCTCTGACAGAATTACAATGTCATCAACGAACCTGAAAGTTTTTATTTCTTCTCCATGGATTTTAATACCTACTCTGAACTTTTCTTTTGTTTCCTTTATTGCTTGCTCAATATACAGATTGAATAACGTTGGGGATAGGCTACAACCCTGTCTCACTCCCTTCCCAATGACTGCTTCCCTTTCATACCCCTCAACTCTTATAACTGCCATCTGGTTTCTGTACAAATTGTAAATAGCCTTTCGCTCCCTGTATTTTACCCCAGCCACCTTCAGAATTTGAAAGAGAGTATTCCAATCAACATTGTCAAAAGCTTTTTCTAAGTCTACAAATGCTAGAAACGTAGGTTTGCCTTTCCTTAATCTTTCTTCTAAGATAAGTCATAGGGTCAGTATTGCCTCACGTGTTCCAACATTTCTATGGAATCCAAACTGATCTTCCCCGAGGTCGGCTTCTACCAGTTTTTCCATTCATCTGTAAAGAATACGCGTTAGTATTTTGCAGCTGTGACTTATTAAACTGATAGTTCGGTAATTTTCACATCTGTCAACAGCTGCTTTCTTTGGGATTGGAATTATTATATTCTTCTTGAAGTCTGAGGGTATTTCGCCTGTCTCATACATCCTGATCACCAGACAGTAGAGTTTTGTCAGGACTGGCTCTCCCAAGGCTGTCAGTAGTTCTAATGGAATGTTGTCTACTCCGGGGGCCTTGTTTCGACTCCGGTCTTTCAATGCTCTGTCAAACTCTTCACACAGTCTTATATCTCCCATTTCATCTTCATCTACATCCTCTTCCATTTCCATAATATTGTCCTCAAGTACATCACCCTTGTATTGACCCTCTATATACTCCTTCCACCTTTCTGCTTTCCCTTCTTTGCTTAGAACTGGGTTTCCATCTGAGCTCTGGATATTCATACAGGGTGTTTCAAAAATGACCGGTATATTTGAAACGGCAATAAAAACTAAACGAGCAGCGATAGAAATACACCGTTTGTTGCAATATGCTTGGGACAACAGTACATTTTCAGGCAGACAAACTTTCGAAATTACAGTAGTTACAATTTTCAACAACAGATGGCGCTGCGGTCTGGGAAACTCTATAGTACGATATTTTCCACATATCCACCATGCGTAGCAATAATATGGCGTAGTCTCTGAATGAAATTACCCGAAACCTTTGACAACGTGTCTGGCGGAATGGCTTCACATGCAGATGAGATGTACTGCTTCAGCTGTTCAATTGTTTCTGGATTCTGGCGGTACACCTGGTCTTTCAAGTGTCCCCACAGAAAGAAGTCACAGGGGTTCATGTCTGGCGAATAGGGAGGCCAATCCACGCCGCCTCCTGTATGTTTCGGATAGCCCAAAGCAATCACACGATCATCGAAATATTCATTCAGGAAATTAAAGACGTCGGCCGTGCGATGTGGCCGGGCACCATCTTGCATAAACCACGAGGTGTTCGCAGTGTCGTCTAAGGCAGTTTGTACCACCACAAATTCACGAAGAATGTCCAGATAGCGTGATGCAGTAATCGTTTCGGATCTGAAAAATGGGCCAATGATTGCTTTGGAAGAAATGGCGGCCCAGACCAGTACTTTTTGAGGATGCAGGGACGATGGGACTGCAACATGGGGCTTTTCGGTTCCCCATATGCGCCAGTTCTGTTTATTGACGAAGCCGTCCAGGTAAAAATAAGCTTCGTCAGTAAACCAAATGCTGCCCACATGCATATCGCCGTCATCAATCCTGTGCACTATATCGTTAGCGAATGTCTCTCGTGCAGCAATGGTAGCAGCGCTGAGGGGTTGCCGCGTTTGAATTTTGTATGGATAGAGGTGTAAACTCTGGCGCATGAGACGATACGTGGACGTTGGTGTCATTTGGACTGCAGCTGCAACACGGCGAATGGAAACCCGAGGCCGCTGTTGGATCACCTGCTGCACTAGCTGCGCGTTGCCCTCTGTGGTTGCCGTACGCGGTCGCCCTACCTTTCCAGCACGTTCATCCATCACGTTCCCAGTCCGTTGAAATTTTTCAAACAGATCCTTTATTGTATCGCTTTTCGGTCCTTTGGTTACATTAAACCTCCGTTGAAAACTTCGTCTTGTTGCAACAACACTGTGTTCTAGGCGGTGGAATTCCAACACCAGAAAAGTCCTCTGTTCTAAGGAATAAACCATGTTGTCTACAGCACACTTGCACGTTGTGAACAGCACACGTTTACAGCAGAAAGACGATGTACAGAATGGCACACCCACAGATTGCGTTGTCTTCTATATCTTTCACATCACTTGCAGCGCCATCTGTTGTTGAAAATTGTAACTACTGTAATTTCGAAAGTTTGTCCGCCTGAAAATGTACTGTTGTCCCAAGCATATTGCAACAAACGGTGTATTTCTATCGCTGCTCGTTTAGTTTTTATTGCCGTTTCAAATATACCGGTCATTTTTGAAACACCCTGTACAAGTGGTTCTCTTTTCTCCAAAGGTCTCTTTAATTTTCCTGTAGGCAGTATCTATCTTACCCCTAGCGAGATAAGCCTCTATATCCTTACATTTGTCCTCTAGCCATCCCTGCTTAGCCATTTTGCAATTCCTGTTGATCTCATTTTTGAGACGTTTGTATTCCTTTTTGCCTGCTTCATTTACTGCATTTTTATATTTTCTCCTTTCATCAATTAAATTCAATATTTCTTGTGTTACCCAAGGATTTCTACTAGCCCTCGTCTTTTTACCTATTTGATCCTCTGCTGCCTTTACTATTTCATCCCTCAAAGCTACCCATTCTTCTTCTACTGTATTTATTTCCCCCATTCCTGTGAATTGTTCCCTTATGATCTCCTTGAAACTCTGTATAACCTCTGGTTCTTTCAGTTTATCCAGGTCCCATCTCCTTAAATTCCCACCTTTTTGCAGATTCTTCAGTTTTAATGTACAGTCCATAACCAATAGATTGTGGTCAGAGTCCACATCTGCCCCTGGAAATGTCTTACAATTTAAAACCTGGTTCCAAAATCTCTGTCTTAACCATTAAATAATCTATCTGATACCTTTTAGTATCTCCAGGGTTCTTCCATGTATACAACCTTCTTTCAGTATTCTTGAACCAAGTGTTGGCTATGATTAAGGTATGCTCTGCACAAAATTCTACCAGGCGGCTTCCTCTTTTATTTCTTAGCCCCAATCCATATTCACCTACTACGTTTCCTTCTCTCCCTTTTCCTGCTCTCGAATTCCAGTCACCCATGACTATTAAATTTTCGTCTCCCTTCACAATCTGAATAATTTCTTTTATCTCATCATACATTTCATCAATTTCTTCATCATCTGCAGAGCTAGTTGGCATATAAACTTGTACTACTGTAGTAGGCGTGGGCTTTGTGTCTATCTTGGTCACTACAAATTTGGTGAAATTCTGTTTTTAACGTATTTTATATAATCAGTACTCTATATTTCACATGCCAGGGTGATGTAATGTTCCAGGCATTGCAGCCCACAATATACTATGTTGGCACTACTTGAGCCTGTAAAATTGACAAACACTTCATTCAGCAAAGTGAACCAAGTCAGTTGTCAAAATGGTGGCCCAGAATGTTGTCTTCATGTCAGATGTGCTCAATAACAGTTATTTGGATGTAGTAAATGGTTCAAGTGATGATTATTTGCCCTCATCAGATATTTCAAGTAGTGATGATATGTAAATTCATAGAATTTCTTGAGATTTTGTTACTAAATAATGAAATATGGATTCTAACCTATAATTGTAACTTTCACATATTGTCATATGCCAGAATGAACCAACTACTCGAATTGTTGAGGTGCTGCCATCTATGTCTTAAGCATACAACTAAGTACTAATCTATGAACTATGCTCAATAGAGGGCATTATGTTACGTCCAGTGAAACCTAGCGTATTTAGACAGATGCACTAATGGAGTTGGCTCAGTCTGGCATATGAGAAATCTTATTAATTATCTTCTGTGATAGCGAGAATGAAACATTAAGTATTAACTAATAACACAGAGTTGTGCATTATTAACTCGCTTATATGTGACTTGAGCTGTGTTCATCAGTGACCTGTCACGAACTATAAGTGCTGGAATAACATTAACAAAAATTAGTTTAATTTTCAATTTTTTTATTTCAAGAGATGTAAGTAAATCCAGAAAAAGAAAATTCAAGAAGAAAGGTAACCCTGCAAAACTGAAGAAGAATGAAAGGAAAATACAAAGAAACAGTGGGAAATCATATGTTTCAACAACAGGAAGAAATATATGTGGAATTTTTTTTAAAGAATACTCTTGCTGTTGCAAAAATAAATGTTTTGAAAAAGTTTCTGTGGAAGATCAAAGACGTTTTTTCGATCTGTATTACAAAGAGGGATCTTTCAAAACACAAAGTACAGTACTTGGATTATCTATGAAATCAATGCCAGTGACAGACAGAAGGGTTAGTTCTGAAAACTTCAAAAGACATTTATCTAGAAATTATTTTATTCTTACAGATTCAGGTGATGTGAAAGTGTGTAAAGATATGTATCCTTTTGGCTTGACAAGCACTGAAAATTTCAGTGTCACTTCAGTCATTGGCATTTAGTGCAGTGGTCCAACCTACCTTTGAATGACTGTTCAGAAATTGGCCTCGTGGGATCAAGCCATTTGGGATACATGTTACAGACTGTCTCAAGGATCTGGATCTATCAGACTTCCAAATACACAGCCAGGGATGGAATGTGTTGCTGCCTTCGTGTCTTCAGAGGCCCAAAGTGATTTTAAGCCTGACACAGTACAGATAGCTTATACTCCAGATTATGTTTTTACAACTTTTTTGTCCATTTTAAGTACGTAATACAGTTTTATCCTTGTATATACCGATGAATACCAGCAAGAGAATGTCCTTGGTTGTTCTGCTGATAGGGTCATTAAAGTGTCTCTTCTGGAACAATTTACAAATTATGATGCCGCATTATATGACATTCTGCTGGCACTGGAGAGGATTCACAGACATCACTGTAGAAGGTTTCTTGACTGTTCCGACTCACTTAGTGCACTACAAGCACTTCACCAAATGTATCCAGTAGACCAGCTGATTCAAACTATCCATGGATCCTTACAGTGGCTCCAACACTGTGGCAAGGAGGTGACCTTTTGCTGGGTACCTAGTCACATCGGGATAGAGGTAAATGACGTGGCTGACAAAGCCGCCAAAGGAGCAAGTCAGGATGGTGCTGTCCCATTGCACACTGTAGTCTCACTTTCTGACAGATACATCATGCATCAGTGGGAGACTGATTGGTTGCAGGTGACAGAAAACAAACTGCGGTTGCTCAAATTGACCACAGAGGCATGGCAGATTTCATGTCAGCCTCACCACTGGAAGGTGAGGCTGACTACACATCAGATGTAGCCCTTTAACACATGGCTTCCTCCTTTGGCAGGAGGATCCACCACTCTGTGAAGTTTGTGGTGTGCAACTTTCAGTTCAGCATATTTTGGCAACATGTGTTCTGTATACTGATATCAGGGCAGCCCTCAGTCTCGATGGAGATCTGCCCACCACCCTCACCAATACTGATTCCAGTGTTACAAGAATGGTGATATTTTGTGAATTGTCAGGCCTCATACCTAAATTGGTGGGGAAGGGGGGAAGACTTTAATACATTATAAACTGCTCCATATGTGGGGCCAACCTTCATCCCCAGCCATGAGATTGGCATGCTGACTTTTCATAAGGGAGCTGATAACCATGATGTTGGGCACTCCTCACCTCAAATCATCATCATCATCACCCACCACGATGGCCAAGGAGTGTCATACACTGGTTGTAGACCATGTTCACCACTTCATGACAGTCATGTTTCCTGATGGCAGTGGTATTTTTCAAGAAGATAATGCATTATGTCACAAGGCCAGGAGTGTGATGGACTGGTTCAAGGAATACAGTGGCAAGCTCCAGTTGATGTTCTGGCCCTCCAACTCACCAGACCTGAATCCCATCGAACATATCTGGGATGTGACTGAACGTAGTGTCAGAGCTCATTGCCCCCCCTCTCCAGAATTAGGTAACTTGTGTGTGCAGATGTGGTGTCAACTCTCTCCAGTGACCTATCGAGGCTTCTGTGCCATGATGCATCACTGCTGTTACCCATGCCAAATGTTCTGGTTGATTAGTGTAGTTTGGTTGAGGTGATGGGCGTTTTGGACATCAACATCATCATGGTTGATGTCCAGGAAGCGGAGTACAGACAGTACATTTCCTCTATGGTCTACATTGTCCAGTTACCATGGCATGCAAAAGCAGTACTGATGCAGACGCACATGAGGTATTGAGCAGGATGATATAAAGTGTGCTCTGACACTGTCACACAGTGAACACAAATATGACGGATGCTGACAAAGTTTCACACATAATGAAAGATGTTGCAATTGACATCTAGCAAGTGCTCCTATTAAAAGGATCCCACCTACTGAATGATGCGACCATAACTGATGACTTCATCAAGTGTACCAGCACACTGAAACAGTGCACCAGAAAAAGAGTACACTGAAAGATATTTGATAGACATTGGAATTGTTGAATCAGTATTGGTTGTGGAAAACCATCAATATCTCAGATCGTTGCTATAGCAAATAGTAAGACAGAAGATATGAAGGGTTATGACACTGTTAATGTTCAGTCTAGGAGGAGAAGGTAGCATTGCAGGTTCAAGCAGAGATCTGTCAGTGATTGACACCGAACTCTGCGATGCAGGCCAACATTGAGGAATAGTATCTAAAATGCAGAACTTATTACATAAAGTAAGGCAACATCCAAGGTTCTCAATGACACAGAGTGAATCAGGTCCCTCACTTATCAAATTGGTGTACAGAAAAATGGACATCTGAAGACTAGATGACAACATGCTGATATACTTCCATTGTCAACTCCATAGATAAGTCAGACGCCACTGTAAAGATGCTAAAAAAGTGTAAATGGCTATAATGCTGCAAGATGTCAAATAACAGGGCAATTCTATGCATGTCAGGGAACTGCAGGTATTGCAACAATGATATGATCCCCACTGCTGTATTCTGGTTCAGGTTGCTCTCCAAAATTTTGCGGTCATCCACCACCTCTATACAGATGCTCCAGTTACTCACCCAGTTGTTGAAATAAGGAAACTTAATGAGGCACCACCAATGGAGGTTAGACCACTGTAGATGAAAATCCTCCATGGACATAGTTGCCAAAATGTTGAGAAATCATCATCTGATATTTATAATAGAGGGAAACATTCCACGTAGGAAAAATATATCTAAAAACAAAGATGATGTGACTTACCAAATGAAAGTGCTGGCAGGTCGACAGACACACAAACAAACACAAACATACACACAAAATTCAAGCTTTCGCAACAAACTGTTGCCTCATCAGGAAAGAGGGAAGGAGAGGGAAAGATGAAAGGATGTGGTTTTTAAGGGAGAGGGTAAGGAATCATTCCAATCCCGGGAGCGGAAAGACTTACCTTAGGGGGAAAAAAGGACGGGTATACACTTGCACACACACACATATCCATCCACACATATACAGACACAAGCAGACATATTTAAAGACAAAGAGTTTGGGCAGAGATATCAGTCGAGGCGAAAGTGCAGAGGCAAAGATGTTGTTGAATGACAGGTATGAGTGGCGGCAACTTGAAATTAGCGGAGATTGAGGCCTGGTGGGTAACGGGAAGAGAGGATATATTGAAGAGCAAGTTCCCATCTCTGGAGTTCGGATAGGTTGGTGTTGGTGGGAAGTATCCAGATAACCCGGACGGTGTAACACTGTGCCAAGATGTGCTGGCCGTGCACCAAGGCATGTTTAGCCACAGGGTGATCCTCATTACCGGGGGCGGTCTGATATTTATTAATTTATGGACCTCTCAAATTAGGAGCTGAGGCCCTGCAGAATGTATTTTCTTTGAATTTGAATTGTCAGTTTCTCATTATCAGCTTACGAATCTTGCTTCATTTTTTGTTACAAATCTAAGGGAGTCTAATATAGACAATGCAAGTGGCACATTGCAGTTGCCGATATTTACTGAATTACGTTAGGGACCGAGAGTGTGGCCCACATTTTATTTCATATTCAATTTCCAATTTCTCCTGGTCAGTTTGTGAATCTGACTTCACTTTTTGTTAAAAACTGAAATAAGGTGTCTACTATACATGCTGCAAGTGACACATTGTGAAAGCTGATATTTTTGTAGTTAAAGCTCTCCAAACATTTCTGAACCCTGTGACTGAATGGAGTTCATCTTGTGAGTTTGATATATTTCAGTCATGTGTTTCTTCATTATGTGGTGATGATTCTGTGTCTTCTACTAACTGTGAGTTCACCATATAGTGGTGTGTAAGCACTTAATGTTTGGTAATTTTGTAACATTTCCTATTATGCTGTTTTGCACCTGCTGCTTATTCCGCACTGCCCAGAAAATCGAAGCTAAGTTCAACCTCCACCCCCACCAGGGGCTCAGCACTTGGTTGCTGGGTATAGGCTTGGTGGCCCCGGGTTCCTGAGCTGGGGGCCTGGTAAGCGTCATGAGTCCTCTGTTACTGCAAGCTCCAGGCATGCTTCAGTGACCACTATGCAGCACAGCAATAGGATATTGTGTGTTTTGGAGAACTGGGACCTTGGCTTCACAGCCTGGAATTTGTGGACTTTGAAGAAGATACACACCTCTATAAAAAGCCCCTCAACCTCAAGGCGTTCTACGTGCTGATGAGGTTAATCGGTTTTGAGGTAAAACAGTCTCTAGTGAGAAACCTCTCAGGCACCTGCTGCCCCCCAGTTGTATAAGGCTTGCTCAGGTATGCAGAGCTCTCCCTGGGTCAAAAGTTGTTTCCCTAGCATCTCGTGGGCTCCCTATGGAATGGTCTTATCAAATTACTACTCCTGACAGGATGGGTGTACCATCAGGTGGTACCTACACCCACTCATCAAAGAGAGCTCAGTGGGTCAGTTCTCCCAAGAAGGAGTCTCAGAACCATAGTAACAGGGCATTAGTGTGCCATAACACTTTCATTGTAATCGAGACAGAGGAAACCTTTGAGAAGGTCTCTCATTTCTATATTCACAAGGCACTGGAAAGTATTGCTGGGTCCCTAAAAAGTGTCACACAACTTCATTATGGAACACTTCTAGCTGAAACTGCTAATTCAAACCAAGTATCTAAGCTTCTGGGATGTAAGACCTTAGGTGACTACCTAGTCAAGGCTGAGATGCATAACACCCTTAATTTTAGTGAGGGTGTGGTTACCTGTTCTAATGGAGATGGACCCTGCGGAGTTACATGAAGAATGGAAAGATATGGGCATCATGGAAGTGCAGAATTATATGAGGAAAGTCAATGGCTAACTGGAAAAAATCTGCAACATTTATTCTGATGTTTAGTTCTCCAGAATTACCTGAACATGTCCTCCTAAGGTTCACCCATTTGTTCCTAACCAAATGCCATGCTTCAAATGTCAAAGAGTTGTCCGTAGCACAATGGGATGTAATGGGAGGGCTACGTGTGGCAATTGTGGAGGCTCAGCTCACAAATCAGGCAATTCTTGTACACTTCCTCTTAAATGTGTAAATGTGTAAACTGCTCCGAGGATCAGCCAGTGCGGAGCACAAAGTGTGAGGTTTACAACAAGGAAAGAAAAATTCAGGACTTGAAAGTCGAGAGATACATACCCTTTGGTGAAGTTAGAAAAGCTTCCAAAGCTATGCAACCTCTGGTTTTTGCTACTTCTTTTGCATCAGCCCTTAAGATGCCAGTTGTCAAGTGCGAATGTATCCACACAAACTTAGACTGCAGATTCAAGTACGAGCACACCCACCTGTTGGTGTACCTGTGTGGGAACCACTACACCTGAAACAAAAGTCATTTGGAAGCCATCAGCGATGGGCTTTCCACCTAAGCCACATACCACTACCCACCATCAAAAGCCTACTAAGCTGTCTCCTCAGACAAAACAGCCAACTCCTCCCATAAGTAAAGAAAAGCATCCTTCAAAAAGTAGTTCCAAGTTGAAGAAAGTTGTAGTTAAATCTTTGAATCAGCGAGTTCTCTCCCCCTCTGATGGGGACTATGCCCTTAAGGATATGAACTTCCAATAGGAGGAATTGGAGAGCCAGGAACAGGCTAACATTCCCCCTGGCCTCCCTGGTAAATCACCACCACCAAGAGAGAAAGACCAGCCATCGCCAAACAATGGCTCCCACAGGGACTGTTGTGTTACAGTTAATTTAAATGGATATTGCTCACATTCAGAAAAATTACAGCTAATGATCCAGGAGAAACCGTTCTGCATCTCTGACAAGAAACTCATCTTAAAGTCACCGACACACCTGCACTACAGAGTTACCATCCCTCCAGGAAGGATGATATTACTGGAGACAGGGCTAAAGGCAGAGTGGTTGTTTTCATTGATGGCAGATGCCACTCCTCTCCTGTCTCTCTTACCATGACTACAACAAAGTTAATTAAGGCTTGTTCTTGTGAGTTTAGTACAATTCTAAGTTACTTGCGTAAACCAGTCAATTATAACTGGGACATTTCCTGACTGGCTAAAATTTGCAGATGTTAAGCCTCTATTCAAGAAAGGGGATAAAGAGATACCATCAAACTACAGACCGATTTCACTTTTGCCAGAATTCCCAAAAATTTTAGAAAAAGTAATGTACAGGCAGCTTCTCAACCATCTGACCACAAATAACATATTATCAAGAACACAGTTTGGATTACTGAAGGGTTCTGGTATCAAGAAGGCTATTTACACCTACAGTGAAAATGTACTTAATTCATTAAATAACAAATTACAAGCAGCAGGTATTTTCTGTGATTTGTCAAAGGCATTTGATTGTGTGAACCACAACATCCTTTTAAATAAATTAGAATTCTATGGTGTCACGGGCAGTGCTGCAAAATGGTTCAAGTCATACCTAGCTAACAGGAAACAAAGGGTGTCAGTACAAGGGACAAGTGAATTAAGTCATCAGTCATCATCAGAATGGAAAGAAATTACATGTGGTGTCCCACAAGGATCCATCTTAGGGCCATTGCTTTTTCTTGTGTGCATTAATGATCTCTCATCAGTTACACTGCCAGAAGCAGAGTTCATTTTGTTTGCAGGTGACACAAGTATTGCAATAAATAGTATGTCAAGTGTAGTTCTAGAAAGATCTGCTAATGATATTTTCATGGATATTAATAAATGGTTTAAAGCCAACTCACTGACATTAAACTTTGAAAAAAGACTCACTACATACAATTCAGAACCTGTAAGAGGTTTCCACCCAGCATATGCATAAAGTATGAAGAAGAGCAGATAGAAGAGGTTGACAGTCTTAAATTTCTGGGATTACAACTTGATAATAAATTCAGTTGGGAGGAGCACACCACGGAACTGCAGAAACACCTTAACAAATCTATATTTGCAATTCGAGTGTTAGCAGACATAGGTGACATAAAAATGAAAAAGCTTGCATACTTTGCCTACTTTCATTCCATAATGTCATATGGTATAATATTTTGGGGTAACTCTTCAAGCCAAACAAAAGTTTTCAGAGTCCAAAAGCGTGTAATACGTATTATTTGTGGAGTAAATTCATGGACGTCATGTAGAAACCTCTTCAAAGAACTGGGTATACTAACCACTGCCTCTCAGTATATTTACTCCTTAATGATATTTGTCCTAAATAATATATCTCTTTTTCCAACAAACAGCTCAGTTCATACATACGATACCAGGAACAAAAATGATCTGCACAAAGACTTAAAAGCACTTACTTTAGTCCAAAAAGGGGTCCACTACTCAGGAATGCTCATCTTCAATAATTTGCCAGCAAACATAAAAAATTTAGTTACAAATAAAGATCAATTTAAAAGGAGCCTGAAAGACTTACTAGTGGCCAACTCCTTCTACTCCATTGACGAATTTTTTAATAGAAACAAATGATGTATTGTATATATTCATACTATTAGTATTGTTATTTCAGCTAAAAAAAGTTGACATGTTCCACATCCATGAGGATCTCCTCAGCATGGACCTATGGAACGAAAAACTAATCTAATCTAATCTAATCTAATCTCTTTAACGTCACAGTGTGTTCTTTGTCTCTTCCACCTAATGACACTTTGAATGCAGATGCACTGACAGAACCCTTCCAGGCACTCCCTTGCCCATCCCTCCTTGTTGGGGACTTCAGTGCACATAATGTGCTGTGGAGCTTGGGTACTACTTGCTCCAGGGGTCGGATGATCAGGCGACTCATCCATTCTGAGAATATCTGCCTTCTGAATGCAGATCAGATGACGCATTTTCCACAGCTACACGGTTTTTTCAGCCATTGACCTTTGTTTTTGTTCCTCAGCTGTTGTTCCCCAGCTACTGCAGACTCAGTTCAGTGGGAAGTGGCCACAGACATTCTATTGACCACTTCCCAGTGTGGATCTGTCTGCCATCTAGGACAGTGGCTGTCAGTAGACCACAATGATGGATGATATAAAGGGCAAATTGGTTGCAGTACAGTCAACAGGTTATTTTTTAACAAAAGGGTTGTGAACAGGAGACAGTGGCTCATACCAAATGTGAGATGCAACAGGCTGCCAAAAAGTCCATCCCTTGGTCTAGTAACCACCTCAGGCGATGGCCTGTACCTTGGTGGAATGACAACTGTCAATTGGAAATCAGGACCAGATGAACAGCTCTGCAGAACTTCAAACACTGTCCAACTACAGAAAACCTTCATGCCTTCAGATCTATGAGAGCAAGTGCAAGGCAAGTGATAAAAGAATGGAAGAGGGCTTCCTGGAAGGAATTCATGACTTTCATTTATCGGTCCACTTCCACTGCGCAAGTTTGGGGCTCAATAAGGCAGATTTCAGGCAAGGGCAGTACACATCCCATCCCCTTACAGCTTTGGCAAGTAACACAGTCTTGGTGGACACACCAGAAAACATGGCTCAGGTTTTAGCTGAACACTTTTTACTGTACTTCATTATCCAGACAAGCTCCTGCTTTTCAGCCATTTCTTAGGAGTGTGGAGATGAGGAAGCTCATTTTCTTCTCGTATAATGAGGAAGTCTACAACCTTCTGTTCTCCATGTGGGAACTGGAATCAGGTTTGTCTGTGACCAGAGTCGCTGCTCCAGGACCTAATGAGATCGAATATGTCATGCTTCATCATCTGTACCATGAAGCAAAAGGGCAGCTCCTCTCTTGTTTCAATCAGATATGGTTTGATGGGCAGTACCCCACTAGTTGGAAGGAGGCAATATTAATTCCATTCTGGAAACCAGGCAAGGACCGCAGCACCCCTAACAGTTACAGTAGTATAGCCCTTACTAGTTGTATGGGTAAGACTCTTGAACACCAGGTCAACCGCCGCCTCATCTTGCTGCTTGAATCCCGAGGTCACCTAAGGCGCTCCAAGTGCGGTTTCAGGCACTGCCGTGCCATCCTTGACAACTCAACTCCCCTGGAGACAGTAATGCAGGAATCCTTATGCTAAAACTATTTCGTTTGTGTGTTATTTTTATCTCAAAAAAGCATATGACACTATTTAGAGGTATAACATTGTTCGCCAACTTCATGAACGGGAACTAAGTGGACACCTGCCACTTCTTATCCAATCCTTTCTTGAAGACCGACATTTTTGAAATCACTTTGATGATGCCTTGTCTGCTATGTTCAAGAGAATGGGGTCCCCCTACGCAGTGTCCTCAGTGTCACATTGTTTGCCATCGCTATCAATGGCATTACCTCCGCAGTCAGGAGCCCTGTGAAATGCTCTTTGTTTGTGGTTAACTTTGCAATCTTCTACTCTTCCTTTGATCTCACAATGCCAATGAGGCACCTGCAGCTGACCATTAGGAGGCTGGAAACCTGGGCTAGGACAACTGGTTTTCGGTTCTCACCAGAGAAAACTACAAGTGTCAATTTTAACCGTGCTCGTCGATGTCTTAACCAACCAGTGCTCACAATGGGAGACAATATTTATATTTTCAAGAAACTGTACACTTTTCGGATTTATTATGTGACTCAAAATTAACTTGGCTCCCACACCTGAAAGACCTATGAACAAAAGGCTTCCAATCATTGAATATTTTGAAGTGCCTTAGCGGAAAAACATGGGGAGCTGACAGGTCCCACCTCCTGCAGTTTTATAGGGCATTTGTTCAATCACATTTAGATTATGACAGCGTAGTCTACGATCAGCCCATACTTCCTACCTCAAGATGTTAGACGCTGTCCACCATGAGGGCATTCGGTATTGACTGGAGCCTTTTGGACCAGCCCAGTTCAGAGTCTGTGTGCACAGGCTGGTGAACCACCACTCTGGGGTGCCTTGCAGGAGCTTCACTGGACCCATGTATGCCCATGTCAATGTTCCACAGAGCATAACGGAGCTGCTGCAGCTTGTGTCTGTCCCACAGTATAGGTGTCAAGGAACTGTTCATAGGGAAGATGACGGATCTGTGTCCTCCTATTGGTATCAGAATTCATCAGACCGTAAAATGCTCTCCCACTGCACCAACATCCATTGGCGATAGCCACGTGCCCATTTCATTCGTAGTTTTTGATGTCGTGGTGTTAACATTGGCACATGCTTGGGTCATTGGCTGCAGAGGCCCATCGTTAGGAGTGTTCAGTGCACTGCGTGTTCATACACACTTCTTTTCTACCCAGCATAAGTCTGATGTTGTTTCTGCCACAGTTTGCCACTTTTCCTGTTTTACCAGTCTGCCAAGCTTATGATGTCTGACATCTGTAATGAGGGGTGGCCGTCCAACCGCACATCATCTGGACATATTTCACTTTGGTTTTGCCACGTGTTGAAGACAATCACCACAACTCACAAAACTGTAACTGGCTGAACTACCTGCCTCAGCAGAGAGAGCTCCAAGTTATATACACATGGAATGCTCTAGCAAATTCCAGTATTCTATAAATAACTTCCAGGACTGACCATAAATACACTGTTGGCATTCAGAATTGCAATACCATGAAGATAGCATAAAACATCAAATTGACATGATATGTACTACATAATGGGGTATCCAAATCATTAGCTTTTTAGCACAAATGTACAAAGCAGGTAGGAGGAAGACCATCTAATTCTGTGTATCTACACTGATAAGCCAAAACATTATGACCACTGCCCACCATGGTGTTGGATGCCACCTGGTGGTGTTGCAGGCACATGACGCGGTAACAAAAGAATGTAAGCGGTGCAGACATAGAAGGGGGATCACCCTGGCAATGGGGAAATCCGTTGAGATAAGAGACTTTCACAAAGGGCAGACTATTATTACACAGTGCCTGTGAATGAGTATCTTGAAAACAGTAAAGATGGTTGAATGTTCACATGCTGCTCTCGTGAGCATATACAGAAAGATGTAGAAGGGCAGTGGAACTACCACTAGGCACTTATGGTCGGATGTCCACAACTCTTCACAGAAAGTGGGGTTTGAAGGCTTGGGTCACTTGAAGGGGGCTTTCCTGGAATCCATAAGTCTTCAGCCTCTGGTTTCATTTAGATACATTGATGACATCTTTACCATATGGACTCATGGTGAGGCTGACCTGCTAAAATTCCTGGACTCTGAATACCTTCTCCAATTAAATTTCATATGGTCCTATTCCGAATCCCATGCCACTTTCCTTGATCTCGTCCTCATCGAAGGCCAGTTACACACTTCCGTCCACATTTAACCTACCAACAAACAATGGTACAGTAAATTCCCGTTTATCTGAAATGATCAGCCGACCGTTGTGTTCGAGCGGTTCTAGGTGCTTCAGTCCGGAACCGCACTGCTGCTACGGTCGCAGGTTCGAATCCTGCCTCGGGCATGGATGTGTGTGATGTCCTTAGTTTAGTTAGGTTTAAGTAGTTCTAAGTTCTAGGGGACTGATGACCTCAGATGTTAAGTCCCATGGTGCTTAGAGCTATTTTTTGAAATTATCAGGACAGCAGCAGGTTTGGATAATGAAAATTTCTGATAAGCCAAAGCCCCCCTCTTTTCATGCATGAAACACCCCAAAGCATCAGTACCATGAAATATGATCATAAAACATGCGTAAGGTAAGTAGCATGCCATTGATATGGTTGTGAATAAGCCTGCATGTTTTTGACTGAAAAAAATTGTGTTGACATGTTAAAAAGGTGCCAAGGTATGATTGAAAACTCAAAGTTTTTAAAGGCTGAATAACAAAGCTCATTTATTTTGCGTTCTTACAGAAAAAATCTGCTTTATTTGGCAGCAGGAAAAAGTGGGAATTTTAATTTTATTATCTACTCTTATGAATAAAAAATAAACTACTGCACAAAATTATGAGACAAATCTAGAGATTACTCAAAGTAATGAAAAGTTTTTCTAGAGGAACTTTAAAGTTAAAAAAAAAAAAAAAAAAACATAAAGTTTTTAACTTATGGAGTTTAAGTTATAGGATGCTTCATTATAATTTACTTTTTGGTAAAAAAGTCTCTAATGGTTTTTTGACTTGAGAAACTTTTGTTGTGGAAATATATCTCCAATGTTGGAAACAAACGATTTCGGGATAAGTCGCCTCCTCCTGCTGGCTGAGTACTTTAGGGCAGTAACCCACTGTGTACGGAATCTTTTTCTCTGCTTTGCCATCAGAGACATATTCTTCTGATGCTTTGTGATCGGTCACAATTTGGACGATTTTTTCCTCAGTCAAATCAAAGAAGTCATTTTCCGTCCACTCTTCAATGTCTGTGAAGTTCACTTCTTCACAACCCAGTAGCGTATCCAGTAAATTCACCAAAATTACGTCATTTTCATCTGTTTGTGGCACATCAGCTTGAGTTTCGGTGTTGCCTCCTTCTTCCCACCACTGATGAGTTGCCTTATGATTTAAGAGTTTTTCCCAAGACCTAACGAAAGAAATTGGAGGAATTAGATCCCAAGCTTCAGCAATCCAATGAATGATGCTTAAAACATTGATTTTTTTAAGAGCTTGCACAAAATCTTCTTCAGCATCAATCACACCAATTAAGTATTCCAGCAGCTTGCATCTGTAATGTTTTCTCATAGGCTCAAGAATACGTTGGTCCATCAATTGACATAGACACATGACATTTGGTGGGAGAAACACGACATTAATATCCCCATGCTGTAGATCATCTGGGTGAGAAGGAGTGTTGTCAACAAGAAGCAGCACTTTTCAAGGAAGTCCAATTTCGTCCATGTATTTTTCTACAGTTGGATCAAACTTTGCCTCGAACCACTCTTTGAAAATGGCACCATTCATCTACGCCTTAGACTGATTCGTGTACCAGAATGGCATAGGTTTATCAGCTGGTTGCCGTCTAAATGCTCTTGGTTTTTTGGATTTGCCAATTAAAGTAAGGCGCAATTTATGATTGCCAGTGGCATTACTGCATGCGAGGACAGTAGCTCTTTCTTTGCTTTTTTTATATCCGGATGTGCTTTTTTCTTGTTTAGAGGCAAGGGTTTTTGTTGGAAACATTTTGTAATTCAATCTGGTTTCATAACAGTTGTATAACTTCCTTTGTCGATGATTGTGTGCATTTTCTTCTTAAAATCAGCAGTAGCAGCTTCATCCCCAGATAATGGTTCGCGACTGATGGAAATTTCATGAATGACATGCCACTTCTTGAATCGATCCAGTCAGCCATTACTTCCAAGGAATTCTTGCTCCTTTCCTTCAATCAGTTCATAAAAATTCATCGCTTTTTGACGAAGGAGAGTGTTGTGACAGTGCCACGACATTCAAAAGTGCCGCTACGTTAGTACCCGAACACGGCGATAGAGGCGCTCCGCAGCTCGGCCGAGTGCGGGAGCGCCACCTGGCTATGAACGGCGCCGGCCGCACGTCACGGCATGGGAGTCGAATAACAGATACGGAGTTAGTAGCATGTAACCCACTAGTGTTTCTACTTTTGTATATCCACGTAATTTATTAGTGATTAAAGGTTATAACACTTTTTGGCGACGAGGTCGGATATTTTTTTTCCTGCGTTGTGGAATTGTGTGCTCGTGTCGGGGCAGACATGGAACAGCTTATGCAAGTGCTTATTGAACAACAAACGCAGCTGACGGCTGCTATTCAGGCGTTGTCGACGCCGCTTACTCATCGTCTGTCTTCCTCTTCTCCGCCTCCGTTCCCTCCTTACGACGAGGCCGCTGAAGACTGGGAGGATTATGAGAAGCGTTTGCAGCAACACTTCTTGGCTTTCGGCGTTGTCGACGCTCCTATGTGTAAGTCGTTATTTCTATCTTGGATTTCCCCACGGATCTATCAGCTGCTATCTCAGTTAGCCCCTCTGCGGGAACCTGCCTCTCTGTCCTTCCAAGAAATGTGTGACTTATTGTCTAACTATTACCGAAAACACACCCATGTCGTTGCCGCCCGCGTGGCGTTCTACCGGTGTCGTAAACAGCCCCATCAATCTTACCGGGCTTGGGCGGCAGAACTACACGGTCTGAGTCGGAAATGTCAGTTTGTCACGGACACTCATCATGAGTCTTACGCTGATTCAATGGTTAGGGACGCTATTTTACGGCTTGCTCCTGATAAAGAAGTTCGGCAACGTGCCTTACAATTGCCAAACCCGTCGTTGTCGGAAGTTCTCAGCATCGCTCAATCGTTTGAAGTGTCTCACACTGCTGGTGCGCAAATAGACGCGTGGTGTGATGTAGGCGCTGTACAAACCACTTTCGACGCGGACAATTTGCCAGTTTCACAGGGAAATGACAATGTGGCGGTGGTGCACTCGCGTCAACAACGTCGCGTTGGGCCACCACCCTCACAGCGAAAACAGCAACCACAGAAGCAGGTTCGTTCCGCACTTCCTTCTTGTCCATGTTGTTTCGTACAGCATGACAGGGCCGAGTGTCCAAAACGTTGGGCCAAGTGTAATTCATGTAGGAAAAAAGGCCACATTGCTTCTGTGTGTCAGTCCCCTAAAGTTCCTGTCGACGAGGACGAGGCATCGGACATGGATGTTAACTGTGTGCTTTCTCAAACGAATAAGTTGTTTGTTACTGTTCGTGTTCTGGATAAAGACATTCGCATGCAAGTGGACACTGGCTCTGCAGTAACTCTCATTAATTCTCGCACATATTTGGAGTTGGGCTCCCCTCCCTTGTCTCCAGTTACGCGAAATCTACGAACTTATAATAAGCAGAAAATTCCTATCGTTGGCCAGTTTGATGCTTCCACTGCCTACAAGTCTGTTGTTAGGCCCCTCACGTTTTATGTGGTGTATCATGCGGGCACTGAAAACCTGTTCGGTTATGATGCTTTCTGGTTGTTCGGGTTCTCCATTGATGATGATGTGCACCTCATATCTGAGGACATTCCGTATCTACAGCTGGATGGCTTGTGTTCTGAATTCTCGTCCGTGTTCTCTGCTGGTCTGGGTCGTGCCAAGGATTTTGAAGCCCACATTACTCTTAAACCTACGGCTTGCCCTAAGTTTTTCTGGGCACGCCCCATTCCGATGGCGTTGCGTGCACCGGTCAAAGCTGAAATAGACAGATTAACAGCTTCGGAGATTCTCCTTCCTGTTACCTCCAGCAAATGGGCATCGCCCATCGTGGTGGTTTCTAAACCAAACGGGAGTCTGCGATTGTGTGGTGATTTTAAAGCCACTGTCAACGCTCAAAGCCTCATTGACACTTATCCTCTTCCCCGTCCTGAGGAGTTATTTACCAAGCTCGCTGGGGGCCAGTTCTTTTCCAAACTTGACTTATCGGAGGTGTACCATCAGTTGCCGCTGGATGCATCTTCCAAGGAATTTCTCGTCATAAACACTCCTTGTGGGTTGTATCAGTACCAGCGGTTACCATTTGGCGTCGCTAGCGTGTCGGCCACTTTTCAGCGGTTTTTGGAACAGCTCACGGCTTCCGTTCCCGGCTGCATCAACTACCTGGATGACATTGTTGTCACGGGGGCCTCCACTGAGGAGCACCTTCGCAATTTGCGTTCACTGTTTCGGGTTCTGCATTCAGCTGGGTTGAAGTGCAATCTGGACAAGTCACAGTTCTTCCAACCCTCCATTGTGTATGTTGGTTTCCACTTGTCCCGTGAGGGTATACGTCCTCTACGACAGCACATTGCAGCCATTACCGCTCTACCCCGGCCGTCTACGGTCAAAGAACTTCAGGCGTTTCTAGGCAAGGTTGCTTATTATCACTAATTCATTCCCTCCGCGGCGGCGGTGGCTCATCCTCTGCATCAGCTGTTACGCAAAAACGTTCCTTTCTGTTGGTCCGCCGAGTGTGAGCAGGCTTTTGTCCGCCTAAAGGCTCATTTGCAGTCGGCGCCTTGTCTTGCCACATTCCGTCCGGGTCAGCACTTGGTTCTGGCGACGGACGCGTCACAGTATGGCCTAGGGGCTGTTCTCGCCCATCGGTATGAGGATGGGTCGGAACGACCCATCGCCTACGCTTCCAAGACCCTCAACGATGCCCAACGGCGTTACTCTCAAATAGAAAAGGAGGCGCTCGCTATCATTTATGCTCTAAAAAAGGTCAGCGTTTTTTTGTATGGTTCTAAGTTTCACCTCATCACCGACCACAAGCCGCTGGTCTCTCTGTTCAGCCCCTCGGCGTCGCTTCCGGATAAGGCAGCTCACCGCCTGCAACGTTGGGCCTTATTCTTGTCTCGTTTTCACGATGAGATTCACTATCGCCCCATGGCCCAGCACGCCAACGCTGACGCGTTGTCGCGTTTGCCGATGGGCCCCGACCCGGTTTTCGATCGCGATGAACTACTCTGTTTCCACATTGATGAGGAAGAACGTCGTGCGGTCGAGGGTTTTCCACTTACAGGTTCGCAGGTCGCGTCGGCTACTGCATGGGACCCGGTCCTGCGTCAGGTGATCGGTTTTGTTCAGCGGGGTTGGCCGAACAGGACCAAGGGCCGGGCATCAGATCCCCTTCGCAGCTACCATGCCTTGCGCCTTCGTCTGTCTGTTCATGAGGGTGTTGTTCTTCTGGCCACGGATGGCGCATCTCCACGGGTTGTGGTGCCCGCCTCTCTTCGCAAAGATGTTCTCAAACTATTGCATGAGGGCCATTGGGGGATTTCTCGGACTAAGTCCCTGGCCCGCAGGCACGTTTATTGGGCCGGTATTGATTCGGACATCGCCCACATGGTCGCTGCGTGTGATCAGTGTGTTCAACAACTGGCTGCGCCTCGTACTCTGCCCTCTCCGTGGCCTGATCCGGCGCAGCCGTGGGAACGGGTGCATGCTGACTTTGCCGGCCCCTTCCTCGGCACTTATTGGCTACTGTTGGTTGATGCCTTCTCGAAGTTTCCGTTTGTTGTTCGATGTCCATTGCCCACCACTGTGGCGACGACGCTGGCTTTGTCCAAAATCTTTGCGCTAGAAGGTCTTCCATCCACGATTGTCACGGACAATGGCCCTCAGTTCTCTTCGCAGGCCTTCTGTGATTTTTGTACTGGACAAGGGATTCATCGTGTTACAGCACCGCCCTTCCATCCGCAATCGAATGGGGAGGACGAGCGCCTTGTCTGCACTTTCAAAAGCCAAATGAAAAAATTCCTTAGTGATTTTTCCACAGATGATGCTCTGTTGCAATTTCTGAGTTCTTATCGCTTCACGCCTCTGGGTGATCGCAGCCCTGCTGAACTCTTGCATGGCCGCCAACCGCGCACTCTACTGCACCTGCTTCACCCTGCCAGGCCTTGTACTGTGTCCCCTAGTGCGGGAAAATACCCGGTGGGCGCCGACGTGTGGGCACGGGGGTATGGATCTCGCCCTAAATGGATTCCAGGGGTGGTCCAGGCTCTTCGCGGCCGCCGGCTTTGTGAAATACGTACGGACGATGGCATGGTTGTTCGCCATTATGACCAGATGCGCCCACGAGTGGTGGCCACGTCGGTACCACCGCCCCTTCTTTCGTCTCCACCAGCCCGAGAAGCCAGTCCTGTCGCTGCTGCCGATCTTCCGGGCGTGTTGCTGCCGCCGCCGTTGCTACCGCTTCCGAGTACGCCGGAACCGGCCCCAGTCGCGACGCCGCCTTCTCCGGGACCCATCTCGCTGGAGCACACCCCCAGGTCCACAACACCTATGGATGCTGCTCCGGAGTTTTCACCCATCATCTCGTCCAGGAGGTACGTTCCACGCGCAAGCTTCCGTCCTGGACAGTTTCGACCATACTCTCGTGTTTCTCCGCGGGATCTTCTCGGGGCCTCCCAAGAGGCCATGGATGTCTCCGCACTGTCCGTGTCTCCAAGGAAGTGAGTGTTTTTTTTTTCAAGGGGGGAAAAGTGTTGGGACAGTGCCACGACATTCAAAAGTGCCGCTACGTTAGTACGCGAACACGGCGATAGAGGCACTCCGCAGCTCGGCCGAGCGCGGGAGCGCCACCTGGCTATGAACGGCGCCGGCCGCACGTCACGGCACGGGAGTCGAATGACAGATACGGAGTTAGTAGCATGTAACCCGCTAGTGTTTCTACTTTTGTATATCCATGCAATTTATTAGTGATTAAAGGTTATAACAGAGAGGACCTGAAACTGGCAGAACTTTGGCTCTTATTTGTTCATGCCACAAAAATAAGGCCTCATCTAACTGAGGATGTGCACCTTTCCTCATCGTTTTTCGAGATTTCAATGTGCTGCCTGACACTTGGATGGAACAAAATTTTTCAATTTCTGATCGATTTGTTTTCCAATCAGTAGTAGGACTCCTACCGATGATCAAATCCACAGGAACTTTCATGAGTGGCTCACGAGCATCAGTTCTCTGCAAAGCACGAAGCTTTTGTTCCAACGAGATCACATTCTTTTATTTTTTTTTTACATATACTCGACTGATTCTTTTTTGGTTTTTGGCCACTTTTATCTCTGGACATTTTGAAGCATGTAGTGTGAGCACAAAATGTTAAATTGTATACACACAGACTTGACAACACTCGAGACGCATTAGGCAAAGCTTTTGACTTTTGAAACCAGGCTGTCGCAGCCATCGTCTAACCTCTCTCCCCCTTGCTAACCAAGCCCACGCAGCAACACAACAGCGCGTTGGACATTCACTGTTAAATTGTTAAACACATGGTTTCATCTGATGTACCAACAACAGGCAGAAAGTATTTGGTAACGTACTCTCATTGTCGGTTTCGACAGGGCTATGTCGCACTGCATAGAGCAGTCCTGTACATACTGTACTTCCAAGAAGGTCCAATAGATGGCAATGGCATGAAACCACACAATATGAACAAGAAACCTCGTAAAACTTCAACCAACACACGCACAAATTGATGACACTTAGACTTTTGACATGCGCCAGTGCACTGATTAGCAGTAGACTGCCAAAAAACACCAGCGAATGCATGGCTCCAGGCATAGTCAATGTCAAGTGTCAGTTTAGCTAGCCAAAAGTGTAGCTGCACTACGCGACAGACAGCGCCAATTTGAGCTGGGAAAATCGGAAAAAATTGTTTGCATAAAGTGGATTTTGGATAAACATGATTCGGATAAACGAGAGTTTACTGTACTTACATTTGGACAGTTCTACCCTTTCCATGTCAAACGTTCCCTCCCATACAGCTTTGGCACCCGAGGCAAACATATTTGTTTGGATGCAGAATCTTTCCAGCAATACACTACCATTCTCACTTCAGCCTTCACTGCTCATAATTACCCCATCAGTCTAGTTAAAAAGCAGATTTCCCGGACCATCAAATCCAATTCTGGTGCTGCTGATCCCTCCACAAAACAGCTTCAGAGCACACAATTGGTGACTCAGTGTGGTCTGGAATGTGTTAATCAGCTACTTTGACAGGGCCAGGACTTCCTAAAATCATGCCCTCAAATGAGATCCATTCTGTCTGACATTTTGCCCGCCACACCTAGAATAGCTCTCCATCGCCGTCCCAATCTCCACAATATTCTTATCAGGCCCTATGCTCCCCCTGCACCCATCTCCCTACCCTATGGTTCCTACCCTTGTGACCATTCCCGCTGCAAGACTTGCCCTATGCACCTTCCTACCACCACCTATACTAGTCCTGTAACTGGCAAAACATATACTATAAAAGGGAGAGCCTCCTGCGAAACAACACCTGTCATATACCAGCTATTATAGAAACACTGTTCGGCCTTGTACATCGTCATGATTACCACCAAATCAATTAAGATGAATCAGCTTAGGCAGACGGTGTTTGCTGGCAACTCACAATATCCTTTTGCAGAGCATGATCTACAACATGACATTCGTGACCTTGGGACCTGTTTCACCACATGCGCCATCTGGATTCTTCCCCCAGAAACCAATTTCTCAGAACTTCGTTGGTGGGAACTAGCACTGCAACATGTCCTTGGTTCTTGCCACCCACCTGGCCTTAATACACATTAATGTATTCCGCCTCAGCATTTGTTCACTGTAACTACTCTTTGCTCTACCCTGTTTTAGTTTTTTACATCTTTCATTGTCTTTCCTGTCTATTTTTCACGGCCCCTCTCCCATGTCTGTTATGTACAATGCACATAGGTTTTCACTCTTATTAACTTGTGCACTATGTTTAGTAGTAATCTCTGTCTTGCATATTACCCTGCCTTCCACCCTTAAGCTTTCAGGTTTTCAAATCTCGTCTGATGCGATCCCCAACAATCAGTCTTCCCTCCTCATCCCATACGGTAAGTCTCCCCTGATCTATGGTTCTGGGTGACTTTCCTGAATTCTGCCACTTTTCCTCTATGTCTCTAGTCCTTTTCCTTCACCCTTCTTCCTTCCACTTCAACCATTCTGCCTGAAGAAGGAGCCACTGGCTCTGAAAGCCTTCAAATTACAACAGTCTTTTATGTGTGTGTTCTGCCGCGGCTTGGTGAGTAGATTTTTTTTATCTGTCCAATTAAATTATTTTGTCAATAATTGATTGTTTTCATTGTAATACCTATAAAATAATGGACATAACACAGTGGGTAATAACTGACAATAAAGAACATAAGAACATAGTAGAACCAACGTTTTATTGGTGGTGTCCTATAGTGTTGGTGTACACAGCTCTTCCCTGCTTTATATACTTCTTTCAAGAGCCCTAAAGTTTTCTGAGGTTATTTCTGAAATCAGTGAAGGCATTTTAAAACTGTTTTGCGACTCTAAGGAAATGTGTAATTTTGTCACCAGATGTCTTTGTTTTATTGAAATAAAATAACAATTGTGGTCTTAATAAAACACATATACCATTTGGCTTGCTTTATCAATCTAACAGTCCATTACAAAAGATGTTAATGTTATTACTTACAATTTTTGCTCACATGGGGGAGAAATATGGAAGTAGTTACAGTTTCTTGTTAACTTATGTCTTTAATGACCCTTGGGATCTCAAAATTCGTGAGGGAAAAATTCTTCTCTGGAGGTCATGGAAACATCAGGGAATTTCACTTGGGGAAACTTGTGGCAACCCTGGAGGTGTGAGAGGGAGCATTACCATGATGCAATTTCCATGAGTCATTTTGCCACAATTCTGGTAGTTTTCTCTGGAATGCTTCATGCAAATGACACACAACTTTCAGATAGGTTTCCTTTTTTGACCATATGACCATAAGGTAGAAATTTATGGTGCACTATCCCATTGTAGTCGAGAAAAACAGAAAGAAGAACATTCAAGTGTGATCAAACTTGTTGAATTTTTTTCAGTATTGGCTCTTCGGGCAGTTTCCATTGGGACAATTGGGCCTTGGTTTTGATATCATACCAATATACGAATGTATTGTCACCTGTTATAGCCTTCTTAGAAGTTCTGGATCATTGTAGAATTCATTCAGTAATCCCTAAGAGATACCTATGTAATGTCATTTTCAGTCGACATTAAATAATTTTGAAACAAACTTTGCCGCTACATGCTTCATGCCCAAAACATACAAAAAATTGCTTGACATCTGCCAGAAAACATGCTGACATCATCAACAACCTCCCTGATAGTGATTCAGCAATTTTCCAGGACCATTTTTTTACTTTTTGCACATTGTTATCGGTAATTGGTATGCTAGGGCATCCAGGCGGTTGTGTTCAATTCTCACTGAAATGATGATACCACTTGTAAACTCTTGTGTTACTCATAGTAAATATGCCAAAAGTGCCTGTCAACATTTTGAATGAGGTGTAGCACTTTATACATTTTTCAAGAAAAATTTAATGCAAATTTTTGATCCATCTTTTTTTAAAGTAAAAGTTTGCTGACCACTCACAAATAAGTATAACCTTTTCAAGGGTCAACAATAAACTAAGAATTCAAAACAGCTGAAAATGCAAACACACATCAGGAACATGTGTACCAACAAGATAAAAATAATTTGAAAATCAGATGTATAGAGCCCACGAAATTAAATTCCCATTACTTTCTGATCACTCCTATGTCTGTCCTCACTGGACTGCCTAGTTGTGAGATCCTGCAAGGCATTCACATGATAGTAGTCAAACCCTCACCAATACGAGCAGCAATATCTTGAAACGATAAACTGTAGCCTTGATAGATCACAATCCTGCAGTTGTCAAATTCCAATGCATGCTGGTATATATGTCTTCTTCTTACATCATGTGGGTCAATCCATACGAAGTGGTCCAAGAAAATAATAATTGGTTGCTTGACCATCTCAGAATGACTAGTAGTCAGAAAAATATTTTTTTAAAAAATTTATTGTTTATTGTTTTGAAATGGTACCCATATTTGTTCCAGACCACATGCATTTTTTCGTATTTGCAAACATCTACATTTTCTATAATTATTCAATAGTGGATTGTCCTAAGCCTCTCAGATAAAATGCATTTAGTTCAACACACTCTGGGCTACAAATTAACATCATTATCACTTAGCTGAATTTATTCCTTAATATATTTTTAATTGTTCAAAGTTATCAGCCACAAATTAAAAAAAAACTCAATTTTTGAACAGTAGTTTTCCAAAGATAGATTAATTTCTCAGCTTTAATATTTTTTCTGCTATTACACTGCTACTTTTTATAGAGTATCAATGGTGAGCGGCTTATGCTTAAAAGAGTACACTATTTTAAAAAATGGATTTTTTTTAATTTTTCCATTTTGTCACCTGTAATATCTTTGTTGGGGGACCAGGTAAAAATCTGGAAATTTCACAGTTAATAGACCTATGTGATATGAAACTTCAGTATAAATTTCAACTTTGAGATTCAATTGGAAGTTATGGAAAAAAATTACAAACATGAGTCAAAAATACGTTTTTTAACATCTGCGATATCTAGGCTTATGGAATAAAATATATCAGTTACAGTACATAATTTAATCATATATATGATAACTTACTTTTTTTTATTGAAAAGCAGCCTACTAATTACATTATATTGTTCTCTTGTTGTCTGTTTTTAGTACATTGCGCATCGAACATTTGAGAAATTTGTTGACTCAGTTTGGGTGTTAGACCATAAGTTCACCCAGTCACAGTTGTAAATTCCATGGGAGACGGCTTCCTTAGTACATTTTTAAGTGGCACCCAAACTTGATCCTTCTTAGTTTTTTTAAAAGATGTCCTTGGTCCTGGAGGGTGATAAAATACAACATATACATCTTGGTTTTGACAGTCAATATTATCAACTTTGCCAATCCACCACTTTTCATCGTAAACACAAGCCACTATGTCTTCATTTTGAAGAACCAGTTGTACAAGTTTTCCACACTGATGAAGTTCACTATCTGGCGAAGTTGATGTGATCTTACACTTCAGTAAGTTGTGTGAATTGGGTACGAAACAATGAAAAGATCGAGTGCCTTTAATCTTCTGACAAGTGTTGTACCTTTCCTTCAAGACAAGAAACTGTCATAGACTTCTTGTATTTCCTCATATTGTACAAAAACATAGGTAATTCCTTTGATATGTTTTTTACAGAATTCAAACATTCCTTGAGGTGTTATGATATGATTGTCATCGGTCCGCTGCAGACCTGCTTTTGAGACAGCTTGCTTTGTTGTACCCCCGACACCATCAGAAGCATTCTTCCCGTGTCATGAAGTGAAAAAGTGCCATTCTACATCAAACCCAAAATCTTCTTTATGAAAGGAGATTTTAATAATAAAAAAATTATTTTTATATTGACTTGCAGCCCCATCCGAAAAGTAAATCAGTTTTTTTTTATGGAAGGGT
Source organism: Schistocerca americana (assembly GCF_021461395.2). Taxonomy (NCBI): domain Eukaryota; kingdom Metazoa; phylum Arthropoda; class Insecta; order Orthoptera; family Acrididae; genus Schistocerca; species Schistocerca americana. Next base: position 557,367,323 of record NC_060123.1, read on the forward strand.
GGTGATGTTTAATGTAGCTTGTTAATTTTAGTTGAAAAATGTGCACTGCTGTAGTGTTGACACAAAAGCTGTGTCTCATTAGTTTATCTTTATCTTTATAATAGAATACAAATGGATGAAATGTGGCCTGTATTTTTTACCCAGTGGTGCCCTTGTATTTCATCTTGAACAACAAAGGAATAATTTTCCAAAAAGTCAGCAAGAACTAAGCATTCATCAGCTGCCAAGGTTTGCTTTTTGTCAAATGTTGCCAAAGGAAGGAGCCATCCTGGTTCCCATGGCTGTACCCCTGGTCTGTTTGTATGTTTTGCCCTCAAAGGTGAAGTAGTTGTTGCTAAGGATAAAGTTGATTAAGGTGTGTAGGAAGGATCTCATAGGTTTGGAATCAGGTGATGCTGACTGAGGAAATGTCCAGCAGCAGACGGACCATGTGCATGGGGGACGCTGGTAGAGACTGAGATGGTGACAAGCAAGGTGTGTGGTGGGAGTGGGACGGGCACGGATTTCAGACGATCATAGGAAACAGGTGGTGTCTTTGATGTAGGAGGCGAGTCTTTGTTCCATGGGTCGCAGGCATTGATCACCTAAGGCACATATATGGTCTGTGGGTGCTCTGAAGCCAGCAACTATAGGACGGCCAGGATGATTGGGTTTGTGGATCTTAGAAAGAAGGTAAAAGGTGGAAGTGTGTGGTTTAGGTGGGGTGAGAAATTCTGTGGATTGAGGTGTTTGTCCTTGTGAGGGGCCTGAGGTTTTAAGGAGGGACTGCAGATCAGTTTGAATCACAGGGATGGGATTTTGATGGCAGATGCTGTATGTAGAGGTGTCAGATAGCTGGCATAAACCTTCACTAACATACTCCTTTCAGTCAAGTACTACAGTGTTAGATCAACCCATGCCACTTTCTTTGATGTCGATCTCATCATCACTTAAGGCCAGCTACACATTTCCATACACATTAAACCTACAAACAAACAACAGTACTTATATTTTGACAATTGCCATCCCTTCCAGATAAAATGCTCCCTTCCATACAGCCTTGGCATCCAGGGCAAAAATATTTGTTTGGATGCAGACTCTTTACAGCAACATGCCACCATTTTCAACTCAGCCTTCACTGCATGTAATTATCCTATCAGCCTAGTTAAAAAGCAGATTTCCCAGGCCATCACATACAATCCTGGTACTGCTGATCCCTTCATGAAACAGCTTCAGAGCACACCATTGGTGACTCAGTATTAGTGTGGTCTGGAATGTGTTAATCAGCTACTTTGACAGGGCCATGACTTCCTAAAATCATGCACTCAAATGAGATCCATTCTGTCTGAAATTTTGCCCGCCACACCTAGAATAGATCTCCGTTGTCCTCCCAATCTCCGCAATATTCTTGTCAGACCCTTTGCTCCTTCTGCACCCATCTCCCTACCCTATGGCTCCTACCCCTGTGACCATCCCCCCTGCAAGACTTGCCCTATGCACCCTCCTACTACCACCTATAATAGCCCTGAAACTGGCAAAACATATACTATAAAAGGGAGTGCCACCTGCAAAACACCACGTCATATATCAGCTATTGTGTAAACACTGTTCGGCCTTCTACTTTGTCATGACTACTACCAAATTAATTAGGATGAATCAGCATAGGCAGACGGTGTATGATGGCAAATCGCAATATCCTTTTGCAGAGCATGCTCTACAACATGACATTCGTGACCTTGGGAGCTGTTTTGCCACACGCGCCATCTCGATTCTTCTCCCAGAAACCAGTTTCTCAGAACTCCGTTGGTGGGAACTAGCACTGCAACACATCCTTGGTTCTTGCCACTCACCTGGCCTTAATTTACTTTAATTTATTCCGCCTCAGCATTTGTTCACTGTAACTACTCTTTACTTTACCCTGTTTTAGTTTCCTATATCTTTCATTGTCTTTCCTGTCTATTTTTCACCCCCCCCCCCCCCTCCCACGTCTGTTATGTACAATGCACATAGCTTTTCACTCTTATTAACTCGTGCACTATGTTTAGTAGTAATCCTTGTCTTGCATATTACCCTGTCTTCCACCCTTAAGCTCTCAGGTTTTCAAATCTTGTCTGATGCGGTCCCCAACAATCAGTCTTCCCTCCTCATCCCGTACGGTAAGTCTCCACTGAACCGTGGTGCTGGGTGACTTTCCCAAAATCTACCCCTTTTCCTCTATGTCTCTAGTCCTTTTCCTTCATCCTTCTTCCTTCCCCTTTAACCCTTCTACCTGAAGGAGGAGCCACTGGCTCTGAAAGCTTGCCAATTACAACAGTCTTATGTGTGTGATCTGCTACCGCTCGGTGAGTAGATTTTTTATCTGTCCAGTTAAATTATTTTATAGGTATTGTATGATTTTTCTTTTGAGAAATATATGAGTAAGTAGCGTACAAACAGTTAACGATTGCCACTATTTTTTGTTCTCATCATCATCGATACTTTTTAATATATCAACTACTTTCAAAGTGCCAAAATGTTGTACTATAAATAAAATGTCTATAAAATCCCGCACTGTACAATGTACTTGCAATGGGATAGTCACAGTTCCTGAAATCCATCACCCATTGTCTCTGGCTTACCAAGGAGCACCTCAGTCCTGAGTCCATGGATAAACCACAAAAATCCACTGTATTATGCCACACACAAACAGACTTGACCTGCGAGCAGATCGTTGAGACTAGATCCGATGGGCAGGGCCTGGACATAGTGGTAAATGATGGGCTTCAGATTGGCAGGCCGGATCCGTTAAAGATACCCACAGTTGTGGCCTGTGGTTCGGCCCGTTGTAAAAATCCATTCATGTGTCGTAGAAGCCATATAGATGAAATGAGACTGCGGTGATCAATCTATGCAACAGATAACTTGTGCAAATACTCTGAGAATCAGTACTAATGCGGATAGGCAGCAACTCGCCCTGAAGATGATCAGCGAGCCACAGACAGGCACGCAGAAAAGACAATCACAACTAAATTTTTGGCCATAGCCTTTGTCAGAAAATGAGAGCACATGCATATTCACTCAGGCACAACTCGTGCACACATGACCGCCACCTCTGGCTGTTGCATGAACAATCTCTGAGAATCAGATTCGAACAAACCACTCCTCAACACCTCCCTGCCTCTTGTTGACAGCTGCTAGGCTACCGGAAAGAAGTGGCGGCAGCACTGACTGCAAGCTGAAGGGAGTGGTAGAAAGGGGAAAAGCAGTAAGAATGAGGGAGTAGGGAAGCAATGCATGTTCTCAGCTGTGCCTATCCAGTGACAATGCATGACATCTCAGTAAACAGACAAACAGACCATTTCCATTTACTGAGACAAAAATGAGATTTTTCCAGGGTTCCTTCCCCCCCCCCCCCTCGCCCCCCTCCTCCCCCCCCTCGCCCCCCTCCTCCCCCCCCCCCTCGCCCCCCTCCTCCAAGTTCCCCCGACTTTACAGCCATGTCACATAACTTGAGTCCAAGAACAGGCTCATTTGCTGCAAGATAAGTATCCACAAGGACAGCATGATAACACCTGGTGAACAGACTGTCAGCATGCCAACCATTGTGCGTAAGGACCACAAAGATAAGATGAAGGCCTAGAGACAGTCATTTTTCCCTCACTCTATTTGCGAATAGAACAGGATAGGAAACGACTAGTAGTGGTACAGGGTACCTTCCGCAATGCATTGTATAGTGGCTTGCAGATTATCTATGTAGATGTAGAACCATTGTTGTGGCCGACAGGGGTATGTCCAATGACAACACCAGACAGGAGTGTCACAGCGTTGTCTTTATAGAAGATGTGTGTGCATAGTATAACAGTGAAAATACTTTTGTGTGGAGAGTTCCAGATAAGATGTTGCCAGATTATATTTGCCACTGCCATACGAGCCCAGCATCTAGAATGATGGTATGGGATGCCGCTGGGCACACAACGTAATCACCACTGGTTCATGTAGCTGGTAATTTGGACAGCTACCATAAGATTTATGGCTGGTGGCTGGGGCCTAACATTGAGGTCTCTGACATGTTTCAACAACATAAAGCAACAACACATGTTGCCTAAGCTGTCCTCACTACCTTCATACAAAGGGTGTTCAACTTCTGCTCTGCCCAGGATGTTCGCCAGATTTCTCACCCACAGGAAATGAGATCATGAGTAGCTGAGAGACTGACTCACCACCACTTATAAGCCAGTATTATCAGGAAACTCTGGTATAGAGTTGGATCAGCACAGATCAGTGTACCCAATATGTGATCCAAGCTCAGTTTGACTTGGTGCTCAACCGAGTTAGAGCTGCTGTTGCTGCCGGAAGTGGTAGCTTTGTTTACTGAATTTCGAACTTGGTGCATCCCCAACTCAGCTATTACTTTCAACTTTTTATAATCACTTCTTTCTCGTCCTTTTCTACTTTCCTCCTAGATTTTGACTGGATGATTCATTTCACTTATTTCTCTTCCTCGTAACTCACCTTTATTTATCACTGTTCTTCTATCATCTCTGGTTGAATCTGTTGATGTTCATGCTGCACTGTGCATCATTTATCAAAATGTGAGACTTGCTTAGCAGCTTTGTCTAGGGGATGGCAGTAGTAGTATTCTCAATGTTTGCTTTAGCTCATTTTGTGGGTGTTACCTTGAGCCTTCAACTTTCCCTGCAGGTGTGTGTGTGTGTGTGTGTGTGTGTGTGTGTGTGTGTGTGTGTGTGTGTGTGCATGCGCGCTTTTTTTCCTGTACTAGTGTTCAAGAAAACTGACTTATTTACAGGGACAGAAAAACATGTCAATAGCCAATCAATCACTTTTGCAGTAAGTATTGCATTTTTATTTATCATTACATAGTGCCATTTGTAATTTCAGACATTTTTGAATTATCATTGCCTTTTTTTTTTTTAGGCAACAGTTCCGTATATTCTTCAGACTTCAGCATAAAATTCAAGAAAATCATCACAGGTTCATAAAAAAGCAGCAAGTAATATTACATGCAGTGAAATATCAGTTTGTACATGAGGAGACATGAAAATATAATAAAAGTGTGATAACAAGCTCAGTCAAGTTGCTCATAAATCATCACATCAAATTTAACAAAATTTAAATCTAATGTGAATGAAGAGTGATGGTTCATTAGTACAATTCTTAGATACTAAACTTTGTGAACAGAGGATGCCATTTTTAAAAGTATATAATAAAGCACACATCAAAATTCTGTCATACTTACTAACTTTTTCACCTTTTCAATAAAATGTCTTAGACAAAAGAATACTTTTGTGTCTTATAAGTTCGCATTGTGATATTTACTTTTTCTTTACATGTATAATGAAAATCTAAGTTATCACTAGTAGTGAATGATAAACATGAAGCATAATTATGTGATCTGCACATAGTGCATTTTAAGTATTTTCCAGCATCTGGATATCTATATAAACAAGACAGATCTATGAAGTAATAAAATATTACAGTTACCATGTACATATATATCTGACATGTATTAAATAGACCACAGTCATAACAGTTTTCTAGTCTTAAGATTGGTTCTTTTTCTATCACATGTTTCGATTCCTTGTTGCAGGGAACTTCTGTCAAGACTCAAGCTCTTCACTTTATTTCTTGATCTCCAGACTTTCACTGTGTAATCATCAGAGGCTGTTACTAACATTTCAGGATCTGCTGGGTTGAATGCAACACAGCTCACAACATCCGAATGTGGAAATTTAGCTAAACATATACCATAATGACGATCCCACAAATAGCCATGTCTATCTTCTGCACCACTGAAATTTAGAATAAAAATCTTATTTTTCATTGTATAAGCATTTTAAAAAAGAGATTAATTGGAATAAGGGTGATTCTAGGACAGAAAATAAATTTCTATTACGGGGATAGGTCACTATTCACCAAACAAAGAATGGTGGTGGTAATGGCAGGCAGGAACAAGGAAAAGTCTGTTACCAGTGGAAGGGGGTGGGCAGGGGGGTGGTGGGTGGTAGGGAGAGGGAAAAGAGAGAGAGAGAGAGAGAGAGAGAGAGAGAGAGAGAGAGAGAGAGAGAGAGAGAGAGAGCACTTTATGGGGAATATCACTCATCTGCTTAGCAGTTTTTCCTAATTCCTGTTTGCTACTTTTTTAGTGTGCCAATAGTAATGTCTTTGTAAAGTTAATTAAAGTGAGAAGTATAGAAAGAGGATTCTCATTTTCTATAACAGCTGTATATGGGACATTTATACTGCAAGCATGCAGACCACATAAAGGTCAAGTTAGAGCCATCTCAGACTGACTGACTCTGATACCTCCTTCTTCACCTTTGTTTACCTTCATCCTCCTACAGGTGGGTCTTTTTATCCTGGGTTCTGAGTGAACAGCCATTCCTTTTTAACCTTTCCCAAGCTACCTCTCTCTCCTCCTTGATGAAGGAAATACTAGTTCTGAAAGCTAGGTAGTGTGTCCCATTTACTTTTGCATTTGTCTATCGACAGTACTGCACATATTGTCTCCTGAAGGTAAGTGGGCCTGCTGGCCAACAATTCTGTTTCATAATTGGTTTCCAAGTTATTGCAAGATTAATATAATGATTTCCTCAAATGATCAGCATGATCAGATTCTGAGTACAACAAAAGCAAAAAAATTGTCCTTGTTATATAAAGCATGCTCTTTAATATAACATTCTAATTTATGTGCAAGGAAAACAAACATTTGTATTACCTGGCTACATATTCATCAGATACATCAAGGAAGATGAAGAAACATTCATTATTTGGTGTATATGCTTTGTGAGATCGTAACATTGTTCCCACTTCTTTCAGGGTAACTAAATCTATAACATGAATGTCAATTTCTTGAGCTATGGGTGGTGGATCCAATGGATTTGTAATAACGTATCCTCTGGGCCATGGCCTGGTGTTTACGTAGAGATACCTGCAAGCAGAATAGATAAATAATTTGAGAAAGTTTTCCTTTATAACTAGTGAGAGCTTAAAAGTAGTCTTGACTGACATTATGAAATCATTTGTGGTCTGCATTATGATTTACAATATTTTTATTTTCCAACATTATTACTCATTTTCTGACAAAGTTCACCAACCTAAGACAAAAATTGAGATAACACATGTTTAAATGCCACTGTGTTTTAACAATGCACTGATTCATCACTTGATATAACAATATTTTTCATAATCCATTACTTATGTGATGCTTATATTTTGTAGGTTTTTGTGGAAGGTAGAATACATACCTGACATCAAGTTTCTGTTGTTTCCTGATGCTTATAGTACCCAAAAGAGTTTGTTATACACAAACCACAGAAAGCGTGTATGCGTATACACAGTAAATACAGTGCTGTGTTACTTTCTAGAGAAAAACAAATTATGGCTTTTCGATGCCCAGTACAACATCAACAAAAAAATACAACAGTAGGGTTTGTATACTCTCTGGAGAAAGTGTAAGGAAACTTCAGGATCAAAGATACTATGTACAAACAGTACCTCAAGTAATTCTGAAATGTTTTATTGCCTTCCTACACACAAATTTAGTTGGCCACGCTATAACAATACTCTAGAGGAAACAAAGCATTGAAGTTATTTTTAATGCTGAACATCTTGCTCCATTTTCTGGAAATGATATTTTAATATTAAATATGTTTTAATTTGTGAGGACATTCTTTAATAAAAAAGTAATTCAAATGAATAATAGTAAAATGCTTATTTTAAAGAAAAAGTTTTTATATTCTACTGTAACACCATTACATTGCACCACTAGGGATTCTTTGATGACAGCTGTAATCAACATACAGTAATTGGCAACAAAATCATGTTCTTACGTGCATGCATTTTTCCTCAGTTGCGCCCCATCAATTAATCGTTTTACACCTTAATTAACTACTTCTGCAAATAAATATTTTTGTCTACTTTTACATAGATTTTGAATATAATAGAGGGAAACATTCCACGTGGGAAAAATATATCTAAAAACAAAGAAGATGTGACTTACCAAATGAAAGCGCTGGCAGGTTGATACACACACAAAAATACACACAAAATTCTAGCTTTCGCAACCAATGGTTGCTTCATCAGGAAAGAGGGAAGGAGAGGGAAAGACGAAAGGATGTGGGTTTTAAGGGAGAGGGTAAGGAGTCATTCCAATCCCGGGAGTGGAAAAGCGTTTGCGGAGGGAATGTAAATAAAACTTAATGGGGTCATTGTGGGGATGTTGTGAGGGTGACATGGTATTAGAAGGTGGAAAGTGTGACATGAGGCTGAAATGAAAATGAAAATAAAAATATATGGGGAGAGATAAAGGTGAACTGGAAAGCAACTGGAGATCTGGTGTGAAAAAAGGCGAAAAAGGGTTGGTAAAAGCTGAGCTATGCTGATCCTGTGGTGAACTTGGGTTGGCAAACAACGATGTGCACAAAGGTTAGGTGGTTGTGTTGCCTCCAAAACACGTTAAAGGATGGAGAAATTCGGGAAAATTTCGAAAAAACTGCATGCAAATGTATTAAAAGGAGTGGTTTTGTGGTGGCAGATTATGAAAATGAGGCTAACAATTGTCTGACGAAGAAATAATGACGTTAAAACCTGTGAGAAGCGGCTAAAAATGATCAGTGATGTGGGAAAAACGGAAATGGACATAAAGTGAAAGTTATTAGAATTAGCCGAAATGGTTGTTTAATAGGTGAAAGGAACTGTTTGTGAACTGCAAATGGTGGATTTTATAGCAGCGGTAGTGTTGAAAGCGGAAGAAAAAAAAATTTTTTTTTTTGTTATGGTTTGGAAGTGGGTTACGTCAAAGTGAAACTACTTGCAAAAACAGAAAGAGAAAATGTAATTGTTGGGTTCAAATTAATTATATGGATTGGAATGACTCCTTACCCTCTCCCTTAAAACCCACACCCTTTCGTCTTTCCCTCTCCTTCCCTCTTTCCTGATGAAGCAACCATTGGTTGTGAAAGCTAGAATTTTGTGTGTATGTTTGTGTTTGTTTGTGTGTCTATCAACCTGCCAGCACTTTCGTTTGGTAAGTCACATCTTCTTTGTTTTTAATATAATGGAAGGAAACATTCCACGTGGGAAAAATTATATATAAAAACAAAGATGAGGTGACTTACCGAACAAAAGCGCTGGCAGGTCGATAGACACACAAACAAACACAAACACACACACAAAATTCAAGCTTTCGCAACAAACTGTTGCCTCATCAGGAAAGAGGGAAGGAGAGGGGAAGACGAAAGGAAGTGGGTTTTAAGGGAGAGGGTAAGGAGTCATTCCAATCCCGGGAGCGGAAAGACTTACCTTAGGGGGAAAAAAGGACAGGTATACACTCGCACACACGCACATATGTGTGGATGGATATGTGCGTGTGTGCGAGTGTATACCTGTCCTTTTTTCCCCCTAAGGTAAGTCTTTCCGCTCCCGGGATTGGAATGACTCCTTACCCTCTCCCTTAAAACCCACTTCCTTTCGTCTTCCCCTCTCCTTCCCTCTTTCCTGATGAGGCAACAGTTTGTTGCGAAAGCTTGAATTTTGTGTGTGTGTTTGTGCTTCTTTGTTTTTAGGTATATTTACATAGATTTTCATAGAGTTCCTTGGTAAAGTCCACAAAAAAACAATACCCTGTCCAATACAGCTCACATTTTAACACAAATATACAACACTACACACGTGTTACAACTTGGAGCAATTTATTTCATTTTTTCCTTCTTTTCTGTAATAACATTGTTGTCATCATTTCAAATACATATGTAAAGTGGTTTGTATTATGAAACTATTTACTCTGAAAAACCCAACCGATAATGTGGTGTTGCCACTGGTACCTTGTTCAGATCAGATAGATAAACCTTTCCACTGTATAAATAATATCTGAGATACTGAGTAGACTGATAGGGAAAGCAAGTACCACACAGGAAGTTGGCAATGTGTGTTACACAGATGGTATGTACTGAGCAGACAGTTACGTTGGGGCCATTTCTCATAACTCTGCAGGTGGGAACAGGTACTACAACATGTTCTTGGTTCTCACCACCCACCTGGCCTAATTTTACATTAATTTCTGTGGTCTCACAGCATTTCTTCAGAGTAGCTATGCCTTTCTTCATGCCCTTTTAGCTTTCTCCATCTTTCATTTTCTCTCCTGTCTATTTTTCCTGTTGCCCTCCCACCTATAAGGCACTTAACTTTTTGCTCTTATTAACTCATGCATTATGTTTCAGCAGTAATCTCTGTGTTGCATACACCCTATTTTCCACCTTTAAGCTCTCAGGTTTTCAAATCTTGTCCGGCACAGTCCTCAACAATCATTCTTTCCTTCTCATTCTAACTGATAAGTTTCCCCTAATTCCGGGTTCTGAGCAAATTTTCTGAACTCTACCCCTTTTCCTGAACCTCATCAGTCATTTTCTTTCACCACTCTTCCTTCCCCTTTAACCCTTCTGCCAGGAGGAGGAGCCACTGGCTTCAAAAGCTAGCAAACTGTAATACCTTTTATAGGTGTGTTCTCCTCCCATTGCTTCATGAGTAGTGTTTTCTTATCTATCCAATTACTTATATTTTCAACAATTGATTATTTTCGTTGATACTCCAGAGTTAGCTTTATATCATTCTTTGGTTACAATTAGTTGTTATAATATTAAGTAAGACGAGTTACAATTAACAATATTCACATTTTGTATAAACGACCAATCATTACACACTTAATCTTAATAAAAGTAAATTTTACAGGGTTCATGTTGTGTATACTTGATTGCTGCTCTCTATCTTTATGCTTGGCTAGAGTATTGAAAAAATCAGAACTAATTATTAACGTGGTCAGATCAAATACCAAAGGTAGTGTTACATCTTGCCATTGGGTTGAAGATTTTCTCCGCTGTATATTCAAATGGTATCTTTTCATTTATCTGCAATGATTGTAATGGAGAATTTAATGTTATGTATATTTTGTCATGTTTTATGTAAATTCTATGCAATATTGGTGTAGAAGGGAGTGTTATGGCCCAGTAGGTTAAAAATTATCTCTGTAATTAAAAACAATGAGGCATACAGTTGAAGGCGCCGGAAGAAAAGGAAGGGACAGTTTTGACTGAGATGAGTTCATGGAAATAAATGTTCGGTGGCTGTGGGCACAGTAACCTTTTTTTTTTTTTTTAACTTTGGAATGTTACATGTAAAGTGGAACCACAAAGAGGGACAGTTTAAGGAAGTGGTTTAACTGGTTCAGTTTTTTGGAAGATCTGCAGGAGAGTAATGAAGAATTTGTTGGAGACTGATCATGGTGTCATTGTTGGGCATTTAATTGCAATTTTAATATCAGTTCATCCGTCCACCTACAGCAGACCAATGTGAGGACCACAGACACATGTGACAGGAAACTGCATCCACTCTAGCTTTCATTCTTCTTGAGGCACACTCCAACTCTCTGAAAACCACTAGGAAGGGGGGGGGGGGGGGTCAACAACCTTTGTACAAAAAAAGGGGGATTAGGAAATTGTCATATGCTATTTGTGTAAGTCAAAAAAATTGGAACTGAAGAGGTAAGATCCCAGCTTCAGTGAGGGAACTGTTTATGGGAGCAATTTAGGAGACATCAGTAACCAGTCTTAATTCAATAATTTCAAAGCCAAAAGTGCCACTGACTCATAAATCATTGTCTAGTGAAGAGGAGATCATAGCCTCGTAAATATGGAGCACGGTCTGCACCTCAATATGCGTGAACAAGGAAGGAAAGGGCGTTCAACTTTCCCATACATCTAGTCTTTATTCAATGAATATGGGGCAGCCATGTCAGATTTTTATCAAAGTTGAGTCCCAACATTCCGGACTGTGCAAAAATGTCCAAGTGAAAGACACCTTAAATACCTAAGTGGATTTCTGGGTCAGAGTGAATCATGTTAGGGTGACAAAAATGCATGACCCACAATTCTCACAAGAGAAAATTGGAAGCCATATGAAGAGGTCCCTTCAGGTGAATCCTTGGAGCTGGCATTCAGCCATGACTATTGATTGGGAGCTATTTTTCTTGTTAATTGTCTCTTTGGCCTATGAAACCATGTGTGTTCTCTACATTCTTCCAACTGTCATTTCTATTCCTGGCTTTCATGGTCCATTCTCCTTTTCTCGTTCCTGTTGCCTCCGTATTCTTGCTGATATCCTTCCATCTTGTCCGTGGCCTCCTCAACCTCTTCTGCCCTTCACGGATCCTGAAAATGCTACTCACAGTAGTCTTTCCTCTTCCATCCTGATCAGGTTTCCTGCCCAAATCAATTTTCTTTTCTTCATTATTGGCCAATATCAGATAGCAAGTATGGTTCTGCCAGTTCCTGGTTTTTTAATATTTTCCATTCCTGTGACTGAGTGTCCCTCTTTGGGCCAAATACTTTCCTTAATATGTTTCTCTTAAAAACCAACAGTTTTTGTTCATCTATTTTCCTTAATGAAAGCATTCCAGGCCCATACACAGCTACCAGGACATTACACTCTAGTACAGTCCAATTTTAAAACTTCTTGAAACTGATCTACTGCACAATACACCTGTAAGCCAAAATTGCTCAATCTGCCACTGCAGTTCTTCCTTAATCTCTCTTTCCATTCTATTCTGTTCACTAAAAATGTTTCCCAAATATTTAAATATGTCTATTCTCTTAAATGTGACTTCTTCAACTGTCAATTGATTGTAGCCCTGCTTTTGTAATATTTCTGCAAGAATTTGTCATGAGCTGCATGCTCTCTCTGCCACCGTTTATTCAAACAACATCTATCACATGTGCAAATCATTTTATAGTGTTATTACAAATACAAATATCACTGTACAGAGTGGATGCAACCATGGCAGCTGTTGATAGACATTGCTTTTTTGGCTGGATTTAAGGATTAGGATGATTTTATCCCTCCATTACAAAGGGAAAACACCGTCTAGCTGAATATCGTTAAAGACCCTGAGTAGACAGAGTCCATAAGTTTCATTCAGACATTGGACCATTTGATTTTGAATCTAATCAGGGTCTGGGACCATATCATGTACCCAGTTAGTGAAAGGATCATTACGTAATTCAAATTTAGGGGGAATAAAAGATAGGGAGATGTTTCCAACTTGTCTTCTATTCACTCGGGAGGTAAGAGACGTAGTGGGTCACAAGATGACAATAAGAACCTACACATCTGTAGACATACCACCACAAAAGAGATTCAGAATAGTTGATAATCTTTGGCAGTCCAACAGACTATGGAGATTGACCTACACCTGGGATGAAAAGGTGACACACAGCAATTCCAGCATTCCTTATTACTGCATTTAATTAGGTAATGCGGTTTGGCACAGAGCCACTGAAAACAATGAGGGTGCTACGAGAAGGATATCACTTGAGATGTAGGAGAGCCCTTCGATGGTCTTCAACAGCTGTTGTAATGTCTCTGGTCCACCATGTTACTGACCAACAGTGAAGGGGAACACTAAAATGGGGATAGCAGTTCCATTTCCACAAGTATTTGCATTGGAGACATCTCTCACAACCTCACTGATGTAATATGACAGAGGAGGGATGAAGGTGACAGCAGAGGTGTACAACTGCCACTGTGCCCTTGGGAAAGCCCAAGATGGCAACTGCTCTATTGGCCAGTGACAAAGAAGTGTCATGACCACTGAAAAGTGATTGCTGTCAGAAAGATCATTTTATAGTGACCACTTTTACGAAGCCATGACTGGAGGAAGAGGCTGTAAGATCGATAGCCAAAATGGTGCCATGGGCAGCACAAAAGTGGGTAGGATAACCATCATTGAGAAGACAGAGATCAATATCAGATAAAGTAGATCAATGAGATAGCTCCTACCAGATACGTAGTACTCCCGACAGAAGTGGTGTGCATTGATATTTCCAAGTAGAAGACAGGGATTGTAGGGGGGGGGGGGATGATGGTTGGGAGGGGCAGGGGGGAGAGCTGTCAGATTAAGATGGCCATCTGAAAGCGCACAAGTGCCCTGTCTGACAATAAGCACACACTGCAAATGGTAAACACGAGGATTTTTTTCACTCTTACTGCTATTGTTTCTAGTGTACAGAAGGGAATCCACTTACTGATAACTTTTGGGCAAACCAAAGTACAGATTGACAGAAAAGATTTCCTAAAATACATTTATGATGTCACTGACAAAGACCACTGGCTTAGCACATAGAAATTACCCTCTATCAGTCCGGCTACAAAGCAGGAAATGAGGGGAATAAGTTTCTGCAGTTTGCTTGATTTTGCTTTCCTCCCATGGTGTGACCAAGGAGAGAGAGTTTTTGGGTCATAACAATCTATGTCGAAACCTTCAGGTCCATCTGGAGAGACTGCCAGAGGCTCAAGGTTGCGGGTCTTTTCACTGTGAGGTATTCACAACGATGTCGTCAACTCCGGTCAAGGGCTCTTCTCCCAAGCACCACCAAGCCACTGCAATGGCCACTGGGCTTGACTGCCATTATGTTGCTCCCATTAGGTCAGGCACCTATTCCTTGGTATGCATAGGCTTGGTCATCAACAATGCGATGCCGGATCAATTAGGGAGTCTACCAATGTGTGGGTGCCTGATGACCCATGCAGTGGTGGGTATTGGGCATCTCATCATTACACATTTAGAGATATCCCAAACATCAGATCTGCCAAAAACCATACACTGTCTTAATGTCGCCTTCTACTACATTCTGGCTGTTTGAGCACTGATAATCTGCTGGATTGTAGTAGGAGGTGACATAAGATTGTATGTAGTTTTTGACAGATTATTATGACAACGGAAATGTCCCAAAACATGTGATGAAGAGATGTGAATAAAAAATATGTTGGTGACCAAGACTAGGATATTTCTATTCCATTCAAACAAAAGTTAACTGAAACGAATGTTGTAAAATAAGGTTTTTGAAAAAAAAGTTGGGAAGAACCATTATCAATTTTCTATTGGCAAATCAAGCTGTTTACAAGGAATCTGTCCTACAGATCAAATCTGAGAAAAGATTTTCTCAGAGAATAAGACTGCAGCACAGGAAGGAAGAATTACTGCACTGGCAAGGGACCCCATACCCACCACACATCTACTAAAGAAAGGAGGCCCATGGAGGATGAATGCTTCACACTACCGCTCATATGCTCCAAATCTAGGGGTGTTTGTAACCAGGAGATCTAAGATGTTACCCTTCACAACTCGGTTCTCTATCTGGTCACTTTCAGATCAGGC
The DNA here is from genome assembly GCF_021461395.2 of Schistocerca americana. Taxonomy (NCBI): domain Eukaryota; kingdom Metazoa; phylum Arthropoda; class Insecta; order Orthoptera; family Acrididae; genus Schistocerca; species Schistocerca americana. The sequence goes on from NC_060123.1 coordinate 557,382,507, forward strand.
ATTTACAACAATTTCACACTTTTCTCTGTCCTTACTACGCATGCTAATCAATTGAGTCTCCTGGTCCACAGCTGGTAAGTTGAAATCTCCCTGTACTACTATAGCATAACCAGAAAATTTATGCCCTTCTCCAAGCTTTCCTTGAGATATTTCACCATTGCTCATTTGAGTCACAGAGTCTGCAGAAGTATCCAATTATCAAGTTTAAACTACCTTTAAAACTTTCATTTATCCAATTTATTTTGCATTTTGATTCTGTTCTAGCTTCACTAGATATTATCACATTGTTTACAGCACCATCATCCATCTATCTTTGCAAAATACATTCCAATAAGTACTTAGAATTTCATTGCTAGTAACACCTGGTATCAGCTTTGTTTCTGTCCATATGTGGGTATTATTAACATTTACAAATGGGATCCTTACACAGATGTTCTTAGAATTAAATGCTACTATATAAACATTCTCTCTCTCTCTCTCTCTCTCTCTCTCTCTCTCTCTCTCTCTCTCTCTCTCTCTCTCTCTCTCTCCCCCCCCCCCCCCCCCTCTCTCTCTCTCTCCCTCCCTCTCTCTCTCTCTCTCCCTAGTCCGTCATGAAGACTGTTACTACCTGTAATGAATGAGGCCAATATTGATACCTCCATGAAATCAGAATGCAACTTACTAGGCCTTTGGAGGGATTTCCCTATTAAAAATCCATGTGTGCACCACATGTACTTTGTTACCCCAGTATCCATTTTCTGTATGTAGTACATGCCTGATCTATTAAGAGGAGTCCCACAACTCTCCACCCAACATCAGCAATGGAGAAATCTACATCCAAGATCATCACAAAAATGCGTGAGCCTCTGTTTTAAGCCCTCCTGTCAACTCGATACAACACAACTGTGATCAGTGGTGGTGGTGTAGTAGTGCTCTGCAGCTGGAGCTATACTCTTGTTGGATAAGCTAAGAGTTATTACAGAAGAGGGACTAGCATACTGAAGCCTAGTGATTATCTGTGCTAGATGAATTGATTACTGGTGTAATCATTGCAGCTAAAGAAACTGTGTCTTATTTCACAATACACTGGCCAGTGAAAAAGAAACTTAAGTGCGATAGAAATTTGGCAATCTAAGACACTCATCGCTGCAGTGCCTCTAATCTCATTTAAGAACAGTGGTTTAACAAGATACATCCTGATTTGAAAACATTTACCAACAAAGACAGTGTACAGTCAAACTAGCTTCCCTTCACACTCTTGCACCACGATACAGACTAACAGTGTAAATTGAAAAGAAGATCTTAGTGTCCACATATACAGTATGAAACTTTTAGTTCCGCCATTTTTACTGAACATAAATCACTGTTTAATCCTTTTGGGAACCAGAAGCAACATCTCTGAGAAGACAGCTCTGCGGTTGCAATGCTGAACATTGTTCCTAACCAAATACAATTATGAACTCCATTTTATGCCGATCTCCCAATATGCAGTCACAGACAGACTGTTCTCCTTTCCAAGTACCCCAACTCAAGATTTCAACTGTGCTCTGTCTTTAGGTTGATGCAGAAGTATTATAAGACCTATAACGCTTCCTGGTTATGGTTGTTTACATCACACAAGATCAAACTCCTGCTCAACAAACATAGACTTGTTACACACTTCTGCCCTCCAGCACCACTTGATACTGGTTAATGGCATTGTGCTTCTTGGTGCTAAAAGCACAGGGCACTATGTGGTTATCTCTCTGCCAGTGTGCCCACAGTTCCTGGCTCCGTATCGCTGTAGACAGTTGGGGATTACCAGGATAAATTTTAAAAATAGGTACCCCCACATACTGGGTAGATATGGATGCTACCGAATGTGCACTGTGGTCAGATCAGCAAACCATGGAAGCACCTGCAGCTAAACATCACAGGGCAATTTCAGCACACAATATGGTTTGCAGCAGTGGTTGCACTATCAAAATCTTTTTCAACCTCCAGATGTGTTCCACCACAGCAAAAGCCTGGTAGCAGCATTGATAAAACTACCTACAATTAGGGAATCCTCATGCACTTTATGACTACTATGGCCTGAAGTTTACTTTATGTTAGTTGGCTGACTTCTATACCCAAAACATGGATCATGTTATGGCACCAGCCTTCACCTTAAATGCAATGGTGAAGTTGTGAGGGTGATGCAGGCATTCAAGGTATGCAAGCTTAAGGAGGTACAAGGACCCAAATCAGATGACGTTTTTGAGTTATTTTTGATTACACGTAGGATGACAGTAGAGAGAGCCTGCAGACTGATACGCATTCTCCACTGGTAGCCTCATGTACAATTCTTCAACTGCTACACCCAATACTTTAGACTCTGGTAGTGCCAATGCCCAGTACAGCAGTCTGGGTTTGCATATTTGAAGGAACACAAGGATTGTTATTCACCACAAGGATCCACCATTTTATCTACTGCTTGTTTCTCTTGTCTAATGATGCTAAAAAGACTCAGAACCCACTTAACCATGGAGCGGGCACGCACCTGTGTATAAAGTGCATCAATCACAAATAACAATGTTTTGTACTGTTTCATTGCTGTTTTACAATAGTGAGCCCACACCTACTCCTCCATTACTGCATCAGCTAACACAGTAATAAGTTGTGTTGTCATTGTCCAAGTGAGCAGCAGCAACATAAAACAAACAGTAAGGTAAGTAAGACAAAATTTACAATTTGTGCATGAAAATGACCCAAATTCTGAGCTAGCAGCACAATCCCACAATGAGGTAGTTATCTATGAGATAATCAGTAATCAAATAAGCAGCTGATAGGGATCCAATGCAACTGCACTGTTTAATGCTTGGAGTGGGTCATTATTGTGGGGCAACACTTCTGTGTGGCAACAGAGTGAAACAATGAAAGGTATATTTTATTATTTTTTAATTAAACAGTGATTTAGTTCATATAATGTTAGTTTATTTTATTGTAGTTTAATTAAACAAAGACTGGCTTGTAATTTTGTTCATACGTGTTTACCTAGGCAACACAGGCAGCTATTCTTTACGTGTGTAGAAAGTGTGCCACGTACCTGCTTGTGTTATGAAAAACGGTGCGCCCACTTGAGGCATAAATACTTGCACTAGTTGTGACTAATCTAGTATCAACACAGTTGGCTTCTTATGATTGCATGTGCCTGATGTTTGAACTTCTTGTTATTGTTTGGATGGAGACTACTACTTGTGATTTTTGCAGGCTTTTCACTTCACTTCATGGATGGTATTTTGACTATCACCACTTGTAGGTGTAATGGTGCTTTACAATAGGTCCAAATTCTCTTTGAATGTTTTTTTTTAGTGCACTGCTTGGCTCAGGTCATCATTAACTGGAGGAACTTGGATTTTAGATATTGTCATTTTAGATACCTTAAAAATATCTTTCACTGAGGCTAAATCTCAAACCTAGTGAAAACACCACTGCTCTAACTACTGAAGTGGGTACAGTCTTTCGCATAGGTACAGGTAAAGCTATCATCAACTCTAAGTTTGGTTTGACAACAGTGATTTACTAGGTGCAGTTTACTGGAGGTGGTACGCCATTGTCTTTCTCCAACCTTTGAACTGACTTACCCAGCCAGCTATAGCAGAGCATACATTCCAATGTGGATTTCAAACCATGGTGAGCTAAAGATTTTTCACACTGAGAAAAACTGCTAGAGTTGCTAGAAGCCCATTATATTAGATAAAGAAACTAGTTTCATCATTTTCCTGTATTGGGAAATTGTTGTGCCTCCCATAGTAACTAGAAAGGTTTGAGGAATATTTTCTTGGAACTCACTTTGAGGTGTCAAAACATGCTGTAAACCAGATTATGCACTGGAAGTTTCAGACAACAGCAAACTGGTCTCCCATATGTAAGTGTCCATTCAGCATAGGTGGAACTTAAGTCCCAACCATCTATCAATCACTCTGTGCTGCCAGGATATTAGTGGTTTATGTAGATGGAATGTTAACAAAGTACTCGGCCATAATGTGGCTGACACCTATCGGCTTTTTTGGAGACACTTATTCTTTACTAGGGGGACAACTCAGTCTCTCACTGTAAGCCTCTTGACTGTTCCCAGACAGATGATGTAGGTTCAATGACTTACTGAGTAAAGGAAACCCTGTCATAATCTCTTCTTGCTCTTCTTTAGCTGTAAAACTTTGTAGCCTTATATTAATATTTGGATCATTAAGGCCAGGTTCTCATTCAAAATGGTCAAAAATTCAAATTTTTTGAAAGGTATATGTGTTGGAGTGAAAAGGTTTTTTTATCCATGCATTACAAAAGTTTCTACAGTCCATTGTTCAAAGCAGTGTCACGGCTGCTGTGGGACACACTCAGCCGGAGATACCTGATTCAGGTAGAAAACGTGTTGTGCTGTGACGCACATTCACAAAATGATTTATATCGCAGTATGCATGCAAACACATTTGCCGAAAAATCTGACGAACAACGTGTGCAGGCTGTCGATTGCAGCATACCCAGCTCATCCAGATCGGCTTTTCTTAACAAGAAAAATGAGGGAATTGTTCTCCTGGAACAGGTTGAATTAGAGGAAGGGTTGATATATGGTGCTGGTATTGCAGCCCTAAACATAAGTAATTTTTTTTTTTTTTTTTTTTTTTTTTTTTTTTGTCAAATTTTGGTCAAAGTTGGTCAACACACAATTTTTTGTCCACTGTATTGAATTAGCCAGTTTGAATTTTGAAAATCTAAATTCAGGTTCATGTTCAGCAACATCAAAAATATATCACACCACGTAGTTTTTATGCAAATTGAACTAATAAATACGTATAAAAGTTTTCCTCAACTTTACACAGGTTTTTCTTGAGAAATGATTTGTCGAAACTCCGTGCAGCATAAAATAAAAACTATTCAACCTATGAACTTCTAGCCACTTTTCGTAGTACGTTATACCTATAACATATGAAACTTTTAGTATAAACTATTTTTTGTAAAGCCATAAAGAGAAAATTCCCAAAAACTCAAACTCAAACTTTAAGTTAGCACCATATCATTAAATTTAAGGTTATTTCATTGTAGATATGTAAAAGCTTCCATAAATTTAATGTAGTAAGAACCCTTGATCAAATGATAATTATAGATGCCATTTTTTTCTTCTACAATAAAGTCAAAAGTATGATCAATCATAATTCCCAAACAGATCCTTTGTATGTCTTTTCCTTGTCTCAAAAAAATTTGCAACCTTTGTCTACTTTTTGTTCGTAGGAATGAGAACCTGGCCTTTTAAGGGTTATTGGATTTACATCCAAAGGTTGTCTTTTTTCCAAATAATAGTTACAGTCCATTTCAACACTTGAATGGAAGGCGACAATGGTAGTAACTCATAGTTTGTTAATGAAATACTCACCTGTGATCTGGTGATAATCCCATTCCTATAATATGGCCATGAAGATCAATAACATGGTCTACTTTGTCAAATTTGTGAGCAACCTCATTATAGTCAAGCCAGTTAGGTTCTGGTATGGGCACTTCAGCATTCCTGAGTTCCTTTTCTCTAGCTCTCGCAGCTATTCGTTCTCTCAGCGATGGTCCAGGATCCAGTTTCTGAGGAAACGAAACTGACGTAATACGTTTGAATCCTATTAAATGTGGAGTATAAGTTTTGGAGCCAGTAGTAAATATTAAATATTTTTCTGGTTGTTGTGCTAAATCATCACTTTCGCTCATGCATTCTTCTGCTTCCATTGATGCCTCAGAATTTTCGGAAGCATTTTCATCTGTTCCATCCACTGTGTCCCTGTCTGTAACAGCAAAAAGAAACTTACAGTTGAGAATGAAAAGTGATACAAAATGATTTGCACTTTCGTACAATGGAAGATTTTATAATCCAAGGAATGGTAATCACAAAACATTGCCTGGAGGTAAATGACATTGTAACAATTGCAAATAAAGTCTATAAACAAGCATGCAATCATGTCTCATAGTGTGGATTGCTCGTGTACCGTCATGTACAAATTAAGCGATGTTGATATTCTTTTCAGAATACTCCTAATGATCCGATGATGGCAGTAAGCAAACATCAATCACTGTGAATTGTGCAGTAATGTGCAATCAAGACTGATATTTATGAATAAAATGAGTGTTGTAAAAAATATTGTAGACAGAGAAAGGAGAGGGAGGGGGAATCTGGGATCAACTACATTGTTATAATGGATCAAGCTGCAAATAGGTACTTCGTGCAGTTTTTTAATCTCTGCTTGTGTCGAGAAGAAATCCAAAGGCACTGTGCGCAGAAATTTTTGGTTCCATTATCAGAAGTCCCTATTCTGTCTCTATCGGTCAAGCCAACAACTAGATATGAAACAAGTGCTATGAGTGGTGTTATTTTGTGGGTTCTACTAGTAAACCAATATACAATCACTAATTTCCTTTCACAACATTGACCCTGCAACTTCAGAGTAGATTTTTTTTAAATATTAACTTCATGTTAGATTACAAAAAAAGCAGATTTGTTTTTGAATATTACCACCACATAGGACAAGTAACATGTAAATGTAATATTCTGCTTCATAAATTCATTGTTTACTACAACATGAAAGGCTAAAAGAAAAGTGAAGCTTCTGGACCTGCATTGTGTTTTTAATTTACAAAAACTGCTCTAAGCTCATATCTGTACATTTCACATCAACAAGTGAATTGGAATAATAATCATGCATACGAAATTCAGACTAATGTTTTACGCTCACTAAATAGAGCTGACAGAATGTGTCTTATATGAAAATATGAAAAAAATGCAAATAAGTTATGGTCTAATACAAAATAGTTTCAATATAAATAAATGATAGCAGAGGACTAACTCTTTATCATTCTGTTCTTAAAAATGTAACTTTTCTTCAAAGAAATGACCATCTATGTAAGTAACAAAATACTGAAAACTCACCACTTTCATAAAGTCCATATTCTCTACTACCATTACTGCAATCATAGCTAGATCTTCCACATTGTGTTTCTACCCTTCTGTAGTCTGAATTATACTGAATGGAACATGGGTAATCAACAATATCACTTCTTCGACGCCAATTTAAAAAGGCACCTTCAAGGGAATTTGCCCTGAAAGAATTATTTAATCATAATAGTCTAACCTTTAAAAACAATTACATCAACACTGAATACAGAGAAAATATACTCAGGTATTAAATAGTAACTGTATAATAGTACATACTGTAAACATGATGAAACCTGAATTAGTGATTCAGGTGGATCATCTTCAAGACTTCCATTGTATAACAGTGGTGATCCATTCATCTCACTGGTTGATGGATATGGGTTTCTTTTTTCATTATTTAGTGATTTTTGAATGTTATCCATTGGAGACTGTTGGTTACTATTATTAACCTGTGTTGGTGAAGGTGCCAAACAGTTGGCTACCATTATCGCTCGGATAGAGCTGGAGTTGGGGTTGTAGAATGCATACAACTTGCTTGTGATTGGAACATGTTCAGAATTTGCTTCTTGGGATGCTTTATTCAACCACAGGACAGACGTACTGACTAAGTGTGCAAGCCAGTGAAGATCACCTGATAATAAATACTGATCACTGAACCATGTCCCAAATATGTCATATGGTCTGTTTTTCACTCTACACTGCAGGGCAAAACCATCTGAAAAGTAAATTTCACTTTCCTATAGTAACTGCACACTTTCACAACACAGTAGGATCTTGCAATGTGATTTTACTATACAAAAACTGCTCTACACTCATATTTGTATACCCTGCATCAACAAGTATTGGAATACTAATCGTGCATACTGAGTACAGAGCAATATTTTACACTTACTGAATAGAGTTTACAGAACAAGCACTATATGAAAATATCTTTAAAAATTGCAAATCAGTTAATTTTCTAACACAGAATAGTCTTTAGCCCATCAAACCATGAAGTTTACAATACTGCTGTCCCTTAATGAATACATTGTAGTTTTACAACCCAACTTGTGACACAAACTTTCATTTCACTTTGGAGTCAATAAGATACAGCATTCATCTAATTTCTCAGCAATACTCATTACTCAAATTTTTCAAACGTTCACAGACTGTCGCATCATGTAAAATGAGTACAGCTTGTACAAGTAGATGAGAGAGGTCCAGTTTGTAAACAAAAAGTTAAAGAGGTAACAAAAGTTTGGGTGTGATTTTGCAACTCTTTGTTACTATTTACACAAATATTTATTGGCTTCCTATTTTTACCTCTAACACATCATATGAACTTTAAAACTGCACTACTCACCTGCTGTTTATGTACTAGTGTATTTCTGTCATGTTATCATTTCCTTATTCTATGATCCTGAGAGATTCTTACTCCTTGAATATTATACACTGTTTTCCAAACCCTTGACATCTAATTACGTTTATTTTTTGGCAGATAACAAAGACCCCATTAGTACATACCCAAATGTACAACTCTTCTGGCTATATTTATCATCACTGATGTCCAATGCTTCATTTGATTTTTAAGATGATTTTTTGTTGTTGTTGTTGTTTGAGTAATAAAAGCAACCTGTATGTGATGTTTGTTTATTTCAGTTTGCAGCACAAACAGAAAAAAAAACATAACACCAATATGGCTGCCATCAGGGTTGCCACTAAACCATTAATCAAAATTAAGAAACAGTGATGTGTCAAGAAACACAATGCATGTATAAACCTTCCCTCTTGCTGTCAGGTCAACTTCTGCCTGTCACTGTTGATACTCTGGATATATGATAACAGATTCTGAGTTTTATTCTTCCACACATTTATAAATAGTTGTGGAAGATAACACTGCAGTCAGTTCATGCCTAATGGCTAAATTGTCAACATCCCTATGGTGTTAGCCAGTGTAAGGCAGTCCTGATTTAATTATCGTGAAGCAGACATTGTGTTATAGTCAGTCCGTAGTACTCACTCACAACATAAGCATCTCTATGTTATTAGCTGTCAGTTGGCAACATATTTATGTCATTAACCAGTATCAGTGAATCAGCAGTAGTCTTTCATTATGTTAACATCTATGTATCTATGTATCAATCAAATGTAGAATGCTATGATACTATGTGAACCGGGGGGGAGGGGGGGCAAGGGATGCTCGCACTGTGCTCCATCTGGGATCTGGGACACATTTTTGACACTACTCACTACATGAGTACTGCTTTCTTATTGGCCACAAAATCTGGAGATGTTTTAGCGAGCTCTGCTGTCATGGGTTTGAGCAGTTGCGATCATCTCATAGTGCTAACAACTTATAATACTGATGAACAATACTGATACCAACCAAAATATTCTCAGTATTATCAGTACATATTGAGCATGTGAGGGTGAATATTACCCATTTGACAATTCGCCATTATGTTGTTCACATTTTTTGCAGTTTGGCTTCTATATTGTACAGCTGATTTATGCAAAGTTCAAGTGATTTAGATTTTTAAAATAAAAGAAGAAATGATGGCCTTGCTAATAGCGTCTGAAGATATGCCTGTAGCCAAAAACTGCAAAGTTTCTCCTAATTGCTTGTCAACTGGGATTACCTGCCTCACTGCTTTATTTTGTTTTACTGTTCTGTCTCTTATTAACATTAGTAAATAATTCTTGTCCATTGCAGACATATCAGAACACTGCAACTATTAAATTGAAGATAATTTATAATTAATTAGCTACAACCACTTGCCGTTATAGGTGTTTATTTTTCCATGATGACATCTCAAGATGCCAGGCTTCCCATTTTCAGATGTTTACCTTTATTTACATGTTGACAACATTATTTCTTTATTAATGGCACTGTAGAATTTGCAAGGAAAGTTTTTAAGACAGTTACTACAAAACATAAACAAAAAGGCATAAATAAATGTAAATAAATGTAAATAAATGTAAAGGTGACGATAATATGAGTGTAGTCTCAAAAATGTGTATTCTGAGGGACAATTTATTGTTGTCAAATGTCAGGAAATGGGTGCCATTCATGTCAGTGCATTAGCCAGTAAACACTGAAGTTGCAGGCACTACAGTTTTGACTTCACGTGCTAGGAGCAATGCAGTCACGCCACGTGACAAGACGATCTGCAAGCTTAAATGAGTATGTGAATCAGGCCTGCAGGTCACCAAAGGTTGCCCATCCCTAATTTACATGTTGATGGTAGCTGCAAAAATCAGCAACATCTGTTACAAAAGTGGTTGGCTGCAATAGGAATTTGTTTCCACACTGGGCAGCCTGTTGAACTCCACCTGACAATTTGAAAACAAATATAACATCCCACAAAGGGGTTAAACATCTCTTCCTAATTTACTTTTAACCAAGGCATGATGGCAAACATTGAACTGAAAAGTACTCCTCGAGCTAATCAATCTTTCATCACTGGGAACAGTGATGCAACTAGGTCATTGAATTCTGGAGGGATTAGAACATCACGTAAAAAATAATCTAAACTGTCAGGTATACCAAACATCACCACTTTACTGAACACTGGGAAACAATTGACAAATGTATTAATCATACACAATATATTCATACTAGTACTTCTGCAACCCAAATACAGAGATGAGAACTAATTTGAAACATTGGTCTACAGGATTTGAAAAGTGAAAATGTCCATACAGAATAAACCTAGAGTCATGCTTGGAACAGCTTTCATAGTCAAACGGAACTGAACACAAACCATCACACACGGAAGCACCAAAGAAACTGGAACAGGCATGATTATTCAAATACAGAGATATGTAAACAGGCAGAATACGGCGCTGCAGTCGGCATTGCCTATATAAGATAAGTGTGTGGCACAGTTGTTAGATCAGTTACTGCTGCTACAATGGCAGGTTATCAACAATTAAGCGAGTTTGAACATGCTATTATAGTCAGTGCACAAGTGATGGGACACAGCATCTCTGAGGCAGCAATGAAGTGGGGATTTTCCTCTACGGCTGCTTCACAAGTGTATCGTGAATGTCAGGAATCTGGTAAAACTTCAAATCTCCGACACTGCTGTGGCCATGAAAAGGTCCTGCAAGATGGGGACCAACGACAACTGAAGAGAATAATTCAACAGACAATAGTGCAACCCTTCCACAAATTGCTGCAGATTTCAATGCTTGGTCATCAACAAGTGTCAGCGTATGAACCATTCAACGAAACATCATTGATATGGGCTTTTGGAGCCATAGGCCCCCTCATGTACTCTTGATGACTGCTGAGTGGAAACATGTTGCCTGATTGGACGAGTCTCATTTCAAATTGTACCAAGCGGATGGACATGTATGGGTATGGAGACAACCTCATGAACCCATGGACCCTGCATGTCAGCAGGGGACTGTTCAAGCTGGTGGAGGTTCTGTAATGGTGTGGGGATAATGTAGTTGGAGTTATATGGGACTCATGATACATCTAGTTACAACTCTGACACGTGACATGTATGTAGGCATCCTGTCTGATCACCTGCATCCATTCATCTCCATTGTGTTCCAACGGACTTGGGCAATTCCAGCAGGACAGTTCAACACCCACTCTTGTCCATAATTGCTATAGAGTGGTCTCAGGAACACTCTTCTGAGTTTAAACACTTCCGCTGTCCACCAGACTCCCCAGACATGAACATTATTGAACATACCTGGGATGCCTTGCAACATGCTATTCAGAAGAGATCTCTACCCCCCTCATACTCTTATGGATTTATGGACAGCTCTGCAGGATTTGTGGAGTCAGTTCTTTCCAGCACTACTTCAGACATTAGTCAAGTCAATGCCATGTCGTGTTGTGACACTTCTGTGTGCTCGCAGGGGCCCTACACAATATAAGCAGCTGTACTAGTTTCTTTGGCTCTTCAGTGTAAATGCACATGCACCTTCAAACTATGACAACAACAAAAAAACTAGAAAAAGTCAAACAATTTTGGGAGCCATTAGAAAATGAGACATCAAAAAATACTAAAAGTGTCACACAAAACTACATGTAGGAGACAACCACTCAGCATGGTAGAGAACAGAAATACTAGGAAATAGGAGAAAATTTTACCATACACAAATGCACCAAAAACAAAAGAGAAAGGCTCATCATCTTCTGCAGACGATTTGACTTAAATCTGTCAATCTTTTCCATTCGGCAAAACTCACCATAAGCAGGAGCACCTCTGAGAGCTCTATTGCAGCTCTGGACAAAAGATGAAGAATGGAAATTTTTGTGGACCACAACCACACAACCTGGAAGACTCACCAATAGTTAACATATCCGGTTATAGAAGCCTTCATTGTGTGATTGTTTTCAGAAAATTACCAAGGAGAAAGACCTGGTCTCCTCATAATACACATTTAGACTCTTATCAGCTGGATCATGTGGCAATGACGAAACAAAACAGAGAGAAATCATGAATGTAGAGGGACTAGGCACAGACTAGGTCCACTTTTTAACAGAAATAAAAGCAAAATTTCAATCTGAAAGATCAAACCACAAAATTTAAAAAAGTTTACACAATTAACACAAAACTTTTGTGTCAGATGACATGAGCAAATTTGCTAAAAACCTTCACACAAACAAGATGGGAAATTGGGATGAGATCAGGGAAGCAATGATAGAAGCAGTGAAAGAGTAGAACACCCTCCAAGAAGAAGAAAAAACAGACAGCAGGGCAAAATACGTGATGAAGCGGCAGAGTAGACAACATGGAAAAAAATGGAACTCCTGCAAACAAGAGTGTGACTTGAACACATTCACTGAGAGAAGAAAACAAATATCAAAAATTATTACAACAGAGAAGTGGAAATATGACAAAGAACTATTAGAAGAAAGATACAAATTTCAGACAGAACACTAGGGACTTATACAAAATTTTTGAAGAAAAATAACAGGGTACAACCCAATGAGTCTTTCCTTCAAAGATCAACAATCAAACTGATTACCAACAACAAAAGCAATTGTGAGCTACAACAAAAATAGTTCGAGTGTCTTTAAATTGTGAGGAACCAACACAACAATTAATTTTCAGACACTTCCAAAAGGAAAACACATATTCAGAACCACTGACACTGTATCAAGTTGGACAATACATTGGCCACCTAAAAAACGTCAGTGCCAAAACAACACAGGATGTTAGCCAAGATGAGGAAACTGGGAGGGATGCAGGCAGCTGAAACTGTTTGTGAGCTCATTAAAGATAGTTGAGAGAATAGAAGAATACCAGATGATTGGGAACAAGCCATACCCCATCCACTATATAAGAAGGGAGACAGGACATACATCAACAATTACTAAGGCATACATTTACTTCCAGTCATCTACACAACTGTTTCCAAGGCACTACTGAATGATGGAAGAGCAGACGGAACTGATGTGTACTAAGAGGGTTTTGGGAAAAGTAGTTTGTGCCCTGAAAAATTTTTAAATCTAGAATTGATCAAATTCTGCAATTTTAAAAAAAGAAATGGAATTGAAAACTATGTACTGCAGCACAGTATACAATCTTTAATAAATGTTGATCCAACCAATTAATAGCAAGAGTGTCATTCAAGACAACAGATTATGAGACCACCTAAGACGAATAACCATATCAGGTAAGTTACATAACTGTTTCCTACCCTACATCATCTGAAAGAGCCTACGGTTTAGATGCAATTTGTGGTCCACAAGTTCAAAACCAAAGGCATTACAGTTGTTTTCTTTGATCAAGATAGGATCCTTTTTCTGTGACACAGTGCTTAGCAGAAGTTTACAGCCTCTTCACAGACCCTGAGAAGTCTTCTTTTGGAATTTTCTTCAGTTTGTTGGTCATAATCTTCTGGATACAATCAACTGGATCAAACCTTGAGCCTTTCAGGTACATTTTTAACTCTGGGAAGAGGAAATAGTCTGAAGGGGGACAAATCTGATGAGTAATGAGAATATGCAACATGAGATGTTTCATAACATTTCAGGTGACCTGCCAGACACCTGCAACTTGCTGCCATGATCTTTAGGCTGTCTTCAGATGAATACTGATGAAAATGCACTGAGCTGACATATTTCAAGACCCCCACCAAAACATGCATGGTGTATCCAGTTGATGAAGCACATGCACTTCTGCTACGAGTCTGTGGGCTGCAGCATGGGCCTTCCATAGTAAAAGATTGCTTCATCAATATCAAATTAATTTACTTTGAACAGTACAATTGCAGAACATGGCCAGCTATGCAAATCACAAAGTTTCCTATGAAAGGACTGTATGCAGAATTTAACTGAAAGTCGTTGTCTTGATTAATAAGGACTCAAATAGTCATATTTCCACTTATTTATTGATGATGGAACTCAACTGGTTTGATGTGTGGGCCACTATTTTTGTTTCATTGTGTTTTATAAAATGACCAGTCGAAATACAGTGTTCGGCAATAGTGGACCTATTGGCTTGGAGGCCGCTGATGTTCTACAATGCAACCCTGCATGACGTGCACTGTTTGCCTTATATAAGATCTGCTGAATTTGCACGGAATCCTACAAACATCTGCCTCACACAAATGTAAGTTGTCTTTAACAGATCCCAATAGTGTTGAGGTTTTGGAAGGATGATGGAATAATACTTTAATTTTATGTCTTCCCAATATTCTGCCTATTTTTGCTAAAACATTTCCAATGTATGGTAGATAAGCATTATTCTGAAGGCATCATTCTCTTCCTTGTTCTGTCATTTGTACATCTGTAGCATTCTCTGTACTTGCTGAGATGAATATCCATTGTTCAGAAACACAGTTTGCAGATCTGCCAGGTCCTTTTGCACTTTATCGGCATCTGAGACTGTATGGGTTCAGTGCATAATGATCTTTAGAATGTCCATCATTTCTACTGGACAGTGGCATCTGCATTTAGAAGTTGTCGTCTTGGGATAGGCCGGATGCTGTGATGTGGGCCAAAGTGAACTGGATTCACAACAAGGCTATAACAAGGCAGACTGCAGAGACTGGCTGAATTTGGATACAGATGCCACAAGAAGTTCCTGTTCGACAACATATTATCAACTTGATGGGGAAATCTATAGATGACAAGACTGCATCCTTGTTGGCAAGAGGTTTTAATTTTACTCCTACATCTGTTTTACTGACACTAGTGGACTTGTCAGTCCCACCAGACAGGCTGTGTGCTGCCTTGAAAGTTGCAGCAAGAGGAAATGTCCACCCCTGGTAGCTGAGTGGTCTGCGTGACAGAATGTCATACCTAGTGGCCCAGGTTCGATTCCTGGCTGGATCGGAGATTTTCTCTGCTTAGGGACTGGGTGTTGTGTTATCCTTACCATCATCATTTCATCCCCATCGACATGCAAGTCGCCGAAGTGGCGTCAACTCGAAAGACTTGCACCTGGCGAACGGTCTAACCGACGGGCCCTAGCCACATGGCATTCCATTTTAGCAGAGGAAATTTGTCAGAAGTCTTGCCATGTGTTGACAAGAGGCATACAACTGAAGAGCAACATCTAGCCTAAGGGCGGGTCACCCTCTCCTGATTTACAAGGTGACGTACTCGGGTTGGATGAAGGTAACGCTACTGTGCTTTTGCCACAGAAGGATTATAGTAATAACATCAATGTGTTTTTATTGAGTGGCTCACCATATCATAAGAGCAATAATCGTCCTATTAACCAAGTGATGGGAGCAGAACTTCTATCTAACACTTCTCTACCACAGAAGGTCATTAAGAGCCTGAGGTCAAATAGTTCAGTTCGAACTAGGCTGTACGGAAAGCTCAATATCCGCAAAGAAGGCATGATGCCTTAATATCCTTTAATGAGCAATATTGGAGTGGCCACCTATGACATAATGACTTTACTCAAACCCATTGTACACAAATGTGCCCATCACAAACAGTTCTAGCAATTTTATTAGCAGACATCAATCACTTAAGCTGAAAAGCAATGACTTGGTCAGCTCTGATGATGTTTTGCTTTTTACAAATGTGCCTCTAGTGGACTCACTGCATCTCATTGGCACTACATTTGGGACTGACATTACAGCATTGTTCACACGCCCCAACCCCCCCCCCCCTCCCCCCTCCCTCCAATGTACTTTTTATTTAACAATCAGTGTTTCAACAATCTGGTGGTGTCACCATTGTGTCCTTTGTCTCCTCTGGTGGTCAATTTTTTTTTAAAGATTTTGAGGATTGAGCACTCACCTCAACTAAAGTCTTTTGGTGATACACGCAGACACTTACAAGCTACTACTCGCTAACATCTGACATAAATGATAGGCATTCTAAAAATCTTAAGCCACTGAGCTCATACCATTCTGATAAATACAGACAGCAAGACAGACATACAAATGACAGAACAAGGAAGAGGATGGGGCCTTCAAAACTGCTGTGTATCTACTGCGTACATATTGCAAATGTTTCAGTGAAAATAGGTAGAATATTAAGAGGACACAAAATTAAAGCAATATTTCGTTTTCCTTCCAAAATCTTGAAGCTATTGGGATCTGTTAAAGATGACTCAGGGTTGCACAAGGCAGTTGTTTACAGAATTAAGAGTGAATGCGGCAAATATTACATACGGCACTTGAAGCTCACTATGCCCGATTGCATTGTAAAACACCAGCAGCATATTTGCCTCCTCCAAGCCAACAAGTCCACTGCTGCTGAACTTTGTATTTTGACTGGTCATTTGATAAAATACAATGAAACAAAAACTGTGTCCCATACATCGATCTTTTGGAGTTCACCAACAATGAGTCAGTGGAAATACAACTATGAGTTAATCGAGGCAGTGGCTTTCAGTTAAATTCTGCAGTCAATCCTGCCACAGAATAATTTTGTATGCTGCACAGCTGGAATCATGGTATTTTTAACATACAATGCAATCAGTTTGGTGGTGCAGAGCACACACTTGCAGCTAAAGTGCATCTGTTTAAGCAGTGCATGCCTCATGCGACGCATGTGCATTGCCAACTGGATACAAAATGCATGTGCCAGTGGGATCTTAAATACATAAGCTCAGTGCATTTTGATCAATATGCACCTACAGATAGCCAGAAGACTCTGCACCAAAATATTATGGCAGTAAGTTGCAGGCATCTGGCAGTTTGCCTGAAATTTTATGGAACAATCTGCATGCTGGTAGAGTTTTAAATTACACATGCAACACTGATGCTTGCAAGTCATTACCCTGACAATGAGCTGGGATGTTGTGCAGTGGCATTGGGAGGGGGGAGGCAGAGCATGGGGGGACAGCAGAGGCCTAGGCAAATTCACTGGATGTGAACTACCAAATATTTCAACAATTCCTGTTATTGTTCTTTATTTACTGTTCTACCTGGAGGCACATATTCTTTGTGAATGATGTCACTAACATTGAAAAACATGATCAACATTGTCTTCATCCTTGATTTTCCCAATGTTCAGCTCTCTCTCTCTCTCTCTCTCTCTCTCTCTCAGTGTGTGTGTGTGTGTGTGTGTGTGTGTGTGTGTGTGTGTGTGTGTGTTTTGTTGCATCAGAATCAAACTGGAAAGCCACTGCCTTTTTCTGTGAAACCGTTTTTCCTATAAAATCTGTATGATGTTTATTTTCAGCTTGTATTTAATATTCCTTCCTCAAGTGTTTCTGAGAGCTGTTTTTTCTGTTACTGTGTAGTGTGACTCAGTCCACATTCTGCAAGGCTCTCTTTCACAGTGAAGTTCACAGTACTAAATGGAGTGCATTTATCAACTTTATACTCAGTTCCTTATTTAACAATTGCTGAATTGATAAGCACCATTCACGTTAGCCAATAATAGTAGCATGTGTTGGTAGGTTTGTAGATTTCCTGTGGCCATACTACATACTTAAGACACTAAAATGAATAACATAACATTTCTTACCTTGAAGGCTGAAAACAGCAATTTCACCAGATGTGCTATGAGGAGAACCAAAATGAACACCAGACACCAAGAGGAGTGTGTCAGAGGCATTAAATTGGGAATATTGTGTATATTTCCAACAAAATAATTTCATGTCATGGTAGTACTTTATTTTGGCAGGGCAAGATGAGGTCCAAACCTAAAAGCAACAAAACACTTAAAATGCTGCAGCAAAAACATCTGTAGAAAATATGTAGAACTATTAAAACAGGGAAAAAGTAAGTCTGCTTCTGTAACTATACACCATTTAAACAAGTGTGGGAGATGTGCACAACATACTGTTAATACTAAACTGTAAGTGTCCCACACACTTTATCAATATTCCAGGATGGCTCACACAATTATTTAGTAAGCAATCTGCTGTGCAGACTGATTGCATTTTCCCAGTGTTCTCCCAATGACACACAGTTTGCTACCTGGTTTACCTACGACTGGGCATTCCACTTAATAGCCCTCCAAATTATTACTCCCAATTATTTATATGAGTTAACCAATTCCAATTGTGACTCACTGATGTTGTAATCATACAACATTACTTTTCTGTATTTTGTTAATTCCACAATTTTACATTCTGAACATTTAAAACAAGTTGCTACTCCTTGCACTACTTCAAAATCTTATCACAATCTACTTGGATATCTGTACACCTTTTCTGAGACAGTATTTCATTACAGATAGCTGCATCATCAGAGAAATATCTGAAGTTACCATTTGTTGTGATGTGGTTTGACAATGCAGGCATGACACATAATTATCAAACAACTTTATTTCCAACTCACTGCATGATGAATCTCACCATGCCCCTCAATTTTTACAGGCAGTTATAAATTAAGAACTGAGTCTTAAGTTTGTGGTTCTAGTACTGAAGTCCAAGTCCTTCAACACATTCTCGTGCTTTCCTGCAGGAAGAGCCTTCATCAGCACGTCTGCCATCATAACTTCAGTTGGCTGATATTCCAGTTTCAGTAGATACTCTTAAAGAGCTTGACATAAGAAGTGATATTTTATATGAAAATGCTTCATCTTTGAGTGAAAAAACTGGGTTGTGTGTTAACTTTGCAGCTGACTGTCACTGAACCAAGTGATGTTCGATTATTTTCCTGTACCTGGCTTTATCATGAATGTTGACAGATGAAGCATTTTCTTTGCTGCTTCCTTGAGGCTCATGTGTTCAGCTTCAGTTTATGAAATATCAACAATTTTCTGCTTGCATAAACATCCTGAGATTGCTGATCCAGATAAGGTGAAGCTGTAGCCTGTATATGACTTCCTATCAGCACTGGAACTTCCCCAGTCAGTCTCTGCAAAACAGAAGATTCCTCCTTTATCTTTGATGTAGATCAGTTTCTTGTCTATATTTCTTTTAAGATATCCAAGGATTTGCTTAGATGCTTGCCAGTGAATAAAATCATGGCCGTTGTTGTACTGGCTCAGATTACTGACTGCATATCATAAATAAGGTCGAGTATTGGTAGTGATGTATTTCAATGCCCCAACCAGTTCTCTGAATGGATAGTAAGTACCATCTTCTGTATTCGTAGCTCTTGCATCCAACTTTCTAGCAGTTGCCAATGGAGTCCTTAATGTCTTGCAGTTATCCATTTGGTGTAAAACCTTTTGGATACAGCCACTTTGACATAATATAATTTTGTCAACAGACTGATTTACTTCTATGCCCAGACAGTACCTTATCGCATCAAGTTACTTAACATCAAAGCTGGCTGATAACTCATCCTTTATTTATTTTGCCCTTTTTGTGTCTGCTGAAGCGATTATAATGTTGTTTACATAAATGAGTAGAAAGACTGGATGTTTTTCTACTCTGGCTACAAAGACCCATGGATCTGAACTTGTGGGTGGCAATCCAGTTGATGTTAAGGTTGCATTCAAATTGGCATATCACTGTTGACCAACTTGGAGCAGTCCATAAATGGCTTTTCTAAATGTAAACACTTTATTAGTGAATTTCATTGTATGGAACATGTCACTTGCCCTCTTGACTATATGATTTCCTCCATGTCTTTCATCTTTTGTAAAAATTTGAAAAGTGAGCTCAATCGTTCCATGAATATTTCTGTAACAATTTCACCACTGAGAAATGCAATGGTGACATCCAACTGTGAGACATGAAAGTCAAATCTGACTGACAGAGCCATAAGTAATCTAAATGATTCAGTTCTTGCAATTGGAGAAGAATGTTTCCAAAAAGTCAACTTCAGACTGTTGGCTGAATCCTCTTGCAACTATTCTTGCTTTTTTCCTCAGCAAAGATCATTGACCTCTGTAGTTATTCTTCCAAACAGTCCAACAGTCAATTACCCTTTCATTTGTTGGCCTTTCTGCCATGTTCCAGGATACCAATTTTCTCAAACCACTCTTAATGATCTGGATCATGTAATGCAACATTGACACTGACCACTGTTGCATTTGCAATTAAGTTAGCATCACGGTGATGAATCTATACCTGACTGTTGAGTAGATGTAACTTGAATTATTGTCTTCATCACATGATAAGTTATCCTCAAGATAGAATTCTTGGCCTGCAGTAACTGGAAGCCCGTCCGTTTCAAAGGTGTATAATGGTTCATACTTTGATAATGGCTCTGGCTTAATTTTTATATCACCATTGAGATCACCTCCCACACAATTCATGTTGATGCCTCCTTTTGTGGTGACAATCTTGTTCATCCTCATAGAAGACCGCTTAAATTTGTTTGGACTCAAAACTGTCATGATCAAGGAACATGACATTTTGCGACAATGGAGTTCAAGCATTGAAAACTGGCTCACGCTAAACACTATGGCAGGGCGGTGATCCTTCCAGACTAGTAGTATTCAACTGTACTTCAAAACATTGATTAGATTAGATTAGATTAATACTAGTTCCATGGATCATGAATACGATATTTCGTAATGATGTGGAATGAGTCAAATTTTCAAATACATGCCATAATTAAGTTAATTTAACAACATAATTAAGTTAATATAACAACTTTTTTATTTTTATTTTTTTTTCCTTAATTTGTATCTAAAAATTCCTCTATGGAGTAGAAGGAGTTGTCATTCAGAAATTCTTTTCATTTCTTCTTAAACACTTGTTGGTTATCTGTCAGACTTTTGATACTATTTGGTAAGTGACCAAAGACTTTAGTGGCAGTATAATTCACCCCTTTCTGTGCCAAAGTTAGATTTAATCTTGAATAGTGAAGATCATCCTTTCTCCTAGTATTGTAGTTATGCACACTGCTATTACTTTTGAATTGAGTTTGGTTGTTAATAACAAATTTCATAAGAGAGTACATATACTGAGAAGCTACTGTGAATATCCCTAGATCCTTAAATAAATGTCTGCAGGATGATCTTGGGTGGACTCCAGCTATTATTCTGATTACACGCTTTTGTGCAATAAATACTTTATTCCTCAGTGATGAATTACCCCAAAATATGATGCCATATGCAAGCAATGAGTGAAAATAGGCGTAGTAAGCTAATTTACTAAGATGTTTATCACCAAAATTTGCAATGACCCTTATTGCATAAGTAGCTGAACTCAAACATTTCAGCAGATCATCAGTGTGTTTCTTCCAATTTAATCTCTCATCAATGGACACACCTAAAATTTTTGAATATTCTACCGTAGCTATATGCTTCTGATTAAGGTCTATATTTATTAATGGCGTCATACCATTTACTGTACGGAACTGTATGTACTGTGTCTTATCAGCATTCAGTGAGTCCGTTTACAAGGAACCACTTAGTAATTTTCTGAAAGACAGTATTGACAATTTCATCAGTTAATTCTTGTTTGTCAGGTGTGATTACTATACTTCTATCATCAGCAAAGAGAACTAACTTTGCCTCTTCATGAAAATAGAATGGCAAGTCATTAATATATATTAAGAACAACAAAGGACTCAAGACCGACCCTTGTGGAACCCCATTCTTGATAGTTCCCCAGATTGAGGAATGTGCTGATCTTTGCATATTACGAGAACTGCTTATTTCAACTTTCTGCACTCTTCCAGTCAGGTACGAATTAAACCATTTGTACACTGGCCCACTCACGCCACAATACTTGAGCTTGTCTAGCAGAATTTCATGATTTACACAATCAAAAGCCTTTGAGAGATCACAAAAAATCCCAATGGGTGGTGTTCGGTTATCCAGATCATTCAAAATTTGATTGGTGAAAGCATATATCGCATTTTCTGTTGAAAAACCTTTCTGGAAACCAAACTGACATTTTGTTAGTACTTCATTTTTACAGATACGCGAAGCTACTCTTGAACACATTACTTTCTCAAAAATTTTGGATAAAGCTGTTAGAAGGGAGATTGGACGGTAATTGTTGACATCAGATCTATCCCCTTTTTATGCAAAGGTATAACAATAGCATATTTCAGTCTATCAGGGAAAATGCCCTGTTCCAGAGAGCTATTACACAGGTGGCTGAGAATTTTACTTATCTGTTGAGAACAAGCTTTTAGTATTTTGCTGGAAATGCCATCGATTCCATGTGAGTTTTTGCTTCTAAGCAAGTTTATTATTTTCCTAATTTCAGAGGGAGATCACTTGAACTGCCCCCTTCGCATCTTATACCTCTTTAAGATACCACGCACCAGAACAAATGTGACTGCCTGCACTTGTAAGAGTGAACACCAGCTTTTAACTACTACTCTCACCATGTGAAAACATAGGCTCAACACAGAGCTGATATCAAGCCACAACCCAATCGGCGGCCATCTTGGCAGAAAACACAACATGAGAACAGGTCTCCAATAATTGCCACAACCTACACATTGACACGTTACACAAGTTGTCAAAATTAGTAATTTGAGGGGTAGCCAACTTATTGCTGTCATACACGGCAGTCTTAGACCTAGTTTCTGTGACAGCTACGTTTACAACGAAGATTGTACAACCTTGTTATTTACATACTGTATTCTTTTTGTTCGTTTTTAAAAATAATGGTACAGAATCATACAGTTTATGTTGTAATATGCATTTTTCTGTCAAGGGTGCTGCAAACCTCATCTCTCTCTTTACGTATCAATTATAAATGTATTATTGTTGAAGGAGGACAGAAAAAAGAAAAGTAACTGAAGACAACACAACTGAGACAAATCTATTACTTTCATTTCATCCCTGATATTCCTTTAAGTGTTATCACTTAATGTTAACAGATATTGTCACATAGAATCTAGAGTCATACCAGTTAGGAGAGTAGCTTCAATATGTACCTGTTGCTGCCACATTAAATGTTGGAAAATACTATCACTGACAAAAAGAAGTTAAGTTCTTCAAAGTAACAGTCTAGGGTAGATGAATTTTCTTCACATCATACTATCCTCACATATATAAATTATTAGAGTTGGGTTTATTCTTGATGTCTAGAATGGATGTCATAATGCAATGGTTTCCCATCTTGTTATCTTGTTGTCAGGCCTGAAATTACATCTACTATGTGTTCTGCATCAAATGATTAGCAAGCACTGTAGAGGGTCACAGAAAATGCTGCATGCTTGCAAGAGACAAGAGACAACATTAATGTAGTTGGACTCATGAAAAATGGCGGTCGAGTTTAGGCTTGTTTGCACACTTATATCATGCATTCTCCAACAGCCAACGAGCATTCAGCAGTATGCATGTACTGTAACTGTTGCTTGGAACCAACATCAATGCAATTCCTATCCATGCCCAAACTGTACAGATTGCTATCATTCAGGAATTTGACTATTGTACTTCACACAACGCTGTCATTCAAGGCCTACACGTGATCAATTGAGTGAGCTGTACATCCTGATCAACTAAGTCTAATCACACCATTAAGTCTTACCATATTGAGTGTCAAAAGTATTGCAACCCTTTCACATCTGCACCTGCCTTTTTAGCAGAATTAAAGAACTTGAAAGCCGCCCCCCCTCCCCCCCTCTCTCTGTCATACAGGACCATTGGTTGGAGACTACTTGAAGCGAGGCTACAGAAATATTTTTCTATGGGCAGACTGATGTTAAGACAACAACATAGATGACCTGACAAAAAGTAGGTGATACTCCAAGGCTGTGTGCTTTGTTTCAGGGGGTTACACAGATGCCATCATCATACGCAGGACATGACTATCCATAAGAGAACAGTGACTGCATTTCCAAAGACAGGGAGTAGGTTCACGTGGTAAGCTATGACCTGACAATGACAGCAACACGCAAACAGATGCATCGAGCGATATGCAGTGACCACAAATGACACAACACATCCAACAAAACATCTATCAAACACAAAGAAAGAATAAGCTGATCAAAAACCATGAAATGCTGAAACAGAAGGAAAGATTCATAACATCCAGCAAAACTACTTCTGTGGTTATGGGATCCTAGAAGAGAATATGTACATTGAGAGACTGGGACAGTGAGATATTTCTCAAACCATACAGCATTTCACAACATCCAAAATGCACCTGAAAGGAAGCACAACATGCTTTCCTTCTAGCAAACATCAGACCAAACTATCTTAAAGGTTGAAAGTCTCCCCACTGATCCCTGCATACTGCTTGAACTAACAGGGAGAGTGTTCACAGAGACTGGAAGGGTACAACCTGGACCAAGTGTACAGAAAGCTTAAGAGGGCACATGGCCATGTAGTTTTTGACAATACCAGGATAAGTATGAAACCCTTTGTTTTCAACAAGCATCCATGAAGCTGTTCTAACTAAACACTGTGTGTTTATTTCCATGAAAGCAGATCTGGAAAAGGTCGTGAAGGAAGAGTGTGTGGATGAGATATGGTTGTAGGAGCCATTCACACAGAACGGACAGCTGTTTGGTATCACAATCAATGCAACAGTGAACACAGGGGGGGGGGGGGGGGGGCACCAATCCAAATGCTGTGATCATATTAGTCAACAGGCAGTGGACTGTAGTGAAGACATCACAACTATGCACTGACCACGTAAGAAAGTGCTTGTACGTTTCTTGTCACATGCGTGTGGCAATGTTTATGATTATGACATTATGTTCACAGTGTGTAGCCCCATTGTGTATCTCCCCTGATAACATGAGACCAATAGATTTTATATTCACTACTATAACGTTAGTATTTGATTTTACTTCTGCCCTGTTGCTAAAATGTATAGGGTTGGCTCTCCCATTTCCCTTTTAACTGTGTATCAGTTATTCGTGTCTATCTCGTCATTAATGTCACATCCCATGGATCTGTTCACAATGAGTGTCACACAGTTGAATATGTGTTGATAGATCTAGCGATGACTAACTTTTTATGTTGTGAGTGTTGTGCAGTTCTGTCTACCCATTCTCCATATGGAGAACTACACATAAACTGACAAAATTACACATTATTCTCTTTACATAAACTGACAAAATTACACATTATTCTCTTTACACACTTCAACTGTAGAACGGATAGAACTGCACAACACCCACTTCATAAAAAGTTCATCATCACTAGGTATACCAATGCACATTCAACACTATGGCAGTCATCGTGAACACAGCCATAGGATGTGACATTAATGACAAGATACACACAAATAACTGATACATAGTTAAAAGGGAAAAGGGAGGGCCAACCCTACACATTTAGCAAGGGCATAAGCAAAATCAAACACTAACATTACAATAATGAATATAAAATCTATTGGTGTCATCTTATCATGGGAGGTACACAATGGGGCTACAAACAGCGAACATAATGTCGTAATCATTGCCACATGCACACGAGAAGAAAATGCAACAAGCACTTTTTATCTAGTAAAGCAGACTTGAAGGAATTACAGGACTTTGCAGCAACACACATCCTTTCACATATTGAAATCAGCATTGACTATAAGATAATTTTATTAATGGAGATCTTACAATAGCCACAAAACAATCCTAATAGTAAGAGATACGAGTAAAAGCGAAATAGTCTGTTTGAATGAACTTAGCAACCTCAAAAAGGATTCAAGACTTACATACAGATACTACCAGAGGACAGTAACTGCTAGAGAGGCACAAATATGATGAACAGTTTAGAGAGGTGAAGTGACAGTGCAAGGAACTGCTACTGCAGACAAAGAGTGACTATTGGGGCAAGTGTGTTCAAACACAATTGAGCGACAACTTATGGTGCGCATGTATGAACTGATGACTGGGAAGGTAATACAAAATTTGTGCTAGCCACACTTAGGTGAAATGATGGAGTCTTCACACAAGGATGGATAAGTACAGTGGAATTTTTGCTTTGAAAGTTACTTCACAACAACCACCACAACATTGACTGTAGTGCGACCACAGATGAGCCAATAATATTCCCCGGTAGTTCAATAACAAAACACTATTTCTAACTCAAAAAGTAATGAAAGTAATTTAAAATAAAATAGCCATAGTGATGCTGAGCCATATATTTCTGATGGACAAGCAATAGAAGATTCCAGTATAAGGTGCCACGGGATGCAGATACATATAATTCTGGTGGACACACACACAATCCAATCTTCCAGAATATGGAGCCACAAGAAAAGTAAAGTTACTAAGGTTACTAGTTTGTTCACTGTGATGAACAATGCTTGAATTAATCTAGTAGGACTTTTGTCTCTGAAGACAATTGCTTGACAGAAGCACAAAGTCAAAGTTCAACCAGCATGCACTGTCCCTGGAGCACAGTGTCCCTTGAAGCTGTCAGTAGTGACTGCCAATTGCTCGTTGTGGTACTACTGTGGACCCTCTGTGGTTGATGCTGCAGTTACAAATGCTGGATCAGTGGCTGGATGGCCACTTGTGTATAGGTTTGGCAGACTGATACTTGCTTGGCATGCTGCAGGTAAGTGATTGGGAGATTTAAAGTAAAACCACAAAAATAGCACCACCTGTGGTGACCCAACTGCCATGGTGGTGATGTGGGTGCCACTTGTTCCTATGGAGTATGCTGGAAGCTAACTTATAAAGAGACTAGCAAGTTTTGATCAACCACTGTGCTGGTATATAATATGTCCAATGTTGTAAGGCTGGCAGGGGCAACCCACTAGTTGCATCTGCAGTGCAGGTAGATGTAGTTGCAGGATCTAGTACAGACCACCCATATCACACCAGTTTAGGAGTTCTAACACAGACAAAATACACACAGGAGACTGTCACCTGCTCCATCACATTGGAAGAGATGGCACTACCCATAGCAAAATTAAAAGATAAAGCAGCACCTGGCCCATATGGCATTCACTCTGAAACCCTTAAAACAGTAGCACCACAGATAACCAATTTTTAGCTGAGGTAATAAGTGACACCCTAAGACTGGTAAGAGTACTTGCAGCTTGGATGTTATCATCAAAAAATTAGAAGACAATGACCTGGCCAATCCAAGATCATATAGGCCAATTTGCCTGATCAAAGGTCCATGAGCAGCTTCTGTGTAACAGACAACAGGGCAACAGGTGGCCAATATGGGTTCTGTGAAAATAAGTCAATGCCCACAGCGTTCACAAGACTACAGGGACTGCAAGTACCAGTAACTCTTTACAACTGTCTACTAGACTATCATAGTAATAGAGTAGTTGAATGGCAGGTGGATCAAGAGAATTACAAATGGATGCCTACACACACACACACACACACACACACACACACACACACACAATTGCAGCATACGCTGATGAACTATTACTCAATTCCTCTACTACTCACTGAGTTGTCACCACAACTCCTAAACTATTTTATTCTACCAGAACTTTCCATCATTATATTTATGTTGCCACATGACTCCCTTCTATCCTAAAATGTCATCTGTCCTTTATTACTGAATCATATTTCATATCTGCTTTTTCCCTCTCTTATTGTATGTCCACATATTTCCCTACATGTTCCTTCTCACCTTTGTTATGTATGCACTCTCATTACTAGACCTGGCTAGCACTGTCAAGTGGAACTCTTGGGGCACTCTGTAGCACTGCTTGCAACTGCTTTGACTGCAGCATATGCTATCCACCTATGCATCCGACTGCCATATCAGAGTTAAAAATTATCGAAGCAGCAAATTACTGCAGCTTACTTTTAAAATTGATCCATCCCTCCTCTATACACTACTCCATCATCATTTCACATCAGTCATTTATTTTGCAACACACAATAATTGCTTATATGCGAACGAATATCCCTACTTCACAGAATCGTCCAACGGCCCACAATACAATTTCCTCTGCCATTTTTATCTCACAAACCATTCAAATTGTCCTCGCTAGTTCCCTTTACAGCCATCTAATGCTTTGATTTGTCCATTTCCCATGTCTATTTCACATTTTTACTTGATTTCATTCGTTTTTCCTTCTCATCAAATACCACTCAGTTTTACACGCAATATTTTCAGAGAATTTGCCCATCACTCACTGACAACATTTACATTCTCCTCCTCCTCCCTAGCGACATCCCATCCCAAATGGGTCCTCGCTCAGTCTACCCGTATCAGTTCAGAAATGTATTCCTATATCTAGCCAAGACCCAGTCCCATATCCTGTTCTTTAAATTCTACCTAAATCATGGAATCCCACCTATTGGCTAACCACAAAAATTCCCCTATCTGGATGCCACCCCTCCTATGACAATGACATTCAAAATTTCAGATTCCACCAAACCCTAGTCCTAAGTAAGCTGAAACTAGAGAAAGAAATCTCCGTGGTACAGGCATTCTTGATCCACGTCTGCTCCCTCTGCAAGATATTGTTAATGTGCAAATCCCGTTTCCACTGTATCCCCCAAACCAAAACAACTGGAAGATCACCTCAAACGCCACCTCCATAGGTTACCGAATTTATTGACATCCTATTATCTACTCAGAGCACCACTGCCCATCATCAACAGCTATCCCATCCCCAGTGAACTCCATCTTCAGCCCTTCAAAGCACCCAGAACATGCTGACCTCCATCTACCCCATCTCCCAGAACTCTTTCCCAATATTCCACAAAACATACAACCTAAACAAACCCCAAAACTCTTGTCAACCATTTCACCGAAGACCACAATCTTACAGAAGTTTCAGCCTTATCTAAGGCCCACACCTACATTCACTCAAGTTTGACTTATAAAAGACCTGCTTTTGATACCTACAGTGGAGACACTTTTTTGCTACTAATCCTCCCTGCACACCCACCTTACAAATGCTTCCCAAAATTCATAAACCCACCAATCCTGGACACCCCAATGTAGGTGGATGCTAGACTCCAATCACAAATACATCCACCTATGTAGATCATGATCTCCAACTGTCTGTAGCCTAGACTCCCATATCAAATATACAAATACTTCCTTTACCATCTCTCAACCACCTGCAACCCTACTCAACACTATCGACAGTACATCACTATACACCAACATCCCTCTTGCCCATAGCCTTGTCGCTGTTGAACGCTACTCCTCACAACATCCGTCTGACTCTGAACCTACCACCTCATTCCTTATACACATAACTAACAACATCCTCACACAGAACTACTACTCCTTTGAGGGGAAGATATATACACAAATCCACAGCATGGCAATGGACACCCATACAGCACCTTCCTATGCCAACCTGCGTATGTATCATCTAGAGTAAACCTTTTGAGCTTTCCAAAACACCATAGCTGTTGTCCGTTTCAGGTTCACTGATGATATTTTTATGTTCTGGACCCACAGTCAAGACATCTTATCCTCATTCCTTCACAGCTATAGCACCTTCCACCCATTTGCTTCACCTGAGCCCTCTCAGCCCAACATGCCACCTTCCTGGATGTTGAACTCAATCTTTCCGGTGGCTCAGTTCATACCCCTATCCATATTAAGCCCACTAATCATCAACTGCATTTTGATAGCTGCCATCCCTTCCACACCAAAAAATCACTTCCACATAGTCTGGCTACCAACAGACAGTGAATCTCTAGAGACAAGACTTCCCTTGCCCAGTGTATTGAAGGTCTCATTAATGCCTTTTCAGACAGGTACAATCTTCCAAGCCTAGTCTACAGACAGATTTCCTAATACACATCCTCACACAGCCCTACTTTAACCACCAATCCCTAAATCCAGCTGTAAAGCAGGAACTACTACTCATCATGCCACATCATCCTACACTGAAAAAAACTGAACTATATCCTTTTCTAGAGCTCTATCATAATTTCTAGAAATGAGGATCATACTAATCACAATCCTTTCCACCCCATCTAAACTGGTATTACTCTGCCTATCCAACATATGCAATATCTTGGTCCATCCCTATCACACACCTAATATCAGTCCCTTGCCATATGGGTCATATCTCTGAGGAAGACCCGGCTGTTAAACTGTTCAATACAGCCATCCAACCCATCCTACTCTAGTCTTATTATGTTCCATAAGAGGGAGGGCCACTTGTGAAACTAGTCATGTCACACAGCAGCTGTACTGCAATTTCTGTGTAGCATTTTATGTGGGCATGACCACCAAACAGCTGTCAACCTGGATGAATGACCACTGCCATACAGTGGCCACAAACAAAACTGATCACCTGGAGGCAGGACACACTACTGAACATGACTTACTTGATTTCAATAGTTGCTTCACAACCCGTGCCATCTGGGCCTTCCCCCAAATACTAGCTTCTCTGAACAACATAGATGACAGTTGTCCTTGCAATAACAGCCTTTGTTCATATCATCCTCCTGGACTCCATCTCTAGTATCTCTCCACCCCACACCCACTTTCATCCTGCTGCAGGATCCTAGCTTCACTAATCTTACATCCACACCCTATTCCCTGCAGTGTCCCCTTCTTCTGTTCAGATACCCCCCCCCCCCCCCCCCATAAACCACTCCTCTAGGCAATACTTACGTCATTGCCATCATGCACTGCTTAAACTCACTGGTGACAGTGCCCATGTTTCATTCCTATCCTGTGCACCTGCTACCTCTTTCTCCCAGACAACAAAGCTGCCATGCACCCTTCCCCAATCCCCTCTCCCACTCCCTGTCTCCTTTCTCTCTTCACTCACTCCACATGGCACAGTCACCCATATGAGGCAAGATGCAGAGTTGCACCCTGACACAGTATATTCAGGCTGTAGCCATACAGAGGTGTGTGTGTGTGTGTGTGTGTGTGTGTGTGTGTGTGTGTGTGTGTGTGTGTAAGGGGGGGGGGGGAGGCACATGTTTGCTCCAATGTAATAAATGATTTGTCTGAAAATTTGTAAAGATTTGTTGTGTTTATGTGCCTGTCAATGGCCAATGCCTCAATTATTTCGTGAATGTTAGCTTTACTCTTAAATTATTTACATTCTAGCATAATGTTTCATTACCATATCTGCAGAATATAGTTTTTTTAGTGTTTAATGGAGGGGTGAAGGCACCTCAAAACCTTTTTGCAGTGTATGGGTTGTGTGTCAACAGTGAAATTGAGTCAGAAAATGGTTTTATGGATCTCTTTGACATGAATGACTCTCTACATTCAGGAAGAACTATGGACTTTGATGAAGAGCATTTAAATCATTTATTCCATGATGATCCATGTCAGTGTAAAAATAATAGGCAATGTGATGAGCTGCTACCATGGACCTAAATATCAGAGAATGGCCATATCTCTGTTTTTGCTTGAACATTGCCTGTTGGCTCATTCAGCATTCCTATCCAATATTGTTACTGGTGCCATGATATGGTGCCTTTATGCAACTCTGAAGCAAAAGAGTTTGAGTTCATGGAAGATAATGTTATGCATCTAGTGGAACAAAGAGGAGTACGAGTAGTATGAACTGGTTTGCAAGAGTAAGTCCATCACAGATAGCACTTTTTGCCAGTAACTGAGATGCATTTTTGTTACAATCTAAGAAAAGCACCGAGATGACTGCATCAAGAGCTGCTATTGCAGGATAGAGCCTGCTGATACAATAATAGCAGTAATCCAAAAGCTTAGTTGGGACGTTACCATCACAACACTTATTATTTTGATTTTATTTACACCCACCACAATCAGTTAGCCAGTGGCCAGCTCTGCTCATTGACGGAAAACTCTCAAACAGAAAGTGTTCTACATGAGACAAGGCAACCGAAAGTGCTTTTCAGGAATGATTTTGCTATTACTGGCCAGTAAGAGAGTAAAATGAATTAACTTTAGACTTCCAATAGATAGAAACCTTTAACATACAGACAAAAAATGATTGAAAAACCAAAACAAAGTAAAAAAGGGAAGGAGTGAGCTCTTAATCTGGACTTGTGTTCACACTAGATGACAAGCAAATATGTCACCAGAAAAGTAACTTCCACAACATACAGTGTAGTTTGTTCTGAGGGGCAACCAAGTTTATGACCATCTTCAGTTAATAACTGATTTAGTTTGTGACTTGGCCGGCTGGTGGCAATATTTTATGTCAAGACTGACCAAATTTTAAGAAGAAAATTTGATTCAGATATGAGGCATCTTCATTAAAGTAATTCATAATTACTGACTCTAAAGGATTATACCCACAGCTTTGTCATTTAATTATTGTTGGACAGTTCAAGAGTTTGATTTGCAAGCAGAATAAAATTGCCGCTGATGCCATTTCAGACTGGTTTCTAGTGTCTAGGAGTATTTTCATGTTGATGCTAAAGATGGGGCATTATTTAGTAACAGTTCAGCATGAAAGACAATGACTGTATGTGACTGTCTCCAGGAAACTAAACTATGCAGGAATACAAGATTTCTGTGAAAACTGATAGACTAACTTTAAATAGGATTTTATCCATATTTTTGAAGTTTGTATTGCTGATTCCAATAAGCTACAGAAAAATCAAATTAATTATTAGCATGAGTAATCTATTGAAAAAGACCTTCTGACATCTTTTGTGGACTGTTCGAATGCTGTTATTTCTCCTACTGTTCGGTTCTAGGTTCTCCCAACAGACTGAGCTGAAATAAAAAATAAACAAATAAATAAATAAAAAGAATTAGTGTCTTTCCACCATACAGTTTTGATTTCTTCCTTGTGTAATTTTGCTAATGACTTATGGTATGGTTTGCTGGAGATGATCACCTCTGTATGGTGGTAATAGTCACTGATTCAGTCACTTAAGTGGCTATCTTCAAAATCAGCAGTTTCAAATATTCACTGGCACTCCTCATTGACAGCGCATTAGCTCGGCCAACCCGGGGAATCCTGGCTGGGTACAAATAGTTGCTGGTGGATATGAATAGACACACTGAGTCACCTGCCAGAATGCTAATTGGGTGCTGGTGTGGGAGCAACGCCAGCTGTCGAAGTGAAAAACATTTGATCCAGAATTGATGCCAAAATACATCTGCACTTCAGTTCCCTTACATAATATACAATAAATAAAAATGATATGTACTGTAGTGGTTCATATATTATTAATTCAAGAACAAAATTTCTCCATCAACTCAATCTTGCAAATAATGTTGCGTTAAATTCATAATTAAAACAGTATGCACTACATCATTTCCACTAGAATTAGAAGAGGAGTGGAAAAGAAATAAGTGGTGGGACTGGGGGGCAGGTGTTAAGTAGAGCACATTTACAGGGTTGACAATTTTTTTTTTTTTTACATCTTCATGCTGAAATAACATTCTTAGCTCCTTGGATTCCATAGAAAAACGACAGGAGGAGATTGTAAACATTGTTTCATATATTTCGCTTACTTAGTCTTTAGACCACAGCCTTTGTAATATATTGCAGATTTCTAGTCCTGGCATTAAGGAAAAGGACATTCCTCCAAATGTTAAGCAGTAAATTTGAAATAAAATGGTTTTTGAATTAACTTATTTCATCATAGCACGTAAAACAATAATTAAGTAAAAGGGTAAGGTACATAAAGTTCTGTATTCTGGTCCTAAACAGGCAAGTCAGGCCCCACCAACCATAGTGTCTTCCTTTGCCAATGGCATCACTGGATATGGTGTCAAGGGTATGTTGTCAGGACACTGCTCTCCCAGTCATTGTCATGTTTCTTGAGTTTGTCACCCCAACTAATCGGTCATGTAGCTCTCCAAATAGCCTCATGAGGCTGAAAGCTCACTGTGCCAGTCCTCCCATCAAGGAAAAATCCCTGACAATACTGGGAATCGAACCAGGTCCTTCAGATGGCAGTCAGCCATGCTGACCTCTCAGTTAAGGGGGCACATAATAGTTACATACAGGGCAATGGAAAAACAACAATGAAAGAGACAGAAAACATCTTAAATGTGTTCCGCAAAAAGCACTTTAAACAAGCATCCTATAAGAACCTCTATGTGTTCAAAGTAAGCACTACGCTGATAAAACTGAAATGTTTTCTGCACTACATACTTTACTAGTAAGTGAATGAAAGATAAGTACTTACCAGAACATATCCATCTTTTGAACAAGTTGCAAACAAAGACCCATCATGAGAGAAGCTTACGTGAAGAACTTGATTTGAATGTTCTGTCAGAACTTCCGTCTGAATTAAAGGTGTATGATATGTAAGACGTTTGTACTCCGACAACCATGATGATTTTCCTGTTTAATGTAAGATTGGTATAATTAAAACATCTCAATAGCATATTACTTTTTCTGTGTGTGTGTGTGTGTGTGTGTGTGTGTGTGTGTGTGTGTGTGTGTGTGTGTAATCAAGGTGATTCACAACCTGTTTTTCAGTTATCTCCATTAAATGTCAGTAACAATGATTTCACAATTTCTTTTTTATTATTTTAATTTTGTTGCCAGAAGCCCTCCCTCTCTCAATGAGTACATTATTGTACAGTAGTACTGCCAACAGGCATTTTTAAAGGAAAAACTTACATCTGGCTTTTGGTACTAAGATTCTTTCCTGGGAGGAAAACTGATATGTTCAATAAGGTTGTAAAGGAGAGGTAGCTTGCTCACAGACCATACTGAGTGGAACCTACTTGTAAGGATGATGGGAGACAGAGACAAAGAGGAAGGCCTCAGTTCTCTCATGTGTTCGACATGATCATTTGTGTAAAATGAACTCACAGTTCTGAGTCCAAATATTTTGATAAATTATAGAAGTGTCTAATAAGGCACTATTTTACTTTATTTTTGTACATATGATAATTTCAAATTTTCTACTTGATATCTGTCTACTAGCAACCTGTTACAGATTTGTGCATCACAATATACAACTACTCTGAACCTAATACTGTGACAGACAAAAATTATTTAATTTTTAGTAATGTGGTTGTGGAGTAAATGTACTGGTGTGTAGGTATTGGGATTGGTAGGTCCCTGAACAGCCTTCTGCAAGATGTTTAATTATTAGTCACATGCTTCTGTAGACTAAATAGTTCTTTTGGTTTTTCCTCCATTACAACAGAAATAATGACTTAGTACAGCATGGAGTGAAAGTATGCAACGTATATTAGCAATCCCACCTGCAATTCAACAAAATGAGAGATTTCTATTCACAAAGCAAGAAGAACAGATAATTTGTGTTAATTTATTCATGTGCTAGTGTAAATTCAGTTTAGAAGCTTCACACATGGATTTTCATCTAACGTGTGTCTATTGATCTAATTCTAGTTCCTGTAGTCATATGAGTCTTTAAGATTATGTGTTAAGAAAGTTTCCCGCAAAGCAGCTCACAGTAAGTCATTAATGTAATTCAAGAACAGGAGCAGACAAGTTACTGAACCTTTTGAGGTGCTGTATTTAATGTTTCTCAACTGAAAATGAAGTTTTAATTATACAGTAGCTTTCCTTTTTTGAGCCACAGTTTTTTATTGTTAAGATGTGAGGCAACTCACACAGGAAGAATGCCTTTAAGGTCATAAGACTGCTTCCTTAGTACAATTTGATAACCACAATATCCAAGGCATTGGCAAAAATCACAGAAAATGCAAAACGGTTACTTTTTATTGTTTATCTGTTGTTGAATTGAATATTTGAGATCATATATTGCTTTCTGAGTAAAGAAGCCTTTACAAAAGCTTTTAAAAGAAGACAGGAAGGCATGCGATACTTTGTTACACACCAATTTCTCAAAATAATTTTACAATATGGATGAGGGAAATGAGTCTATAATTATGGGTCACTCGCTTACCTCCATTTAACAAAAGGAAGAGGATTATTGGTTCACAGTTACATGTCAGTTCCTTATCTGCACTTTTGTATACGGGTAGATCAAAAACTAATGACTCCTGTGTCACAAAAAATTAATAATGAACATAATATAACAGCACAATTAGTGCAGATCATAGTCTGATTTGTTATGTACACAACATTACCATTCAACATAATCACCAAGCATTGGTACACATTTCAGCCATCGCTGTGTCCAAGCATTGAAATCTGTATGGAAATATTTAGGGTATGAGCCAGGATTTTAAAGCTGTTTTAACCTCATACAAGTCATTGAATCTGTAGCTACGTAGGTTGTCTTTCGTATGTCCAAACAAAAATAAGTCAAACAGGGCCAAATCAGGGCTGTAGGATGCATGAGGCAGCACTGACCAGCCCATTTTTTCCAATCACTTGCATTGCGAAAAATGACATAGGTGGGTATGCATTATTGCCTCCTTAAGTTTTCTAAGTGTGGTTATGTTTGTTTTGTTGTTGTTTGTGATCTCTGATGCATCTGTGTCATTGCATTACTTCATCAGGAAGTCCTTGAATGATGCCTGTGACAGATGTTGTGGCCAGGTGTTGCACAGTTTATCTGCAATATCCACTTCTCTGTTTCCAAACTTCTTTGCACATTGATGATCTCTATTACAACATCCCTAAACACTTTTTCCTTGTAAGTGATTGAAACAGCGTTAAAATCAGTGGTCACGAATCAAAACTCTGAATTTTTTCAAATTGGTTTTGATGCCTGGATTCAATGACAGCCTAACTGTGTAAAAATGCATGATGACTATGTTAAATCGTGCTGTTGCACAGGGGACAGTTCAGGCTATGATTTGTATAATTCTTCTGGTATAAGTTGAATATTAAATTTTTTATGACACAGACGGCATTACTTTTAGATCCAACTTCATATATCACTATTACTGTGCATGTTTCAGTTTTTCAGGAACTACAATCTTTACTCATCAACTCGTTACAAAGGCAACTCGATGGTGGCACTACCAAGTCAGCACTGGAGTTTAGTACTTTGACTGAGATACCTTCATAGCCAGAAGAGTTAGTACTATTTAGCCATCTAATGGTATTTGTGATCTTTCCAACCTGTGACTTGGCAAAGCTGTCTGATGGTGGACCAAGAACTTATTTACAAAAAGATGGTATTACACCACCTCAGTAGCATTTAGAGGCAACTCAAACACTACCATGATGTCCTAAGGTGAAGAAGTCACTGTCCTTCCATGGTTAAGTTAGTTACCAGGTACATTTTAATTCTCAGATAGCTTCATTGATGTACATCTTACATGAACTAAAGGGTTAGACAGAAATGTGCGAAGTATACATTCTTACTTTCCAGTCATCACACTTTCTAAAAGGTCACATCTGCATTCAAATCAGCATCTGCATCTATATCTACATCTACATGGTTACTTTGCAATTCACACTTAAGTGCCTGGCAGAAGGTTCACTGAACCATTTTCATACTACTTCTCTACCATTCTACTCTCGAATGGGGTGTGGGAAAATGGAACACCTAAATCTTTCCATTCAAGCTCCAATTTCTCTTATTTTATTATGGTTTCAGTGACTGCTAACCCAACTCGCTTATCATATCAGTGACACACTCACCCCTATTGGGCTATAATATGAAACGAGCTTCCTTTCTTTGCACTTTTTCGATGTCCTCCATCAATCCCACCCGGTAAGGATCTCGTACCATGCAGCAAAATTCCAGCAAAGGATGGACACGTGTAATGTAGGCTGTCTATTAAGTGGGTTTGTCGCATCTACTAAGTATTCTGCCAACAAAGTGCAGTCTTTGTTTCGCCTTCCCCACAATATTATCTATGTGGTCTTTCCAATTTAAGTTGCTCATAATTGTAATTACTGTCTAGATAATTATGTACCAGCATGGGAGGTACTGCCAGGGCAGCTGACACATTACATGATGACACAGAGGATGTCAATTATAACAGTGGTGAAGATGGATCAGAGCACCTGACAGTATAAAATATATATGAATCTTACATACTTCTGTGGATAGATCACTCTCAGCCTCATGCTAAAGTGAAACACAGGGGCTTTACTATCGAATTGCATACGTCAATATCATTAAGTTCAGCATTTCATAAAATTATGAGTTAATGACTGATGTAATTTTTACTGATACAGCCAATTTGTTCAACCTGCATCTCATAAGAGGATGATGTTCAGCCTGGTTGTTGCTGTTAGCTTGAAAATTTTTTCTTATTCACGTTGCTTTCTACATGAATGCATGTTGCAGCATGATGATTGCTGCTGGTAACGATTGATGCAGCCATGTAGCAGTGCTGAAGGAATAACTAGTCAGTTCTTTATACACCACAGTTTTACTGAATAACAACAGAGGAGACATTGAGACACAGACAGGCATAGAGAAAAGAAGGCTATACATTTTAGCTTTCAACACACACACACACACACACACACACACACACACACACACACACACACACACAAATACTTTCACAAAAGCACAACTCTCTTACACATGACCACTGTCACTGGACACTTGTTAATATTGTTGTTATTCCATCCTGGACATTCCATTGTTTGACAGTTTACTATATCACATTCCCTACCACATTCATTATCTACTATAGAGTTAGTTTTTTATTCATCATCTCCAATTAAATCATTTTAGGCTAAGGTATTGCAGCCAGTATCAACTGCTGTATGACACAGACTTTACTTTTCAGCGTTACACATCTTGTTTGTGCTACAAAGTGAACTTTTGTTTTGTTTCATTTACTTACAAGACTTTATAACCAAACAGGTGATTTTTAATTATATTTATCCAGTTTGTAGTAAAAAGTTGTTACTGCAGTAATGACTAATTTTTATGTAGAGGCTACAATTAAACACTTGGGAGGCTTCGTCAAAGTGCCTTCATCCCTCACAAAAATGCGTCATGGCGTATGCTCATGCCATCTGTTATTACACCAATTTAACATTTTTAAATTTATCCCCTTTACTCAACATCACTGAGACTTTCCTCTTGGAATTTGTGATGTCCTCATGTATCGAGAAAGGTTACTTGTAAGTTTTGTTTATGTTTCTGTGTTGGTGTACGTTGGCACAAGCACACCATGTGGCACAGAGGTTATGAGAGTATCGATAGAGGCTAATGACATGACTTGCTGGAAACATGCCACCAATGCCCTCTAAGCTGCCAGTATTTAGGATCACTGCCGCAGACCGGAGGGCCGGTTTAGCCAGTTAGTTCAAGCCTGTTAGTTTCAGTCTGTACACTGTGGAGTTCCAGCATGTCACCGAGACAGAGCCGCAAACTTGCCTCTAGCACAGAGACAGGCAGCACATAGCAACCTTATAGTGAATGTACTGGACTTCTACTTCAACAGCATTGAGGCTACGTAGACTACACAGAAGAGAGCTTGTATCACAGCACATGGAAACTTAAGTTAAGTAGCTCTTTCTTTATTAATAAAGAACCCAGTTATTAATTGTGTACTGTTTGTGTAATAGAACAATGATACCAGTCACCAACCAACACCCTCTCCATGGTTCAGCTATACAGAGACAAGATGACATAAAAGTGGCTACAGAGAATACAACAGTTTCCCTGTTTCCCTTTTCCCAATGAGTAACTATTAGTTGGTCACAAAACAAGATATAATATACTCTGCACGGTGTAACCTTTTTTTCTAATTCAGCAAGGTGGCTATTGTGTATAAACTAATCATAAGTCAACTCCTTGTGTGCCATGCATCCCATGCCATTTGTTATGGCAGATTGTAACAACTGGTTCGTCAACATCATGACTGGGATGGTTTTACTGAATAACAACAGAGGAGACATTGAGACACAGACAGGCATAGAGAAAAGAAGGCTATATATTTTAGCTTTCAACACACACACACACACACACACACACACACACACACACACACACACACACACAAATACTTTCACAAAAGCACAACTCTCTTACACATGACCACTGTCACTGGACACTCATGCCCAGGATCACAATTTTCTTATTTGGAATCCTAACAGACTCCTGATCTTTCAGAATCTCATAACTATAGTCTTGTCACCGTGCACTGAATGCCAGAATTATAACCAAATCGTGCCCTCCTCCACCCAACCTTTAATTACAAGCAAAATAGTCAGAATGAAATATTACACACTTCTGTTTTACATAAAGGCTCTCAAAGTATCAGTAGTAGAGAGATGTTCTCTGCTCCAAATTTCATTTTTGAAGGAAAAAAACATGTCCCAAAAAGCATAGTTGCAGCAGCAACAACAGAAACATCATGAAAACACACAATAACAGTCATCACATAGCAGATATCACCTTTGAACAGCATCCTGAACTAGTAACAGTGAAACAAATTGATCCAAAGAAGAACAAGACAAGATTTACATGTACCAAAATAATTCAAAATAAAATTTTTGATTGTTTAGTAAAATTGGTCAATAGTGTCAAAAAATCAAAGTGGGATGTGGAAAGAACACATTTTAAATTACAATTAATACACAGTTTAAAGAACAGTGAAAAAGTGATTTAAATAGAATACCAATATCCACAGTTGATAATTGGTATTTATTGCCGCATTTTAAAATAGGAGCTGCCAGTCATCACCAACATAATGGAAAGAAATTGTGACTTAAACTGTTACTATTTGTTATCATATAAAGTAAAAATCACTGAAGTTCCAATATGTTGCCAAAGTTTCTTAACAAATTATTTAGATATGGGAATAGGTGTAAGTCAGAAGCCACCACATCTGGTGAATACAATGGATGTTTCAACAGTCTGTAACTCAAATCCCTCAGATTTCTAATGTTCAAAACAGCTTTGTAAGAATGTGCATTCAACACAGGCCTTCTTCATACAGTTTTGCATCTGGTTGACCAAGAAGACTTTTGTAGTTTTTGGCAGTTTTTCCCATTTCATGACAATCATAAAAAGATTTTCAAAAGAAAAGAATTCATTTTGCATCCATATAAATAACTGGTCATAGCTTTCTCAGTTGATGAGATTATGTTTGTCTTTTTTGTGATGGCCATTAGTTGACACACACTTCTTTGGTTGCTGTTTCATTTCTGGTAAGAATGGTGAACTCATGTCTCACCCACAACAAAAAATACATACACAAAATGAGTTAAAATTCTTTTTAACCTCTACAAAGAGAAACAAATCTAAATGGTTATTTATTGTTAACTATTGTTAGCCTTTGGATGTACTGGTACATATTACTAGAACTACTCGACTGAAAACTAAACAATGGCACATTTTATAAAATAAGACAAAATCAACCAGGGACACAATCAGAAAACTATATTGCTCGAACAGTCCATGGGTGTACTGCCGGGCCACAGTGTCCAACCGGCACAATATTTCAGCGATCAGACATGTCGCAATCATCAGGTGCATGGCATCGGCATCTGTGGTGGCGTCGGTGTAATTGCCTCATCCGCCCTGGTCGCCTGTTGGTTTTCTTTGCTGAGCGTCTTTTTAATTAGACTCAATGCTGGTTCCCATGCCTTGTTAAGGTTATAGCCACAATCTCGGTTGATAAATCCATCCCTGGTACGAATTTTGATAGCCTCTCTAATGATGCTGTCCCAGTATTTATATGTCTGTGCCAAGACCCTGGTATGTTGGTAGTCCATTTCATGATTTTCGGACAAACAGTGCTCTGCGACCGCCAAAATGATCTTCGAGGGTGCACACTATCTGTCCAATAAAAGTCTTCCCACACTGATACGGAATCTGGTACATGCCGGCCTTCCGCAAACTGAGATCATCTTTGACACTTCCAAATAATGCTTGTGTTTTATTGGGTGGGCGAAAGACAGTTCCCACTTGGTGTTTCCTCAATATTCGTCCTATTTTCCCAATAGTGCGCCAGTATACGGTATATAGGCAACGGCTATCTTTTCCTCCACGACTTCTTCTGTCTCCAAACGCTGTACTGTAGAGGTGGGGCGGAGAGTGCGTCTGATCTGCCATTCCGAGTACCCGTTTTTCTGGAATACAATTTTGATGTGTTCCAGCTCATGAGGCAGACTCTTTGCATCAGAGTGTTTTTAGCACCCCATTCCTCTGCAAAGGATGGTAGCAGCTATCTGCAAGCAAATACAGGTCGGTGAGCATTTTCTTCCTGTACACCCCATGGACTAGGGTGCCATCCACTCTTCTTTTGACCATGATGTCCAGGAATGGTAATCTTCCTTTTGCTTCAGTCTCCATAGTGAATTTGATGTTTGGACATATGGAGTTCAGGTGTGTAAGGAAGTCTACGAGCTTGTCCCTTCCATGATCACAAATGTGTCATCCACATAATGTAGAAAATAAGTAGGTTTCCATTTGGATGACGCCAAAGCTTCCTCCTCAAAGTACTCCATGTATAAATTAGCGACCGCAGGCGAGAGTTGCTCCCCATTGCGACTCCTTCTGTTTGTTCATAGTATTCTCCATCAAAGAGAAAATATGTGGATGTCAAAACATGCCTGACAAGGTCGGTCATCTTCTCATCAAATTTCTATGCAATAAGTTCAACTGACTCTTGAAGAGGCACCCTGGTGAATAATGAAATAACACGAAAACTCACCAGGATATCCGAGTCTTTCAGCTTGAAGATGTCGAGACATTTCATGAAATCCACAGAATTACAAACATGATGAGGATATTTATCCACATAAAGGCTTAGTAACTCTGCCAGGTGTTCGGCCAGCAAACATGTAGGTGCCCTAATATGCTGACAATTGGGCGTAATGGCACCCCTTCTTTGTGGACTTCAGGGAGTCCATAAAGTCATGGATGTACAATTCCTTGAGGAGTCAATTTTTTGGTGACACCGTCTGGTATATCCTCATTCTTGAAAAGAGCCCTAGTCTTGTTCTCCACCTTCTTTGTGGCATCAGCATTGATCTTCCTGTAAGATTCGTCATTCAGCAGGCTCTTCATCTTCTCAATGTGGTGCTTATGGGAAAGAACAACCATAGCATTGCCTTAGTCAGCCAGTAAGACAACAATCTCAGGGCTCTGTCTCAGGTCTCGAATAGCTGCTCTCTCCCTGCTGGTAATATTCAGCTCGATTGGTTTAGTTCTTGTCAGAGCACAGCAGGTTTCCCGGCATACTTCTTCAGCTGCTTCAGGTGGTAGTTGCGTAGCAACCAGTTCAACTGCACTG
Source organism: Schistocerca americana (assembly GCF_021461395.2). Classification (NCBI taxonomy): domain Eukaryota; kingdom Metazoa; phylum Arthropoda; class Insecta; order Orthoptera; family Acrididae; genus Schistocerca; species Schistocerca americana. Next base: position 557,425,574 of record NC_060123.1, read on the forward strand.
ACAACGCCCACTACAGAAGTGAACCTAGGTGTGGGGGCAAAATTAAAACCCTTCTCCAGAACAGAAACTGCATTCCCAGTCAGCTCAATGTCGGTGAGATTGATGACCATCTTCTATGGGGCCTCCAGCGATGGTTTGTCAGAAAGACGAGAGAATTTAGATATCTGACATCCTGAGGCCTTCTTATGTGTAGAATCTGTGGTCACCCAGGAAACACCATCAATCCAGCCCCAGGTTCCAGAATTAAAATGATTGGATAGTTGTAGATGTAGTTTAAGTAGTTCTTGGGAGTTGCACTCAAGGCAGCAGCTGGTAAAGTGCACCCTCTCACGAACCAAGACAAGGCTAGCATGCTTCTTAATTCTCTTAGCTGCTGCAGAACCTTAGCAAAGTTTGGTACTACCTGATCAGCATGACATCTCTTCAGAAAAGCAAGAGCACTCAGCAAACGGCTCCTTCGGTGATGCAACTTGTCGAATTTCTTCATGCTGCAATACATCTCCTCTCCGTAGAGGTATATGATGTGATTCTTTAGTTTCTCCCTGCGTATTTCTTGCTTGAACAGTCCACGGGTGTAACGCCGGTCCATAGTGTTCAACAGGAACAATATTTCAGCAATCAGACAAGTTGGCACTGTCAGGCGCGCTAACGAACTGAGCTCCTGAGGGCGGGCGGCCGAGTAGAAACTGTCTTTTGTCCACCCAATAAAACACAAGCATTATTTGGAAGTGTCAAAGATGATCTCGGTTTGAGGAAGGCTGGCATATACCAGATTCCTTATCAGTGTGGGAAGACTTATATTGGACAGATAGTGCGCACCATCGAAGATCGTTGCCGAGAATATCAGAGGCATACTCAACTTAGGTACCCCAACAAGTTGGCGGTCACAGAGCACTGTTTGTCCAAAAATCATGAAATGGACTACCAACATATTAGGGTCTTGGCACAGACATATAAATACTGAGACAGTGTCGGTAGAGAGGCTACCAAAATTCGTACCAGGGATGGACTCATCAACCGAGATTGCAGCTATAACCTCAGCAAGGCATGGGAACCAGCACTGAGTCTAATTAAAAAGTCGCTTGGCAAAGAAAACCAACAGGCGACCAGGGCGGACGAGGCACTTACACCGACACCACCACAGACGCCGATGCCAGCGTCTCAGCGACCACTGATGGGCGGCCACGGGCGCAGACTGCGGAGAGAACGCCTCACAGGGGGAGGGGATTTAAGATGGCCACCCGCCCTCAGGAGCTCAGTTCGTCAGCACACCTGACGATTGCGACATGTCTGATCACCTAAATATTGTGCCCGCTGGACACTATGGACCAGCAGTACACCTGTGGACAGTTCGAGCAAGGAATACACCGGGAGAAACTGAAGAATCAAAAATATAAGTTTACCAAGAAGTTTATACAGTTAACTGGAGCCCTATACCTGAAAAGCCATACAAAGCAAACATTTATTGCAGAGTTTCACATGTCAATGAAATGAAAATAAATGCATCAATGAGCACTATGCACTATCATATCCCATGAAGAAATTAATAGAACAAATAAATTTCTAGTACAAACAACATATACTAAAGGCCAAATGCCACATCATCAAACTTATATCACACTCAGAACTGATAAAAAACATGGCAGAGGTGAGTGGTGGGAATATATGGAAGAGAGATGTGTTGTACCCCACCATTATTCTTATATGAAGCATCTCTTCCCTCTTTCCTAAACAACAGTTCCATCATTTAAAAGACTGTGTGACTAAATGATAATTATTGTGAAGACGGATTGATTTACATTTTTGTTTTGCTACTTTTCAATAATATGTCAAAGGTAGGTACTCAAGCTGGTGAATAATCTGTTTCTTTCAAAAACCACCACCAAGGATAAACCCAACCCACCAAGAGGCACACTGAGAGCTAAGGACCATCAGGTACCTAGCAATGCATCAGCAAGAAGTTGCTGGCCACAACACAAAACAACACCTCAATCCAAAAATGAGTGACTCTAGGGGGCAGCACTTCTCTTCCTGAGAGCGACTATTTAAGCCAATCCAGTAACCACACCAACAGTGACCACAGCAAACAGCTCCCTTCGGTTGAGAACCAGCCAAGTCATGCGTCAACAGCTTACATTCCATCACTTGAGCTCTTGTAGGTGTGCCATCGGAGAATGCTGCATCATGCCATGAGGTTAGGTTTCATAACAGGCAAACAATTCTCTGAGTACTAGATTTTCCCATTTTAGTTCCAGCTCCCAGGAGTTAGTTTCTAGTTAGACCTATTGTAATCAGTTTTTTGCAAGCTCATAAGGAAACTGTTTGTAACATCTACCAGGGCTTTCCTCAATTAGTACCCAAAGGTAAGATTTTTCACAGAGCACCCACAACATGCCACATGCCTTCACAACCTGTGGGATTATGTGAAGGTTTGAGAATTAACACCAATATTTGCAAATATTTTGATGAACTGTCTGCTACCATCTTTCTCTGTTCATGAACTGGTCACCTCAGGATCCAGTGCTAATCCATTACTGTCTATTTGCAATCTCAGCTTTGGAGTCAGCCAGAGATATGGTAATTGATGGAGAAGACAGTTCCTACAACTGTATAAATAACTAACGTACCCACAGTTTTCAGTACTGTATTGTAGAAACTGTAGAAAACCTAAATACAAATGGCAAGTTCAAACACTAATTCCATTATGAATCAGTCCATATGCTACAGCATAACACAATCCAATCAAATAAGTAACAGTTTTGTGGAAAGTCCAGGATGGAATAACAACAATTTTATGACAAGGGTAGATTGCTACTCAAGAGGCGGTGCTGAGCCACGGACGGGCACAGTGAAAACACTGCTGAGCATGTATGCTTTTGGCCAAAAGGGATTCTTCAGAAATAGGAAACCACACACAAACTCACAAGCACAGCCCGCCCCCCCCCCCCCCCCCGCTGCGCTCTCTCTCTCTCTCTCTCACACACACACACACACACACACACACACACACACACACACACACACACACACACACACACACACACCAGAGAGAGAGAGAGAGAGAGAGAGAGAGAGAGAGAGAGAGAGAGAGAGAGAGAGAGAAGTGCTTAAATGTTCAGCAGTCTGTTCATTGTGCTTGTCTGTGACTCCACACCACTTCAATGCAATGAGTAGTGATCTATCTTTTTCATAATATTGTTGTTAACAATCTTGCGGCAGAAAAGATTTGATCTTCTCTATTTCAGAGCCCTTTTTTACAGTTAATGGCTTCTAAGATTCACATTTAACAGAGAAGAACACACCATACAGAGGAGAACACACCATACAGAGTATATTCACCTGTGCACTAGCTGAAACAGTAATCTTAAGCTTATGGTAATGTACTCCAAAGAAGATGGTCAACTGAAAAGGTTTTATAGTTCAGTGTTATGTAAATGATGAGGTAATTAAGAACACAGCAGATGCACTGGTAGCTTTAAGGTAGAGAAGCATGTCTGCCATGTTCTTTTCCTCACAGAAACCTCAGTACACCTAAATCTGAATAACTGGATGAGGATCTGAAACCTGCTTCTTTCAAATGTGAAATGAGAGTCTACTGCAGGGATGCACACACTGCAGCCTGCAGACGAGAAGCAGCTCACCATTGATCCATTTGCAGCCCACCCCTCACCATTCATCTGTGTAATATTATTTTTTATCTCGTCTTTCATTCTCTCCTGCAGAGAAGAGGTCAGACCTTTGTATAACTTAGTTCTTTTGAGACTATATTGTTGTAATGATACACATGGTCAAAGCGAGTGATTTTCAGTGAGTCTGTACATCCTTGGCCTAGCACTTCATTCACTATGATATCTGTTTACAACAAAGCAGCTTTAATCAGGGAATATAGTTACAAATTTAGTTATCGTACAATGAAAACATCTGTCACTTTTGCAGGAAGGTGACTTCTTTCCAATTTGTGTTTTAATTAATACATTACCATGTTCATATCTAGTCTGATTAATACATCAGTGTAATTTTAGTAAATTGAAGTTTGCAGTTGATGGTAAATATCTAAGATAGCATGCCACTGTGTTTCAAATAATTTTGAATTCCTCTCCACACATAATTTAACATTTGGCCTTATTATTAAACCTAATTCTTACTTTGTGATTGTTAACTGCACTAACTTGACACATGAGCTTTTGAATCCATTTCACAGTTACCACCACCACCACCACCACCACCACCACCACCACCAATTTTGAGTTTAAACGGCTGTAATTCTTTGAACGATTGACCGTTTTTTTTAAATGATTTGAAGTATGCCCTGACTAAAAATACATTGATTGCCAAAAGGTAAAGTAATTCCACTGTTAATGAAGTGGTAACATATCACACTAAGTACATACATCAACAAATATGCCCTGCAATGCAGATATATAGTGGGAGTTACTCAGAACTATCTGCAACCTTTCACTTTAACAATTCTGAGAAAAAGTCACCAGCAGAAAGAGATAGCTAGATTATGTGATCTCCATATTTTAAAACTAAATTTTTTTTAGAACTGTGTGTATAATAACTAAATTTATGTTAATACTAAAAGTTTCCATACTTGTACAAATACTATCTGAAGTCCGAAAGCCTTAACATTTGCTCCATCTTCCCCCCAAAAAATAAAGTGAGAGAATAATAAACTGCAAATCATCAGCACTGAGAACAATTTTGATTTCTCATGAGCCTTTCTTGAACTCTTCAATGCCTAATTTACCTCATACACTAATACTGTTTCAACATCTCCAGTCACCATTAGGCGTATGCCATGAATGGAAGTGCAGTCTTAGGTATATGCCATCAATGGAAGTGCAGTATCCAAGTGTGTACACCAGATTGACAGAGTAATAAAGGAACAGATCCTGAGAAAATCAAAGACCATTTACAGGGGTAATAATATCCTACATTACCTTGTGCTTACCAAAGACTGGCATAGAAGCATCCATCTTCTTCAAATGAAAGACTTTTTCCTGTTATCTCTAAGTCCCTTCAAGCAAGTAGTAGTAGTAGTAGTAGTAGTAGTAGTAGCAGCAGCAGTATACCAGAATGTTTATATCCAGGCGAACATGTAACTATAAACTAAAAGGGTGGACACAATAGAGGTACTTGAAAGACATATTATTAGAAAAATAATGGGTGCAATGCAAACTGCAGAAAATTGGAAAATGAGAAGTAAAGAGGAGATCTATGGAAATATACAGAAAATATCAGAAGTAATGATAAAGTGAAAATTAATCTTCTTTGGAAACCTCTGCTGACTGAATAAGAACAGGCTAATGAAATAAATATGCCTTTATTTCTGGAAAAAGACATCAAAACTAGCATGAATTACAAAAATAAGAAAGAAACTAAAAGAAACAACATTACAGAATCAGAAATAACAGAATTTGGAAGAATAAAACACTAAGTTTAGAAGAATTTCAAGTTAGAATAAATAAGAAATCAGTAACGACATTGACAGAAGAAAGGAAAAGGGAACATGGGGAGAAGATGAAGGAGTACTGTAAAAACAGGAAACAACAACAAGGAAATCGGAGGAATTGAAGTAGTTGTGTGATCCTAAATCATCAATATGAAGATAAAGTAATAATAGTATTATTAATAATAATAATAATAATAATAATTCTCGTGTAAATAAACCGGAAAGTAATCACAAGGCCTTAGTGAAGGGCACACGCCTACATCTTTCTTAAAATAATTAAATAAATAAAAAAGGGAAAAAAACAGACTACGAGAGCCCTTTTCCATCAAAACTCTATAGAATTATACTCCAACGAGACAAAGGCAAGAAAAGAGAGAGAGAGAGAGAGAGAGAGAGAGAGAGAGAGAACTGTGGTCTTTACAAGAATCCATACTGAACTCTAAAAGGCTAACTTGAACAGAGTTAGTTTGGTGTGATGAAATAGGACAGACAAAATAAAATAAAAAAAATTATATGGATATGTTGATTGGATACATAATGAGACATCAAGGAATATGTAATTGGTAATGGAGAAAAGTGAGTATGAGTGGGGGGACAGGGAGGAGGGGCGGGGGAGGGGAGGGGGGGGGGGGGAAGGGACAGGAGATAACTGAAGGAGCCCAAGGATTGAATACAGTGAGCAGGTACAAATGGCTGTAGGATGCATTACTTATGCAGATATGGAAACATCTACATATATTCATCATCAGCCAACTTACGGTGTGCGACAGAGGGCACTTTGTGTACCACTGTCTTTTTCCCTCTTCCTTTTACACTCTTGAATGGTTCACGGGAAGAACGACTGCCGGTAAGCCTCTGTGTGGGCTCACATATCTCTATCAATGTACATGGCCTTTTCACGAGACGTACATGGGAGGAAGCAATACATTGCTTGACTCTTCTAGGAATGTATGCTTTCAAAATTTTGACAGTAAACCACACGTTATGCAGAATGCATCTCTTTCAGTGTCTGCCACTGGAGATGGCTGAGCATGTCCATGACACTTTAGTGCTTACAAAATGAATCTGTAATGAAATGTTCTGCTCTTCTTTAGACCTTCTCTATTTCCTCTATCAAGGCTATCTTGCACGTATCCCAGACTGCCCAGCAATATTCAGGTACTGGTCAAGTGAGGGTTTTATACACTACCTCCTTTGCTGATGGACTAAATTTCTTGAGGATTCTTCCAATTAATCTCAATCTGGCATCTGCCTTACGTGGTATTAATATTATGTGGTTGTTCCACTTTAAACTGCTCCATAAGCATACTCCTAGATATCCTATGGGAACTGCTTCTGGTGACTGTTCTGCAATTCTGTAATCATACAATAAAGGGTCTTTCTAACTATGTATTTGCAACAGGTTACATTTTTATGTTGAAGGTCAATTGCCACTTCATGTTATAAACATCAATCCTCTGCAGGTTTTCCTGCGTGTTACTACAATTTTCTGGCATTGCCACTTCTCTGTATACAATAGCATTATCCGCAAAAAGCTTCATGGAACTTTGATGTCATCTGCTACATCATTTACAAACACTGTTAAAAATAATGGTCCTATAGCATTCCCTTGGCATATGCCCAAAGTTACTTTTATGTCTCGACACCTCTCTCCGTTGAGAATGACATGCTGCATTCTGTTTGCTAGAAACTCTTGAATCTAATCAAACAGTTGGTCTCATATTCCATATGTTTATATTTTGTTCACTAGGCAGCAGTGCAGAAGTGTATTGTATGGCTTCAAAGTCAAGAAACATGGCATCTACCTGGGCACCTGAACTACTATTTTCCGGGTCACATTAACTAAAAGAGTGAGCTTGGTATCACATGATCATTATTTTCAGAACCCACATTGATTCCTACAATGGAAATTTATAGTCTCCAGAAATGTCATAATGCGTGAGTGGAAAACACATTCCAAAATTCTACAACGGACTGATGTCAGAGATACAGGCCTATAATTTTGTGCAACTGTTTTGACAATTCTTCTTGAAAAAGGCTTTTAAAAGGCAGGCTAGCAATGAGAGCTTCAGCAAACCAGGCTTCAGACCGAAGACTCCTATAGCCCCATACGTAATACTGCACCAGCCACCAGCACACTACAGTTATAAGGGAATGGTCTAACAAGACATATCGAAACCTATCCTGAAATTTTTTACACAAGAAGAAGACATTGTCAAAATTTTAGCTGCTAAGAGGCACTGCAAGTATTTTGTAAAAAATGCTGAAGTCACATTTTTGCCATGCGAAGAACAGCTTATAACAGCAATATGAACAGCCTTGCCCGCCTAGCGTGCGACTCAGTGAATCAGTCACACACAGCATCGCATAGCAGAATTATCCGGAGTTCACAGACACCAATTTTAAACACCTAAAGTTTGATTTACAATAGAGCGAATGGAAGCAAACGTGTGTGAATGAGCACTTGCAGAAAATTCACCACCACTCACTTGTGCTTGGGTAGAATCACTTATACTAGATAGAATGGAAGAGAAGATGAGGTAACAAACATTGCCTACGAATGCTGTTTTATTAGTTTTTAGTTTTTGGAGGTAATATTTGGCATACAGGATATTCAGAGAGGATTATTTTGCATGCCGAGTGCACTGTTCTTGAAGGAGTACGCAGAATGGCACAGGAAAGGAAGAATTTAAGTGTCTCAATTTGTATGGAAGTGTGACATGGGAGGAGATTGTGTACTTTACACAGAATTGCATCTCCATCTCTCCTTAGCACTGGTCCAAAATTTTCCTTGTGTGTCAGCTGCCATTTTTCCCTGGCTTCTCATTACCAATGAGGGGAAATATATAAACAGAACACTAATTACCGACGTTGCGCATCATCTCAAGAGGTGACACAGCTAGTGTTTCCTCTATGGTGTGTAAAGTCGAATGGTCATATTCTCTCTCTCTCTCTCTCTCTCTCTCTCTCTCTCTCTCTCTCTCTCTCTCTCCCTCCCCCCCCCCCCTCCCTCCCTCCCCCCCTTTTCTCTTTTTTCCCATTAAAACAAAAATGGTCTTGTGATAAAACATGCGCTTCATGATCCAGAGAGTGTGGGATCAAATCCTGTTCAGATCACGACTTTTTCACTATGATTTTTAACCAAGCATTCACTTCTCACAGATGGAGTGGCCATGAAACACGTGTTGTTCGGATTTCACGTTAAACTGGAGGTCTCCAATTTCCAATTAGGTAACTGAGGATGGTTAGGGACACACAAGTAGCTGCAGTGCAGTCCAGTTGAAAGACCTGCAAGAGGTCTACCGGGTACATCAGAAAGAATTCTCTTCTGCTCGCGCTTGTTAGCTTGTTTGCTCTGGTGAAAACCGCGCTTAAACTATACAAACATTTTTTTGAATAACTTCATTTCGACAGTTCAATTCTTGCACATGCAATTCTGATAAAAGTGGCTAGCAGAGAAAATAAAATCTTGGCAGTGTTTGATGTCACAGACGACTTCCATCAATGAGGACTTGTAATTTGTTGAAATGAAATGTGTCTTGCAGTACTACATTTTATAGCGATTCCTTTCGGCCATCCCTTATAATAATATTTGAATGTTGTACATTTGACTATCAGTGACACAGTCCTTTGTTTATGCCCTGTAGTTGTCACAAAAATGCGAAGCATCTATTGAATGACATAAACAAACATTTTTCTTGCACCAGGCACACCGGAAAAAAGGAAAAATTGATGCAGTCAGGCACTTTGCAGTACCCACTTATTTTATTTAAATAGAATAGGGATGGAGTCAGAAACAGTCCTGATCATTGTTCTGCATATTGAACTGCTTACCAGGCACACTTGATCAAATTCGTAAAGCATGACGATAAAAACTAGTAAAGCACAAATGACTGGAACTTAAGAATACTGTTCTGCTGATGAACCTGAAATGACAGAGGGGTATCAGAAATTAAGTTGTCTGATAATGTCCTGAAAAATGCTTTCCACAGCTGAAAAAATTCTTTATCAAGAGGTTGAATAGCACTAGTAGTTCCAGGTGGAATACACATTACATCTATAGATTTTTTGTCGCACTCCACAAAAACAGAGGCATCTTTATGTCCAGACCAGGAACCCAACAAAAGCAATGAATTAGTTAATGTAGCTGGTAGGAATGTGTTTTGAATGAAATGTTGAAAATTATTCTTTCCCATTTTTCCAGGTTTTGATATGTTGATAACAAGATTTTTCAACAAAACAGTCCATTTTTTATTTTTGGTCCTAATTTTCCCTGTGGTTCTTGAAGACAGATATACAGCTGCGGAAACAGTAAGCCACTCATACTTATCACTGGCTTTATCGTACATGAATGTGTCATTGGATTCATTGATTGGGCAACCAACTATCTTTTTTTTCACCACGCAATGATAAACTGCGGTGTGCATGCAGTTCTTTCACGGAACCTGACTGATCAGCATCATAAACAGCAGTTGCGGGGTAACAGCAAGTTTCGTCTTTACGTCAGCTATGACTTTCTCTACAGCACTGGTCTATCATCGGCGTTTATGTGACGTAAACTTGGTAATTTAGCAACTTCTTATTCTGTATGATTTCTTGAATGTGTGTAGTCAGGTTGACAAAGCCTGGCAATTCTGAAGGCCCAGTCTCATAGATTTCCCTTGGAAACAGTGCATAGCCTCTCATGAGCAGTCCTAAATCTTTCAAACAGTTTTTCATTCAGATGGTTTCAGGTTTCTGGATGTTGCATATTTCTTACTTCATCTAATTCATTCTTCCATTTGTATAGTTCATGCTCCAATTTTACGAAACTAAAACGCCTTTGCACACTGTGTAGCTTCAAGCAATTTTCCCCTCCTTCGTTAAACCAATATTTCACAGCCTTTTCTTTGTCACTGAAAGCTGTTGCAGTATGTGTGGTTTATTTTTTTTAAGGGGGTGGGGAGGGGAGAGGGAGTGGGAGGGGGAGGGCGAGGGGAGGGGAGAGGGGAGGGAAGGGTGGGGGTAAGGGAGGGGTGAGGGGCGGGGAGGGAGGGAATCAGTCCAACTCATTCAAAGTCCAAATCAGCTTCACACACTAAAATACAACTCCTGCTGAACAACTGCAGATAATCTCTAAGTCCCCACTGAACTGACATGAATTATTTCAGACTGTTGCGACAGAGAACATGAAAATTTGTATCACAGAATAACGTGAGAGCTGATCACCAACCAGACAAGCAAAGTCCTAACCTCTTCAAGTCCCACCTGAGCAGTGCAAACAAGCAAGACAGCTGCAACATTTTAAGCCCTTGTCTCTCCCCTCCAACCATGTATACTTCACTTGATAACCTCATGCCATCAGTAGCCTCAATTGCAGCATTTTACATATAAATGTTATTAAAGATCTGAATGCACCATTAGATGCATGCTAAAATTCTAATCGAAACTGATATGTTCAAAATGGCTCTGAGCACTATGGGACTTAACTTCTGAGGTCATCAGTCCCCTAGAACTTAGAACTACTTAAACCTAACTAACCTAAGCACATCACACACATCCATGCCCGAGGCAGGATTCGAACCTGCGACCGTAGTGGTCGCGGTTGCACGGTTCCAAACTGTAGTGCCTAGAACAGCTCGGCCACCACGGCCGGCGAAACTGATATGTCTTACTTAATTCTACGAGCAGCAGTTCACCCAAAAATTAATATTAATCAATAGCAAATTTTAGTGGCAGCATCACTGTGGTAGTACAGAAAAAGTATATGATCTCTGTGTCATCAATTATTACAATGCACACGAATACTCCACCATTTTCTCACAGGAATTTTCCTGCTCTTTCCACTGCCACAATCGGAACTGATTTAGCTATAATAGTTTATGAATTATGGGCAAAACTAAATGAATTAATTAACAAGTAACTAAAAGACATTAAAATATAAGTCTTACAAACTAAAACATATTGCCTTGCTAATTATGTGAGGTTTCTTGGATTAAAGGAAATGGTGAATTTAATTAAAAGTTCAGTTAAAAGTGTTGCAGGTTAATTAATTATAATATACAATACATGGGCATAGTTCAGCTGATGTGCATTATTTAGTGCTACAATTTGATACATCGATCTCATTGGTAGCACAAAATTTGTAAACGTTATTAATTCTTTACTGAATTTCAGTTGACACTGTAAATTCCATAATTTATCAGTTACAGAGCATCTCCACATATCAGCAGAATCATCTTCGATTCCCCTTTAAAATGACATATCATGCTTCTCTGTACCTATAATAGCTTGCACTGCAGGTGTGCAAATGTAGACAAAATAAATCTACTCTCTGTGCACAGTGATGGCAGAACTGATGTCCACCATGTTTGAATTTTGACAGAAGCGCATATGAGCACCCCATCACTGCTCTCCTGAGCCATGCTGCCATTGTGTGCCAGGTCATCCACTAGCTCCAGCCAGAGGCATTCATGACCGGACTCCACACTACTGTGCACGCAAATCAAATACCACTTTCAATCAAAACTCAATCACCCATACTCATATACGATACGTCATGTCACAAACACTAGATACAGAAAGGTTGATAAAACATGAAATTGACAGCAAAGAGATGTTTGGGAACAATATAACTTTATATTGAAAGGATAAGCTAATGGGAAGTGTAGGTGTAGTTGTTGCCTTAGATAAGGAACTCAAATCCACCAACACAGAAATTGATGCTGCATCCAAGACTGTGTAGCAAAACTTAGTATCAATTGTCAAGATCAGTTTATGATTGGAAGCTTCTATGTAATTGGCACAGAAAGCTGGTTGAAACCTGAACCTGATAGCAGTGATATTTTTGGAGAAAATATAAGTGTTCCTTGAAAGGATAGACTGCTGGGAGATGGAGGTGGTGTATTTGTCACAGCAGACAAGAAACTAAAACCCACTGAGACAGAAATTGAAGCTGCGTACAAAATTGTTTGGGCAAGTCTCAGTATAAGGGATTGGCATGAAATGTTAATTCAATCCTCCTATTTGCCACCAGATTCTTCTCCTGAAGTACACAAAAACTTTAAAGAAAACCTCAATTTGATTGTATGTAAGTTCCACAATCCTACTGTAATCATCGGTGGAGGCTTTAGTCATCCAGGTGGGAAAATTATAGTGTTGTTTTGGTGGGTGTGCTACAACATTCTGTGAAACATTACTAAATGCCTTCTCTGAAAACTACCTAGAAGCATTCAATGACTACCATAGCAGAATGCTGTCAAATGATCTTCCACAAAACCTAAATAAATTCTGCTCTTATGTAAATGCTCTTAGTGGCACCAAAGTTATTGTCCAATCACTCTTGAATGAGGCAGGAACTGAAATTAATGGCACGAAAACAAACACTGAAATGCTTACCTCTGTTTTAAGATGTCCTTAAACAAAGGGAAACCCAGGAGAATTAGCCCAATTTAATCCTCATATCACTGAAAATATGACTGACATAAGTGTTGGTGTTAAGTACTGAAAAACAGCTGAAATAGTTAAAGTTGAACAAAACTCCTGGACTTGGTGGAATCCCGATCAGATTCTATACTTAATTGGCTGCTTAGTTAGCCCCTCTTCTAACTGTAATTTATCCCAGAGCCCTTATACAAAAAACCGTGCCAGTAATTGGAAGAAAGCTCAGGTCACACACATTTACAAGAATAAATTACTGTAGAATATCCTTGACACAGATTTGTTTTAGAATCTTAGAATATATTCTGAGTGCAAACATAATGAGTTATTTCTAACAGAATGACCTCCTCCATGACAGTCAGCATGGACTCCGAAACACTGATAAAGTGAAACCCAACTTGCACTTTTCTCACATGACATTCTGAAACAAGTCAGATAGATGCAGATCTTCGTTTCTGAAAACCATTTGAGTCGGTACCATGTCTAAGCTTATTTTCAAAAGTACAATCATATGGGGTATCAATCAAAATTTGTGACTGGACTGAGGATTTTTTGGTAGGTAGGACACAGAAAGTTATCTTTGATGGAGAGACATCCACACGTGCAGAAGTAGCTTTGAGTGTGCTCAAGCAAAGCGTGTTGAGACCCTCACTGTTCACATTGTATATTAAAGACCTTGCGGACAATATTAAAAGTAACCACAGACTTTTTGCAGGTGATGTTATCTATGATGAAGTACTGTCTGAAAGAAGCTGCATAAATATTCAGTCAGATGTTTATAAGATTTCAAAGCAGTGCAAAGATTGGCAACTTGCTTTAAATGTTTAGAAATTTAAAATTGTACACTCCACAAAATGAAGAAAACATAACATCCTAGGACTATAATATCGATGGGTTACAATTGGAATTGGCCCTCTGCTTAAATTATGACATTATCAAAGTTGTGAGAGTTTGTTGTGATTGTATTTCATAAATGAAGTGCATGACACATATACTTCACAAATTTTTGGATATATCTTACATTGAAATATCTCATATATTCTGTAAGAACTTGTAGTGACTGCTACACATGTTGACTGCTGTGGTGTTAGCTCCACTCCCATCATCCAGAGATGCAGCTGTGATGTGAGCTGAGTGACTGTGCAGTGAAAAATGTGTCCACCACTGTGAGCACTGTGTTAATGTTTTCTACTTATTCCTTGGAGCTGTATCTCATTTACTTGATGTTTACTCTATTCCTTGGTTGCTGTATATTGACAAGTCATCTATAGCAACTGATGCTTTCCTTTCTGTTGTTCTGTGTCAATAAAAGTGTTCAAGCCTGTTCTCAGAATGTGACTGAGTACTTATTTAGTACGGGTAGCCCCACTCAATCTAATATTCCTGTCAGTGGGTTCCATCAGGATGCCAGAATATACAACATCAAGGACATAAATGTTGCGGACTAAGACTACTACTCACTGCTGCACGAGTTCTCAACCTTGACTAGACCTCCAGGTGCCCCACAGCAAGTTTTGCATGATTCAGTTCATCACATAAAAACTGCGGGTGGGCCACCCCTGTCATGCTGGATGAGATGATAAGTTCCACAATACCATGCCATTGCTGAAGTGGAATTCAACACAATGTTGCAAGAAGGCATCATTTGATCTCCCAGCAGTCCACACATGTCTGCATTGCATTTAGTACCCAAAAAGTGAGGAGCCTGGCATCCGTGTGGTGGTTACAGAGCACTCAACTCACGAACCACGCCTGATCACTACACAGTTCCACCATTAAGAGATTACAATCAAGTGCTGCATGGAGCCACTATATTCAGTGTTATGGACTGTCTGAAGGCATATATCCATATTCCTGTGGTGTTCTACTCCAGCACATGTTGTGCAGGAACATCCATTGTACTCAGTTTGTGCACCTGTGTGTGTTTTCAAAAGCTCCATCATTTTTGGTCAATTTTTCTTTGAGGAGTGACACCTGGCAGTTCTGTTAGGTGTACAGTGACATCTGCACATTTATTGAACCTCCTTGTGCAACATGTGAAGCCAGCTTTGCAAGAACGCAACTGTGTCCACACTACTGTTTCCTGCAAGATGGAGTAACACCACATGTCGCTTGCCAGGTGAAAGATTTGCTTCCAGAAACCGTTGATAATCATTGCATCACCTCTAGGCTATTTCAAATGTATGGCCTTCCAGATACCCAAACTAAATCCATGAGATTCTGGTTGTGGGACTATTTGAAAGATCATCTATCAGGGATGAATCGAGACTACTCCTTATATGCAGAATAGCATAAAAAGATACATCGCTCTGATTACATCAGACGTGCTGGGAGCAAATATCGACTATTCTGTGTTGCAGGTGCAGCGTGTTTCCGAGTTGAAATACCATATCGAACACGTGTTGTAACTTGTGACCATATCATAATAAACATGCCAGATTCACCATTATCATGTTTTTGATTATTGCTCTGCAGACCCCACAAGCACACCAACTAATGAACATCCCTAAGATGTTTCAGAGTCCTGCAATGCATAGAGCCTACACTGTAGTACTCGAAACACCACTAGTTTAATTATAGCCAGATGGTACATAATTTCCTCGATAGTGAAACTCAGTTACCTATAGAGGCTCTCTGAGGAAAGATCTTGGCAAAGAAGATCATGTATTGATTATTGGGGGGAGGATTACAGTTTGTACCTTAACTTAAACTTCACAACTGAGGATGACACCAAACACATTGCTGAAAAAGTTCCTCTCTCTCTCTCTCTCTCTCTCTCTCTCTCTCTCTCTCTCTAATATGAAGATTATTTCACTTGTCAACTGATCTGACAAGCTCTACGTGAAGCATTATGTTGAATGTGTAAATGCAGTTTCCAGTCTTGCTCTACAGGATGTTACAGTCACATAAGTATGACTGATTCTTAACCACTCACATGTTTACACCCCATGTGTCAGCGTCTACACCTGAATGTTTCAGTAAGATTGTACTTTTACAACAAATCACTAGAAGCTTTCAAGCTAGAGTACTGGATAAAAATTTCTCAGCAACACAATCCGTGAAGTTCAGATAATATCCCAAGCTCCTAATGACTACCTTCGTCATCATCATTGAGGGTTATGTCTGACTGTCATGAAACTGGTGAAGCTCTCAGATGACATCTGATTGGCTGGATTACATCATGATAACACGACAACTCCACGTACTGAGGTGGCACCCTCTATGTCCATATTTTATGTTTGCGCATTTTATCCAGTGTCGCTTGCAGTGGCATCACTCACCTCAGACAGTAAACTACGAGAAGTTTTCCTAAGTGCTCTTCCTTCATAAAGTGCACACTTCCCGGCATTCCTAAGTGTCTCTATTGAAGTTTCTATCACAGAGTCTAATTTCCACTGCTTCTCCACTCACTCACAGAGTCCCAATAATTTGAAGTGTGGGCCACAGTTCTCGTATGTTTGAACATAAGGTAATATCTATTCAACAGGCTTTGCTTAGTCACCACTTCTCATAGTTCAATGTCTGATGTGAGTGACAGCACTTCAAGTGACACCGAATGGAGTGTGCAAACATGATCTATAAGCACAGAGGCCATGCTTTCCCTGATGTCTTCATGACGCAACTCCCCCAATCAGACACTGTCCTTTGGGCATAAAATAGGAGCCTCACCAGTTTCATGACAGTCAGACATAGGCTCTGATGCTGATGATGGAGGTAATCATTGAAAGCTTGGGATTTCATCCACATTTGGTGCAACAAGTTTACCGAGAGCTTTTTATCTAAAGATTACATCACAAAAGAATTTGTACCCATAGAACACTATGTGTTGAATCCCTTTAACTTAGCCTTATTTAGGGTAAACATTTCCGAAAGACAGAGTTGCCAAATAACTATGGATACAGTTGCAATGATCGATGGAGAAATAAAAAATGGCAGCCTGGGCAGTATAAAGGTTACCAACCATAAAACACACATCAAAAAAAGTATTGCATCACCCCAGTTCCCAGAACTCCTCAAAATAGACATTGACTGTGGATACTGTATCACCGACAGTGTCCCTTTGACTGTTCAGAGATGTCACTAAACCCGCCCAAAGATGTAAACAACCAAGCATGAGCAGTGCCTATTAGATGGATTACGGTTTGATCATGTCCGCATTGTTACTTTGTGCCAGGAGAAACTCTCAACAAGGGAGTGAACCAAAGCAATGTTGTTCAGACATGGAGGAGTTGTTCAGACATGGAGGAGATACAGAGAGACAGGAACTGTCAATGACATGCCTTACTCATGCCGCCCAAGGGCTACTACTGCAGTGGATGACTGCTACCTACAGATTATGGCACGGAGGAACCCTGACAGCAATGCCACCATGTTGAATAATGCTTCTCATGCAGCTGCAGGACGTTGTGTTAAGGCTCAACCTGTGTGCAATGCACAACTTCACTCCCGATGTCCATGGCGAGGACCATCTTTGCAACCACGACATCATGCAGCATGGTACAGATTGGCCCAACAACTTGCCGAATGGACTTTTCAGGATTGGCATCATGTTCTCTTCACCAATGAGTGTCGCATATGCCTTCAACCAGACAATTGTCGGAGACGTGCTTGGTGGCAACCCGGTCAGGCTGAATGCCTTAGACACACTGTCCAGCAGGTGCAGTAAGGTCGAGGTTTCCTGCTTTTTTTTTGAGGTGGCTGTATGTGGGGCCGACGTACACTGCCGTTGGTCAAGGAAGACGCCATAACAGCTGCACAATACGTGAATGCCATCCTCCGACTGACAGTGCAACCATATTGGCAGCATAGTCTCCATGGACGACAATTCGCACCCCCATCATGCACATCTTGTGAATGACTTCCTTCAAGATAACGACATCGCTCGACTAGAGTGGTCAGCATGTTCTCCAGACGTGAACCCTATCAAACATGCCCGAGATAGACTGAAAAGGGCTGTTTATGGACGATGTGACCCACCAACCACTCTGAGGGATCTACGCCGAATCACCGTTTAGGAGTGGGACAATCTGGACCAACAGTGCCTTGATGAAATTGTGGATAGTATGCCACAACGAATACACGCATGCATCAATCCAAGAGGACATGCTACTGGGTATTAGAGGTACTGGTGTGTACAGCAATCTGGACCACCACCTCTGAAGGTCTTGCTGTATGATGGTACAACATGCAATGTGTAGTTTTTATGACCAATAAAAAGGGTGGAAATTATGTTTATGTTGATCTCTATTCCAGTTTTCTGCACAAGTTCCGGAACTCTCGGAGCTGAGTTGATGCAAAACTTTTTTTTATGTGTGTACATTTGAACTGCTTCGTCAAACATAAGAAGCCAAATAACCAACTTCAGTTTCACGTACCACTACACAAAAGCAAGTGATCGTTTCTACAAATGTATTACATGTAACAGATCATCATTTGAAAGACACAGGTGTTGAACAGAAATGCCTACATGGTTCCAATATAGTATCACACGAAATTTTTGGATTGCAGCCAGATGATATTCACTTTTTGCCTCATTAATTAAGTTGACAATCAAGCAGCCATCATCAGGTAAATTTTATGACACAATTACTAATGCACTTAGCTACGTTTTTTTTTTTTAAGTTGGGGTGTCGCATGTGCATAGGTCTTGGCTATGTGACTGCCTTATCTTGGAATTGTGCTGCATTTGAGACATGCAGGCACATGCATAACTGTATTATTATATGCATGACCTCTGTCAAACAGCACAGCATTTATACCCAAAATCATAAAATTAAGTGCCCCCTACAAGTGGCACTAGATGCACAAATTCATCTTCGAGCAGCAGTTAAAGAAACACTTGGATTCTACCATTTCAGTTATTAAGTTCTTCACCAAACATTATTCTACACATTCCTTAATAATCAAATTTCACAATAATGATCTTGAGGTCAACAGTTTCACACCAGAATGATCCATGGAATGCAATGTGCGCTCGGCTATGGACGACATACTAGGGTGTGAATGGTGAGAGTAGCTATCATGATGCATGGACCTTTCATGTACTTTTCGTATGGTATTCTGTAAACTCCAGTTTTCCACAAACACAAATCAAGCTAAGAAGAGCACAGGGCTTTATAGGTGACCAAAAGATTATTTAACAGCTCATTATCCTTCATTCTTGTACCTCATCACACTTTCTCTATCAGGCACAACATATGCCTAGTGCAGTGATTGACTGTTTTGTCAGTGTTTGGTAGAATATTTTAAACATTATGAATGAAAAACACACAACACTGGTATAATATTGTAGAATATTACCCAAGTGTTGTGTGTGTTTCATTCATAATAAACCTAGTGCACTATCAGTTGAAGAACACCCAAATATAGACCCATAGGTGTGGACTCAAAGTAACAGTCATGGTCTGACAATACATCACTTGAAATTTCCTAGCAGATCAAAACTGTGTGCCACACCGAGACTCAAACTCGGGACCTTCGCTTTCACGGCAAGTGCTCTACTCACTGAGCTACCCAAGCATGACACATGACCTGCCCCCACAGCTGTAATTCCACCAGTAACTCATCTCCTACCTTCTAAACCCCACAGAAGCTCTCCTGTGAAACTTGCAGAACAACCACTCCTGGGAGAAAGGATACTGTGGAGAACATGGCTTTGATACAGCCTGGGGTATGTTCCCAGAATGAAATTTTCACTCTGCAGGGAGTGTGCACTGATATGAAACTTCCTGCCACCGCATGGTGATTTGCAGAGTATATATGTACATGCAGATGTAGATGAAGAGCAGCTACTCTTCTGGTTGTGACTGTATTTGAACCAAAGTATGGAAAATCTTACGATGTCTTTGCAGTGCCTTACCCTCATGTTATTTTTGTAATCAGCCACTGAGTCAAGCTGTATTTCACACAAAAATGAAGTCTGCAATAACAATATTGATTCATAACAGTAGAGGTAACCAAGTAAAGTGTGTGATAGTAGCATCCTTTCATAAATGTGGAGGTAAGCATAAGCAAGTAACCTAACTATTGTTCCATAATATCCTTCCAGACTTCTCACAAGGGAACCTCCCCATCGCACCCCCCCCCCCCCCCCCCCCAGATTTAGTTATAATTTGGCACAGTAGATAGGCCTTGAAAAACTGAACACAGATCAGTCGAGAAAACAGGAAGACGTTGTGTGGAACTATGAAAAAATAAGCAATATATACAAACTGAGTAGTCCGTGGGTAACATAGGAACATCAAGGATCGTATACATACAGGATCGCCGTGGTCATGTGGTTAGCGTGAGTAGCTGTGGAGCGAGAGTTTACTTTCTTTAATTTTGCAAATTTATGATCTGTCCGTTCGTTCATTGACGTTTCTGTTCACTATAATAAGTTTAGTGTCTGTGTTTTGCGACCGCACCGCAAAACCGTGCGATTAGTAGACGAAAGGACGTGCCTCTCCAGTGGGAACCGAAAACATTTGATCCAGGAAAACACGTCTGATATATTCTATACGACACTGGTGACGGCATGTGCGTCACATGACAGGAATATGTTGTCGACCCACCTAACTTGCACACTTGGCGAATGGGTAAAAAGATTCTTCTACCTTGCCCGATTTAGGTTTTCTTGTGGATGTGATAATCACTCGCAAAAAAGTGATGAAAACATAAGTGTGTGTCACATAAACTGCAACAAATGATTGCAACAGTTTCACAGTCGCACAGTTTTCTCTGTGCTCTGTCAAAACATATGTTTTTAATGTTTTCAAATTTTTACGTGTGTAGACCGTCAAATCCTGCATATGTCCAAGCAAATCTGAACATGTCCTGGAATTTTGGAGAGCTAAATTGATTATGTGTGAGTGCCTGAACTCTGATAATTGTCTGAAAATAAAAATTTAAAATTTTACAGGAGGGAAGATTTGAACCAAGGACCTCTTGTTCCGCAGCTGATCACGCTAACCACGGGACCACGGCGCTCCTGAGCACACAACATCCTTGATGTTGCCTATGTTACCCATGGACTACTCAGTTTGTATATTTTGCTTATTTTTTCATAGTTCCACATAACTTCTTCCTGTTTTCTCGATTGATCTGTGTTCAGTTTTTCAAGGCCTATCCACTGGGCCAAATTATAACTAAATCTGAGGGGGGTGTGATGGGGAGGTTCCCTTGTCAGTTTTTTTGAGAAGTTAGCTCGTTACAGAATGTTGTATCATTCTTCTGACATTATCCTTTGAGAACTGCTCAGACTGGCTCCTGGAGGAGCTTCTCTACAGAGAAAGGAATATATGATCACATGAACACAGTTATAATAAAACTAAACAAAAAAAATTGTCTGTTGACATTTTCTGTGACAATGCATGGCATCAGGTAAAATTTTACACAGAAAATCAAAATTAACGTGTTAAAAGTATCTCCCTTGTATGGTTGTATGGTCAGTGCCATATCTCAATAACAGAAGTTAAGAAAATATTTTAGCTTCTACCTGCTTAACAATATGGGAGGATTCACTTGGCAAAATATTTGATAAATGTTATGCCAAGGCATCTTAATGTAAACTGTCCAGCTAATTAAGATACAGAGTACATTTATAGTACAAATTGGTCACTCTTATTAACTTGTACAGAGGTATGTGTAATAATAGTATACGCCGTGTATTAAATTAATTACATGAACAATAGTTTTCATAATGCTTTATGTACACTATTCACAGATCAGATTATGGTAATGCTGTTTACTAAAACCGTTCACTGTAAATAAAGATTTTACAAATGCGAACTTGGATGAGAAGTTTTCTTTCTTCAAGTTCAACAACAGAAAATGGAGTATGACACTAATAAATAATATTAAAAGAATAAAACTTAATTCAGAGTGGGCAAAAATTAAATATAAAGTCACACACAGTTAGGTACATGGCCTGCTCTTGCTCGTGGTCTACAAAAGTGATTTACCAAAGACGCTGGGGGACTTTTCAAATGCTGTCAGAAGTGTGTCTCAATTGATTGATTTATAGATTTTTATTTGGTCCCATTTGATTACATTATGTGCAGGACTGGTTAGTTGATTTGGAGAGGGGACCAAACAACTAGGTCATCAGTCTCATTGGGTTGGGGAAGGAAGTCTGCCATCCACTTTCAAAGGAACCATCCCAGAATTTGCCTGAAGCAATTTATGGAAATCACAGAAAACCTAAATCAGGACTGCCGGACACAGGTTTGAACCATCGTCCTCCCATATGAGAGTCCAGTGTGCTACCACTGCAGTACCTCACTTGTGTAAAATAGGACAGGTCAACATAACTTAATATCTTGAAACATTTATCCTACTTATTACAATATAAAATAACACACTACAGGTTATTTACATTCATCATACTACACTAGTTTCAATAGATTACAGTACACACATACAAGTAATAACAGCATTCCTCATTCTTTACACTTATACTCCTCTACATTATAAAATTCTTTTTCCATAATACTTTAGAAGTTTCTGGAATGTTCTTTCACTCATACTGTCCTGTAGACTCTTTGGAAGATACTTTACCAACTGTACACCTAAGTATTGAGGACCTTTTCCAGAAGCTCTCAGTCTGTCTGTACGGTACACCTCCCAGCTGGCCTTTATTTCTTGTTTTATTTTTATTTATTTTTATTTTATTTATTTATTTTTTATTTTTATTTATTTCTTGCTTTATTTTTTCTAGTAATGTGTTGATTTTTGTTAATGAAATTATTGTTTTGTATATGTTCATAGATGGAAAAGTCAATATTTTTAGATCATGGAAAGCAGTTCTGCACAAGTCTGTCAATTTTTTTACTCAAAATGGTCCTAAAGGTCTTTTTTGCAACACGGAAGTTCTTTTTGTGTCATTGCTGCTGGAGTTTCCCCAAACAGTAATTCCATTACTGTAAACATGGTTCAAATAGATCATGGTACACTGTACACAGAATTTTTTGTTAGCACAATGTGGAAGCTGTTACATAATGTTGTCTTTATTGGAGCTCATTGACAACTGTAATTAGTTTGTTCCATCTACGAATATATCCATGTGATCTTTCTTTTCTCTATTTGTGAACACCATGAACATTATCTTTTTTAGATTTATCACTAAGTCATTCTGTATGAGCCACTGTAATGTATTATTGGTCGACATAAAAGCACTTCTTTTCAGTGCTTCCACTTTTTCTTTTACATTCTAATGCCATGTCCTTTGCATACAGTATTTTTTTATCCTTCTCACTGACTTGGATATTGTCTACAAACAAGCTGAACAGAAGTGGGTCAAATACATATCCTGGATTTACACTGTACTTGATATCCTTGATTTCAGACTCTATTCAGCATTCAGATTCTATTGTCCCATACAGCTTTCTGTTACTGACACAGGATTTTATCCATGAACTGCTTCTCCACATATGCCATGTCTTCAAGTTTTTCATTTAGTGTTGTATTCGTGATTGTACCAAAAGCCTTAGAAAAATGAAGACACATGGCAGATACAAAGTGTCTTGTGTAATGCAGGGCCGAGATGGTGGTTACTGTAGATTTCCATTTTTGGAAACCATGCCATGCCAGAATCAGAACCCTACATTTCTCTAGGAATGTGGCCATGCCGTGCCGGAATCAGAACCCTACGTTGCTCTAGAAACGTGGTCATACTGCCACACATGAGCATCTCTAGTATTTTTGAGAAACCAGAGATTAAAGATACTGGTCTGTAGTGATTCCAGTCATCTTCATCACTTTTCTTATACATTGGCACTACTTTGCTTATTTTTAATTTTTGTGGAAATACTCCTCCTCCAAATGAGCAATTCACTGTATCCAAAGGGTGGTTCAATTATTTCTTCATTCATATGATTTATTAAATAATATGATATTTCATCTCCAGTAGATTTCTTGGATTTTAATTTCTAAATTTTTTTATGAGTTCTGTTTATTCCAAAAACATTCAGTAGGATGGTTGCCCAAGTGTTCTAGAATCATTTGACTCCTCACGATTTCTTTCCCACTTCAAATTATGCAAAGCACTGATAAAATTGTTGTTGAGTAGATTCGCAATTTTGGTGCCATCTGTAACTATAATGTTATCAGCTCTCAATGGCAATCAAATTTCTGTTATTCACACTCTTTTGACTACACCTTTCAGCATAGATTATGTTCCATGCTGTTTTATGATTTGAATTTCCTGTGAGTATTTATTGAACTGGCTTTTGCTTCTCTTATTGTTAGCCTGTACCAGTACTAAGATAAAGGCACCATACTTCTAATTAGTGCTTTGTGCTTACATTGTTTGTCCAATCTTCTTTCCTCAGTGTTATTTTAAAAAGTTCATGTTTCGTAGATTTCTAATCCTGACTGTTCTCTCATCTTGCTTTATTTCTGTTTTCGAACTCCTAGTTTTCTAGATACAAAACATTAACCCATGATGATCAGAGATTGCTGTTTGCAAAACTTTTTCTCCACATTCATTCAGTATTATTGATAATGTTATCAACAAGGTAGCACTCTTTATCAGTCACTCTTGTATGTATGTTTAGTATTATTTTCACATTGCACTGTAGTAATGTTTCTTTTGATTTCTGTTTTTGTTTTGATTCTTTTTCCACATCTATGTTGTAGTCTCCACATACTGTGTTGTCATTCCCTTTAAACTTCAGTAATAATTCTGATAGGCTTTTTTCAGAAATGTTGCAATATTACCACTTTGAGACCTGTATACATAGAAAACTCTTAGTTCTTCAATATTATGTTAGTAACTTCAAAACATTTTTCAACGTATGCTGGAAAGTTTATACACTTACAGTATTCAGTATTTTGTAGAGTACCAATTTTTTCTTGTACATAGCAACACTTCCATCTTTACATTTTGATCTACAGAAGTAATACATCAGATCACAGAATCTTATTATTAGACTGCAAACTTCAACTTCGTTTAGCCCATGCTCACTAAGGCATAATATATCTGCTTGTGTTTCACTCTGGAGCACTACTAATTTTTTATGGCCTAGGTACTGAAGGTTTTGGTACAGAACTGTAATATTATTTTCCTTTTAATGATGCCCGAGTTGCTGAAAATCTCTTGTGGTTGGAGGCCCACCTGTGACCAACAGTGTGTTCATTGTTATTTATCTTGTCCCTCTTCTCTTTCTTCTTTTTCATTGGCTGTGGAATAAAAAATATTTTGCTAAGTACCGGGGAACTGCTCGTACTCTCTGTGAAGCCCATGTTGGTTTCCTTTCTATTTGTGCAATTTTTGTCATTGCTGGTTATTGCTTTTTTGTACTTTGATGTCTTTCATATTCTTTTTGTGGTGTTGTGTATGATGCTTCATTTGTTACATTTAATGCTGCTACAGCTGGTTCTTCTGCTACACACTGTGATCTTCCTACTTTTATTTTAAAATGTGATGATTCAAATACTACAGTTAATGCTGCATACGCAGCTTCTTCCGTTGGTGCATTGTGGTCTCCCTTGTTTTTGGCATGTTATGGTCCAGTTATCACACTGTCCTGGTTTTCAGAATTTGAAGGGGTTTTTCTTCTTCTGCCATTGTAGTTGAACACCAGGGTCATATTCCCGCAAAAACTTATATTATGCAACCCTAAGAATATAAAAATGACTTACAGCCACCAGAAGTAGTGATCAATGGGGATACACTGGATGAAATGCCAATTATGGAGTTTTTAAGCAAACTGATGTGCAATAAACACAGGTGTCACCAGCAAATGGTTAAGTTCAAAACAAAAAAGCTCAGCTCTGGTTACTTTGCTCTTAGAAATCTTTTGCACTGTATTGATCTGCATATGGGCCTG
Source organism: Schistocerca americana (assembly GCF_021461395.2). Lineage (NCBI taxonomy): Eukaryota > Metazoa > Arthropoda > Insecta > Orthoptera > Acrididae > Schistocerca > Schistocerca americana. The sequence goes on from NC_060123.1 coordinate 557,451,257, forward strand.
CTAGCATAATTTACATGCTTTAACTCACTACTGTCCTATGGCACAATCACCTGTAGCACTGCAGCTAAGGTCAAGGAAATACTTAATCTACAGGAGCATATATTAACAATATTATGTAAATACACATCTTGCTTTTCCAAGGTTCTTGGGATACTTATACCTACATGCCTATACACTTACTTCATAAGGGTATTTATGGCTGATAATAAAACTGAATTTGAGGTGAGCTGTGAAACACACAACCACAACAGTAGAAATAAGTATAATTTTCTTATAGACTATTCATCTCCATCTAGGATTCACAAAGAAATATATTATGGTATGAAAGTCTGTAATAGGTTGCCATCAAACTGTAGGAAAGAAATTTGAAAGCCTCAAATACTGCAAATGAAGACAGTGCCTTGCACGCTGATACTCCTGTAGTTCATCAGAGTATTTAGACTTAGGGATGAAATTTCTACATAACACTGATGATCATATTATCCAGGCTTTAAATTTCCCAGTACATGCATAGCTGATGTGTGTTCTGTGTAAAGTTACATAGATACATAGTTTGCATTCAAAGAGCTGTATAATTTAAGAGGAACAGCAGTAGGTTCTTTTTATAAAGTACTTCTTTTTCTGCAACAACATAGAATAAAGTATCTAGAAGTAGGAGATCTAATTCCCAAGATTATATGTGTGAATAGATTAGCTCTACTAAATTGGTTGTTTCTTTGCAGTGGCTGCTCCACTTGTGGAACAATGTGCAAATGAATGGGTTATTAAAGAATACACAACTAAAAATGGATTGCATTCAAAGATCTAACCTGCTCAGGGATAGGGCCTGCACATAAATAATTGTGTTAGGCTCTGTGAGAAGTTTTCATTCCAGATTTGAAAGTTTGTGTTATCAGTTATTTATTTAAATTACATTTAAGGCTAATGACAATTCAAATATATCTGGATGGAAACAGAAATAAGATGCTAATCCTTCTATCTCGTAATTACTGATTAGGGATCACAATACTTTCTGTGCAAACTCTATTATCAACAAAAAGTAACACACAAAAATGGGCTTTCAGAACTACTAGTTATAGTAATAGCAGTAGTAGTGAAAAGAATAATCTAAAAAGAAAGAATATGGGAATATATAGTGTTATTTGTTGGGAGGGTTTATTTAAATGAAAAGAAGCACCTTTGTACACTGTTAGCCTGTTAGAAAATCAAATAATAAATTCGCACATACCTGGCGCTATCCCAACCGAACGATCGATTTTAAAGGTAGAGTAAAGCAAATTTTTCCACAAAAGTTCATCGTAGGATACACTCAACCACCTCTTGCATGTCAAGCCTACATTAAGCAATTCTCTTGCTGTAAGGTATTGAAAGATATGAAGCAGAATTGTATCTGGAATGTAATTCCACTTTTCATCATCACTTTCTTGGCTTTCATTCGCGTCAATTGTTTCATCAGTTGTGTCTGACATCTCTACTTTTCAACTAAAAAGGCTGTAATATAATTTTGATTACTCTCACTTAAAAGAGCGCACGACATTCAGCATTGCGAAAATTAATTGCTAGACGGCATACAGTATTCAGTATTAACGTAGCCGCTTGAAGATTCTCACTTTTCCTCGACAGGCGATACTACACTACCTGTCTCTACGCTGTCAGATACTCATTACTAATTTGTTTTGCGATTTCGCTAACGTTAACAGCTGTCTCGTTGTTCCGCAGCTGATCGCTTCCAAACAAACTGTTGCATTATGGGAGTGCGAGAGTTCGGATTAGATAATATTTAATGTCTCGTGTCACCTGTAGGGGGCGTGTATTTACATAACTCAAAATTTTCACATGTGGTAAATAATTTAGGTAAGTTTCGTACTCTCTCTGTTCATAGGTAACAGTGATATACAATAGTTATTTGTTCTAAATGCAACAATTATATTTAATAATAAGTCTAGATTGACTCCACACACAATGTGAAAACAAAACTTACGGAACCGAATACATCATAAGATAGGGACAGCTAATATTTTCTTTCAATGTTCTGTGTCCATCCGATAATGTTTCGGACCTTGTTCACGGGGATGAATCATTATCATCTGTTACATGTATTAACACAGGAGTAGGAAACTGACGAACTGTAACACGCAGTCGTTTTTGTTTCTAGGAACTATAGGAGTTGTGGTAAGTCCGCAGTAATTTCCTAGAAAAATGTCATACCAGAACTGTTCCATGCAAATATTATTAAATGTATCATATTACATGAATGCTATGTTATACTTGACTGTGACACAGCTTCAATGCAGTAATGTGATGTGTGTAATAAAGAGATAAAAACGATTTTTGTTTTGACAGTGTTCGGTGACAGTAGACTAAGATCTTTCATACGCACTTAAGCATGTATAATTGATGGCTTGTGCTTTTCATTTGTAATTAATATGTATACTTGTAAATTTTTATTGTAAACTTTTTAGTGAAATTTTAAATGAAAAAATATTTCTTTTTTACTTTTTCCACAGCCTCGAGAACCACTTTGGACTGAACTTTAGAATATCATTTATTTCATAAATGTGTTGTATGTATTTTTATTTCACTGATGTGTTTCATGGCCTCAAGGAAAGGTGATCTACACTCAAAACTAATAGAGATTAGATCCAATATTATGAAAAGGATAGTTGCTATGCACCATATAACGCAGATGCTTAGTCGCAGATAGGCACACCAAAAAGACTGAAAATAGACCACACACACATACACTCTCTCTCTCTCTCTCTCTCTCTCTCTCTCTCTCTCTCTCTCTCATGCAAACACAACTCACACACACATGACCACAGTCTCAGGTAGCTGAAGCCAGTCTGCCTTCCTTTTCATATTATTGTTACATTCAATCTTGGATTTTCCTTGTTTGACATTGTTTGATTTTGGACTTTCGACCCAGTTTATTTGACAGTTTGAGATATGCTACAGAGTGCTCATGAAGCAGTGCATGCTATCTTTAAGTAAGCAATCCAGCCAAAGCCCAGTTGATGCAGTGTCAAGAGTCCAACCAGTTACTAACACAGTCCAAAGTGTAATCACTGATAAACCAAGTCCACAGCAGGAACTACAGCAATAGACCAACCAGTATGCACTTCCACTGCATCAACACTGTAATAGAATTAGAACTAGCTCAGATTGCCATGGGCTGGTTCATATGCAGGATTCTTGTAGACATACCTCTGTCAGAAGGCAATCCTAGTGACAAGCACGTTCTCTGTAGTGGCACTAGACCAGTTGACAGTAATGTTGCACCAGCTAGGTGCTTTTCATAGTGATGTCAAATGATGCCACTGTATCCCATCCTCCATCCCCCTCAAGCAGCAATCACCAGGAGAGAATAAGCAGGTGATCTGATGGAGCCATCATCTGGAAGGATGGTGGATCAGTGTCCATGGGCATCGCTATGGAAGGCTGTGACAGGTCAAGATTCAGTGGAAGTTGCATGAGCCACCATGATATTGGAGTGTCTGCCGGAGGTGGAGAAGCCAGCAGCTGCTGACCATAATGGCGAAGAAAAAGTTAATTTTGGTGGCACCACACAAGGCCATGGGTGAAAGTCTTAGTATACATTGTGACCCGTGGTGGGTGAAAATAATTCAACAGATCAAGGTTGTGTGGCATCTGATTTTAGGGGCCCCTTACAAGGATCCCCATCTGGAAGTAAGAGGCCACAGCAACAGTTTGCATCAGTGGCGGGTGCAGTATGCCCAAGAGGGTGCAGTGAGGGCAACTATGAAACTGCTCCACTGGCAGTAGCCTTCAGTTAATGTGGCATTCTAAACTGCCAGCAGATCAGATAACTTAGTTGTCATAATTGTATTTTGTCGTAGCTGTAACCATAGGTAGACTGAAGTAGAAACTTTTTACATAGCTTGCCATTTTTTCCTGCAACCTACCATTCTTTACCATGTGTTTGGAGGATGTAGCACTCTAATTTCTACAATTTCATAGACTCTGGTCTCATGGCAGTTCATGCAACTTCTACTGAATTTTGTCCTGCCATGGCCTTCTGCAGTGATGCCCATGGATACTGATACACCATCCTTCCTGTTACGGCATAAAGTCAAGTGCCATCAAGCCAGTCGAGAACGAGAGAGCAGAGAGGGCTGTGAAGAAGACATCGGCCAGTTGTACACTGACCGATCCCTCTCCAGGATGACAACACAACAGCAGCGGCCTCTATACGAAGAGAACATAAGAGCAGTGCTCGACTGGTTGTGGCCTAGCTCTACAGCAGCTTGAAGACTAGCAAGTACATGAAGCATCAAAGCTTATTACTTTCCTCATATATTATATGTGACTCAAACTCAGAATTTTTAGGTTTCTTATTTTGTCTGCCGCCCTTTACTTGTGACACATATGTTTAACACAAAGTTAAGTATTGTAATCATTTCCTTTTGTAATAAAATTCATTAATACGATTTGTTTGAATGTTGTCTAGTGATCCAAGAAAGCAGGTTTCCCAGACACCCCATCTTCGATGACTAGGCAGGATTCACCACTGCCCAGTGGTGACTCTGTCAGCCTATACACACCTGCTTCTTCTCTCCTGACGGTTACTGCTTGGGATAGCATGGAGGAGGGCATGTAGTTGGGTCGTGTGTCTTCACTAGGGAAACTATGTAGCTGATGCAACATTACTGTCAACTGGTGAAATGCCACTACACCATAGGCCTTCTCACTCTCTGACAAGGCCGCACCTACCTGAATTCTGAATATAAGGCATCTTGTGGCCGGTCTGAGCCAGTTGTAACACTATTACAGTGCTAATGCAGTGGAAGTGCACTCTTATTGGTCTGTTGGTTTGGTTCTTGCTAAGGATTTGGTTTACTAGTGATTACTCTTTGGACTTGTGTACTGTTTCATGAACTGTAAACCCAAAGCATCCACTTTGGGGTCATCTACATTAGCAGACAAAATCCACAATATTGGAGTCAATATTGTCACACTAAACTCATCTTTGGAACATGTCCCAGTCGGCCTGGTTATGGCAGGGGGGGGTGACGATATTTTGAAAAGTAACCGATTTTAATGGTAAATGCTGTATGACGTATCGAGCATTAGATAAACTTTTGATGCTGCATCCAAGGAAATTTAAAAATAAACCTCTGCAAAACTGATTTTACTGAATAAGATGCTGTGGCATAATTCTGAAAACAGTCTGTTCAGGGTCAGTAGGGGATAAGTTCCCACTTCGGCTTTTGCATTTATCATCATTTTAAAGTCACCACAAAGCCTCAAAGTGGCATTGGATTTGCTTACTGTCATCAGTGGAGAGGCCTGTTGACTATGAGGAATAGACATCAACACCTATTCATAAGTGAATATGTCCATTTCTGTTTTCATGGCATCCTTTAGAACCGAGGCCACCGGACAAAATTTGAAGAAGCATGTGCTAGTCATCCCCTTAAGAGTGGTGTGAACTTCAAAATTAGTTGCCTTCCCTAACCCAAGTGAGAAGAGTGTCTTTATACTGGTGCAAGGTCCTTCAGATTCCATGGCGTGTATTGTTTCATGAACTACAAACCCAAAAGTACCCATTTTGGGGTCAGCCACCACAAGGAAATTTGCTGGATGTGTGACTGGGTTGTGAGTGAGTAAAACTGGAACTTTTCCTAGTAAAGGGGTGTAATGGAGCCCATAGGCCCAAAAGTTTGTTTATATTGCTTGTAAGGCAGCGACCCTAAACTTAAGCAAGTGGGTTGATTGAGCAAGGACCCAGAAGCACCATTTTCAAGGAGTAACTTCACTTAGCACTTGCCTATGAAAGCACCAAGCACTGGAAAATCCTGGATGGAATGTAGCAATATTACATTTTTGTTGTGCCTATCTGCGAGTCAGCATCTCCACTATATGATGAGTAGCAACTTTCCTTCTCATTATATTGTTACAGAGCATCAAGTACAATGGCTGGGCTGCATTCTAAGGAGTCTGCGCTTCTTTAGGCTTTTCACTCAATTCACGAACTTCCACCGGTTGGGATGCATTTGCAGCAGAGCTGCTAAAATGTGACTTTCAAATGACCCTTTTTGTCACACTTTTTACATGCCTCACTCTGATGGTGGCATGTGCTGTGTGAAGGAAGCAATGTTTACAGCCACGCAGTGGCACTGCTGCTGATGTTACTTGTCACAGCTGTTGCAAGTATGGTCCATGGAGGAGATGAGAGCCCCACTGGAAATTGCGTAAAGTCCTGCCTGACTGGCACCAGAGAGCTGACTGCAGTGACATCATCTTCCATTGTAAATAAACATTGGACTGTGCAGGCAGTTTCACAAGTTTGAGCTATTCATTTTATTTCCATCAGAGTCCTCCTCAGTGCAGCTGGTGGTAAGATGCACTATAACATCCCCAATTAGATTGTCAGAGTAGGTTTGCGTATACAGTCAAAATTGTAATACCTAGTTAATCCATGTAGGTCAGTGGGCTACTCTACATAAGACGGTTTTTTGGGGGGGGGGGGGGGGAGGGGGGCATCTTTCACTGTCAGTTTCTATTATGGCTGCAGTAACATGTTTCTTCATCAAAAAATATTCTTATAGTAAAGAAAATATTATAAGCAACTAACGTGTCATTGGGTTCATTGGTGGCTCTAGGTTTTTGTATTTGGCGATGCAGTTCGGGATTTCCTGACAAGAATATGGCTTTTTGTCTTCCTATGCTGGAAACTGGCCAGCCGTAAAATGTTACTGCAATTGTTGGTGGTACGTGTCCCACTCTTCACTTTGTTTGTTAAAGGTTGGAAAAAATACAAACATGTGTGGCACAGAAGTAGTACCTGTTATATTCCCTAATCTTCTACTGCCTTTAATGTTGCTGCCATTAGCTCTTGATAAACCCAAGCATTTGTGTTAGTTATTGTTGTAGTTGCACTATGGTTGAAGACCCACATTCTCACCTAATCGCAAAATGTGCAAAGTCTGTGGTTTCCCTAAATTGTTTAAAGCAAATACTGGGATGGTTTCATATAAAGGATGTAACCAATTTCATGCCCTATCCTTATCCAAATCTGAGCTAGTGCTCAGTCTCTGCTGACTTTGTCATCAATGGAACATTAAATCCTAACTTTCTTCCTGCAGTGACCTGGTTATTGTAAGGTTCATTTACTTTGAGAAAGAAACAACAGATTACAATCATAAGTAGAAATCAGTGTCCTCTGTATCAGTAATTTCAAGATGTTGATAATTAATGTTCTGTATGAAGTAAGAATTCTGAGGGAATTTGCCTTATTTATTTATTTACTTACTTTTTCTTTTTTTCTGTTTTTCAGAATTGCTGATGAAATGGCTGCTTGTACAAAAAACTTACTGCTTTTGTCAACATCAACTGTTCATGGAACAGAATACCTGCAGTATGCTTCTGAACATATAAAGACCTTCTTATCAAAGTATGTACATGTTAGAAGTTATGCATTTTAAATCAAAAGTGCTGTTCTTTTAATACATTTCTTGTGCATGATAAATATTAATTAAAAGTAGAGCAATAATGAACACAGTTCATTTGAATAACATTGTTGTAATGGACTTCATCCTGTTTGAGGGCGGTAGGCATTTCTCATACTCTGACCATGAATTGACTTATCCAGCCAATTTATGACATGTAAATGAAATCACCATGAAACTCGATATTTTTTATTTATGTGAAAATCATTATTACTTTCCAGAATAGAAAATTAGGTCCAAAATTGAGGACAAAGGCCCAACGTAATGCAAAATGTGATAAGCTGAATATATAGCAAGATTCAAATAAAACAATGGCAGGAGAAAAAGAAACAAATAATAAGGTAGATTAAAGAGGCAAATAATGATACAAAAACATATACTGAAGCAGTGACATAACTCTTTACCAGTTAAAAAATGTGTTTGTAGAAGATCACTTTGAGGTGAAGGGGACAGCAGGAATAGAATGGCAATGGTGAATAGGTTTGTGTATTTCATCTAATTTAGGTTTGAATATTTTGTGAGCAGGTAGACATTGAGAGTGTGAGCCACATTCTTTATCAGTTAAAAAAAATATTGTGTAAATATGACTGTCTACTTGTAGCATGTAAAGTCTGTAAGTGTTAATATTATTTTATTCATATCTTTAATTGAAATTTGCTAGCTAAAATGGTTTAGTGGTGCATCAGAATGGAAAAAAAGTATTCATTAAATGTAAGATTTACTGGGCCAAATAAATGCAAGTACAAATCTGAATGGGCTCCCTTGCACATAAATAACACTTCTATTCAAGACACTGAGAACTACAGCACAGCTTCTGTTAAGATCCCAGACGAGTTTCATTCTGAAACTGTGACAGAGGTGTCGTATTGACAGAAAGTTTGAGCCTGATTGTTTTAAATATTTTAGACCAAAGTGTATAGTTTGCTAATACTTATTGTTCAAAAACTTTCTCAAAATCAACTGAGCTATAATTACAGCCCACAAGCTACAGAACTTCAAGAACCATGTCCATGCTAAACCTATACAAATACCACCAAAAGTGCAAAATATACTAAAATAAAATTAGTAGGTACCACTGTTAGTAAACTAAACTCATAATTCACAATTATGATGGATTGCGGGGGGAGGGGGGGGGGGGGGGGGGGGGAGTGGGCAATGCTGCTAGAGTACTGAAGCTTAGAAGATAGTTGAAATAAGCTCTAGAGAAGGTGCCTTGGGTAAGGGCTACACAACCTATATGAGCACCTCTCTAAGAAATTCTAACACTAAGTCTTCAGAAAGTGAAAGAAATCAAAACCACATAGAGAATATGAACTAACAACCTGTCTTGCATATACCCCGTTGTTGTTAGACACTGGAGCCAGAACACTTTCTCAGATTCTTAGGATATAGACATTTGAAGCTTATGATGTTACAGTAGGCAGAGAAGAATAAACAGTTGCAAATGTAGATACTGTCATTTAATGGTTTAGTAGTAATGCTGGCCATCTTGGCCTAGCAGATAGACCACAGGACTCGAGCCCTGGAGATCCAGGGTTCAATCCCGGATAGGGGCAGGGCTTTTTCATTGCTCCAGCCTCAGGCCCACTCAGTCTGATGATAAATGAATGCAGTACCTGGGATCTTTCCTTTTGGGGGGGGGGGGGAGGGGGGGGCAATGAGTCCATCACCCTTCCCCTCCTACTGACTTTGGGAAGAGAGGCTGTTCTCTACCTACAGTCAGGCCAGTAGCTCAGTTGCGGGCTGTGTGCCACTGACTTTACCTGTACAATGTACGATAATAGTAATAATGGTGAACAAGAATGTAAACATTTTGTGCTGCCTGTCAGAAGAGGAATTCACTGAAAAGATCTTGAACTGAAACTATCCTAAACACATTTTGGTTTCTTCAAAAGCTTAATTCAATATTTTCAGGTGGAATGTGTCAAACATACTATTCATTCCCTATGCATTAAAAGATTATGATGCCTACACTAACAAAGCAAGGAAAGCATTAGAAACTTTTGGTGAGTATTATTTACTTTATTTGGTTAATATATTCTCTTGCAATAGTAGTATTATTTACAAAAAAATAAAAAAAGGGTGTGTACCAGTGACAGTTTTCCAGCAGTTAGTATAATATTATCATCAGAAATATTACTGAAAATTATTTCTTTGGCATTATGTATTACTTCCTAGCAAGAATTTCTAAATGATCTGGTATAAGATTTTCATTGTCTGGTACCATTCTTATCTCTGCATGGTAGCATGAAAACCACTCTGAAGAGCATTGCAGAGGGTACACACCACTCTACTATATATAATGGTTTCTTCCCATTCCATCCGCAGATGGAACACATGGAGAAAGCTATTTAAACACCTCTTTGCACACATTAATCAGTCTAATCCTGTCTTTCTGGGAACAATAAATAGGCAGCTGCAATATGTTTCTGGATCATATACTTAATACCAGATCTTGGAACTGCTGCCATTATAGGGCTGAGAAGCTTGTTTTAATGATGATACAGGGCAACATTATACTTTGTAGATACAAGTCTCTCATGTGGTTCATGTAAAACACTTGCTGCTAAGTGTGTTTTGCTGAAAATTCTTTTGTGAAAAGATATAAATGATGAAATGGTGAGCAAAATATATAAGATGTCAGTATTGCTCCATACTTTTTAAAACTAATATCTGCAACACAGAAACAAAGGCCCTTTATATTCCAGTATACCATAAAGTAAGCCAAGACTTTTTCTTTTTAAAAAAAAGTTGTCTCAGAAATCTGAGATGTTAACTGTGAAAAATAATCAATTTTTGACAATTAACGTAATTCACTAGATAAAAAATCTACTCACCAACCGGCGACTGGAGAACATACATATAAAAAAGGTTTTAGGTGTGCAAGTTTTTGGTGCCAGTGGCTCCTTCTCCCAGCATAAGGTTTGAAGGGGTAGGAAGACAGGTGAAGGAAAATAACTAGAGAAATTTAGCAAAAGGGGTAGGGTTCAGGAAAGTCACCCAGAACACGGGTCAGGGGAGACTTCTCCCCTGACCCGTGTTCTGGGTGACTGGATGACTTTTCCAAACTTTACCGCTTTTCCTAAATCTCTCTGCACCTGTTCCTTCACATCTCTTCCTATGACTTCAACCCTTCTGCTGGGAGGAGCCACTGGCCCTGAAAGCTTGCCTAAGTAAAACCTTTTTTTTTATATGTGTTCACCTGCTGCTGCTTGGTGAGTAGATTTTTTATCTATCCAGCTACATTGTACTGAGAAGTTAACTGTGTCATTCAAGAGCACTTGGCATAAAGAACCATAAATTCCTTCCCTAATGTATGACAATATTATGAAAAGAACGTGTTTGTACTCACCATATTGAGGAGATGTTGAGTTGCAGACAGGCACACTAAAAAGACTGCTAAATGTCTGAGCTTTCAGCCAAAAAGCCTTCTTCTAAAGTAGGCAACATACGTTCATGCAAGAACTAATACCCACATGACCACTGTCTCTGGCCACAGAGGCCAGACACTTTGCCCAGAGAGTGGTTTCGTGTGTGTGTGTGTGTGTGTGTGTGTGTGTGTGTCAGTTGTTCTTGCTTGAATGTGTGTAGGTTGTATACTTTAGAAGAAGGCCTTTTGGCTGAAAGCTCACATATTTTGTTGTCTTTTTTAGTGCTGCCTGCCTACGACTCAGTGTCCCTGCTACATCATGACTAGCACTCTGTCCTTTTCATAAAATCATCATTATTCCATCCTATCCTGGATTTTCCATTGCTCGGTTTTTCCTAATGTGTGCAATAATATAAACATTATTTGCAATGTTTTTATCTGTGTCACATATTTAACAGAGTAATCTACCTCATATGAATTGACCCAAGTCACTTTTTCTAAAATATCTATCTTGTAACTGGTTTGATGTGGCCCACCACAAATTCCTCTTCAGTCCCAACCTGTTCATCTCAAAGTAGCACTCGCATCCATCATTATCAGTTATTTGCGGGATATACTCCAGTCTCTGTTTTCCGTTTCGGTTTTTATCATTTGAAGCTCCCTCAAATATCGCAGAAGTTATTCCTTAAAGTCTTAACACGTGACCTGTAATTCAGTCCCTCCTTCTTGTCAATGTTTTTGACATGCTCCTCTCTCACCGATAACTGCAGAGAACCGCTTCATTTATCAGTCCACCCCATTTTCAACATTTCAAATGCACGTTTACTGTTGTTGTACAGTCTGTGATTAAGTTCCATCCAATACAATACTGCAAACATACATGCCTGTGTTTGATACAAGTAGACTTCTTTGGCCCAGGAATGCTCTCTTTGGTTGTGCTAATCATCTTCTCGTGTCCATACATCACCCGTAATGTGTTGTTTTCCTTCCATGATAGCAGAATTCCTTCAGTTGTTCTACTTCATGTTGATGTTGTTATGCTAAGTGTGTCGCTAATCTCATTTCTCTACTACCCATTACTTTCATCTTTCTTTGGTTTACTCTCAATCTGCAGTGTGTGATGATTACAGTTCATCAATTTAACAAGTCCTGCAGTTCTTCCTCACTTTTGCTAATGATAGAAATGTCACTGGCAAATATTTTCAGTGATATTGTGTCACCCTGAATTTTAATACCACTCTTCAGTCTTTCTTTTTATTTCCATCATTGCTTCTTCGATGTATAAGCTGAACAGTAGGGGTGAAAGATTAAATCTCTCTCTTATACTGTTTCTAATCCGGTCATTTGTTCTTGGTCTTCCATTTTTATCTTTACAACTTTCCATATAGCTTACACCTATTCTCGTGAGAATTTCAAACATCTTGCACAATTTTATACTGTCATACGGTTTTTCTAGGTCAACAAACCCTATGAAGGTTTTTTTAATCAGAAATGCCTCTTTGGTGCCTTTATGTTTCCTAAAACAAAATTAGTAGTGATCTAACAGAATTTCAGTTTTCTTTTTCATTCTTCTATTTATTGTTTTTGTCAATAACTTGGACGCGTGAATTGTTAAGCTAATTGTGTGATAGTTATTGTATTTATCTGCCCTTGCTATTTTTGAGACTGTGTGGATGATATTTTTCCAGGAGTCTGACAGTGTTTCCAGAGTAAATGATCTTGTAAAACAAATCGAATGTCATTCAGTTGCCACTTCCTGTAGTGATTTTACAAATCATTTTTATTTATGTCTTCCACCTTATTTGATCAGAAGTTGTCTAAAGCTTTGTCAGAATCTGACTAATACTGCATCACTTACATTTGTCAGATCAACTCCCATTTCTTCTTCTATTTTGTCATCAGAGAGTTTCTCCCACTTGTAGAAGCCTTCAGTGTACTCTTTCCACCTGTCTGCTTTCTTCTTAGCAGTGGAATGGTTGTTACACTCTTAATAGTGATATCTTTGCTTTTAATTTCACCAAAGATTGTTTTGACTTTTCTATGTATTGTATCAGTTCTTCAGACAAGTCTTCCTTTTTTCAGATTATTTCTCCTGCATCATTTTGCCATAGCTTCCCTACACTACTTCCTTATTTCATCCCTAAGTGACTTATATTACTGTGTTCCATTGTTTTGCTCAACATTATATGCCCTTCTTTTATCAATCAACTGAAGTATATCTTCTGTTACCCAAGATAGCTTTTCATTTACCTTCCGTGTACCTGTACTTGTCTTTCCAACTTCTGTGATAGCCCGTTGTAGAGATTCCGATTCCACTTCATTGAGAATAATAGTATATTGTGGCATTCATTATTGCTGTGTCTGTAGCCTTAGAACATTTCAGACAAGCCTCTTCATTACTCAGTATTTCAGTTTCCCACTTTTTTCCTGGTTGATTCTTCTGGATGATTCTCTTAAACTTCAGTCTACACTTCATTATTACTAAATTATGACTAGTCTATATCTGCTCCTGGCTGCGCCTGGAATCCAATATCTGATTTGAAATCTCTATCTGACCATGATGTAACACAGCTTGCTATCTTCTAGTGTCTCCAGGCCTTTTCCAGGTGTACATTCTCCTTTTCTGATTTTTGAGAAATGTCTTTGCTATCAATAAATGAAATTGACAGCAGAACCCAGTATTTCTATTCTCTCTTTTTTAGCTCTGAGCTCATATTCTCCCCCGTAATTCTGTGCTCTCTTCATTCCCATTCCACACTGTTCCAAACACCCATGATTATTAGTTTTTCACCTCCTTTCACATACTGAATTATGCTTTTCATATCATCACAATGGCACCCATGCAATGGATGTAGGGGAGGGAGGGGGCTTAGACGTGAAAGTATGGATTACTTTTAATATTTTGGAAGACAAATGGCGACTTGTAAGTAGCCACAAAAAAGTTCCAATTCTGAGCTTGCTAAAAACAAGCATAATACCAACTTTTAAATCATTATCTTCACAGAAAGACGCTTGGCAATACTATATTTTTTCCTTTCCCTAAGAGTTAGGGGGAGGGAGTTGGGGAGGGGACATGGCCCCCCTTGTCCTGTTGAATGGGTACACTTATATTGTTGTGCGATTTTTCTGTCTCTTCATCTACTGTTTGTGTGTGTACCTAAGCTATTGCCATTTCTGTCATCAGTTTGCTGTCAATTCTGATGAAAATAATCCTCATCTTGTTTGCGTTTTACTTCACTTATTATTCCTACATGTGGACTGAATGTTTGCATTTCCCTTTTCAGATTTTCCAGCCTCCCTATCAGATTCAGACTTCTGAAATTCCATACTCCAACTCCTGTATGTTGGTTACCCAATCTTTTCTCTGTGTTAATCTCCCCCATGGCAGTCCCCTACTGGAGTTGTGAGTGGCTGGGCACTAATTTTTTTTGACATTGTAGAGATCATCATGACACTTTTTCCAGTTGTAGGCTATATGCCCTGTGAATACACATGATGTGGCTTTAATGCAGGGATTGCCTTCTGCAGCTTCATGTTGTTCATTTTTCTCCCCGCTAGGAGCAGTTTCCACTCCAAGGGCAAAAGTGTACATCAAGCCTCTATCTGCTCTTTCGTCCTCTTTGCAAGTCTGTTGACAGAATGAGGATATTTCTGTATAACAGAGGTTTTCAGCTGCCATTGATGATGATTTTTATTCAAAATTGAAATAGTTTCTGTGATCAAACCATGAACCATAGAATGTTTGGGTTACTAGCCACTCCTGTCCTTCCTTTCTTCCAGCTCCCCTCCAAGTGGCTGCCTTCCTGTTCATTTTTGATTTGCAAGAAATAAATCTGTGCTCTGGAGTTCAAATGTTAGTTTTCAATTGCATCTAACCAGCCACATACATTTTAAATTTCATTTGTGAGTTTGGTGTCCACTGATAGGTGTATGGTTAGGCTTTCATTTTGCCATATACTGTTGTTACTTAATTTAATTTTTTGAAATAGGCTTCAAAGTTAAAGGTATTCATGAAATGGATAATCCTGTATCAGCAGTAGCCAAGGCAGAGGCTGTGTTTATAGGAGGAGGAAATACCTTTCAGCTACTAAAGAGCCTATATGACAACAAAATTGTGGAACCTATTCAACAAAGAGTGTTAAAGGTACTCACAATTTAAATAATATGAAACCTTTTGAAAGTTTACTTCTCACTACAAAATGCAGTTATTCTTATTTGTTTAATTTCCAGGATGGGATGCCTTACATAGGAAGTAGTGCTGGAACAAATGTTGCTACTGTCAGCATTTGCACAACAAATGATATGCCTATAGTGTATCCACCAACTTTCCAGGCACTTTCACTTGTACCTTTTAATATCAATCCACATTATTTGGACCCTGACCCTTCTTCCAAGCACATGGGGGTAAGTGTTTGATAATTCTTAGAAGTGTATCACTTTTAAAAATAATTTATTGCTTTGCCATTTTGATTTCGGAGATAGAGACTGTATTCCTTTTAGTGAAAAGTACCTCTTAGCTTAATGACCCAATGAAGTTGTTCTGTGCAATCATGAAAACAACTGACACAAAATATTACTCCAGTGTAAGGCACCTTATTCAAATGTCAAACTGACAAGACAGCGTATGTGTGAACCAAACTGACTAGAACATGTAAATTTGAAGCTAATGATATTTTAATGCATTTAGAACATTTTTCTACTGCAGAAAATCACTTGAAAATACCCTAAAAGGCAGAAGCTAGCTGTGTACCAATAAAGTAATACAACAGAAGTGGAAATATGCCACCTTACTTAGTCTGTATTTCACAATCAGGTATTAGCAACAAACTTAAAGTACTAGACAGAGAGAACTTTGATGGGAAAATTTTCCAGGGAAGAATAAGGAGAGGAAACTCTTTAAACCTAACTTGAAGACGGAAGACTATGTGAAGGATGTTGTTGTTGTGGTGGTGGTGGTGGTGGTGGTGGTGGTGGTCTTCAGTCCAGAGACTGGTTTGATGCAGCTCTCCACGCTACTCTATCCTGTGCAAGCTTCTTCATCTCCAAGTACCTACTGCAACCGACATCCTTCTGAATGTGCTTAGTATATTCCTCTCTTGGTCTCACTCTACGATTTTTACCCTCCACACTGCCCTCCAATACTAAATAGGTGATCCCTTGATGATGCCTCCGAACATGTCCTACCAACCGATCCCTTCTTCTAGTCAAGTTGTGCCACAAATTCCTCTTCTCCCGAATTCTATTCAGTACCTCCTCATTAGTTATGTGATCTACCCATCTAATCTTCAGTATTCTTCTGTAGCACGACATTTCGAAAGCTTCTATTCTCTTCTTGTCTAAACTATTTATCATCCATGTTTCACTTTCATACATGGCTACACTCCATACTAATACTTTCAGAAAAGATTTCCTGACACTTACATCTATACAAGATGTTAACAAACTTCTTTTCTTCAGAAACGCTTTCCTTGCCATTGCCAGTCTACATTTTATATCATCTCTACTTCGACCATCATCAGTTATTTTGCTCCCCAATAGCAAAACTCATTTACTACTTTAAGTGTCTCATTCCTAATCTAATTCTCTCAGCATCACCTGATCCAATTCAACTACACTCCATTATCCTCATTTTGCTTAAGTTGATGTTCATCTTATATCCTCCTTTCAAGACACAGTCCTTTCCGTTCAACTGTGCTTTCATGTCCTTTGGTGTCTCTGACAGAATTACAATGTCATCGGCAAACCTCATAGTTTTTATTTCTTCTCCATGGATTTAATTCCTACTCCATTGTTTTTCTTTTGTTTCCTTTACTACTTGATCAATATATAGATGATATTATTATGGCATAATTAGAATCAAATACAAATCTGAAAGCAGGGTTATCAGTGAAGTCCAACACTTGGCATTGTGAGCATGATTATTACGAACATGAATATGCAACCAGAGCTGATGTCCTGGGCAGAGCATGCTGCAATTCGAGCAAAATCAAGTATTCCAGAATATACAAACATAAAAAATTTTAAGAACTTTCCAGAAATGATAATTACTAAATAACCAATAATTTCAGGTGGTTTGGTTTGATTGGCAACATGGCAGCACATCAGCAAGCAATGCTAGTTCTCAAGTCACACTGCATGTGGCACAGCTCACACAATTGCTTCCATTCTTGGAGAAACAGCATCACTGTTTCAGAAGCTGTTATTGGAATCAGCTGCAGCATCCTGATCTGTATACTGTCAATGGTCCTGTTATGGAAGCACTGGTAGATCTTTGTATTTTGATCGCATTGTCCTATCCCCTGCACTATGATAAGTGTTGAAAGTAGCCCCCACCCATTGAAGATTCACAGTTGTTGAGTGAGTCTTCAGTTTCCCTTTGTGAAAGTGCGTGTCAGGACTGCAGGAAGGCTTCATATGGAGAACATGGACAAGACCTCTACACTTTCATCTTCTTGATGAAGGGTCATAATCCTCAACTTCTTATTTGACATCTGACAAAGGATTCAGTATGGCCCAAAGTACATCTTTAGTAACTTTTCCATTAATGCCACTTTCCGCACAGGTATAAGAATCCGGTGCTTTTGGTCTTTCTCCTGGGCATCAAGGGTCTGTATCCTTTGTCATTTCAGCTTTGTGACTGTTAAGCAGAAAGAATGATGCAAAGCCTATTGTGTCTTACTTTCCTTTGTTATTTGTGAACATCATGACAGGCAGTATTTTACCCCAATCTCTCTGTTCAACATCAACATTCATCGAGAGCATATCTGTCAAAGTCTTATTAAAATGTTCTGTGAGACCATTTGTTTGTGTATGGTAGGCACTTATCATTCGATGCTTGATATTGCAACATGAAATTATCTTTGATACAGGTTCATACTGGAAAACTTTCTCACATCCAGAGATCATTACACAAGGTGTTCTGTGATTCCAAATGATGCCTTCTACCAGAAACCTTGCAGTTTGTGGAGATTCAGCAGTTGGCATAGCTCTAGAGACAGCACAGAGGTGAGGAAGTTGGTGCAGACTATTATCCATTGATTCCTGTTTGTCAACTTTGGGTACCTTCCCAAGAGGTGGATTCCATTTCAGTGAATTGATGCTGCTGCTAGTAGGATCAGTACCATCCCAGTGGCTATTGCGGCACATGCTTCCATCACTGATAAATCTCATGGTGGCTCACATAGTCTCTTACAGATTGGTAGAGACCTGCAGAATGCCAGCCAGCGGCACAACCGCTATGCTGCACTGCGTGCAGTACTGTTTGCAGCAACATGTATTGCATCTGTAAGTCTTAATGATGAGACATAAACTACAGTTCATCGTGTATTAGATAGTTCTCATTGTTTTCTCTGCACTTTTCAAATATTCTGAAATGAGTTTCTGTATTCCTTTAAGTTATTGTTATTGCTGCTGCTGCTGCTGCTGCTGTTGTTGTTGTTGTTTTCAGCCTGAGGACTGGTAAGCTGCATTTCTCCATGCTAGTCATCTTGTGCAATTTTCTTCATCTATGCATAACTATTTCAATCTAAATTCACATGAACCTGCTTGCTCTAGTCAAGCCTTGGTCTCCATATAAAATTTTTACTCCCACTCCCCCACACTACTCTTCATCACCAAATTAACATCTAGTTAATGTCTCATTTGTTCTAGCAACCAATCCTTTCTTTTGAATGAGTTGTGCCATAAAACTCTTTTCTCCACAATTCAATTCGGTATCATTCATTAGTTGTTCATTCTACCCTTGTAATCTTCAGCATTCTCTTGTAGCATAACATTTCAAAAGCTACTATTCTCTTGTATGTAGGCCTACTGTTTATCATCCATACTTCTCTGCCACATAAGGTTACACTCAAGGCAAATACTTTTGGAGAAGACTTGCTAACACTTAAATTTATATTCAGAGTTAAAATATTTCTCTTTTTCAGAAGCACATTTCTTCTTTTTTCCAGTCTACGTTTTATATCTTCTCTACTTCAGCCATTGTCGATTGGCTTCACTGCCAAATAGCAAAACTCGTCGACTACTATTCGTCTCTCATTTCCTAATCTAATTCCCTCGGCATCACCTGATATGATTAGATTACATTCCATAATTCTTGTTTTAGTTTTGTTGATTTTATCTTGTTATATCTTTTTCAAGACAATTCCCATTGAATTCAACTTATTCCACTAGCAGACTGCATGACACTGATTGGTAATAAAATTTAGGAAAACATCACAACTTTATTCCAGTGTGCTCTTATCTCGAACTATTTTATGTTTAACAAGAATTGTTTTGAACAGACTGACAGGACCTCTGTTGGAAGCCCTCTCTCTTCTTAGGTGGCCAATTGTTTTGTGGAGGATTTTGAGGAAAGAGTTCTGGAATCAGCAGCCTTTAAACCAAATGTTTTTGGAGGTATTTTGATTCTTTCAGACTGTGGCCCCAAGGATAGGAAAAAATAATGGATTTTTTGGATATCTCCACTTCATTTGTAATAACAGCCAGTTTACCATGAAAACAGGAAGGTATGGTTTTATTCTGTTCTCGGATGTTCTATTTAGACAGAATAATGATTGCTCTCGTGGTCTTCTATTTAGTGTAAGGCGACTCACACCAAATATTTACAGCCTTGGAATTGTCATTATCTGTCACAGTGTGAGTGTATACTTAAGACTCTTGCACTTAGGCACATACAGTTTCCAATTCTGAGGATTTGCATAAGGAGCTTGCTCATCGAAGAGCAGCCTTCATGGAATGTGAATAAAAAAAAAACTGCAATCAGGCAAGATTGTGTCAAATGAAATTTTTGACTGGATTAAGAATTTTTTTCGTAGAGAGGGTGCAGCATATCATCTTGTATGGTGAGTCATTGTCAGATGTAGAAATAACTTTGGATATGGCCCACGGAAGTTGGGAACCTTGCTGCTCGTGTTGTACATTAATGACCTTGAGGACAATATTAACAGTAACCTCAGAGTTTTTGCAGATGACAGTTTTCTATAGTGAAGTACTGTTTGAAAGAAACTGCATAAACATTAGGTCAGATCTTGATAAGATTTCAAAGTGGTGCAAAGATTGGCAACCTGCTATAATGTTCAGAAATGTAAAATTATTCACTTCAGAAAACTAATAAATGTAGAATCCTATGATTCTAATGTCAGTGACTCACAGCTGGTATTGGCCAACTCCTACAAATACTTGGGTGTAACACTTCATAGGGAGGTGAAATGGAATGATCACATAGGTTTGGTCATGGATAAAGCAGATGGTAGGCATCAGTTTATTGATAGCACATTGCGAAAATGCCATCAGTCTACAAAGAAGATTGCATACAAATCACTCGTTTGACACAACTGGAATATTGCTGATGTGTGTGGGGCCCGTAGCAAATAGGACTAACAGGTGATACTGTACATATATGGAGAAGGGCATCACATATGGTCACAGGTTTATTTGACCCATGGGACAGTGTCACAGAGATGCTGAAGAAACTGAAGTAGCAGATTCTGGAAGATAGATATAAACTATCCCAAGAAAGCCTACAGACAAAGTTTCAGGAACCGGCTGTAAATGGCAGTTCCTGGAATATACTCACATAGGGATCATGAACCCACTCCCTCCCCTTCTAAGACACCAGACCTTCTTGTATCACTGAAAGATGCTTTATTATTGGAGAAGGTTGACGTATGTAAAATACCTTGCCAGTGTGACACGGCTGATGTAGATAAGACCACACACTCCATGGAAGAACACTGTGTAAAACATTAATGCTGCACTTGCCTTTTGCAGTTCACCAAGTCTTTCGTCACTGCACGTAGTTTATCCACCAGTCGTTCAACAAAATGCTGTAATAAAACAATTTTGAACACTGCTAATTCAGTTTGATTTCCTTCATTAGCATCTAAGGAGATATGCATGGCAGAAACCTTATTAAATGGAAGACTGAATGTCATCTGGATAACGCAAGGAATCCCATTATTTCCACGACTTACTCCCAGTGAAGACAACAGACCATGCCAAGGGCCATGGTGAGTGGCAACCCACTGAACATCAGAGTATTGCACTTCCACCATCAAGGATGCTCCTTGCTGGCAGTGTAGTTGGACTTGCAATTACAATTGTGACACACATGTGCTAATAAATTGTGTGACATCGGTAGCTGATGTGTCTTTTACGGCTCACCTCAAGATGTATGTCATGTGCCCAGATGGAATATTGCACGTCGCAGTAAATGATAAATGGCTCAATTTCTCTGTCATCATTGAGTATTCAGTATGATAGAAAAATTTCAATATTCACATGATAATTCCATGTAAACAGCTTGTGAGGAGTTTTGATAAGTAACAGAAAAGTGTAGACACATGTCTCAAGGTTCATCAGAACCATTTCTGCCTCCTAGGCGGCTCACCACTTTTCAGCGGGTTCGTGCTTAGCTACCAGGGTCCCCAGCCTTTGCAGTCTCTTTCCCTTCTGTGCTGCATGTCTATCCTCTTGCTATTCCTTTTCCCCCTTCCTTGGGGAACATGTCTGGGGCATGTTTGGGAATGTGTTCCACATTTTCAGTGGCTGACATAAGAACAGTCTCACCACTATTTTTCACTTCTTTTTTTCCTTTCTTCATTCATCTTCTCCTGTCCTTCCTCCACTTTGGCATTTGAGGCTTTTTCCTTCCTCCTCCCTGTGTGCTCCTGAGGGCCAACGTGTAATAGGTGACTGGATAATGCGTACTTCCCAGCCCTGGGTCAACAGGTAGGGTTCCCATGTACCCCTGGTACAGGCCAGGCCCGTGTAGGGGTGATTGCCTGAGCTGCTACCTTCCCAAATTGCCAATTGGTCCCTCTGTGAGGTGTTCGGGAGATATGTGAGCCCCCGTCTGATGGGGGGCCACCAGTTGGAAGGAGCGCACCATCAGAGATGCTAGTAATCACAGGGGATTTTCTCACAATGAGCCAATCATCATCTTTGCAGTCAACATCTAGCAGAGGTAAACCAAATGAAGCTCCCAATTCAAAGAACCTCCCAGCTGCACCACAGTTCCACATGGTTTCACATGCGGAAGACGGTCAACCTCTTGCAACAGTAAATTTGTTTGTTGTTCAGAAAGGTGTTGATGCAGTTGCCAGCCCTGTGAAATCCTTCTCTAATTTATGCAATGGCACTTTGCTTTTGGAGACTACTGCTGATTCTCAAGCACAATGACTGCTTGCGATGTCACTTCTCCATGGGTATCCTATTCTTGTTGAGGCCCATAGAACTTTGAATTCTTCCTGTGGTGTCATTTTCACTTATCGTACCTCTCTGATCAGGATGTCATTGCCAACCATGATGGGTGATGAAAAAGGTAGATGCGTCCATAGTGCCCACACACACTCTTTTTCTCACCTTTGATTGAGTGAAGCTTCTGTCCAAGATCAAAGGAGGCTATGAAGTTATCATAGTCCGACTGTACATTCCGAACCCAATGCACTGCTGTCATTGTTACAACCACACTCAAACGACTTGTCAACGCCCGGCCAAATGTGTAACCTGTGATAGGGGTGCGCATGAGGGCAAGTGTCCTCCTTCTCCCCGCTGTATCAACTGTAATGGTGACCATGCCACCTCCTCTCAATATTGTCCCATGTATGTCAATGAGTGGGCTTTCCAGGAGATCTGAGTAAAGGAAAATGTGCCTTACCCAGTTGCTCGCAAGTTATTGGCTAGTTGCAAACCCTGCATTCTACCATCTGGCACTTACAGTACTGTTCTTGCTACATCTCACTGCATGAAGGACATGGCCATGCAGACCTGTGACCTCAAATTCAGCACTGTGGTTGTGCAATCGCCCAGTGTCGTGGTAGCATCACCGTCTCTTTGTCCAGTTATGCAACGAGCCACCAACCATTCACCTCCCAAGGTGAAGTCAACTGCTACACCACCGGCAGGCCAGAGAGGATGGAAGGAATACTCCCACAAAGACTTCTTATGTCCCTGTAGCCAACAAACGTCTGAGTCTTCGTCTGCCAACCAAAAAGGCGCCAAGAAGTGAAACAAAGGCAAACGGTCTCCCCTTCGCCGACTCGGAGATCCTCTTCAATGGTGTCGCCTTGTCAACCTCCATGTCACCAGTGTGCACAGCCATCCATTTTTCTGTTCTGGACTCCGCAGCTCGACAAAGAGAGAAAGCCGACACCTCTGTAGATCTCATGGAGCAGTATCCTCCAGCCATTGCCCCCTGTAGCAGTGAATCTTTGAATGCTGGCACTTGGCAGAAACTGAGGTGACACCCCTTCATTTTTTTTCCTCCTCCCCTTTCTTCGTCATGACTCTCCTTCATTGGAACGTTCAACGCCTTCGATCAAACAAAGAGAATTTACGGCTACTCTCAGAATCGCAGTGTCTACTTGTTCTCTGCCTACAGGAAGCAAAATGGTGTCCTCATGACCGTTTTGAGCTCTCACATTTATTCCCAGTCTGTTTTGACTTTTCCCTCAAGGACGGCTTTCCATCTCATAGGGGAGTCGTGGTGCTCATACGGGATGACAGTCATAGTCAACCCATCTCCGTGACTACCCACCTTCAAGCTGTTGCAGTTTGCCTACTCCTTTCTCACTTGACAATTTCCCTTTGCAACGTTTACATCCCTCCATCATTCACTGTCACCAGGGCAGATTTCCTCCAGCATATTGGGCAGCTACCTCACCCCTTTCTGCTGCTCAGTGACTTTAATGTGCACCTTCCCATTTGCGGTTCTCCCAGAACCTGTCGGAGAGATGCCCTTATGGCTGACCTTCTCAATCAACTTAACCTCCTCTGCCTAAACAAGGGAGCACGCACATTCCTTTCCGACTCCACACACACTTATTGCGATTTGGACCTATCCTCCTTCACTGCCCAACTTGTTCATCGTCTCTAGTGATCTGTTCTCTCCGACACATACTCGAGTGTACATTTCCCATGTGCTATCCGTATGCTGACTTCTACCCCACCTCTGTTCACACCCAAATGGGAGCTTACTAAGGCTGACTGGAGGCTTTACTCCTCCCTGGCCATCTTCAGTGAACATTTCCCCAGTTGTGATGACTAGGTAGAATATCTTACAAACGTTATCCTCACCTCCGCAGAACATTACATTCCTCGTACTTCCTCTTTACCATGACATGTCCCGGTACCTCAGTCGACGGAGGCATGCTGCAAAGCAATTCACATGTGGAGACATGTTCTCTGCATTTTTAACCCTCATCACATATGATGGCAAACTGCATTCATTATTAGCAGCTGTGTGCACATTGTTTTCGTGTTCTCCAGGCTAGCAGAAAAGCTAGCTGAATTTCATTCAGTAATTCTTTTATCAGTTCCACTCCCCCTTCCATCATGTGGGCCAACCTCCAATGGCTCTTTGGAACCAGGAGCTTTGGGACCAATGGTTCTTTCCCCAATTTCTGGCCTGACAGTAGCACATCATGTCATAGGGGACCCTATTGCTATCTCCGACACCTTGGGCCACCATTTTGCAGAGATTTCGGAACCCTGGCTTTCATTTCTCCACTGACAAAACCAGTTGTATGATATCTGACGGCACAGTTGGTGTCTTTCACCATCTTTACATCTTAGGCCTGTTGCTCTTCCGTTCATTGAAACTATGAAATTCATGGGGCTCATGCTCAATAGGAAACTATTGGTCCCTCCCACATGTCTTACCTGGCAGCCCATTGTATGTAGTCCCTCAATGTCCTCAGTGATACTTCCTGGGGAGCAGATTGAACCACCCTCCTCCATTTGCACTGGACCCTTGTCCATTCAAAAGTAGACCATGGATGTTTTATTTATGCATCTGCAGTTCCATCCCTCTTACGCCGTCTCAATGCTATCCAACCTCGAGGCATCTCTTTGGTAACTGGTGCCTTTTACACCAGCCCAGCTGAGAGTGTGTGCAACATCACCGTGCCTTCCTCCATTGGAGACAAGCAGAGGAGGCTCAGGCCATACCCTTCTCCTCTCAGAATCATGAGTGCTGCAGTGCTCCTTCACTATGAGGAAGCTAGATCAAGCTCTCACTTCATCCTGATCCTCTGCCCCAAGCCTAGACGATGTTCACATTCAGAACTTGCAACACCTTTCTCTTGTGGGCAAGCACTTTCTGATTCAGACATACAACCACATCTGGGCCGAGGGCACGAGTCCCAGACACTGCCGTGAACCCACTGTCATACCCATACCTAAGCCCGGTAAGGACAAACAGCCTCCTTCTAGCTGCCGCCCAATTTCTCTCACCAGCTGTATTTGCAATACTATGGAAAGTATGATTCACACCTGGCTGGTATGGTGGCTTGAGTCTAGCAAATTTACTAACCACTGCACAGTGTAGATTTCAAGCGTGCTGTTCTGCAGTTGACCATCTCATCACTTTGTCTACCCATGTCGTGAATGGTTTTCTGTAGAAACCCCAGACTGTGATCGTGTTTTTTATTTGGAGAAAACCTACGACACCTGCAGGAGGATTGGTATCCTCCATACTCTATACATGTTGGGCTTCCGTGGCTGTATGTCCCATTTCCTTCAGGAATTTTTAAAAGACCGAGTTTTCAAGGTACGTGTGGGTTCTGCCTTGTCTGACACCTTTATCCAGGAAAACGGTGTGCCCCAGGGTTCCGTCCTGGATGTCATCCTCTTTGCTATCGCTGTTAACCCTATAGTGCCCTGTCTCCTGCCGGGCATCTCCGACTGCCTTTTTGTTGATGATTTTGCCATCTATTGCAATTCTCCAAGGACTTGTCTCTTTGAGAGGCAACTTCAGCGATGTCTTGATTGTCTTTCCTCATGGAGCATCGACAATGGCTTTCATTTTTCCACTGACAAAACCTCTTGTATGAATTTCTGGTGGTGCAATTGGTTTCTTCCACCATCTTTACATCTTCGGCCTGTTGCTCCTCTGTTCATTGAAACTTCGAAATTCCTGGAGTTAATGCTTGTTAGGAACCTTTCGTGGTCCTCCCATGTGTCTTATCTGGTAGCCCACTGTATGTGGTCCCTCAGTGTCCTACATGTCCTCAGTCATACTTCCTGGGGAACAGATCAAACCACCCTCCTCCATTTGCACCGGTCCCTTGTCCATTTGAAACTAGACTGTGGATGTTTCGTTTGTACTCTGCAGTTCCATCCCTCTTATGCTGTCTCAATTCTATCCACCATCGAGGCACCTGTTTGGCCGTTGGCACCCTTCACATCACCACACCTGAGAGTCTGTATGCAGACACTGCCAGACTACAGCTGTCCTATCGCCATGACTTTCTTCTCAGCGGATATGCACGCCATTTGCCTGCCGTGTGTGGCCACCTGTCCTATGCCTCCTTCTTCAGTGACTCCTTTGACACCAATATGGGCGCATCCCTCTTCAGAGTTACATCCTGGAGTTTGCATTCGGCTCTTGCTCTGGCTGCTTAACTTCATGCTGTCTGCAACTTTCCCAGTGGGTGTGAACCCTTCACCACCTTGACTTCATATGGCAGCTCATAATCACCTTCGCCACCATTCGATTCCTAAGGACACTACTCCAACCTCACTCTATCGCCTTCAGTATCATGACCTTCGCACGGAATTTTGCACTGGTACCTACGTGTACACTGATGGCTTTTGGACTGACCGTGGTGTCGGGTGTGCCTTTGTCATTGGGCTTCTGTAGCACTGCTCAGTATTTACAGCAGAGTTCTTTGCCCTGTGTCAGTCTATGCAGTACATCCGGTGACACAGGCTTTTCAATTGCGTCATCTGCTAAGATTCTCTTGGTTCCCTTCAAAGCCTTTGTGTGCTGTACACCATCCATCCCTCAGTGCGATGGGTCCAGGGAAACTGTCACTTTTTCTCTATTGATGGAGCCACTGTGATGTTTACGTGGGTTCCTGGTCAGTCTGAGAGAAAATGAGGCCACTAACACTGCTGCCAAGGCTGCAGTCCTTGTACCTCAATCCACTAGTTCTAACATTCCCTCTGATGATCTTTATGTTGCTGTCTGTCAGCAAGTGGCGTCACTTTTGCATCACCACTGGTCCTCCCTTCATGGGAACAAGTCCGATTATTAAGCCTCTCCCAGCGGCTTGGACAACCTCCTCTCAGTCCTCTCACTGTGAGATCATTATTTTAGTTAGGTTTGCGTATTGGACACTGTCTTTTTAGCCATCACCATTTAAGTGGTGCTCCCTCACCACATTGTACTCATTGCACTCAACCTTTGATGGTCCGCCATTTCCTGATGGAATGACCAGTTTTTAAACATTTACGTTCTCGTTTATGTTTTCTGTCTGAGTTATCGGCCGTTTTAATGAATGACACATGGGCTGTTGGCCGTGTATTACTTTTTATTCATCTTAGCAGTGTGGTAAAGGCCATTTAATTTTTAGTTCAGGACCTCCATTTCTCTATAGCATATTTTATACTCATTTCTTCACGTCCCTGTTTTTAGCTGTCTCCTCTTCTGTCGATTGGGATTAATATGTAGTCATTTTTAACTCCTCTCTTTGTCTTCGTGTTCTACAGTTCTGACATGGTCGCGTATGACCCTATTTGTTTTTGCGCCCTAAAACGAAACAAAACAGAACAGAACCATTTCTCTGTTGTGGTAGTAGATGACAAATGTACAGCGCCTTCATAAATATACTAAATAATATGGAAGATTAATGGGCATCCCATTATTTGCATTGCTAATAAGAGATGTACCTTGACTGATGTCCAGGTACCTCTGTGAATGAGGTGCATTCTCTTTAGATACAAAGAGTAAGAAGAGCCACATCTTGTCAAGAAATTCACTCTCCCCCCCCCCCCTCCCCAAACTGGGATTAACATGGTGTATTCTGAACCTTTCTGGGTAATTTAGGTTGAAGGAATAAACTTCGTGAATGACTGTATTGCTTCTACCAAGTATCCACCCACCAGTGTGTGAGTTGGATTTTGCTGTGACTTTATGATTCATTTATAGTCTGGGCCCATTCTGTCACCTTGTTTTTAATCCTGAGGTAGCCACATGGTATTTTAGGTGATGTAAATCAAGTGCACCCTGAGCTTCGCATACAGTGCCTCCAGTGAAGTGATCCACTCTGCCCATGCCATTCAGAGGCTCGTTAGCAGTCAAAGCAGAATTCTTGGCCCTATATTTTCATTGTAAAGCTGACTGTAGAGGAAACTGTCACAGTGCTACATTGTCATTATCAGTACCTTGGATATGAAAACTCACATTTTTGTGAGCTTGTGCATTACTTTTGCTAGCTTTCATAGCACTTGGTTTTAGTGTTCCTTAAAATCACACTTTTCATCTGTCTGTACTTGAAAATATTTGCAGAATTTTTTTAACAATACTTACTTTGTCTGCAGTAAGCAGTTATTAAAAGAGGGGTCTAGTTATTCTACATATTTGATATAGAATCGAACAGCTTCCACATCAAGTCCCATTGCTTTACCTTATATCTTCAGTTGTTTTTCAGTTCCATGGCCACTTTCTTCTATGTCTGCCATCTTCACATCTGTGAAACTAGTCAAAAAAAGAAACTATTTTATGATCTCTGTCAGTGAAAAAAATATTTTAGACAAAAGATTCTGCTTTGGTGCCACCGTTATCATTTAGTATCTGGACAGGTGACTTTATATGTATTGACTGATTTTATGTAGTACCAAAACTTTACAGGAATTTGTTTTAAATCTGAAGATATGACCTTGCTTTCAATTTTATTAAATGCTTCATGCAAAACTATCCAAATGCTTTTGTTTGTCAGCAAGGATTTGGTGTCATTAGGATCAGCTATGCCATTCTCTCTGCTATAGTAGTAATTTTATAATAGTGCTGTTGAAGCATGACAGGTCCTTCCCACCATCACCATCTTCCAGTCACAAAAGTATCTAGCATGTGGCCTACAACATTTGTTAATATCTGTCATAGATCATGTATCATGCATCTATCCTCACCTACTCTGAATGTTTGTTGTTGACTGCTCAGCTAATTTGTAATAATTTCCCTACCACTTGTGCTAAGCAGAAATATCTTCCTGCCTTTCTTGACTGTTCATGCTACACAATACTTTACAATACTACCCTTAAGGTTATCTCTAGATTCACTTATCTCTGTGTTCATTTAATCAGAGAATTCTGGCATATCATTACCAACAGATCTGATAGGTTTCTCATGGCTCACTTGTCTAATCAACTTTTCAAAATCAAGTAATGGAAACTTTAGGTTGGAATATCACCAATGTAAGGAAAAGATAGGTTGCTACTCACCACAAAGATGACAAGTTGAGTTGCAGACAGGCACAACAAAAACACATTAACTTGCAGCCAAAGCCTTCATCAGAAAAGAAATACCACACTCATTTATTCACACAAGCAAGCAGCACCTCTCTCTCTCTCTCTCTCTCTCTCTCTCTCTCTCTCTCTCACTCACTCACTCACTCACTCACTCACACACACACACACACACACACACACACACACACACACACACACACGACTGACTACCATCTCCCGCAGCTGCACCTCATCCTTTGTCAGGGTTTTGATTACCGAGCATCATGTCCTGAAATGAGGGACATCCTACACGAGATCCTTTCCACCCATCCTCAAGTGGTGTTCCGTTGCCCACCCAACCCCCACAACATATTAGTCTATCCCTATGCTACTCCCAATTCCAACCCCTTGCCACAGGGATCATATCCCTGTGGAAAACCCAGGTGTAAGACCTGTCCAATCCATCTCCTCCCCCTCCCCCCACTTCCTATTCCAGTCCTGTTGTAAGCTTACCCTACACCATCGGAGGCTGGGCCACTTGTGAAAGCTGCTGTATTATATACCAGTTCTGCTGCAACAATTGCCCAACTTTTTGAATCTCACCATCACACTGTGGCCAAGAGCAAAGTGAGCACCCTGTGGCACAACATGCAGCTGAACATAACCTGCTCGATTTTAATGGCTGCTTCACTACCTTAGCCAAGTGGATCCTCCCCTCCACCACCAGCTTTTCTTAACTGCATGGATGGGATGCCTTTCAGCACATTTTCCACTCACTGAATTATTCCGACCTCAGCCTACGATAACCTACAGTCCCCACACCTTTCACCCAACATTTTCCACACCCTCTGTCATAATCACATTGTGAGGGTATGAGATTTCCCAGATGTTCTATGTCCAAAGTTTTTGAAAATAAATCATTTCATTGATTGAAGGTGAAATCTTGTACCAATTTTGAATATAAAAGAAGAAGCTTTATTAGCAGAAGATCTATTCCTTTGTTTATCTGGAAAAAGTCATACAGAAGTTAAAAGTTTAATTATTTTGTAAGAAGACTTAGTAAGGAGCAAGTCTTGCTTTGAATGGTTTATTATTTTTGTCTGAGATATAGATATTGCCATCCCAAGAGCATTAAAGTGGTAATTGGCATCATGGCATGCAAAGTGATTGGAGACAGTGAAGAATCTTCTGCACAAACCATGATGTCAAGGAATACCAATGACTAGAACATTAAAAATGTAAATACTGATGTATGGATACTCCTGTTTTTTGCTTTGGAAGTTTGGCATAATAAAAGCCTTCAAGCAAATCAGAGTTGATGAGTTCTGGTTTTGATATAAATAGATTTCTTCTACAGATGTAAGAACAGTTTATTAATGATTCGGGGGTTCACAGACTTCTTGGAGCTGAATACCAGTGACAAAGTAATTTATAAACTAACTGAACCCTTGCAACGTCCTACCTATTTCCATCTCCCACCCTCTCTGTGTACACTCTCTGCCAACATCCACACCTGTGTTTCCCCTTCTTCACTCCTCTCCTTTTTTGCTCTTCATCCCCCCCCCCCCCCCCCCCCCCAAGTTTTGTGTTTGTGCTTTAGGTCATAATAGTAATTATATGCTTCACACATCTTGTGCATTTCAGTAAGCATACCTAGAAATGATGTAGGCAGAACTAAAGTGTTGGTCTATCACTAATGTCTTTCTGACCATATATTTACATTCAGCACTTGTCATTTAACTGTGTTAATGTTAAATTGTCATTTCCATATGTTTAAGTACTGTATTTTACTCTTAAAATTAGCCATGAAACAGGTAGTTTTCTTTGATGTTTCTAATTTCTATTGTGGTTGGCTGTTCTTTAGGAGACACGTGAGGAGCGAATCAGACAGTATCATGAAATTTCTGGAATGCCACCTGTCCTAGGAATGAGAGAGGGGTGTATTTTGCATGTTGAAGGCAATAAAGCTGTTCTTAAGGGATTATGTGGAGCAAAATTATTTAGTCCGTAAGTATTATCATTAGGGCACATTGTAACGTGTGTGCGTGTGTGTGTGTGTGTGTGTGTGTGTGTGTGTGTGTGTGTGTGTGGCATCATTCAAGACTATGTACCAAAATGCATATCACACACGATGTGGCTCATGGTTGTGCCTTGCTCTTGGTTGTACCTACAGAGTAAATGAATTTTCTCTGCATTTAGAATGCACACAAGATAATTTGATCTGTACCTGTGCAGATAGTGTTGTGGGGGGTGGGACAGCTGTAGTGGTGGATGCTCCATTGCGAATGGCGAGTGTGTGGTACGGGAAATACAGCCAAAGCTTAAATAACTTGTAAGCTACAGCTAGTGAGTCTGCCAACAATTGTACTAACCGGTTATGATAGAAAAATATAAAAACTGACAAAGATTAGCTTTCAAAATCAAAATTTTCTCACTAGAGTACCAAAAAATGAATATCTGCACAAACATAGGATCAACCAAAGCAACAGATATCTGACCATATACTGCCTGAAGGAAGTCTTATAATACCAAAAAGGGATAAAACTGTAGCAGAGCAGACGATGTTACTAACTGTGATGGTGACAATTTAAAATGGAGATAGCAATAAGAAAGCTCAAAGTACACTGGTCAGCAGATGACAGTCAGTTGAGGCAGCCACCCCTTTGGAACAAAGGGATAGAATTGCCCAGCGTTCAGTTCAAGCATGCACTTTTGTATGTGGGACACATTATTTGATACAAGCTCAACTCCTTCATATTTTCTATCATCTACTTCATATGTCAATTACCTTGTGATGTGGTGGTTGTGATGCAATGTGTCACAATCTTAATTACCAGCTTCTTCTGCTTTTCCTGGTATGCTTACTTATAGAGGTTAATCTAAATCCGTCCATGTGGTCTTGTGTCTTCCTCTGTTTCTTCATAGTGTTATATTTGTGTTCTATTTTGTTTAGTGACCTAACGTTCCATGGGGACATTTTATCTTTTCTGAGACACAACACCTTTTGCCTTTCCATTTGATGCAATATGTAAAAGCCTTAAAAAAAAAAAACTTCGAAGAGGATCATTTCTGAGCCCAATGCAATGCATAGGAAGCCCATTAGTATGTGTTATTAGTTAGCAAAATCTTTAATATTACATAGTCATCTTCGTGGCCATTATACAACTCTTGTATCAGTAAGAAGGAGAAGTTCTCGGAGAGGTGATCAGATCATTATTTCAGGCATGCAGAATATTTCAAGTACAGAATGAGTTGTCGCCATCAAGGGTACTGATGGACTGATGTCAGTAGCTCAAGCAGGTGCTCTTTATACGTATAGATTCCATCGTCAGTCAAGCATTTCATACTTTCTCTGCGTCTCAGTGCTATGCTTTGTTTGCTGTTATGTCCAACATTGCCAATGTAATTTGCCCCTCTCATTGTTTGACCATTTGTTTTTCTATTCTTGTTTTGTTGTGTAGTTTCCCACTGTTACTTATGCAGATTGGAGTCAGGATCTCGGGATTTACTGAGGTGGTACCGTGAACCAAGGTTAAAAGGGTTTGCCTTTATTTTAATTTCAGTTAGTTCTGTTAT
Source organism: Schistocerca americana (assembly GCF_021461395.2). NCBI lineage: Eukaryota > Metazoa > Arthropoda > Insecta > Orthoptera > Acrididae > Schistocerca > Schistocerca americana. The sequence goes on from NC_060123.1 coordinate 557,483,903, forward strand.
AAGGGACCCTAGAAGTTGGAGATTTGTGTCAGTACGATCCAGTTGAAATTGGTGGAGTCCCACAACTGTTGACTTGCCCAGTTGTCCTAAGTGTGTGTGCCATTGGTGTTCAGTGCTGTGTTCTTTCAAGGTTCTGACTGTTCAGCTTATGTATGATGAATAACACTGGCAAGGAATTTGGTACACTATCAACTCACAGAGAATGCAATTGTCTTTTATCCTGCCTTGAAGGTATTTAATCTAGGCTGGCAGGTGTAGTATGCATAGCATTTATGCTCTTCCAAACAATGGAAAGTTGAGGTTGGAGTATCGACAATATTATGAAGAGGATAGATTGATAGTCGCTTTAAAGGTGACATATTGAGTTGCTGACAGGCACTTTGTTATGCCTGTCTGCAACTCAGTGTCTTATCTTTACGGTGAGTAGAAATCTATCCTTTTTATAATACAGGTATTATGCTTTGCCGTAATACAACCTATTCTGCTGGACTCAGTGCAAGAATGTGGAAGGGAAATGGTCACTAATGGCTTCTGTTATCCCCACTGTCCATGAGTATAGGTCAGAGGCTGTCACAAATTTGTTACTCATGTATGATTACTGCAGAAATCATTTTTAGAGGTTCTATTTCAGCTGCTAAATTGTTACTGTCTGCCTTTGTATGAGATTTATGTACCTATGTCTTGAGAACACTGCTTCTATATGCTGGATAGTAGTGACTCTCAGCATGTAGATACACTGCCCAATTATACTGATGTGGCCACCTGTCAAAAGCCTGAATAACCATTTTTGCAGTGCAGACCACTGCAAGAAGTGCAGGAAGAGAGCCAGTGGGGTTCTGGAAGGTACTGAAAGGGTTACGGAGCCATGCCGATTCCAATGCTGTGGCGAGCTGCAATAGATTTCTTGGTTGCCCATGATACGAAAAGTCTGATTGAGGTGGTCCCTCAGATTGTTAACTGGCTTTAAAACTGGGAGTTTGGCAGCTAGGGGAGTATCGTAAACTGATCCTGGTGTTTTTCGTACCATGCACACACACACACTGTGAGCTGTGTGACACGTTGCATTGTCCTGCTGGTAGATGACATGCTCAGCAAAAACAAACTTCATGTAGGTTAATATAACAATGAAAACAATCAATTTTTGACAAAATAATTTAATTGGATCTATAAAAAATCTACTAACCAAGCGGCGGCAGAATACACACATACACACAAAAGGCAGTTGTAATTAGGCAAGCTTTCTGAGCCAGTGGTTCCTTCTTTACGCAGAGGGGTTGAAGGGGAAGGAAGAGGGGTAGGAAATGGACTGGAAAGGTCTAGGAAAAGGGGTGGATTTCAGGAAAGTCACCCAGAACTGCGAGTCGGAGACTTACCACACAGGATGAGAAGGAAAGATGGACTGCATGGAGGGGTGGAATGGTCGCCGAGGATAGATTCATACTTTTGTTGGTCCATTGTGTCTTCTAGAATGTTGAGATCAACCAGAGAATGCCATGAAAACATTCCCCGGATCATAAAACTTCCTCCTTTGGCCCGGATCCTTCCAGCAATCATTGCAGGGTGTTTGCTTTCAGTCCAGTGGAGCATAAAATATGGTTCATCTGGAAAGACCACCTGTCACCACTCATTTAATGTTCAGTTGCAGTACTGGTGTGCGAATTCCAACCGTCCGTTGCCTTCAATTAACAACAATCAGCACGGGCCCCTGAACCATGCACATGCTGTACGAGCCCCATATGTACCAATGTTTGCGAACGGTCATTGAGGAGAGACTGCTGATATCTCCTTTATTCATCTGGATGGTCATTTGCTCAAGAGTTACACGTCTATTCGCCCGTACACATCTCTACACCCCTGTCTTCTGTGGCCCATAGTGCATTATAGTTGCCCGGTACCAGTTTTTTATAGCACCATTTTGCCATGCACGGTATACTTTAACCACAGTGGCACATGAACAGTTTACAAACTTAACTGTTTTGTAAATGCTTCCACACTTGGTCCAAAGGCCAATGCTCATACGCCTTTGGACATCAAATAAACCTCTCCATTTCCACAATACAATGACCACACTGTTTTCCATATCCATCGACTTGCTTTATATACCCTCCACTGCTAGTGCTTCCACCTGCCATCTGTGAGTGATTATTGTATGTTGATGTTGAACATAGGTGTTAGTCACATTAATGTTGTTGGACCATCTATGTATCTGTATGAGTGGGTTTGTGGTATACACTATGTCACAGTGTGCTATCCGCTTTCCTCCTAACCAACATATCCAGAAATGGTAGTTTCCCTTCCATTTCCATTAAGAAAGCAATTTTGGGTTGTATTGAATTTAGGTGTAGGAAATCTTCTAGTTTGTCTTTCTCATGTGGCCAAATAACAAATGTGTCACCTAAGTATGGAAAGAATCAAGTTGACTTCCAATTTGCAAATTCTTGATCTGCTTCTTCAAAGCTATGTAGTTCCACAACAATGGCGAGAACCGGGCTGCCAGTGGCTTCCCATTGGCCTCTTCACAGTAGCCTCTACATGAAGAACTGTTCATTTTTTGCCTTTTTAGCGAGAGAGAAGCGTCACTACACTTTCCTATCGGCGTCATCTTTCTGGACATTTATTTCAACAATTAAGTACCATTTTAATGTAGCATTTCCCAAAGTAAAGAGACAAGAAAGGCATCAAGATCAAACACAGTGGATTACCAGTAAAATACTAGAACAGCGAAGGAAGCTTCAGGATGTGAGACGGATGGGCGAAGCTGAAAACTATAAAATGTTAAAAAAGAAGTATAGAAAAACAATAAGAGAAGCCAAAGCAAGAGCAATTGACACCACTAAAGCGAACTCAAAAAACAAGGCAAAGGCAGCTTGGAATGCAATCAATGCTGAAAGAAAGGAAAAAGATGGGTCAAACAAAGAAGAAGGTATTAGGTCAATTAAAATAGACAACACAGTGGTCACAGATGGTATGGAAATAGCAAACATACTGAATAATAACTATATCAGTGTAGTAGAAAACTTAAAATTGGAAAGAAATAGTCAAAAACAGAAGGGTATTATGGTACCAAAAAGATCATGCAGTACTATGTTCTTAAGACCAGTCACGGAAGATGAATTGTAGAAAACTATACAGAAACTGAAGTCCAAGAAATCGGCTGGTGATGATGAAATATCAAATCATGTAATAAAGCTGGTATGTGAGGAGATAACACCACCACTGCTGAACATAGCAAACTGTTCTTTCAGATATGCAATTTTTCCAGAAAAACTGAAGATAACGAAGGTAGTGCCAGTGTACAAGAAAGGGTATAAGGATGATCCCAACAACTACAGACCAGTTTCACTGATATTAGGTTTCTCAAAAATCCTAGAAATACTTATGTATACCAGATTAGTTAACTATTTGGACAAACATAACATTCTCATACCCTCACAACATGGTTTCAGAAAGGGTAAATCTACAGAATCAGCAATTGCCAGTCTAACAGAATACATTTTACAGTCCTTAGATGAGAAAAAGGTTGTCTCTGCAATGTTTTTGGATCTTTCAAAGGCATTTGACACCATTGACCATGAAATGCTGATACAAAAATTAAGCAACTATGGCATTCGGGGGCAACCAGGTGAATGGATAAAATCATACTTGTGCAACCACAAGCAGTATCTATCATTAGGAAACTCATACAAATCAGAAACCAAACCCATCAAATATGGAGTGCTGCAGGGTTCGGTAATGGGGCCATTGTTATTCAATGTGTTTGTTAATGATATAGGTGTTGAGGAGGAAGAAAAGAAAATATTGTATGCTAATGACATGACAATACTAAATAGTGACCAAAATATGGAACAGCTTGAGAGAAGAGTATACATATCTGCAAATGTCACAGCTCAATGGCTGTTGGAAAATGAACTGGTTATAAATCTAAAAAAGACTATGTATGCAGTGTTTAAAAACAAGGAAAAGGCTGTAGACATGAATTGAGAGGTTGATGGAACAAGGCTGGAAGAAGTAGAATCTGCTAGATTCTTAGGTATTCTTGTGGATAATGAACTGAAATGGAAAAAACATATTAATAATGTCTGTAAGAAACTGAGCTCTGTCATATTCTTAATGATGCAGCTATCACAGTATTCAGACAAGAACCTTCTGTGTACAGTGTATCATGGACTTTTCGAACCATGCTTACAGTATGGAGTGACTGTGCGGGGAAACTCAAACAAACAAGAGACAAAACGAGTGTTCACATTACAAAAAAAAGCAATTGGGACCATTTTAAGAAGAAAGACCTCTGAAACGTGCAGAAACTGTTTAAAGAATTTAGGTATCTTAACTTTTTCATCGTTGTATATATACAAAACAATAATGTACATCAAAAAAGGGAGTGAGGACTGGATTACAAATGCTAGTGTACACACCCCCAATACAAGAAGGAAGAATGAAGTACGGAGCATACCCCACCGACTGGCAAAGCTCGAAAAAGGATCCCAGTACTCTGGTATCAGACTGCTAAAAAGTCTGACCAAAAACCTGCAAGATAGTGTACTTCACAATGACTTTCCAATGAAACTTAAAGACTATCTCATTGAAAAAGAGTTTTACAGTGTTGCAGAATACTTATGCCATTAAATTTGTATATATTGTTATTCATTATCAGTGATGTAAAAATGTAAGCTAAAGGTGCAGAAAAATAAGTGATAAAGGATGTTAATACTTTGACATGTCCTATATTACACGTACATTTACTGTACACAATGTAATCTTACAGGATCAAATAAAAATTCAATTCAATTCAATTCAATTCAAGGTAAGGCCATGCCTAATAGGTCCGTCATCCAATTTCTTATCAAGCAGCTTCAGGGACTCTTCTAGAAGCTCCCATGCAAAGTATACAATGTCAAAGCTGGTAAGAATGATACTAAAATGTAGACTTTCACGGCCGGAAATATCTTGTCCATTATAATTATCCGGGCTGTTATGCTGTGGTCGGTTGATGAATTCTGTGGTGATTCCCGACGTTTCGTCTCCGACTGCGGGAGACATCTTCAAGGGGGTCCGTAGCTCGATGGAAGGTCCAACACACACAGTAGCGAGCCATTGTACAAAGTCCTGAATGTTGGGCCTCCAATGTTGCTGAAAATGGGGGAAAGAGGTATAGCGTTCTTATTAATTCTAAGATGTCCATATAACCTTGGCTACACCAGTCCTTGCCTATGTGATTTCTAAGTGACATCTTTAGGAATGCCAATTCTTGGAGAAATCTCAGCACTCTCATGGACCTTTGTCATCATATCTTTCCATAGTCTTCTCTTCGCAGGGTCATTTAGCTGGTGTTTCATCTTCTCCACATAGTGATCTTTTGGTAGCGATATTGTAGTGTTGCCTTTGTCTTCAGAGAGTATTAGTGTCCATATAAACTCCCAAACTAGGCAACAGTGCCCCCTCTTTTCTTGAGGCATCTCCATCTGACCACCTAGGCTGCTTCATTAGGAAGTCTAGAAGTGACATGCTTCACTGCATCTACTAGACAGTGTATTGGTGTACCATAGTTCTGAAGCAAAGTTGAGGCCCTTCTCTAGGATTGTTCAGGCATTCTCGTGTAGTTCCATGTTTGTTAGGGTGGTGACAAACCTACCTGGTCCTCTATTGAAAAGTATCTAGAGTGAACTGTGAGAAATACATTGATGAAATGAGTGAGCTGTTGAAATGAAATGATCATGTAGTATTATTGGCTGGCAGACCCCATCTGGAGTTGTTCGGCCGTCTGGTGCATGTCTTTCTATTTGATGCCACTTCGGCGGTTTACACACTTTCAAGTACAAAACTGAGCTATTCAGACGTGGCCTTGCTTCCACCTATTTTCTATCTTTGTTGGAAAGTGCTATGGACAGACCAATGGGGTGACCTGCCAATGAGACCGTAGGTATAAATGATACCCATTCCAGCTTTCTGAAATCAGTCCATCAGCATTCCTAATGACAGTTCATTCTGTTGTGGAAATATTGTGTGCGTGTGACATGATGATCTGGCCATAAGCCTTAGAACTTTTCCTGTATAATATACACCAACAAAAACCTGAACATTCATGTTTCTGTAGAGAAGCAGTGGTTTTTGTTAAGAGGAATTGAAAGTTCTCTTCTGCAGCATGAATCTCTCAGGGATTTTTAATGAAAAGATAAAAGAATAATGTAGCACAAAAAAATGGAAACCAATTATCCTCCATTATCACATTATGTCACAATTTTCATGTTTTAGCCTTAGGTGTATGTAAAATTGGCAGATATTACAAAAGTGTGAATAGTGTGATGTCACAGGCCTATTTCAATAGTACCTGCATTCTCAAAGGTAATAGAATGCATCACGTACCAACAACTATCATCTCACTCTGAGAATCTAGGAATAATTAATGCTACACAATACGGGTTTAGGATGAATCTGTCGACCATTGATGCAATCAACACGGAAGTCAGTTACATCCTCAAAGTTTTTGAGAACAAAGGCTTCGCTCAGGTCTCATTCTGTGACCTAAGCAAGGCCTTCGACTGTGTTGAGCACACGCCACCATTAGAGAAACTAGAATTCTACGGCATCAAAGGAAACAGTCTCAGACTATTAGAAGCTTATCTCAACAACCGTAAACAGGTAGTTTGTGTTGGTAAGGAAATGTCAAACATAGAAAATGTTAAAGTAGGTGTGCCTCAGGGATCTGTACTGGGGCCCTTCCTGTTTCTGATAATGATCAATGACCTCCCCTCGTTTATTAGATCCACCACAGTATTGTATGCAGATGATACAACTTTTCTTCATAGCAGTAACAATCTTAATGATCTTAAAACCTGTGCTGAAAATACACTCACTCATGCGGCATATTGGTTCAGAGCAAATGGTTTCCCGCTAAATGAAAATAAAACTCAGCAGATAATCTTCACTCTAAGAGACAAGCCACTATCTGATGACCCTAGTTCTGTTAAATTCCTGGGAGTTTATTTAGACGAAAAGTTATCCTGGGGCCAATATGTAAACTACACTCCTGGAAATTGAAATAAGAACACCGTGAATTCATTGTCCCAGGAAGGGGAAACTTTATTGACACATTCCTGGGGTCAGATACATCACATGATCACACTGACAGAACCACAGGCACATAGACACAGGCAACAGAGCATGCACAATGTCGGCACTAGTACAGTGTATATCCACCTTTCGCAGCAATGCAGGCTGCTATTCTCCCATGGAGACGATCGTAGAGATGCTGGATGTAGTCCTGTGGAACGGCTTGCCATGCCATTTCCACCTGGCGCCTCAGTTGGACCAGCGTTCGTGCTGGACGTGCAGACCGCGTGAGACGACGCTTCATCCAGTCCCAAACATGCTCAATGGGGGACAGATCCGGAGATCTTGCTGGCCAGGGTAGTTGACTTACACCTTCTAGAGCACGTTGGGTGGCACGGGATACATGCGGACGTGCATTGTCCTGTTGGAACAGCAAGTTCCCTTTCCGGTCTAGGAATGGTAGAATGATGGGTTCGATGACGGTTTGGATGTACCGTGCACTATTCAGTGTCCCCTCGACGATCACCAGTGGTGTACGGCCAGTGTAGGAGATCGCTCCCCACACCATGATGCCAGGTGTTGGCCCTGTGTGCCTCGGTCGCATGCAGTCCTGATTGTGGCGCTCACCTGCAAGGCGCCAAACACGCATACGACCATCATTGGCACCAAGGCAGAAGCGACTCTCATCGCTGAAGACGACACGTCTCCATTCGTCCCTCCATTCACGCCTGTCGCGACACCACTGGAGGCAGGCTGCACGATGTTGGGGCGTGAGCGGAAGACGGCCTAACGGTGTGCGGGACCGTAGCCCAGCTTCATGGAGACGGTTGCGAATGGTCCTCGCCGATACCCCAGGAGCAACAGTGTCCCTAATTTGCTGGGAAGTGGCGGTGCGGTCCCCTACGGCACTGCGTAGGATCCTATGGTCTTGGCGTGCATCCGTGCGTCGCTGCGGTCCGGTCCGAGGTCGCCGGGCACGTGCACCTTCCGCCGACCACTGGCGACAACATCGATGTACTGTGGAGACCTCACGCCCCACGTGTTGAGCAATTCGGCAGTACGTCCACCCGGCCTTCCGCATGCCCACTATACGCCCTCGCTCAAAGTCCGTCAACTGCACATACGGTTCACGTCCACGCTGTCGCGGCATGCTACCAGTGTTAAAGACTGCGATGGAGCTCCGTATGCCACGGCAAACTGGCTGACACTGACGGCGGCGGTGCACAAATGCTGCGCAGCTAGCGCCATTCGACGGCCAACACCGCGGTTCCTGGTGTGTCCACTGTGCCGTGCGTGTGATCATTGCTTGTACAGCCCTCTCGCAGTGTCCGGAGCAAGTATGGTGGGTCTGACACACCGGTGTCAATGTGTTCTTTTTTCCATTTCCAGGAGTGTATATTAGTAGTAGGCTATCTAGAGTAATTTATTTATTAAGACAACTCAGAAATTGTGTACCTGAAACATACATCAGATCATCTTATTTTGCATTTTTCCAAAGTATAATATCCTATGGCATTATCTTGTGGGGTAACTGTAGTCATATACATGACATCCTATTATTGCAGAAGAAAGCCTAGGGATAATTACAAATTCTTCACATAAGGCTCACTGCAAACCCTTATTTACTAAACAAAGAATTATGACTGTAATAAACCTCTATATATACAATGTCTTAATCTTTTCGAAGAAGAACCTAAAAGATGTGAAACATAGAGAAAATGTACATTGTTACAACACAAGAAGCATCAAACACATATACACGCCTTACCACAGACTATCAAAATCAATAAATAGCTATGAAGTCACAGGGCACAAACTATTTAATAAGCCGCCACATGCCATACAGGATCTTCCTGAACATACATTCAAAGAAAGACTGCATGAATGGTTTATTGCCCACCTGTTCTATGATATCAATGAATTCTTCAACTGTAAAATGCAGTAATCCAACAGATGACCCACTGTACATTTATTGTAATATAAGCTAAAATATTTCAGTAGTCAGTACCTTATCACACTGTATTATAAATTGTAACTTCATTTGACGTTGTCAATTGCTGTAATGGCCTAAAGACAATAAAATCTTTATTATTATTATTATTATCATTATTATTATTATGTCATGACCTGAAAATAGTTTGAAAGCGCCTCTGTTGCATGTAGCAGCAGACGAGTCCAGGAAACCACTTGATCGACAATATGTAAGCCTTGCATTCAAGAGTACAACAGTTCAAGTCTCTGTCCAGCCATGTAGGCTTATATTTCCCATGATTTCCCTTAATCACTCCATGCAAATGCCAGTATGGTTCCTTTGAAAATGACATTCCCAATTTCATTCCCCAACCTTTTGTAATCTGAGCTTGTGCTCCATCTGACTGCACTATAGACAGCATGTTGAATTCTAATCTTCCTTCCTTTAATATTTAAGGTGTACTTCCCAGTTTGTATCTGATATTCAGATAACAACATACTAACATATCTGTGTTGATTATTTTCACGATGTACAGCAGCTGCAGAACCCAGCATGAACAAACATAACCTTTTCTGCAACTGCTGGTTTGTCAGAGCTAGGCATTCCATAGAGTTGAAAGGCATATTATTGATACAAGGGAAGTTGGGGAGGCAACTGGACCCTCTGAAACACAGAATTTACAGGCAGTGACCCACAGCTGACAAGCATACATTGCCAATGTGATTTTAATGTAAGCCATGATGGGGACTCTTGTTTAGAAATTACATGACATTTGGTACAGGAAGTGCATTTCACATACGTGTATTACAAGGCTGATGGAAATTTCAACAGGTTAGTGGCTTTATCAAATAATAGGCAAATGGTTTCACAGTTGTTCTTCATAAATTGATCAGAATGAATTCAGCATAGAAAATTTTTTTTGTTAAGATACTATATGTTTGTTGAAATGTATTCTGACAAATCCTATATCACAAATGTGATCATTGGGATGATAATAGATAAATAAATAAATAGAATTATCACTTGACACCAATACATCCCTGTCAGTACGAAGACTACAACTAGTCAAGTCAGTAACTTATTAAAAGTCCTTATTAAAAGTTAGTGAATGAATGTGCTCTGATGGCCACCTGTAACTTAGATTAATCGACGATGATTCCATCTGCATACATGAGGTTCTATCCGTGGTGACTGAGAAGTTGAAACAGATCTTTTGTGTCATCAAAAATGTAGCATGTACTGAATATATTTAAAAATGTAGTTGAAATGAATGGGTTTGGCCTACATGTCCCAGTCTTCCTTGGATACACGGGGCTGAGGAAATGGCAGTCACATGGCCAATATAGTTGTGTGTACATATTTCAAGTTCTGAGCAAGTAAGTACTTCAGTTGTTGCTGCCACTACTAAGACTGTATTTACTTTTCTTGCTGTTGTGCTTGTAGTTGATGCTGCTCCTGTAATTGCTGTTTCCACATTATTAATGGAAACGAATTAAAAAGTGTGGATCCTTCAGTGTCTTATTGAATGTATGAATGAATGGTGAGTGTCACCATCCTGTTCTTGCGTGCAGTGTGTCTTGTGGTGCACTAGATCTAAAGGCATTGAATGCAAGTAACAAATTCATGGCATGTTCAAAGGTATGTTTTTATGTACCACAGAGTTTTATTTTTATGCAGATTGTATTGCCATTTTTAAAAAAGAGTATTAATTTTACTTTCAACCTAAGATGGCAGGAACAGCAGCAGAAGATAAATGCTCATAGATGGATGAAGAAAATGGAATTTGAAAAAAGAAGGGTGGAAAATACTCAGGCATTGCATATAGTCATTCATTGTTACTATCTTTTTCTGTTTCCTCAGTGGTGGTATATTTGGCTCTCTCTGGAGAAAGAAAATTTTGTTAGCCTCAGTGGGATTTCCTCTTTCATTGTCTTCCGTATTACAAACTGTAATATTTTTGTCAGTGACTTACTATTGGTCTCCTCACAACGATCTGTTGCTTCCTGTTCACAGGGGTGAAGAACAAGTATGATTTCCTCTCAGATATATGTGTGTTTGTTTTCCCCTTCTTCAGTTTTCGCTAGTATTTTTATTGCTGTTTTCTCTCTCTTCACTCCAGAGGAAAATATTTGATTAAAGAGACATGTATCTACATTTCTGCTTTTGTGTGACTTTTATCTTAGTGCTTATAGCTTTCTTATTCTTTGTAGCCATGGTTTTGTACCTCAGATCAATTGTTCATTGCGTCCAATAATTCTCTTTTACTCTTGAACTGTTTCAGTGCAAAGCAGCCTAAAGAACTGGATGTTGGAGCAGACGTTAGTTTCCTGCTGCAAATTTAAGTTTATTCTTCAGCTCTTTACCCCTCTTATCAGTGCAGGAACTGTAAAGGAAATGTTAATGGAGAAGATAAGGATATCTACTTGCACCAATTAACAACACGATTATAATAATAAATGTCTTGGTGGAGAACCATGTTATTTTACATGATAGTTTGTCATTGCAGCATTTTAATGTCTTACTTAATAATTGCATGACTTAAGTTTTATACCTTATTTGATGAAAACACACACAAACATTCAGCATTCAAATACAAATTTTTAGATCAACAATGTTGTTGATATTCCGACCTGGAGTTCCCATTTTTTTTTTTTAAACTTTTAGGTCAGGAATATTCATCTTAAAATGTAACACCACCATAATAAGAATGATGTTTTGTTCAAAAAGATTTCAGGACCTTTCATACACTATGTGAACAAAAGTATCCAGACACCCCCAGAAACATACATTTTTCATATTAGGTGCATTGTGCTACCACCTACTGCCAGGTACTTTATATCAGCAACCTCAGTAGTCATTAGACATTGTGAGAGAGCAGAATGGGGCACTACGTGGAACTCACGGACTTTGAACGTGGTCAGGTGATTGGGTGTCACTTGTCTCATAATGTCTGTATACGAGTTTCCACACTCCTAAATAACCCTGGGTCCACTGTTTCTGATGTGATAGTGAAGTGGAAATGTGAAGGGACACATACAGCACGAAAGTGTACAGGCCGACCTCGTCTGTTGACTGAAACAGACCGCAGACAATTGAAGAAGATCATAATGTGTAATAGGCAGACTTCTATCCAGGTCATCACACAGTAATTCCAAACTGCATCAGGATCCGCTGCAAGTACTATGACAGTAAAGTGGGAGGTGAGAAAACTTGGATTTCATGGTCGAGTGGCTGCCACACATCATCTCAGTAAATGCCCAACAACGCCTAACTTGGTGTGAGGAGCGTAAGCATTGGACAATTGAACAGTGAAAAAATGTTGTGTGGAGTGACGATTCATGGTACACAATGTGACGATCCAATGGCGGGGTGTGGTTGTGGCGAATGCCCAGTGGATGTCATCTGCTAACGTGTGTAGTGCCAGCAATACAATTCTGAGGCGGTGGTGGTATAGTGTGGTCATGTTTTTCATGGAGAGTGTTTGCACCCCTTGTTGTTTTGCATGGTACTATGACAGCGCAGGCCTACATTGATGTTTTAAGCACCTTTCTGCTTCCCACTGTTGATGAGCAATTCGGGATGGCGTTTGCATCTTTCAACATTATCAAGCACCTGTTCATAACGCACGGCCTGTAGCGGAGTGGTTACATGACAATAACATCCCTGTAATGGACTGGCCTGCACAGAGTCCTGACCTGAATTCTACAGAACACCTTTGGGATGTTTTGGAATGCTGACTTCGTGCCAGGTCTCACAGACCGACATCGATATGTCTCCTCAGTGCAGCATTCCATTAAGAATTGGCTACCGTTCCCCAAGAAACCTTCCAACACCTTATTGAACATATGCCTGCGAGAGTAGAGGCTGTCATCAAGGCTAAGGGTAGGCCAACACCATACTGAACTGCAGCATTACCAATGGAGGCCACCATGAACTTGTAAGTAATTTTCAGCCAGGTGTCCGGATACTTTTGATCACATAGTGTGTGTCACTGAATCTAGTCCACCATAGAGCAGGATGAACAATTTTACTCTGCATCCCAGTTTTGCATTGTAACTTGCACTGGAAAGCAGCCTATTACTTTTTATTTGTGATTTATATGCTTCTCTAGGGTATTAATTATTACTTTTTTAGTAACTGCCCATGCTGTACTGTGTGTTCTTTTCCATTCTGTAGCACCAAAAGAAATGTGCTGTGAACCCTTGGTTGGAGGGCTTTCAACTCCAAGTAAGCACACGTGTCAGCACAAAATGCACGCCTATAAATGTTTACTAATCTGGTAAAGTTAGTTAATTATATGCTAGGATTTACTGAGCATGAAGCAACACTCAGTCCTCAGGCTATCCTCCTCATTAAATAGGTAACATCATTATTGACATACATACTTATAAGCAATGTCTTTTTTTTTGTGTGTGTGTGTGTGTGTGTGTGTGTGTGTGTGTGTGTGGTCTATTTTTGACAAAGGCCTTGTTGACCAAAAGCGTATTTTGTGACAGTCTTTTTGTTGTGCCTATCTGCTACTCAGCATATCTGCTGTATGGTGAGTAACAACTATCCTTTTCATGATATTGATACATACATCCAGCTACAACAACAACAACAACCACCACCACCACCACCACCACCACCACTACGATCAACTTAATAGAAGAACTGTAAGTATTTTCTGTGAGCGTTCACTAACAGTGAAGTGAGACAATATCTTGAGTGAATCTAGATGCACAGTTTGTGGTTTCTACTGTACATACTCCCATTTGCTTTATTTTAAAATATATCAGTACACCTTGGCCTGTTTAGAGTCTGCCATGTATAAAGTGAATTCTGGGTATTGGGTGAATACCAGATAAAGTAGAAAGACAAGATGATTTTATTCAACAATTTAGTACATTTTAATTATCCGTAGTGATAAACTGCACATAAAGAGTAATGCTTATATTAAAAACTAGAAATTATACCTTAATACTGGAAGTGTAAGAGTTAAGGTAATGTAAAAATAAACAATTCGGTAATAGTAGTAGTAATAATAATAATAATAATAATGTCTATTCATCCTCTGATCATTCCATACACTGGCATAAACAAGACATATCTGAAGAGATATACGATATAAATAATGTAGATATATCTAAAAACAAAGATGATGTAACTTACCAAACGAAAGCGTTGGCATGTTGATAGACACACAAACACACACACAAAATTCAAGCTTTCGCAACCAACGGTTGCTTCACCAGGAAAGAGGGAAGGAGAGGGAAAGACGAAAGGATGTGTGTTTTAAGGGAGAGGGTAAGGAGTCATTCCAATCGCGGGAGTGGAAAGACTTACCTTAGGGGGGGAAAAAAGGACAGGTATACACTCGCTAGCGAACGCGCGCGCGCGCCCTCACACACACACACACACACACACACACACACACACACACACACACACACACACACACACAAAAGCAGACATTTGTAAAGGCAAAGAATTTGGGCAGAGATGTCAGTCGAGGCAGAAGTACAAAGGCAAAGATGTTGTTGAATGACAGGTGAGGTATGAGTGGCGGCAACTTGAAATTAGCGGAGGTTGAGGCCTGGTGGGTAACGGGAAGAGAGGATATACTGAAGGGCAAGTTCCCATCTCTGGAGTTCTGACAGGTTGGTGTTAGTGGGAAGTATCCAGATAACCCGGACGGTGTAACACTGTGCCAAGATGTGCTGGCCGTGCACCAAGGCATGTTTAGCCACAGTGTGATCCTCATTACCAACAAACACTGTCTGCCTGTGTCCATTCATGCGAATGGACAGTTTGTTGCTGGTCATTCCCACATAGAAAGCTTCACAGTGTAGGCAGGTCAGTTGGTAAATCACATGGGTGGCTTTCACATGTGGCTCTGTCTTTGATTGTGTACACCTTCCGGATTAGAGGACTGGAGTAGGTGGTGGTGGGAGGGTGCATGGGACAGGTTTTACACCGGGGGTGGTTACAAGGGTAGGAGCCAGAGGGTAGGGAAGGTGGTTTAGGGATTTCATAGGGATGAACCAAGAGGTTACGAAGATTAGGTGGACGGCGGAAAGACACTCTTGGTGGAGTGGGGAGGATTCATGAAGGATGGATCTCATTTCAGGGCAGGATTTGAGGAAGTCGTATCCCTGCTGGAGAGCCACATTCAGAGTCTGATCCAGTCCCGGAAAGTATCCTGTCACAAGTGGGGCACTTTTGTGGTTCTTCTGTGGGAGGTTCTGGGTTTGAGGGGATGAGGAAGTGGCTCTGGTTATTTGCTTCTGTACCAGGTCGGGAGGGTAGTTGCGGGATGCGAAAGCTGTTTTCAGGTTGTTGGTGTAATGGTTCAGGGACTCTGGACTGGACCAGATTCGTTTGCCACGAAGGCCTAGGCTGTAGGGAAGGGACCGTTTGATGTGGAATGGGTGGCAGCTGTCATAATGGAGATACTGTTGCTTGTTGGTGGGTTTGATGTGGACGGATGTGTGAAGCTGGCCATTGGACAGATGGAGGTCAACGTCAAGGGAAATGGCATGGGATTTGGAGTAGGACCAGGTGAATCTGATGGAACCAAAGGAGTTGAGGTTGGAGAGGAAATTCTGGAGTTGTTCTTCATTGTGAGTTCAGATCATGAAGATGTCATCAATAAATCTGTACCAAACTTTGGGTTGGCAGGCTTGGGTAACCAAGAAGGCTTCCTCTAAGCGACTCATAAATAGGTTGGCGTACGAGGGGGCCATCCTGGTACCCATGGCTGTTCCCTTTAATTGTTGGTATGTCTGGCCTTCGAAAGTGAAGAAGTTGTGAGTCAGGATGAAGCTGGCTAAGGTAATGAGGAAAGAGGTTTTGTAGGGTGGCAGGTGATCGGTGTGAAAGGAAGTGCTCCATCGCATTGAGGCCCTGGACGTGCGGAATATTTGTGTATAAGGAAGTGGCATCAATGGTTTCTGGGGGTAACAGATTGGGTAAGGATTCCAGGCGTTCAAGAAAGTGGTTGGTGTCTTTGATGAAGGATGGGAGACTGCATGTAATGGGTTGAATGTGTTGATCTACATAGGCAGAGATACGTTCTGTGGAGGCTTGGTAACCAGCTACAATGGGGCGGCCGGGATGATTGGGTTTGTGAATTTTAGGAAGTAGGTAGAAGGGGTTTGTGAAATTTAGGAAGTAGGTAGAAGGTAGGGGTGCGGGATGTCGGTGGGATCAGGAGGTTGATGGAGTCAGGTGAAAGGTCTTGTAGGGGCCTAAGGTTCTGAGCATTCCTTCTCACTTAAATAGCTTTCAGGGTACCCAACTATGTTGAAACAATGAAAACGAGCAGCAGCAGAACTATTCTGTATATGAAAGACAGAGCAAACCAACCACACATTCCTGAACAATGCCCCATGTCATTTATTTCACCATTGATATCTACTTTCATTAACCTTATTGTTCATTTGTTAGTTCTCAGTGATTCTTTTGTAAAACTTGCATTTCCCAGAAAATAACACCATACCACAACAGGCTGTAAACTTTTAAATTCTAAGCACACAGTACTGTTTCAATGCTAAGCACTCCTTAAGCATTTTCAAGACATAACTGTATTAAATCGACCTTTTATTAACTAGTTGAACATGTTTTCCTCCCTTGAATGGACATAAAACCAAATACTTACAAAATTAGTGTAAGTTATTTGTTCAGCACTTCAGCCCCCTAATCCTAACAGAGTGCAGTTTCTGGCTTTTGACCTTATTTCTCTAAAGCACAACCATGCTATTTTTTTCTCATTTACCACCATGAAAACATCTCTAAACCATCTTTATGCTTCTTCTGTTGTCATGGAGACATGCTTTAAATCAGTTTCATTCTTTCCTTTGACAAAACGGCTAGTATCATCCATAAACAACACCCTCTCTGCTGACAAAATTTTGTTATCTGCTACATCATGGGAACAACTGAAGAGTCCCACTTAGTATGCTGCTGATAAGTGATAGGTTAAATTATTTATTTATAAAATCAATACTAACACAGAGTGTAACACAGAGCCTTGAAACAGGCGTTAAGCAATTTTTTATCATATCCTGATAAATAACATTTATTTCAGGACATATTTGTACCATCTGTTACCTTCAACAAAAGATAGCACTTTTAATCTCTTTTACATAACCATGCGGATACCAAATTTCTGTAATTTCCTACACAGTGATTAGCGATTAGTTTAAATGCTTTAGGTAGTTCTGGACATAGCCCTCAGTTTAATTCATCTTTGTCTGTAGCATTCAGGATTCGCGTCAACATGCATGACCTTGTTTCAGTTATTTTTGAAAAGCTGCTAATAGTGAGACTGCTCTGTAGTTCTGTAGGTAATGTATATCATCCTTTTTGTGAAGTGGCTTCACTTTGACTGTTTCAAGTTTGTGCGAATATTCCTGCACTAAATGATACATTAATTGTATCAATTTTGCTTGAATTTTATTTAATGTCCTTGTATGGGTCACCATCAGGACAATATGATGATTTATTTTGTAATTTACTGGCTGCAACTCTCACTTCAGTTATAGCCAGTTGATGCAAAAAAACATTTTTCATTTTGGGCAACTTTCACATTATTGACTGGGCATTATATTTTTCAGTTACATTTTGTGCTACATTTGTATAATCATTAAATATGTTAACATTTAGACTGCCGATCCTGTCATTTGATGTGTTATTTTTTCCTGCCTTTGAATATGAAATCATGTATATTAACAGGCTCATTTGTCTTTCATTTATTTATTTATTTGTATTTTTTATTTATTTATTCATGTCCCATAGACCCAGGTAGTGAGTGGAATCACCAGGATATGGAAAGTGCCAAACTGTACAGAGTTCTGATATAACATTCATGACAATCGCAATACAATGGAAATAAAATGTCAGTTACAGAGCATATACTGAATTAATGGAAAATTGTGATTTGTTTATTCGTCCAAGAATCATTTTAGTACATTAAGGATGATTAATATTTACAAGGAGGAAAGTTATGCTAAATATTACAATAAATAAATATATCCATACAAAAACCAAATTTTCACTTGTCTATGATACAGCCCAAAATAA
Organism: Schistocerca americana; assembly: GCF_021461395.2. Taxonomy (NCBI): domain Eukaryota; kingdom Metazoa; phylum Arthropoda; class Insecta; order Orthoptera; family Acrididae; genus Schistocerca; species Schistocerca americana. Next base: position 557,501,988 of record NC_060123.1, read on the forward strand.
TAATAGAGTGGTAATAGTTCAAACTTAACATACACTTAAGAAGACAATAAAGACGAAAAAAATTATCAAAATATTTTATAATTTTCTTGAGTGCAACAGCACAGTTGTGTTTAAAATAGAATTTCTGACATAAAATTAATCAAAACTAGTTTCAAAACTATATTAATGTTAGAAGTGACTGAAAAGATGGAAAAACATGACAAAGACATTGTAGTTTGTATCACAATCATGTTTAGATTTGATATCCTGACACAAAATTAATCAGATCTAGTTCTAAAATGTTTGTAAGTTTCACACTGATGTTCATTTTGTCTCAAAAATTCTTCAACCATATAAAAAGATTTCTGTATTAGCTACTCTGTAAGAGTTTATTTAGATTTGGGCAATTGTTTATGAAGACAGCCAATATATGATGGGAGAGCATTAAACATTTAATGCTGGAGTAATAAACTCCTTTTTGAGCTAGATCAAGACCTTTCAGTTCAATATGGAGACTGTTTTTCGTTCTTGTATTGTGGATGTGACATTTGCTGTTGTCTTTGTGAAGAGAAAAGTTATTACACAGAATAGTCAGCGAGGAAAAAAAAAATGTGTTGTGAGGTGCTGGTAAGGATCCCCATCCTTCAAAACAGGTATCTACAAGAATGCGCATGGTGTACACCATACATTATACTGAATTATTATTATTATTATTATTGCTTTTTTCTGAAGTGCAATATCCTTCCCCCTGACAAGGCTGGCTCCCCCATAATATAATCGCACGTGACATTAATGAATGAAAGTAGAAAAAGTAGGAAGCCTTAATGGTATCTACTGCAGCCACTGAAGCGATAATCCATTCATCTGTAGAACAATCGTTGTTGAGCTAAGCCTTAAAAGATGAAGAATTTGGGCTAACCAGTTACATTTGCTGTATATATAAGCACCCAGGAATTTTGTGACCTCAGCTTTCTGTACATCTACATCCATACTCCGCAAGCCACCTGACGGTGTGTGGCGGAGGGTACCCTCCGTACCTCTATCGGTTCTCCCTTCTATTCCAGTCTCGTACTGTTCGTGGGAAGAAGGATTGTCGGTATGCCTCTGTGTGGGCTCTAATCTCTCTGATTTTATCCCCATAGTCTCTTCGCGAGATATTCGTAGGAGGGAGCAATATACTGCTTGACTGTTCGGTGAAGGTATGTTCTCGAAACTTTAACAAAAGTCCGTACCAAGTTACTGAGCGTCTCTCCTGCAGAGTTTTCCACTGGAGTTTATCTATCATCTCCTTAACGCTTTCGCGATTACTAAATGATCCTGTAAGGAAGCGCGCTGCTCTCCGTTGGATCTTCTCTATCTCTTCTATCAACCCTATCTGGTACAGATCCCACACTGCGGAGCAGTATTCAAGCAGTGGGCGAACAAGCGTACTGTAACCTACTTCCTTTGTTTTGGGATTGCATTTCCTTAGGATTCTTCCAATGAATCTCAGTCTGGCATCTGCTTTACCGACGATCAACTTTATATGGTCATTCCATTTTAAATCACTCCTAATGCGTACTCCCAGATAATTTATGGAATTAACTGCTTCCAGTTGCTGACCTGCTATTTTGTAGCTAAATGATAAGGGATCTATCTTTCTATGTATTCGCAGCACATTACACTTGTCTACATTGAGGTTCAATTGCCTTTCACTGCACCATGCGTCAATTCGCTGCAGATCCTTCTGCATTTCAGTACAATTTTCCATTGTTACAATCTCTCGATACACCACAGTATCATCTGCAAAAAGCCTCAGTGAACTTCCGATGTTATCCACAAGGTCATTTATGTATATTGTGAATAGCAACGGTCCTATGACACTCCCCTGCGGCACACCTGAAATCACTCTTACTTCGGAAGACTTCTCTCCATTGAGAATGACATGCTGCATTCTGTTATCTAGGAACTCATCAATCCAATCACACAATTGGTCTGATAGTCCATATGCTCTTACTTTGTTCATTAAACGACTGTATTGTTGATTCCTACACTTCGGGTCAATTTCATCAAGGTATCTTTGTGGTTTATGGAACCTTATACACTGAAAATCCAAAGAAACCGGTACACCTGCATAATATCATGTAGAGCCCCCATGAGCATGCAGAAGTGCCACAACATGATGTGGCATGGACTCGACTAATGTCTGAAGTAGTGCTGGATGGTATTGACACCATGAATCCTGCAGGGTCGCCCATAAATCCGTAAGAGCACGAAGGGATGGAGATCTCTTCTGAACAGCATGTTGCAAGGCATCCCAGATATATTCAGTAATGTTCATTTCTGGGGAGTCTGCTGGCCAGTGGAAGCATTTAAACTCAGAAGAGTGTTCCTGGGGCCAATCTGTAGCAATTTTGGACATCTGGTGTGTCGCATTGTCCCGCTGGAATTGCCAAAGTCTGTCAGAATGCACAGTGGACATGAAAGGATGCAGATTGATCAGACAGGATGCTTATGTACCTGTCACCTGTCCGAGTCATATCTAGACATATCAGGGGTTCTATATCACTCCAACTGCACACACCCCACATCATTACAGAGCCTCCACCAGTCCCCTCCTGACATGCATGGTCCATGGATTCATGAGGTTGTCTCCATACCCATATACATCCATCTGCTCAATACAATTTAAAATGAGACTCGTCCGACCAGACACTGTGTTTCCATTCATCAACAGTCTGATGTCAGTGTTGATGGGCCCAGTTGCAGCCATCAAGGGTACACGAATGGGCCTTCGGCTCCAAAAGCCCATGTCGATAATGTTTCGTTGAATGGTTCAGACGCTGACATTTGTTGATGACCCAGCATTGAAATCTGCAGCAATTTGTGGAAGGGTTGCACTTCTATGATGTTGAACGATTCTCTTCAGTCGTCATTGTTCCCGAGCTTGCCACACCGATGTCAGAATTTGATATTTTACCTGGTTCCTGATATTCATGGTACACGCTACCTCAGAGATGCTGTGTCCCATCGCTCGTGTGCCGACTATAACACCACATTCAAACTCATTTAAATCTTGATACCTGCCATTGTACCAGCAGTAACCAATCAAACAACTGTACCAGACACATATAGGCGTTGCCAATCACAGTGCCATATTCTGCCTCTTTACGTATCTCTATATTTGAGATGCCTATACCAGTTTCTGTTGCACTTCAGTATATAATGCTTTGAGTGCGAGACTCTTTGAAGAAATGCAGTTTAATATTTCAGTGAAAACTTTGTTCGCAGTTTATTCAATACTATTTTCTTACAATTTGTCAGTGAGAATTGTGGTATCATCATCATCATTGTTGGTTAGTTTTCTGAATAAATATTGAAAAGCCAAAAAAATGGCTGGCTTTCTAAAGAACAGCAAGGTTGGGTGGCCAGCCGTTGAAGTGTTAACAATATATGTGAGGTCTTCAACAGTTCTGCCAGCACTTTTTATTATGAATTTATTGTGTCTTACTTTCTTTCAGCCCATATTGGTATTTATAACTTTTCGGACTAATTTTGGAATTTTTTCCTTGCTGAATAATTTATTCATTTGCTAACGTTTTGGCTGATGCTGTATCTTTCCTGTGTCCCTTTCTGTACTTCTAACATTTTATTTCAAAGCCGCTTTATTAAGCTTTCTGTGAGTTGGTTAATTCCTCATGTTCTGTGTTATCCGTGTATTCAACTTCCATCTGCTCAATACAATTTAAAATGAGACTCGTCCGACCAGACACTGTGTTTCCATTCATCAACAGTCTGATGTCAGTGTTGATGGGCCCAGTTGCAGCCATCAAGGGTACACGAATGGGCCTTCGGCTCCAAAAGCCCATGTCGATAATGTTTCGTTGAATGGTTCAGACGCTGACATTTGTTGATGACCCAGCATTGAAATCTGCAGCAATTTGTGGAAGGGTTGCACTTCTATGATGTTGAACGATTCTCTTCAGTCGTCATTGTTCCCGAGCTTGCCACACCGATGTCAGAATTTGATATTTTACCTGGTTCCTGATATTCATGGTACATGCTACCTCAGAGCCAAAAAAATGGCTGGCTTTCTAAAGAACAGCAAGGTTGGGTGGCCAGCCGTTGAAGTGTTAACAATATATGTGAGATCTTCAACTGTTCTGCCAGCACTTTTTATTATGAATTTATTGTGTCTTACTTTCTTTCAGCCCATATTGGTATTTATAACTTTTCGGGCTAATTTTGGAATTTTTTCCTTGCTGAATAATTTATTCATTTGCTAACGTTTTGGCTGATGCTGTATCTTTCCTGTATCCCTTTCTGTACTTCTAACATTTGATTTCAAAGCCGCTTTATTAAGCTTTCTGTGAGTTGGTTAATTCCTCATGTTCTGTGTTATCCGTGTATTCAACTTTACCATAATGTTTATTGTATTAAGTGGGACTGCAACATCAAAGCCGTATTTATAACTACAGAATGCTTTTTGGACATCAACTTGGGACACTTTCCCAACATGAAATTAAAAATTCTATTGTTGAGTGTATTAAGGAATCTCTTGTGTCATAGTTGTCATTTATCTTGTAGAAATATCAAATAATTTTTAAGCGCAAGTTGCCTTGTAATCTAAGAAACCAGTATCTGTCGCCTCAAAATCATAACTACATACTTCTTGCTTCACTCTCCTGATCATGTCTGGTGTTGTTTTGTGCTAAATTGTAAGATATTAATAAGGCAACCAGTGCTATAGATCTCTTTCAGTACATCCAGTTTGAAATGTACATTGGAATCACCAAGCACTGTAGTGAATTTTGATTGAATTTGCATGTCACTTAAAAGGGTTACAAAATTTTCTAAAAAACAAAGAAAAAAAGTCTGTTGCTTATCTGTATACAAACAGCCCTTTTTAATGCATTTCTCATTTCATTTTATGTTCTCTGATTTACAGCCCCCTTTTAACAAATTACTGCAGTTAATTAACATAGTGATAAAAGAACAATTGAAAACCACTATAGAGCAGCAAGATTTCACTCATTCAAGCAGGAGAAGATAAGAGTAATGGAAAGGAGTAGAAGGTACACTCAGTGAAAACCCTAATTTATCCGCACCTTTTACTAATGAAGAAATGAGCGAGGCTATAAACTCACTGAAAGTGAGAAAGGCAGTAAGATTAAATCATGTGTATGCTGAATTTTAAAAAACTGCAGCTCACCCCCGTTTACAAAAAGGCTAAAAAGGATGCATTTAATTACAAACTAATTTTGGTAACACCCATCTGTTGTTGGATCATAGAGCATACTTTAAGCATTATAATTATGATGTTCCTCAAGGAAAATAAACTTCTCTCACAGAAACAGGTTCACTGATGCTGCTGCTGATTATGGGAGAAAATCATTGTTCAATAATTGTGAGTAAATGCAGCAATATTTGGAATATTTTTGAGTTTTGTGTTGGATAAAAACTCTCATTAAATGTGGATAAATGTAAGATAATGACCGTAACAGAAAGGAAGAAACAGAAGGTACAGTGTCTGATTACTAGTGTAGTTGTAAAATTCTTAAGCCCATCACATTGGTCGAATATGTGGGAATAATTCTCAGAAGCAAAATGAAATGAGACAAACGTTTGAAATAAGCAGCAGTGAAAACGAATGAAAGATTGTTCCCTGTGTTCTGAGATTGAAGTGCATTTGTAAAGTAATGTGCATACAAGATGTTAGTGCAAACAAATTACAGAGCACAGCTCCAGCACTTGGATTCCTTGTCAAACACGTGTGTCAACAGATGCCGAAAGAATTCAGAGACGGGCTGCAGGGATTGCAATAGATCTGTAATGCCAGCAATAATCAGTAAATTTAAATGACAATCTATTGAAAAAGTCTACTCACCATGCGGCAGCAGAACACACATGTAAAAGATATTATATATGCGAGCTTTCGGAACCAGTGATTCCACCTCCTGGGGCAGAATGGTTGATAGGGAAGGAAGAGGGCGAAGGAAAAGGACTGGTGAGGTTTAGGAAAACTGATTGAGTTCAGAAAAGTCACCCAGAACACCGAATCAGGGGAGACTTACCGGATGGGATGAGAAGGAATTTAGGAGTCTTTGTTTTGCCTCTACAATACCTTCAGAGCACAAGAAGTAACAGTTGATTCATTGTGATGGTTGGAAATAATAATGGATTTTATAAAATCATATGATCAAGAAGCTAGGGCAGGAAATTCTTAATAGCTGATGGAAAAAATAGTCTGTGAGCTGTCATCTATACTGATGTATCTATAAGAACTATTATAAACATTTGAAAATAGGGTGTATCTGTTACTGAATCCTGTCTTTGTACTGTGCGTAAAAAAACATCCAAGATGAGTAATAAAAGTTTCACTATGATAATTGTGACAGTGATGTGGTAAAAGACACTATAAGACATTTACACTTATGAGGAGCACAGAGCAAGTGCCACGACCCAATTTCCAAGAAACTTCACTCAGTTGAAGAGGAATCAAAATAAGCAAACACATATTTCCACTTACCCGTAAATATTTCACCATTTCTGAGGAAATGAAGTCAAAGTTTTGTAGGTAATTTGTGTGCCTTTTAGTGAGCAAACAGTCCAACTGAAATGATAGCACAGTGTCTAGTGGCGCAGCTTCACTGTTTAATGCCCCTTTTTGAAACCCAGTTATTATTTTTATTTTTGTTTTTCATTTACAGTTACCTACCCATGTCCATAGAAAATTACTAGATGAATGTTTTCCAATGTATATTAAAATGACACTGTCCTTATTCGTCTACTGACTGTATGTCCGGTGAATGAATTTTAAAAAGAAATAAATAAACAAATGGAAAAAATATTTGAAATTGATTTGGATGATATTCCTGTAGAGTATCTTGAGTCATAACAACAGCAAGTGCCAGTTCTCAGAAAAAGGGTCCATTATTGGTGATTTGCTGCGAAATTATAGCCAACATGTGAAATCTTCAGCAGTATTGATGACGTTTCTCTCCCTGGTGAGTTTTATATGAAGAAATGTCATGGCAATGTATGTGCCTGCCTTTGCATGATGCTTGTGGTGTTCAGAATTTCCATTTTTCAAAAGTTTCTACAGTCGCTATAGCTGTATCGTACTACTGGCGCATGTGAGTGCACCGAGTGTCGTGTCATTATGCATGTGTTCTTAAATGAACCGCTATCTGTTTCAGTGTGGGCCAGCCACTAGAGAGCCATTGGTAGGAAGTGCGTACATGGCATGATCTCTGCCCCGCTGTCTACCGGCGACTCACGCCTGTACGCATGCGGAGCAATGCTGACTTGCACTCGCTATGCTCTTTTAGTTTGTACTGCTCACATCAGTTGTTCTGTGTATCGCTTATGTTGCACCGTCTGTGTGTTTTTGTTTTGTCTTGTTGCTTGTCACAAGAGGCTTAGGTCTGTTATTGCTCAGAAGTTTATGAGTGAGACCATATTTGTGTCACTTGGATCAGTTTCATGTATTACTTGGTTATTACTGGTACCATCCAAGAGACTGTACCAGATCATCGTGACAAATAAAGATACGAATAAAATATAAAAATTACGACTTGATATTAGAATGAAATATAAGCTCATGAGAATTTAAAAAGATTTTTAACCCCTGAAAATACCATACACTCATATATTATATAATAAATGTATGACACTTATTATGAAACCCAGTTGTAATTTTACAATTAATGTACCATCCATGAATCACCTAACTTGATAAGAAAAGTTTGTGTAAATAAAAACAATAATCACGTTTTCAACATTGCGCATAAAAGTGAGAGGCTGCTATGCTAGCCACTAGGCCACCACTTTGGCTAAGCATATCCTGCACTAAAAGGCATCTAAATTACATTGCGAACTTTGATGGTCATTTTCTCAGAAATGGTCGATTCTCTATGGATAAACCGAGACACATGTTTGTTTATTTTAACTCCTCTTCCATTGAGGGAAGTTTCTCAGAAATTGGGTTATGAGACTTGCCATGTTCTCCTTGATAGTCGAGAAAAGATTTTCTAACAGCACCGGTACTTCTCAGAGCAGTCGTGAAAAGAATCAAATTTCCATGTTCTATCAATACAGTAAGGAGATAGTTGCATGCCATGGGTTATACGTGCTAGAGGGATAAAGATTTTGATTGAATGCCCAAATGTTGTTACTTGGTGAGTGGAACACATGAGGAGTGCCAAAACTTTCCATTCCCAGGACAGAAACATTGTTTATTTGGAGGAATATTGAGTGGACAGTAATATCGACCTACGTTTAGTAAATCTGTCAGAGCAAAACTATTATGGGTGTCACTGCAAACAGTAGCTCATCAAATATCCTTATAATTGTTCATGCATATAAATCTGAAAACAAAGATGATGTGACTTACCAAACGAAGCGCTGGCAGGTCGATAGACACACAAACTAACACAAACAAACACACAAAATTCAAGCTTTCGCAACAAACTGTTGCCTCATCAGGAAAGAGGGAAGGAGAGGGAAAGATGAAAGGATGTGGGTTTTAAGGGAGAGGGATATCTCCATTCACACATATCACATATCCCTATGAAATCCCCAAACCACCTTCCCTACCCTCTGGCTCCTATCCTTGTAACCGCCCCTGGTGTAAAACCTGTCCCATGCACCCTCCCACCACCAGCTACTCCAGTCCTGTAACCCGGAGGGTGTACACGATCAAAGGCAGAGCCACATGTGAAAGCACCCACGTGATTTACCAACTGACCTGCCTACACTGTGATGCATTCTATGTGGGAATGACCAGCAACAAACTGTCCATTCGCATGAATGGACACAGGCAGACAGTGTTTGTTGGTAATGAGGATCACCCTGTGGCTAAACATGCCTTGGTGCACGGCCAGCACATCTTGGCACAGTGTTACACTGTCCGGGTTATCTGGATACTTCCCACCAACACCAACCTATCCGATCTCCGGAGATGGGAACTTGCTCTTCAATATATCCTCTCTTCCCTTTACCCACCAGGCCTCAATCTCCGCTAATTTCAAGTTGCCGCCACTCATACCTCACCTGTCATTCAACATCATCTTTGCCTCTTCACTTCCGCCTCAACTGACATCTCTGCCCAAACTCTTTGTCTTTAAATATGTCTGCTTGTGAGATGTCTGCTTGTGTCTGTATATGTGTGTGTCCGAGTGTATACCCGTCCTTTTTTCCCCCTAAGGTAAGTCTTTCCGCTCCCGGGATTGGAATGACTCCTTACCCTCTCCCTTAAAACCCACATCCTTTCGTCTTTCCCTCTCCTTCCCTCTTTCCTGATGAGGCAACAGTTTGTTGCGAAAGCTTGAATTTTGTGTGTGTGTTTATGTTTGTTTGTGTGTCTTTCGACCTGCCAGCACTTTCGTTCGGTAAGTCACATCATCTTTGTTATATATATATATATATATATATATATATAGTTATAATAGAGGGAAACATTCCACGTAGGAAAAATATATCTAAAAACAAAGATGATGTGACTTACCAAATGAAGGTGCTGGCAGGTCGACAGACACGCAAACAAACACAAACATACACATGAAATTCAAGCTTTCGCAACAAACTGTTGCCTCATCAGGAAAGAGGGAAGGAGAGAGAAAGACGAAAGGATGTGGGTTTTAAGGGAGAGGGTAAGGAGTCATTCCAATCCTGGGAGCGGAAAGACTTACGTTAGGGGGAAAAAAGGACGGGTATACACTCGCGCGCACACACACACACACACACACACACACACACACACACACATATCCGTCCACACATATACAGACACAAGCAGACATATTTAAAGACCAGTTGAAATGAAAATGAAAGATAAAAATATATGGGGAGAGATAAGGGTGAACTAGAAAGTAACTGGAGATCTGGTATGAAAAAAGGCGAAAAAGTGTTGGTTAAGTTGATCCTGTGGTGAACTTGGGTTGGTAGACAGCTATGTGCATGAAGGTTAGGTGGTTGTGTTGCCGCTAAAACACGTTAAAGGACGGAGAAATTCGGGAAAATTTCGAAAAAACGTGTAAATGTATTAAAAGGAGTGGTGTTGTGGTGAAAGATTACGAAAATGGGGCTAACAGTTGTCTGACAAAGAAATAATGACGTTAAAACCTGTGGGGAGCGGCTAAAAATGATCAGTGATGTGCGAAAAACGGAAGTGGAAATAAAGTGAAAGTTATTAGAACTAGCCGAAATGGTTGTTTAATACGTGATTGCAGCTGTTATTGAACTAGAAACGGTGGATTTTATAGCAGCGGTAGTGTTGAAAGCGGAAAATAACAATTTTTTTGGTTATGGTTTGGAAGTGGGTTACGTATTATTGAGTATATATAGGCGGGATAAAATTGTATTACGGTAAAAAGGGGAAGGTGAATACAAAGTGAGACTACTGGTAAAAACAGAAAGAGAAAATAAGACGAGAGGAAAGATTTCGAAATGTAACAGCGACAATAACAAACGTAATTGTTGGGTTCAAATTAATGATATGGTTATAATAGAGGGAAACATTTCACGTAGGAAAAATATATCTAAAAACAAAGATGATGTGACTTACCAAATGAAAGTGCTGGCAGGTCGACAGACACACAAACATACACACAAAATTCAAGCTTTCGCAACAAACTGTTGCCTCATCAGGAAAGAGAAAGACGAAAGGATGTGGGTTTTAAGGGAGAGGGTAAGGAGTCATTCCAATCCCGGGAGCGGAAAGACTTATAGTGTCGCATGTGTGTTCCATGTTCAGATCAGGTAAAATTGCTCACCAAGGCCTCAATGTGAGTTCTGTAATGCTCCTCAAACTACACTGTGATTGTGGCCTTATGATATGAATAGTTATCCTGCAGGAAGATAGCATTTTTGTCAGGGAAGACATCCTGTGTGAAGGGATGCAGGTGGTCCCCAATAAGGTTCACATAGTCTGCAGCTGTCAGGGCACTGTAGGCTATGGTTCTGTGGAAGCCTGTAATGTAATGCTGTCCCCCTAAGGTAAGTCTTTCCGCTCCCGGGATTGGAATGACTCCTTACCCTCTCCCTTAAAACCCACATCCTTTCGTCTTTCCCTCTCCTTCCCTCTTTCCTGATGAGGCAACAGTTTGTTGCGAAAGCTTGAATTTTGTGTGTATGTTTGTGTTTTTATATATATATATATATATATATATATATATATATATATGGAGTGGAACTGATTTCTAGAGCTGGAAAAGCCAGCGCAGATTATCCCTGGCAAATCAGTGGATAAAGGGTACTGGAAAAATTGCTCTACCCAAAGCTAGTACCCTATTATAATTGTTGATGACACTTGTTATGCTCCCTCACAATATAGTGTTAAAATTGGTATGGTCAATTGGTGCAAAATAACAACATATGAATTAGCAAAAAAATGAAAATTGAATTGAATCAATAATTTAGGCCCTGAAAGTAAAAGGAATGTGTAGGTGCAAATAAGAGACAAATAAAGCAGTTGAATCTTTAACTGGAACTGATTTGAAGAAGTTTGATGAACATGTCTCCAAAACATAGAATCTGTCTTTTGAAAAAGGGCAGATTGATAGGTGGTACCATAAACTAAATTGTTATTCGATCATGACATCAATAACTCTTCACATTTTGATATGGTTTAACAATTGGATTGTAGTGAAAGGATTGAAGAAATTAACTGTACTGGTTTCTGAAGAACTAGCAACTTAAGCAGAGATAAATTGCAGGATGATGATTAAATGTGACTATATCTGTCAATCACAGTATTTAATATAATGTTTTTGGTCCTTCAGTGGCACATACACTGGTGAGCCAGAATGGTATGACTATCTGCTTAATAAAAAGCTTGCCCACCTTTAGAATGCAGTACAGCAATGATTCTGCATGGCATACATTTGACATTTCTTTGATAGGTCCCCAGAAGCGTGTGATACCAGTTCTCTACTTGAGGGTCATGCAATTTGCATAAATTGTGGGCTGACGGGGTGTAAGTGTGAAGCTCATTCCTTATAGTGTCGCATGTGTGTTCCATGTTCAGATCAGGTAAAATTGCTCACCAAGGCCTCAATGTGAGTTCTGTAATGCTCCTCAAACTACACTGTGATTGTGGCCTTATGATATGAATAGTTATCCTGCAGGAAGATAGTATTTTTGTCAGGGAAGACATCCTGTGTGAAGGGATGCAGGTGGTCCCCAATAAGGTTCACATAGTCTGCAGCTGTCAGGGCACTGTAGGCTATGGTTCTGTGGAAGCCTGTAATGTAATGCTGTCCCGTACAGCCTCCATCTTTTTATGTTTTTAGAAGTCATTTGTCTGGATGATGTATCCAGAAACGACTACCAACAAGGTGTAATAAGAAATGTGATTCATCCGACCAGGTGACATGTTTCCCTTAATCCACAATCCAGCCTCGATGATCCCATGCTTGCTGATATTGTAATTAATGATGCCATTGGGTCAATATGGGAACACATGTGGGTCATCTTCTGTAAAGCCCCATATTCAACAATTGTTTGCTCTGAAACACATGTGGATGCACCAGCATAGTACTTTGTTGTTAGATCTGTTACAGATAGCTGCCTATCCTGCTTTACAGAGTGGGCAAGACTCCATCCTCTATGTTCTGTGATAAGGTGTCGACACCCATCATTTTGTCACCTACTCTTTGTTTCACCGTCCTTCAGCTGCTTTCTACGCATTCATACAACAGTAGCATTTGACTAGCCAACCAGCTTCGTCGTGTCCCAGATGCTCATTCCCATGTGCCAAACCTTAACAATCTGCCTTGACTCAGTCACTTGTATTTCCCCATCTGTGGCACATATTGTCACTGGAATGGTGACTCATTCATATCTGTTCCATTTGTGTACTTTCCTTACCGTGTCGTGTGCACGCAACACTACCAGGTGGTATTATATCTCTGGGGGCAGTGTCATACTATTTTGGCTCAGCACTGTATGAATGGAGAGAACTATATGGCTGATGAAGCGACTGTTCCTCTTTCCTCATTTTTTGTATAAAGCAGGATTAGATATGAGACATGTCATTGTGAAGTGATGTAATGGATACATGGTTTTTGTGATATTGTGGTTTAAATGTAATACGTATAATGGAATTAATAAGAAGCAATTTACAATTTCAATACATAAACTCAAGGTATTTTCTTTTAAGTTATTTATGTTATCATAAGATCCAGAAGGGAATAGCAGCATCTACACAAATAAAAATTACTTCTCTTAAATTCGTAGTCATTACACAACTTGTGCCTGGAAAATTCTTAAGGTTCGTACATAAATAATAGGCCACATTTAACTGCTTGCTGTGCAGACAGTTCACTAGGGAAGGAAGGAACAATGGTAGTGGGGGGAATCCCCTTGCTTGTGGGTTAGCACAGTAGGGGAGACATAGTGCTACAACTGAAGCATTCAAATGCCTATGTCGTAGAACTTCTAAGCTACAGCTTGTGAGTCTGCAAAGTATCATATTAACAGTGTGCCAATGCGACCAATAATTAGATAAGTCAACCTCATAGTGGTTATGGGCATGTTGCCTGATAAGCTTTGTTAAGTATCAGTTGTTATTTAAATATAGAAGAATTACAGAATCTGTGTTTTGTGACTTTGTAGTGAGATAGTTTAAGTGTGAAAGCTCTCTTACAGCCCTTGCCTCCCTCTAATCAGAAAAGAAGTCAGTGGTCTAATATGTAGCACAGCATAGCAGGACCACAACATCCAGGGAAAACAAGACGATGACCAGGAAATTCAGAAAAGACAGTGACTGTTATTAAGGGGCCTTCACACGCTCAATAATATTGTTAGACTGTTAATATATTGATCAATTGAGGGCACATATTGTCAGTCCTAGAAATATTGATGTGCAGTACTGATGGACCTCAAAATCTTCTCAGTATTGTCAATACATGCTGAATGTGTGAGATCAAGTATTGACTGACAAATATGTGAAGTGCCACAGGGCTTGGTTGGTCCCTTAATTTTCCTCATCTTTAATGGTCTGCCATGCTTTATGACACAAAAAGTGCACTTCACCCTGTTTGCTGATGATACGACCATTATGATTGAGAAATCACCCAACTGCAGCCTAGAGAATACTGCAACCACTGTATTCAAAGAAGCTCTGAACTGGTTCACTCCCAATGATTCGTCACTCAATGTTAACAAGACTCAATTCGTTCAGCTTCAAACAGAAAATAAAAAACAGTAATATAATGAAATAAAATGTTGGGGACAAAGATATATTGAGAGTTGTGTCTTCCATATTCCTGGGATTACATATCAATGACAATCTAAATGGTCAGGTCACACCAAAGTCCTATGTAAAAGACTGAATTCAACAGCATATGTCATTCACTCAGTTTCATCTGTTTATGGAAACAATTAAAGCTGCATGCCTAGGATATTTCCATTCACTTATGACATACAGCATCATATTTGGAGTAACCTGTCACGAACAAACAAAGTCTTTATTGCGCAGGAAAGAGTCATCAGACTTACATTGGTTGAATTACGGTGAACAACTTTCTGAATTCTTTTGTTTAAGTATGACATTAACTGGTTGGCTACACCAACAGTTCCATAAAACCTCAATTTATCTTGGAGAATATTATGATTTACACAATCAAATGCAATAAATAGGCCACCGAAAATACCAACCAGTGTTATTTTGTTCCTTAAGGCTTGTAAAATTTATTAGTGAATGTGTAGATGGTATTTTCAGTGGAACAACTCTTCTGAAATCCAAACTGTTATTTACTGAGGATATTATTGTTGCTCAGGTGGGGTACTTTACTAGAATACGTAACCTCAAAAATTTTGGAAAATGATGTCAGTAGTGAAACAGGCTGGTAGTTATTGACATCTCTCCTATCACCTATTTAATAATGGTTTTAACAAAGGGATATTTCAATGTGTCTGGAAAAATGCCCTGGGTTAGTGCTGCATTGCATATTTCAGATAATATAAGGCTCATTATATGGGAACAAATCTTTATTACACTGTTGGAAACCCATCAAATCCAGATGAACTTTTATTTGGAGACAATGAGCTGTATAATGTAGCTAATTACTGGAGGAGAAGCTGTTGATGCAACCATACGATTTGTTTTTAGAGAGTTGCTTTTTCAGAATATGCTGTGACTTTTCTTTGAACTGCTTGTCTCTGTATTTTCTACAACATTTAGTAAATGATTGTTTCACATATCTACTACTTGTGAATAAACATTTCTAGCCCTTCCTTTTAACCCAATAGTAACATTATCCTGTTCCGTGGCCTATTGTCCTTTAACTTGTTGCACTATATGGAATATAGCCTGAAGTCGGTCACCAGGATTACAGGTTTCTGACACAATGTGCATGTCCTTGATTTTTAATGACTTTTCATAGTAATTCAGAACAGCTTTTGTGATGTTCAACTGTTACATTATCCTTACTTTTATTACCAACAAATACACTTCTGCTTCTTAGGTGTGAACTACCATATTGTACTGCTGGATCCAATCCTTGAACGTATTGCACCTGGTGGGCGGAAAAAAGCCGTTATGTTATCACCAGGAAATATGTTTGTGCCCCAGTGTTGCTCACTATGGGTCAAATGTATCTGGCTTGTCAATATGAACTTCACATCAGCAAGTATTCATATCACATACAAAACTCAGTGATTTCATCAGTCGGCTGAAGAAGCTGAGGCAGGAATAGTCCAGAGTTGTGGTCACTTTTGACATCATCTCACCTTTCATTCGAGTCCCCTTGGAAGACTCCATAACATCTAGAAGTTCATGGAAGACTCCATAACATGTGGAAGTTCAGTACTGAGCTGACACACTTTACAGACATCGACCTGCTTTACTTTCAATGGATAATACTGTGAGAAGACTAATGGAATAGCCGTGGGCAGTCCCCTTCTGCCAGTTGTAGCAAATTTGTTCATAGAGTACTTAGAGTCCAGTGCACCGGAAACCTCTGAACTAAAGCCTATTTGTTTCTTTCAGTATGTCAACGACACTTTTGTGATCTGGCACATGGGCCCAAGAAACCACATAAATTCTTAGAAGATCTGAATTCTATCCATGAAAGTTTCCAGTTTAACATGGATAAGGAGAAGATGGCAAACTTCCTTTTCTCGACGTCCTTCTTCAGTGTGGGCCCGGAGGCTTGCTTGCCCACAGTGTATGAGGCTTGCTTGCCCACAGTGTATGATGTATATTGTAAACCGGCACACACAGATTTATATATCCATGCCTCCAATATCTGCCATGTTATCGCTTGCAATGCCATTGTTTGCGCCATTATATGAACCACTTTCTTCCAAAAAAAAACTACGAATTCTCGTGATTTCTGCAGCGTAGGGGTCAGTCATGTTGTTCACTTTTTTTTCGTATGGCAATACAGCGACAATATTTTATATAAGTACAACAATATGTAAACGAAATATATAAAACAAATAAATGTGTAAATAGTACATGTGTAAAAAAAACAAGCAATAGCACAAAAGGATAAACTACAAACACTCAAGACAAAATAACTACACGTTAAAAGCTTGGCAAGCCTGACTAGGAACTCATTCATATATTTAAAGCTCAATATCTAGATTGCACAGCCAATCCAAAGCAGAGGGTTTCGCATATATAACCTCAGAGACAGGTCCGGCGTATCTTCTTAAGGGGCATTCCCCAATAATATGGCGGACGTTCTGTTCTGGTGCTCCACAGTCACAGGCTGGTGAGACGCACAGACCCCACTTGTACTTATATGCATTGCATCTTGCATGGCCCGTTCTGATACAGTTTAATTAGTACAGATACATCTCTTCAGGTCAAAGCCCGGTAATTCCAGAGTAGGATCTTGGATACTTTGTTTATTAATTATTAATATGCAAAGATCAGCACATTCCTCAAACTGGGGAACTATCAAGAATGGGGTTCCACAAGGGTCGCTCTTGGGTCCTTTGTTGTTCTTAATATATATTAATGACTTGCCATTCTATATTCATGAAGAGGCAAAGTTAGTTCTCTTTGCTGATAATACAAGTATAGTAATCGCACCTGATAAACAAGAATTAACTGATGACATTGTCAGTAATGTCTTTCAGAAAATTACTAAGTGGTTCCTTGTAAATGGACTCTCACTGAATTTTGATAAGACACAGTACATACCGTTCCATACAGTAAATGGTATGCTGCCATTAATAAATATAGACCTTAATTAGAACCATATAGCTAAGGTAGAATATTCAAAATTTTTAGGTGTGTCCATTGATGAGAGATTAAATTGGAAGAAACACATTGATGATCTGCTGAAATGTTTGAGTTCAGCTACTTATGCAATAAGGGTCATTGCAAATTTTGGTGATAAATATCTTAGTAAATTAGCTTACTACGCCTATTTTCACTCATTGCTTGCATATGGCATCATATTTTGGGGTAATTCGTCACTGAGGAATAAAGTATTTATTGCACAAAAGCATGTAATCAGAACAATAGCTGGAGTCCACCCAAGATCATCCTGCAGACATTTATTTAAAGATCTAGGGATATTCACAGTAGCTTCTCAGTATATATACTCTCTTATGAAATTTGTTATTAATAACCAAACCCAATTCAAAAGTAATCGCAGTGTGCATAACTACAATACTAGGAGAAAGGATGATCTTCACTATTCAAGATTAAATCCAACTTCGGCACAGAAAGGGGTGAATTATACTGCCACTAAAGTCTTTGGTCACTTACCAAATAGTATCAAAAGTTTGACAGATAACCAACAAGTATTTAAGAAGAAATTAAAATAATTTCTCAATGACAACTCCTTCTACTCCAAGAGGAATTTTTAGATATAAATTAAGAAAAAAACCAAACAAAAATTATAAAAAAATAATAAAAAAGTTGTTATATTAACTTAATTATGTTGTTAAATTTACTTAATTATGTCATGTATTGGAATATTTGACTCGTTCTACATCATTACAAAATATCGTATTCATGATACATGGAACTAGTATTAACCTAATCTAATGTAATCTAATCTAGAATCATTCCAAAAGTGCCGCCATTGCTCCTTGACGTCAGGTTGATCTTCTTGTGTATTAACCCATATAGGCTTCCATGACTTCAAACGGGTCGATGGTATTTCGTTTAAAACATCATGGATTGGTAGATTCTGTGAGTAATCTGAGTCATGAATTTTTGACCACTCTCTTGCTGCTGCTTCTTGCCTTCCCAATTGTGGAGGTGGAATATTGCTTAGAGTATGCAGCCAAGGGACTGGGGTGGATTTAATAGTACCCGTTATTATCCTCATACACTCGTTCAACTGGATGTCGATTTTCTTAGTATGAGTGCTCGAATGCCAGACAGCAGAGCAATATTCGGCAACAGGATATACCAGCGCTATTGGGGCAGTACGTAAGGTGAATGCTTGAGCTCCCCAAGCCGAGCCAGCCAATTTTCTCAGGATGTTGTTGCGACTCTTTAGCTTTTGGCTTACGTTTCCTAGATGTTTTTTGTAAGTCAGGGAGCGGGCTAGTGTTATGCCAAGGTACTTGGGGTTGAAGTTGTGTTTGACTCTTTGATCACAGAAGTTCACATTCAGTTCCTGGTGGGCCATTTTATTGTTCAAGTGGAAAGCACACACCTCAGTCTTGGTTGGATTAGGGCAGAGTCGCCATTTTTTATAATAGAAATACAAGGACTCCAGATCTTCTGAGAGTACGTTTGCTCCTTCCCCAAGTGTTACAGTTTGTACAACTAATGCCAAATCATCGGTGTAGCAAAATTTCCTGCTGACTGTATTTGGCAAGTCGCTAATATACAAATTAAAAAGGGTTCGAGCCAACACAGATCCTTGAGGAAGGCAATTTTTTATTTTATACGATTTGCTGGTGTTGTGGCCGATGCTCACTTTGAAAGACCTGTTTGTCAGTATGTTGTCCATTAAGGTTGCCAGTTTTAAACTAGGTATGTGTCTCTTGAACTCAAGCATAAGACGCTGGAGCCACACAGTGTCGTATGCCGACGACAGATCAACAAAAGCTACACTTGACTTCATCCTGTTCTGGAATCCGCTTTCTATATATGATGTTACGGCTAAAACTTGTTCGCAACAGCTGCGTTTGTTTCTGAACCCTGCCTGATATGGAGGGGTTATTTCATCCACGATGTTCTGAATTCTATTATGTATTAAGCGTTCCAACAACTTAAAGCATACACTCAAGAGGGCGATGGGACGGTAGCTAGTTGGATCTTCTGGCAGCTTTCCAGGTTTAAGGGTTGCTAGCGTGTGGGCTATTTTAAATTGTGGTGGGACTATTCCAGTGTTTAAAATGTTGGTGAAAAATTTTCTTAACCACGCTTTTCCATTAGGTCCGAGGTGTTTTATAAAT
The DNA here is from genome assembly GCF_021461395.2 of Schistocerca americana. Lineage (NCBI taxonomy): Eukaryota > Metazoa > Arthropoda > Insecta > Orthoptera > Acrididae > Schistocerca > Schistocerca americana. The sequence continues at coordinate 557,521,326 of NC_060123.1, forward strand.
TCTGGGAATATACCGTCCAATCCCGCCGCTTTGCGTATTTTTAAGGTCTTTATCGCACCCTTGATTCCTTCTTCGCTAAATGGTGACTAAAGCGATTTATCGTCATTCAGAGTTTTATCAAGTTCTTGTAGTTCTTCTTTAATTTGTTGTTCACTGATCTCATGATACACAAGTAAATGCATGCAAACTCGAAGTTATGCCAGAATTTTAAGAACATGCAACTAGTGTCATGTAACCACAAGGCTGCAGAAATATTACAGAAAGCAGCGATGTAGAGAAGAGTAGCATGTTGCATCTACAGCGCTGTTCTAGGTGTACCTATCATTGTACTACAATACAAGAAACTGGTATGATGGCTATACCCATCATTGCATGTTGCTGGTTTAATGGAGTTATAGGTAGTTCATCATGAGGCTATAGGACGCAAAAGAATCAATTATTTTTAATCGAGTATTTTCTTTAAAATAGTCCTAGAAAGACTGCTGACCAGCTAGCATGTGCATATCTCTGACTTCACAGCGTACTAAAAGCAGACTGCGAATGTTTCGTTCATAAAGGACAAAGTGCACAGCCGATAGAGGGGTGCACTTGCTCAGCCCTGAGAACGAGAATGAGTTTCTGCACAGGGGTCAAGTTATCTTGGGCGAGCTCTAAAGAGAAAATTGGGTAATTTATCGAGTCCTTAAATATCTATAAGGGTTACTTCCTGCAGAATTCCTCTATGCTGCAGAAACATTGGTCTATTAAATATGCCTTCAATCTGACATTAAAACTTGATTAATTATTCAGAGATTTAATTTCGTGAGGACTGAAAATCATTTTTTGTTAATGTGATACTCCCTTCTGAAAGAGGCTAGTCTTTACTTGTTCAATTACAAAATTAGTTTTTTTGCCATCGTTATGATTGTGGAACGTTTGATTTCTGATGAGCGAATTTCAATTGGATGAGGGGACTTTAAAAATCTTCAATTAAAATGAAAGTCTCTTCAGTTCAAAAGACAAACCACCAGACATAATGATAAGTGATATTTATAAGATCATCTTCCATGAGTGTAATTGTTGCTATACTGAACAGACCTGGAGGGCAGTCAGCATTAGGCTCAGAGTAAACTATAGAACATGGTGATTGAAGAAACCAGATTCGTTGTTCGCCAAACATTGTACAAATCGAAACCACAAAATATGGTACAGTAGATATAGAAGTCCTACACATAGAGGAAAAGGTGTGAAGTCCAGCCAGTTAGAAAATTTAGAATTTAAGAAACACATTTATTACTGAATTCAATTATTTGTCTCTTTTAGACAGTATTGCAGCCCCTACTTATAAAAAAATAACATCATTCACATAACAAAATTTAATTGCTGTGCGCTACTCTACTCCAGTGTACGAGGTGTGTTCAAAAAGAAACTGAACTTTCGAAATAGCGCGCCAACCAGCAGAGAGAGCGCGCCACGACTACTGATCGCACATAACGGCAGGGTTAGTCAAGAAACTGCCATTTGCCTCGTGTCGATCGGAAAATTAACGAGTGAACCACAGCCGCTGAAGTAAACATGTGTACAGCCTGCTCGTCGAGTTAGGGCAATGAAGGAATTTGAATAATAACACGTGTGTGTGTATGTGTGTGTGTGTGTGTGTGTGTGTGTGAGAGAGAGAGAGAGAGAGAGAGAGAGAGAGAGAGAAATTCTGCTATAAACTTGGCAAAGCTTTCACAGAGGCATTTCAAATGCCTAGCCAAGCATACACCATACAGGGAGGACTGTATGAGTCGTACACAGTGCTACCAATGGTTTAAACGTTTTCAACAGGGCATAACGTCACTCTGTGACGATTCCAGGTTTGAAGGTCCTTACACATCAACAGATGATGGCCGTGTGGGTAGCGTTCGTGCTGTGATTCGCGGAAATCGTTGTTTAACTGTTCCGGAAGTTACTGAGGAAGTGGACATAGGCGTAGGATCATGTCATCAAATTTTGAATGAAAAACTTGATATGCATCGTCTCAGACGAAAATTCCTACCGCGTTTGTTCACTAAAGATCAGAAACAGACCCGCCTTGAAATGTATGAGGAACTGTTTGCTGCTGTTTAATGACAATGAAAACTTTCTTAAGAACATCATAACAGAGGATGAGACGTGGGTGTACAGTTATGACGTTGAAACGAAGATCCAGTCGTCGCAGTGGTCGGGCAAAGGGTCACATCGTCCAAAGAAGCACGCATATGTAGGTCAAAGATCAAGGCTATGTTGGTCGTGTTTTTTGACTACAAAGGCATTATCCATCATGCATTTGTACCGCGTGGTCAGATAGTAAAGAAGAAAGTCTACCAGGGAGTCCTAGTGTGCACGAGGGATGCTGTGCGCAGGAAGAGGCCTGAATTGTGGGACAACCAGATTTGGATGTTGCATCAACACAATGAGCGAGCTCGCGTGTCACTCCGTGTCTGCAGCTGTCTAGCAAAACACCACATCCATCGTATTTTGCGGACCTAGCCCCAGCTGACATTTTCCTGTTTCCCAAACTGAAAAACACGTTGGCGGGACGTCGTTTCCAAACCAAAGAGGAGACACAGGACATTGCGACGAGAAATCTGTGCGCCATCCCACAAAATGTGTTCGCAAACTGGAATGATAGAAAGGTGTATTGCCAGTGGAGAGGACTATTTTTAAGGGGACTGAGCTTAAAATGTTGTACATTATGCAATCAAGGTGATACAGCAAAAGTTTGGTTTCTTTTTGAACACACCTCTATGTTTAGTCATAGTTACTGTAAATGCTCTTCTGATGTATATTGCACATATGTATACTCATAGCTATTATAAATGTTGTTCCAATGAATTTTGTAAATCCATAGGTAATTTTGCCGAAATCGGAAATCGTCAACAGAGGAAACTTTTACAGTTACTACTGAGGTCACTGGCCTATTCTAGCTTTTGTATTATTAATAACAACTCTTCAGTAATATCATAAGTGACAGAAATGAGTGCAGCGGAAGAAGAAAAACGCATCAGTGTGTCTATCTGCACAGCAGCCACGTCTTATCATGATTACTTAGACATTTCAAAAGAAAGCCTGTGTTCGTGTGAAAAGGATTCAGCGGGGAACTGTGTGATGGAAAATGACACATCATTATAGCTGTGTGAATGCTGAACCAAAACAGAAAATATGGATCTGTACAAAATTTCATGTTCATGTATAACAAAAACTGGCGAATAAAGACAGCATTGAAATCTGCACGGTGCAGACAGGAAAACTAATCGACCTGAAAAATACATTTTTTCAATTGAATAGTGACGACCTAGAATCACTACAAAAATATTCAGGTGAAAATAACAAATACATCATAGAATTGGAACAATCACTGGAGTGTATGGAACAAGATTCTAAGAAAGAGAAATTTCTCGTGAATTCAAGAACACAGGGCCTGATCTGGGTTTGACACCCTGGGACGTATGAGGATAAAGAAAGGGACAAAAACAACGCCAACTTAAATGAGAGAAAAAGGATCTATGACTACAGAACAATATCGGGAAGCTATATATGCAGTCAACTGCATTAGGCTTGAATAAAATAAACGAAACGTTTCTAATGTCGAAGCTATGGCAGGAATGAAAACCACAACACTAGATACAGGGAAAATGGGAGACAGAGGGAAAATGACAATTGTGGGTAACTATAATGACGTGGTATCGTCGAAATCATGAGAAGAAACTCGAATATAAAGGTATTTGTCTATATTAAATCAGACGCCATGTAAGCTGAAATGTTAAAGATGAGAAAATCTTCAGAAGTAAACAGTCTTATTCGAATGATTCTATTATGTTACTAGTGGGTACAAATAATGTATATAGAAACCAATCGCATACAGCTGCTAACAGCTGTAAGAGATTGGACTGAAAATATAAGACACATGAATGTAATAATCATACACCTCGCATAACACTTGGATTTACCTTCATGGTCGTGCGTTAATACTGAAATCTGCAGAACAAACCTGCAACAAAAAACTGAGTATAGGAATGTTAAGAACGTAGAAATTATAGATGCCAGCTGCTTGAGACGATGATTTCATACAAAACATGGACCTCACCTTAACTATCTAGGAAAAACGTTAGTGTTACTAAAATTATCTCTGCTGTAGGGCAGCTAAAAATACAGTCACAAACAAAACCGAGTGTACCTGTGCTAAAGTATTGTAAAATGCCTCTAGTCAGCCTGTCCACGTAAATTATGCAGCTTATGAAAAAACAAGAACCTTGAGAAACGAGCAAGAAAAACGTCACTTCCATCAGCGGAAAAGAAAGCAACCATAGGAAGTTCTGAATCATCTCCATCATCCCACAGTGAAGTGTTATCAAGGGGGTCAAATCAGCTGTCCCTCACTGAAGTGTTATCAAGTGTGTAATAAGTCACCTATGTCAGAGAAATTATGCGGGAACCGAAATAAAAAAGTCTTCCATCTGAGTCTCAAATAGGACCAAAAAAGTGCTGCACAGAAATGATAATTTTTAATGACCTGTAACAAGAAAGTCCAGTTGCTACTAAAATAGAAACCCACTACCACACCAAACATAAGGTCCAGTTCAAGGCAAACCACTGTGTGTGCTTCCAATTTACGCCAGGACACCATGCATCTTCCCTTCTGCAATAAAAAATCAATTTTATTTGTGCATGTAAATTTTAGGTCTCTGAAATATAAAGCCAGTGAGCTTGGTGTTATAGTGAATGAGAACAAAAGAATAATATTGTGTACTACTACATAGTGGTTAAGAGACAAAACTGTATGTACCATCATGTTTTAATTTAATTATAAGTTACTGCATACCCAATGGAAGTTATGTGGGTTCCTCAATATATTTAAGTAATAGTGTAGGATTAAGATACATTGTGCTTGATGTTAGGGACATATGTGGTAAAGGTATTCTAGAAACAGCTACTACCAATATTCAAACTCACAGTTATATAAGTATACCACTCTCCTGATAGTGATGCCAAACAATGTGTAGAGTGCTTAGATAAATTTATTCTCCATACAGAAAAATATGGCAAACACAATATACCAAGTTTTGGAGATATAATTTTGATGTAATAGAAAGGACACTCAAGAATGCTAATTTGCTTAACATGCTAGTATCTCATTATATCTTACGTGCAAATTACAGATGCACAAGACAACTCTCTTTTCTTGACAGTTTTATTACAATATATACACGATCCTGAACTAATACTGCTTAAGGTTGACCATCTGACAGATCATGAAGATGTAAACTGGCAATTCATGAACCAATGAGGGGATCATGAACCAATTCACTGTGATGGGCTATTAAGTGCTGAGAGATAATGCAGGAACTTAACTGGAATAATTTATGATATGTGTCGAGCAATGTTGAGGGTTTTTGTAGCAGGTTTATTAGTCCTTTTCCTGAAGTTTTCAGTACCTCCTGTCCAAGGGTTACGAGACGAGACAAGATTAAGGCAAGCAACCATGGCAAAACAACTCTACGTAAATGGCTCACATCACATTTAAAGAACCTAACATTGATGGTTTTGATGTGCCATGGTGAGGTAAAAAGTGTCAGAGTTGGTAAAGTAGCATACATTAGCCTCAAGAGACACTACAGATTAGGCAGACGTAAAGCAAATAATAACTTAATTGAAAACTTCAATAATAAATGTATTGCTGCATGGAGGGACATTAAATCAGAAGTAGGTACAGGTAAACACCGTGTTAAAGTTACAAATGATGTTAATGTCCCACCAAATGATTTTTAACTTCTTCTCTATCAATGCTGCAAACCCTAATGCCTCACCTTCTCACAAGAAGAGTTTGAAACCTGCACTGAAACATAATTCACGGTCTTCTTATATAAACCAGTTTTTACAAAATTTTGCTGTTTCCATGCCAACTTGTATCTGGATAAAAATGAAATAACGTTATGTGATTAGATAAGTAGCAAAATTAAGTGGCCCTAGGCTTACAGCCTCTCAAATGGACTTAATATCGCTCCCTCTCTGTGCACTTACAATGCTAATTCCATTACACAAAAAGAGTGATAAATCCTGCACTAATAAGTATTGCCCAGTCCCTGTGGTACCTATTTTCTGAAGAATATTTGCATGTATTTGTCAAAAACTAACGTACTAAGGCTCAATGTGGTTTTACATTGCAATCATCAACAGTTAAAGCTGTTCAAAATGTTGTTTCTATGGCCCAATCATCTTCTGAATCCATATCATCTGCTGACGCCACACAAATAGACTTGAGGAATGCATTTGATTATGTAAACCACAAAATAATCTTGGAGGAACTATGGAGTTATGGCATTAGTGACCTTGAACTTCTCCTCATTAAATCCTATATGAGTAACAGAAAACAAATTGTAAGCTACAGTGGTCAAAATTCACAGTTTCTGAATGTTGCGAGAGATGTATCACTATGTGGGCCACTACTGTTTGTAACATTTATAAATGACCTGTGCAGTAATATGCCATGCAGATCCGTGCTTTATGCAGATGATACAACTTTCATCAGTTCAGGGAAAGACACCACTAAACTGAAGTTTCAATGTAAATATTTCCTCCAGTTATTCAATATGTGGTTTGAATCCAATGAATTGGCTATTAACAATGAAAAGACAGTAAATATCTGATGTTGATGTTGAGTCCACTTCTAAAAACTTTCATGAATTCTCTAGCTACCGAAAAAATTACACTCATCTGTTTCTAAGAACCAGCTATTAACTGCTATTATGCCTTCTTTCATTGTTCTCTAAGCTGTGGCATTCTTCTATGGGTAATTCTCCAGGGCCCAGGAAATTTTTATTTGGCATAAGAAAGACATCAGGAGCATCTCTGGGATTAGCAAAAATAGCATATCATATATGCCTTATTTCAAAAAACTACAGAAAATGATGATCCTATAACTTATTTATACTGAGCTTCCTTTTCTACATAAAAGATAACCTTACCAGTTACAGCCTTAGGTAGTCGATACATAATCATAATGCTCATCGAGACTCGAAGATAGACATGCCTACAACTCAACTTAAAAAAAAAACACACACACTCAAGGCAGTTAAGAATTTTTATGAATAAAGCCATTCAACACATTACCTGTGCAGGCACATGGTGCCTCTCTTAATATCTTTAAAAATAAAACCCAAAAATGACTGAAAGGGAAAGTTTTTTACCTCTTAAATAATTTAAAACGTATTCAAAAGCAGATCTGATTTACTTAGTGATTTATAATACTGTTTGTTTGTATTTTCTTCTTATGCTTTTTTGTCCTCTGCATATATTTTATTCATATAATGAATATGCAAATAACCAAACAATGTTCAGCTGAAATTATAGTAGCAACCACATTGGGAAATTTTTGTATATGGCTTCTATTCTGTTATCATGTGAAACTTAATAACCTAAGATGTTTCGTTCTATATTTAACTATCAACCACATGTAGAAATCTTTGTGTACCACCTATGCTGTTTTATCATATTTGGTCTGTTATTATATGTACTTTAATTATATGCAGTACTGTAGTATATGCAAGTATGTATCATAACATGTCAATCATACTTTTGAAAATCTCTTGTACATTACTCATGACAACACTGAATACATACAAATGCTTATAGATGGATAAATCTATACAAATAAAAATTATAAATGTTTGTTTGTTCAAAATCGTTTATCTCTGAAATTTCTTCCCTTCAACATTGAAATTTTGACATTAACATTGCATTATAATACAGGCACGTTTATAGGTGCCTGTTTCTTTAATATGTATAGCTTTTTGCGATTCTTTGTAACAATGTTTCTCCTTTATTAAATTATTTATAATAAATATTTTTGTTAATTAAATTAAAAACAGGTATATAAATGGACGTGTACATTCCTACACAACACTGTGTCAAACTTTCGAAGTATTTGGTCACAATTTTCCGACATTTGCCATTAGGAGTATTTACAGTTTCTATGTAAGTACAAATGTAGATGTTTCTTTCTTCAAAATCTCACTTCTCTGAGAGTTCTCCACAGATTGCTGTGAAATTTTGACACAACATTGCATTCGAATACTTGCATGTTTTTGTTTACCTGCAGGAACTCTATCAGGCACAAATGTGCTATTTATGTAATAAAACGAGAAAGTCTATAAAAATGTAAATATAGGTTTGTTCAAAATCGTTAATCTCCAAAAATTCTTAACCAGTTGCTTGAAAGTTTTGACACAATGTTGAATTACAATACGTGTATGTTTATAGGTACTTATTCTTTTAATACATGATGTATAATATATGTACATGTAACTTTTTGAGATTTTTTTTCTAACAACATTTTCTTATTATTAAACCTATATAAATGTGTGTATTACATATATTTAAAATGCAGGTAAATAAAAACATGCTCGTATACCAATGGAACGTTTTGTTAGAATTTCAAAGTAGTGTGTTAAGACTTTCAGAGATTTGCGAATAGGAACATATACATGTACTATATAAGTATGTATGTAGAAGTTCGTTTCTTCAAAATTTCAAATCTCCAAATGTTCTTTACAGATTGATTTGAAACTTTGACACAACATTGTATTTGAGTACTCAATGTAGCTACTAGAACGCCATCTGGTATATATGTGATAAAAGTGGATAATTTATAGATATATGAATGTTGGCTTGTTCAAAAGTTCTTGACCAATTGCTCTGAAATTTTGGCACAACATTAAATTCTAATATGGGCATATTTTAAGATATCTAATACTTTAATACATGTATATACACATATTTCAAAAGGACACCAAACAAACTTGAAAACATCCTGATTGGAGAAAAGAAGAATGGCAGCTGGATCATGTATTTAGGGACAAATTCTTCCACAGAGAAATCAACAATGTTACAGCATTAAGAGGGGTAGATACAAGTTCAGATCTTTACATTGTCAAAATCAAAACTAAGTTCACACCACAAAAATAAGCCAAAGTGCAATAAACCAAGGAGGAACTTCGATCCACACCAATTACTTATAAGTGATAAATATAGAGAAGTCACATAAAACATAAAACTGACAGATAATTTAGAAGTACTGGTTCAAACTCTCAGGAAAAATGCAGAAAATTTAGCCCCATTGAACCCATGTAAAGGATATGTCTGGTGGAATTCAGAATATGACAAAATTCATGAAGAAAGACATCATGCGTGGTTAAACTATCAAACACACAAAACAGAAGAAAATGCAACCAACCTCAAAAATATCAGGAAAAAATTCACACAAATTATCAGGCAAACCAAGAGACAATTAGAGAAGGATCTAATCGACTCAATAGAAGAAAATCACCAAAAGACCAATTCCAGAGACTTTTACAAAATGTTCGGAAGACAATTACAAAAATTTTCCCCTCCCACATTAACGCTGAAAAGGGAAGATGGAAAAAATGGCACATAATGACAATGAAAATGCCGAAATCATGGCAAAAGCATTTAGTAAACTTTTGAAGTGTGAAGAAATGCAAGAAATTTTAGCAATTAACACAGACACACCCATGAAGACATCACTTGATCTCATAAATCCTCCAACAATCCATGATATGGAGAGATGAAAAATTATAGGGCATGCAGAGAAGACCAATTTTTTACAGAAGGTGGAAATATGCCAGTGATACAGTTCGAACATCCTCACGCATAGCGCTTACAAAAATCTGGATAACAGAAAAGTTTCCCAAACATTGGATCACAGCCGTAATCCACCGACTCCAAAAAAAAAAAAAAGAGATAAAAGCAACCTAGATAACTACAGAGGTATCTCTCTCTTAGATTGCATATACAAGATTTTCTCCAGAATCCTATAAAAGTGGATCAAAGAGCAACTAGAGGAAGAATTATGTGATTACCAAGGAGGCTTCAGATCTTGGAGAAGCTGTGCAGAACAGATCATCACTTTAAAATTAGCCACAGCACATTACAAGAAACAAAATAAACTGTTTGTTTTAACCTTCATGGACTATTAAAAAAGAATATGACTGTATCCATAGACCTTCAATGTCAAAAATCTTAAGAAATTTCGGGCTCCATACAAAATTAAATTGATGGAATTCACCATAACCAAAACTGTATCAAAAGTCAAGTTCAATGGGGAACTCTCTGAGCCATTCATCTTAAAAACAGGTTTAAGACAAGGAGTTTGCTTGGCATCCCTGCTGTCCAACTGTGCTTTAGGATACATAATGAGGGAATGGTACAAGACTAACCCCAATAACATCCAAATTGGAAGACCAAAAGACAACATAAGTTTAAATTGTCTAGGATTTGCTGGTGACCTTGCTCACTTGTCCAACAGTATTCCAGAACCAAACAACAAGTTATCTCACAACAGGAAACAACACAGAAATTTGGTCTTGGAATATCGTTTGAAAAAAACAGTCATCATGTTAACTAACCCACCACTCATAAAAAAACTGCCATAGGAACCGAGATATCAAAATTGTAGATAAATTTAAATATCTGAGAGAAATCATAACATATAACCTCAATGAAAAGCCAACATGGCATAACAAAATAAACAAATTGAGTAGAGAACAATATGTCAGCAAGAACACCTACAACAAAAAGAGCCTGTCAATAGCAAAAATAACATACACAAGTGAAACCATCTTTAAAACAACTAGAACTGCACAAATTGACAAAATACTCAAAATAGAAGAATCATCAGGATGTGCATCAACAAGTCGTACTAGAAAGATGGACACTGGGAGTAGCTACAAATGAAACAGTTTAAAAAGAAATAGAACCGGTAATGAGTAAAATCAGGAAGAAACACTTTTCATTTTTGGGACATCTCATCAGTGCAACATTAAGTGGATTACAGAAATCATGGGTGAGCTACAGATAACATTGGAAGATCTAAGAAACAAAACTGACAAAATCAGGAAACTCACAGACAAACAAACCAGACTGCAAACGAGAATAAGCACATAGACAATAGGAAGAATGATTTCTGAAGAAGAAAGAAGGATGAGATCCGAGAGAATGAAGAAGTACAGGGTTGACAGGAAACTGAAAAATTCTTTGTATAAAGTTGGCTAGAGTGGTCCAATGAAGGCCATAAGATGTAAATAATAATAATATTATGCATGTCTTTAATAAATTACACACATATTTTATATATGTATATATATTGTTACCAAAAATCTCAAAATATACCTTTCCGATTTGCTTCAAATTTTTACATGCAACTATAATAAACGTTTAGACGCACATAGACTATATACTTTTTAATGTTTGAATGTATGTATAGAAAATATAAATAGTGAAACGTTGTTAGCATACAGGAAAGCTAGTTTATGATTAGAATACTACTACAGAATCAGAATTTGCAATAACAATACACAAGGTGCAAGGTCAGAGAGAGGGAGGGGAAGGAGGCGATAGACAGAGGGGTGGGAGGAAATAGACATAGAAAACAGAAACGAGGAGATGCACAGAGAGAGGGGGCTGGAGGCCGAGATAAACAAAGAAAGGGGGTGGGAGAAATGGAGAGAGATGGGGGAGAGAAGGAGACTAGGATGTATATCGAATTATCATACATATTAGAAATGGGTGATTTGTGCTTTTTGCTTTTCCATTAAGCCCATTAAGCAGACTCAGCCACAGCAAAATGTGGCCACGTACAGCTATAGTCCGCTTCTCATAGGATGGTGCTTCCGTGCATAGAGTGATAGAGTGGCGTGGAAGGGATGAGGTTTGCGCATGCATGGCAGCAGAGAACGGGCGAATGAAGTCTGTGTTGCCGAACTGTGCTGCGGACAACAATTATGTTCATATGCCTTTGGAACACTGTATTATACATTCAAATCTGTGAGGGAATAATTCATTTAAAAAACCTATTTCGATTATTCCTCTATATGATGCAAATCTTACTTGAGAGGCTTGATGTTGTGTCCACTGTTCCACAGCAATTGTCTGTGTGACATCAGAAGGCGAGAGCAGCTGATACAGCTAATTGAAGATGTCAAGAACAATTTTTCTCAAAACGAGGATTGTCTAACGACAAGATCATCTAAAATAGTTGCAATAATTGCCATTTATTTCGATTTGGACTGTGTTATATGTAAAAATGTGATACATAACAAAATTAATAATATTTGTTTGACAACAACTTCTATTCCATAATATTTTTTAAATGTTTATAATGCAGGTATTTGAGTGTGTTTCACTGCTGTTCAATGTAAATTACTATGTTTAAAAAAGAATTACTGGTAACAAGCGCTAGTGTGAAAGACTATCGTAAAAATAGTCAGTATGTTACCATATTTTTCGGTGTCAACAGGCATTATGAGTTTCAACTAACTCGTTCGACATTACAGTAGGAGGATGCATTTATGATCCATTGAACAAGCTAACAATTAACCATCATCTGTGAATAACTCGACGGAATGCTGACCAATAACGTCGAAAACCACTTATATCTCGATAGGTAACCCTCCCTTTCATTTTAAGGCATTTTCCAATTCATGCCATGAAAATGACAGGGATTTATGTGTCAAAATACTGGAGTTTTTGACGAATATATCCAGCCGCATTCTTGCAAGAAATACAACAGGCTGGGAGATGCTTAACTTCTGCTTGGGCAATGTGTCGAACATACAGTCTGAATTTTTCACAGGCTATATATTCCTAATCAATAAAAGACAGGAAGTTCTCATGTTCAGTCTATGCGACTGATGTTTTGATAAAGATGTTTTTAAACCATGAGTTTTTAAAACCAAGGAAGATCATTACTTTACTTTTTGTTTCAAGTTCTACATCAGAATACCATCTGCTATCTGAGCCCATGCATGAACCATCTGATTGTAAATTTAGGATGATACGTTAAAGGCTTTCATCCATCTTCACCTCCGTGTCAGAGTCCTATTTTTGAAAGTTTTCAGCGTGGCATACACAATGTGCCCATGCTGAACGAGGATGCTGTCTATTGCTTCATGCACAAGCCTTTCAGTATCTATCTTCAATGTTTTGTTTTCCCTGCATAGCTTGTAACCTGTGCTCAAATTAATTCTACCCGATTCTATGGACAGTAATATGTGCAAGAAAGTTAAATTTGTACATTCTGTCGCATGACTTTTATAAATTAATAAGCTGAGGAGTTCAGCATGAGACTGGCTTACATTGACCAGAATATTTTTATTTTTCAACCAGAGCACACTATTTCCATTCCCAGTGCTCGTACTTGGTCATTTCTCTGTCACAGCTGAACGATAACTGGCGTGGAAATTACAATGATCGACTACAAAGCTTGGTATGACAAGAATTGTTCAGTGAATTATTTCTTGAAAGGGACAGCGTTCATTTTCGAATGCTAGTCACTACTGTTTTTCTTACACATAAATACAAGTTTACTCTCAGGAACCAAATCAGTAGAATAGCCAGTATCCAGGATAAGTATCCGAGAGCTTTTTCCTATGGGAACTTTAAAGCCGCCAGTACCATTACTCATTTTCCAGTAGGTATTCATGGAATGATTCGGATTCACACATGTTTCATCAAGGTAACATACTGTAGAACTACCTCGTCCCTTGTATTGTGCATCTTTATATCGGACGTGCTTCATCTGCTTCTGTGTCACATCTTTCAATTAAAAACTCTCTTCTTAACATTTTTAAATTGAACGTATTTTAAAATTTTTTGCATTGACAAAGCGCCACCTTTGAAGCCAATTTGCACAGGCATAATTGTAACATCTTTTTCTTATGTTTGGCATCCCTAACTTATATAGATGTCAAACATTGAGCACTTTAAAACATGATTGCCAAAACCATCTATTTGTGTTACAGGTTTCTTGCGATTTTGATGATTTTCATGCGACACGAAAACAAATTTTCCTGAGACTTATACAGCTCTGACACTTTTGCTTGCTTGTCTCTGTACAGTTCTCTTGCCGACATGTGCTTCTGCAGTTCGTTCTTGAGTCTTCAAAATGTCAAAAATACAAGTATCACGTTCAGATTCAAAATTGAAGAAGTTATGAATGCGTGACATAAACCTGCTCGACTGCTTGTGAAGCATCCACATCTACATGATTGCTCTGCAATTAGGGCAACAGAGACTGCAGTTATGTGCGCGAGTTGTGTTTGCTTGACTGTGTGTGTATGTACATATGTGTGTCTAGTGTTGACTAAGGTCTTAATGGCCGAATGCTTTAATTGTGAGAGTCTTTTTGTTGTTCCTATCTACGACTCAGCATTATGGTGAGTAGCAACTTCCCTTCTCATAATTGTTACATTCCATCCTGGATTTTCCATTCATTAAGTATTTAGTTGAATTTACAGCCTATGGTATCATGTGTTTTATCCTGTAAACAGAATTTAGCAGATTCCTTTTAGTACTCATGTGGATGGCTTCAATCTTTTAATTATTTAGAGGCAATAGCGATTTTTCTCACCATACAGATATCTTATCTAAGTCGTTTTCTGATTTGTTTTAATCTCTGATGAGTTTATAGGATGGTAAATCACAGCGTAATCTGCAAACAGTCTAAGAGAGTTGCTCAAACTGTCTCCTAAATCGTTTATTAGATCAGGAATTGAGGAGCGCTTATAACACTTCCTTGGAAACGCCAGATACCACTTCTGTTTTATTCGATGATTTTCCGCCTATTACTACATACTGTGATCTTTCCGACAGGAAATTACGAAGCGAGTCGCACGAATAAGACGATACTCCATAGGCATGCAATTTAATTAAAGTTGCTTGTGTGGAACTTCACGTTTATTGCCATTACCTGACACATTCACTTGGAAATCACACTGAAATGTTTACAGATACACATTATACTGCTAGAAGGAAATAACATCGACATCTGAGTGAATAATTCGATCGGTCTGTGAATGAAACTGCATTGTCACAAAATACGGCATCAGCTCAGCATGTGGGAGAGAGATTCCAGCAGTCCAGTTTGTAACTCGCGGCTAGCCGCTTGGAGAGAGAATGAACCTTACTGGTGGGGGAAGCGCAGAACGGCTGAAAATAGGGTCGCCTTCCAACATGACGCGAGCTATAGTAAATGTATAAATGAAACTCACTTTCACATTGTGGTACTGGACTAATGAAATTATTGTGATGTATTGTGATGGCTGGTGTGAATACACTCTGAGGTGAGGGTGCCATGAACTGACGACCAGAGTGAACCGGCCTTTTATCCCAGAATAGGAGGAAATTAAAAATCTGCAGTTAATGAGAACTACCGTTTGCTGCTGGTAGTGTATGTCATAAATATCTACCATTACTGGTCACAAATGGACACAAATGTCCAATAATTGAATTCACAAAAGAACTTCCTGAATGCTAGATACACAATGTTTTCAGTTTGATTTATACTCCTTTTATTGGAGACTTGAAAGTCTGACTATCAACTGTAGGTGGACCTAATGACGCAATTGACGACTAAAGTAGGCCTAATACTTTTATTAACTTGCATGATGCTTGAAAAGTCAAAATTTGGTGAAGGGGAACGAATGAATCTTCGTGTCTGTCAGCTTTCGACTAAGTGAATCATTAAATTCTTCTAGATAAGCTTAAATATTGTGGGACAGTCTAAAATGGTTTAATTAATATTTAGCTGGAGAACTCAGAGGCTGAAATTAACAGTACAGGTAGTATACATATGGTTTTTTGTTTGTTTCCCCCTCTATTTAGTGATGCTTTATTGCTGTAACCTAGTTGGTAACATCGATAATTCCCCATGTTGTTTCTGTTGATACCAGCAGTTTGAATGCAAAAAACTACATTTGTGAAAATGAAGTCCTAACAAAATGTCAGTTAGGATTTCAGAAAGGCTTTTCAACAGAGAATGCTATATATACTTTCACTGATCAAATATTAAATTCTCTGAATAACAGAACATCACCCATTAGGATATTATGTGATCTTTCAAAAGCTTTCGAGTAAGTGAATCATGAAATTCTTCTAGATGAGCTTAAGTATTGTGGGGCACTCCAAAAATGGCTTAATTAATATTTAGCTGGAAGAACTCAGAGGTTGAAATTAACAGTACAGGTAGTCTGAAAAAAAAAAAAGAATTATCATCGGTGTCCCACAGGGTTTAGTCTTGGGTCCCTTATTGTTCTTGATACATACTAATGGACTGCCACTCTGCGTTCAGGAAGATGCAAAGCAAGTTCTATTTGATGATAGTACAAGTGTAGTAATCACACCCAACAAGCAAGACTTAGTGGAGGAAATTGTAAATAATATCTTTCATAAAATTATTAAGTGGTTTTCTCCAAACAGATTTTCACGAAATTAAGGATAACGCAGTATATACAATTCTGTACATTGAATCGTATAACAAGACTGATAAATATAGACTTTGAACAGAAGTCTGTTGCTAAGGCAGAAGATTCAGAATAACTCGGTATGTGAACTGATGAGTAATTGAGCTGGAACAAACACATTGATGATCTGGTGAAATGGGTAGGTTCAGCTACCTATGCTATTAGGGTTATTGCAAATTTTGATGATGAGCGTATCAGTAAATTAGCTTACAATGCCTATTTTCAGTCAGTGCTTTCTTATTGCATCATACTTTGGGGTAAAGCACCATTAAGAGAAAAAGTATTCATTGTACAAAAGCATGTAATCAGAATAATAGCAGGAGCCCACCCAAGATCAACTAACAGATATTAATTCAAGGAACTTGGGATATCCACAGTACCTTAGAAATACATTTATTCACTTATAAAATTTGTTATTAATAACCCATTTCAATTCAAAAACAATAGTGAAATGCATAGCTGCTACACTAGAAGAAAGGCTAATCTTCACTATTGTGGGTTAAATCTGATTTTGACGCAGAAAGGTCTGACCTATGCTGCCTCAAAAACCTTTAGTCATTTGCCAAATAACATTAAAAGTCTGACAGGTAGCCACCCAACATTTAAAAACAAATTAAAAGAATTTATGAATCACAACTACTTCTAATCAATAAATGATTTTTTATATATGATGTACTAACAGTACAAAAATGAAAATAAAATAAATAATGTGCAGTGAAAACTTAGGTTAAATTGACATGTTCCACATCATTGCGAAATGTCGTATCATGATCTATGGAACAAGTATTAATTAATTAATTTATTCATTTATACATCTAGTTCCACAGGACGAAATAGACGACCAAATCTCCAAGGTCATGAAAACATGTCAGTACATGAAATTACCACATAAAAGTAATAACAGATATAATAAAATGTTTATGAACAAAAAAAATTACAATCCATAATTTTAGGTAAATGCAGTCAACAATATAACATAAAAATCAACTTAATTTTTCAAGGAACTCCTCCACAAAATAGGAGTAGTGCTCGAAGATTTTATTTGAAAGCACATGAATTACTGCTAAGATTTCTAAGTTCTTGTCGTAGCTTATTGAAAATGGATGCAGCAATATGCTGCACACATTTCTGCACAAGAGTTAAGGAAGTGCGATCCATATGCAGATTGATTTCTGCCTAGTATTAACAGCGTGAAAGCTGCTAATTCTTGGGAATAAGCTGATATTGTTAACAAAAAATGATAGTGAAGAATACATATACTGAGAGGCCAGTGTCAGAATACCCATATGAATGAACAGGGGTCAACAAGAAGTTAGTGAGCTTACACTACTTGTTGCCCGAACTGCCCATTTCTGAGCCAAATATATCCTTTGAGCTACCCCAAAATATAATATCATACAACATAAGCGAATAAAAATATGAAAAGTACACTAATTTTTTTTGGAGAACGATCACTTACTTCATATACCATTCAAATAGTGAAACTGGTAGCATTAAGTCTTTGAATAAGATCCTGAATATGGGCTTTCCATGACAGTTTCCTATCTAACTGAACAAATAGAAATTTGAAATGTTCTGTTTCACTAACCATATGCCCATTCTGTGAAATTAAAATGTCGGATTTTGTTGAATTATGTGTTAGAAACTGTAAAAACTGAGTCTTATTGTGATTTAGCGATAATTTATTTTCTACAAGCCATGAGCATATGTCATGAACTGCATCATTTGAAACACAGCCCATGTTGTATACAACATCCTTTACTACTAAGCTAGTGTAATCAGCAAACAGAAATGTTTTAGAATTCCCCCGAATACTCGAGGGCATATCATTTAAATAGATAAGGAAGAGAAGTGGCCCCAGCACTGATCCCTGGGGCACCCAAAATTTGCCTGAACCTCACATCACAGCCATTCTTAACATTGTGAATAATTACTTTTCGCTATCTGTTGTTAAAGTAACAGAAGACCAAATTGTGAGCTAGTCCCCATATTCCATAATGATCCAACTTCTGGAGCATTATTTTGTGATCAACACAATCAAACGCCTTAGTTAAATCAAACAATATCCCTAGCGTTCGAAACCTTTTGTTTAAGCCTTACAGAGAAAAGAGAATATTCTATTTTAAGTTGTTAAACGACTTCTAAAGCTGAACTGTACATTTGATAGCAAATTATGTGGAATAAAATGATCAATTATCGTTACATACTCAGCCTTTTCCGTAACTTTAGCAAACACTGATGGCATAGATATAGGTCTAAAATTGTCTACATTATTCCTTTCTCCTTTTTATAAAGCAGCTTTGCTACTGAGTACTTTAATCATTCAGGAAACTGATCATTCCTAAAGGAAAAATTGCAAATATGCCTAAGTACAGGGCTAATATGTGCATCATAGTACTTAAATATTCTGCTAGCCATGAGAGTCTTCAGTCTTCAGTGACTTAATTACTGACTCAAACTCCCCCTTTTCAGTATCAAGGACCAGTATTTCAGTCATCAGTCTTGAAAAAGACATTTTCCAGTAGTGTTATATGATTCCCTGTAGAAGCAAAGTTTATATTTAATTCACGAACGATGCTCAGAAAATATTGTTAATAGTGTACATATATCTGGCTTATCAGTGACAGAAATATTTTTAGTATGAACTGACTTTATATCATCCACTTTGTGCTGCTGACCATCACTTCCTTCACAACTGACCACATTGTTCTAATTTTATCCTGTGAATTGAGTAGTCTATTTGCGAACCACATATCTTTGTCTTCTTAATAACATTTTAAGCACCTTACAATATTGATTGTAATGGGCTACTTTAGCCTGGTTGTGACAACTTCTAACATTTTTATATTATTCCCACTTTGTTCTACATAATATCCTTATCAAACTAATCAGTCATGCAGGCCGTTTTTTACTGCCAGTAGCTTGTTTAGAACTTTTTAATGGAAAGCAACTTTCAAAGAGCGTGAGAAATGTCCTGAGGAAAGCACTGTGTTTGTCACCGAAGTTATCAGCACTGCAAACACCCTGCCACTCTTGTTCCTTAACGAGGTTTAAAAAAACTCTCTATTGCCGTTGGATTAGCTTTTCTATATAGTTTTTAATTACGTATAACATTCGATTGAGAACAAAAACCTCTTAGTGTTAAAATTTGTGCATCATGGTCCGAATGGACATTCACCCTTTTACTAACAGAATGCCTCTCTGTTAATGAAGAATGAATAAAAATATTGTCTATGGCTGTGCTACTGTCCCCTTCCTACGTGGTTGGAAAAAACTCTGTCTGCATCACGCCATATGAGTTTAGGAGATCTACCAACACCATTGCACAGTCGTATGCAAAACTAATACTGAAGTCACTTCATATACCTAATTTTTTTGTACTCCCTATACAGTGAACCAAGAACCCTCTCTAACTTGAGCAGAAATGCTCTGAAGTCAGAGTAAGGAGGACCTATAAACAACAACAATTAGAAGTTTAGTTTCACTAAATTCAACTGCCCCTGCACAACATCACATATCCTTTCAGTGCAGTGCCATGAGACGTCTATGGACACAAACGGAAACTGTTTTTTTTTTTTTTTTTTTTTTTTTTTTTTTTTTTTTTTTTTTGTGCATGGCCACTATCCCAATCTGCAAGGAACTCCTTGAATAACAGCCAGCTAATCTGTATCTTGTAAAGGAAGTCTCTGAATTCTCTTATTATTTAAGTGGTGCCTCGATATACCAATAATGTCAGAGTCAACATCTATAAACAGTTGACTAACTTTGTCTCTAATAACTCTTATATTTTGATGAACGATGCAAATTCCTTCTCTGCTTGGATACCCGACCATCTCTGAAGGTGATTCCTTAGTTAGAGGGACTTCCTTTAAGAAGGTATACCTATCAGCTGACTTCATTCTAAAAAGAGTGCAGCTCCAACACCAAGTACTGCACGAATTTTCCCATGAGTGATACCACCACCGCACTCTACACTGTCACCTTTAAGCTTTGCTAGCCTCCCCTTCCCATACTTATGGAGGTGTAGGCCATGCCTAGTGAAACCTGATATACTGATAGACACAACTAGCATCATTGCGATGTGATCCATGCCCTCTGCCATTAACGCCTTCTCCAATCCCATTTTAAAAGTCTAATAGCCACATTAAGATGAGGCCGATCATGAAGTCGAAGCAGTTACACAAAATGCACAGTAGTGCCTCCGGTTTAAATAGCTGTCTTTGCTAGGACACCACCTACGTCATATTCCCCGTCCATATCAAGACTATACGCTGCTCCACCCACAATCATTACCTTATACTGTTTCGAAAAATTCCTACATAATTTCCCAATGCTCTTAGTCAACTGAGCCAACCCTGCACTAGGCTTCACAATGCTTGCAACCTGGTAATGCAATGCATTGTAACATGGAATCCGGGTGTCATCGCGGCACTGCATTTTGAGCTTTCACACCTCTTTTGATAGCATCCAAGTTCACGTGGAACCATGCGTGGAACGCCGTCTGATGCATGTTATCTCTGACAGTAGTTTTTGTTGTGTGTACTGTCTAGTTTGTTTATGTTTGAGTTTGATGGTGGCGGGGTTGTGATGTTTACAACGTTTGACAAAGTGCGATTTTTAATAGTCTTTTGATGATGTGTACTTGGAGGTGTACATAGAAATCTTGACGGCCTCTGCATCGTAATCGTGCCACTAACAAATGTTTATTGTGGAAATGCATTTGGTTGTGGCCCTGTTAGAACCCGTAAAGTTCTTGCTATCATAGTTGTGTGATTTCAGTGTACAATTATATATTCGTGGATTTGCTTGTCGAATTCAAACCTTGGAATATTTTTAGTGGTTTCATATGCAGGAACTGGCGTTATTATGTCACCAAAATTAGCAGCTTAAAGTGCAGTGATACTTTTAGAGACGTACTGTTGGATGAGTTAAGCAACTTCAGTAAGTATCACATCAAAATTACAAGCATGCATTTGAAATGAGAAATCATACAATAAGGTACGATGTTTTATTTGTTATGTGTAGCACATTCCATGAATCTGGTGGTACGACTATTTGGTACTTGAAATGAGATATTTGTAAATTTCTGTAACACTATGAACTGCATGGAATAGAGATGAAAAAAATTTAAGTGCATGAGAATGATAAGTAATGATAGGGAGACGGTAGCATAACAATGTTGATTTAGAAATTTACATCTCCTGTATTGAAGTCCATCTGATCACTCTCAGCATGTCAAATGAACCAGTGGTAGACTACTATTTTTTAGAGAAATTATGTATCAAATTATGTGCAGGAATTGTACTTGAAAATAATTTGTTTAAAGTACATTAACCTGCTAGTTAATGACACTTGCATTTCACATATGATTTGCTGTTGTCTCTGTAGTCCTGTACATGGTTACTTAAATAAAGCTTGTAACAGCTAATGCACTTTCTTAAGATAAAGATTTATTCAGGTTTAGGTAAATCTTTTCTGATGAGCTGATTGTGTAAGGCCTACATATAATTAAGGATACAGTGTAGTACTTTCTCAGCTCAAAATTAGGCCTATGTAAAAATTAGCACTTATTTCTTTCAAGCACTGTTTATAATGTATATGTTTTACATATTTGTTGTTGAGATCGGGTAATGCAGCACATTTTCTGAAAAAATTAGAAGTATTTTGAATATTTTTGAACCTGTTTAGGGTTATTAAAAAATACAAAGAAATTGATGCAATTTTTTTCCAAAATGCTGCGTCAAATTGTGGTAGGGCCTACCATTTAATTCAATGTTATACGTTTGAAGGAGATGAAATTTTTATGATATGCATGACATGATGGCTGAGGTTCTAGCCCTATTTAATTCCACCTATTATTTATATTACTAAGATAAAAAATATCACATCTCACATTTTAATTTTTATAATTTTTTCCTAATAAAAATGTTATTTTTTTATATCTTAGTTCATTCTGCAATAAAGCTTAGGTCTACTACATAAGTATGGACTATTGGAAGTTACAGAAAAAAATTGGAGCAATGCTTTATAAGCTTTAGGAAATGTTTGTACCTGAATTCTGCAAAATACAACTTGCGAGAAATTGCAAATTAAGATATGAGTCCGATCAAACTCTGCCTCAGAACATTCCTGAAGCATAGTCTTCATCCTGCAGCATTTCTTCATATTCAAGCTTCCTCTTGGCATTCCTTTTAGCACTTCTTGCTTCTTTGGTAACTTAAAGAGCGAATCTTTCAGCTTCATGCACCCATTGTCTGTCACACTCAAGCAATTAATGTCCAATATGAGAGCCACATTTTATGCTTAAATTTCTCAGGACTTCCAACCTTCCTATAACTCCATCATTTAAACATATCACTTCATCTAGTACACCAACTTTTAATGTATTTAGCCCTACCCTTTTTGTGTAATTTTTCCCATATGCAATTGTTGAAACTTTCATTTGTATTCTAAGTGCCCCCATGAAGACATTTACTAAGCAAAACAGGGTCACTCAGGTCTCCAAAAATTGGTTTTATTTCGTTCATAACAGGCTCAGGAAGAGAATGGTTATGATGGTATATTTGAACACTTTCTTTCACTTTTTGGTAACCACACCAAGAATCTGCTCCTTTAGGGAAACGTCCGTAAACAGGATGGTCATCTGTGGACAACTTATGAAAGTAGGTGGCCCATACAAATTTTCTCATTGCTGTAACATCATTCAGAGATGCAGTTCGTCTAATGGCCAGTCCATAATAACTCTGAAGAAGGTCTTTTTTAGTTTCTGTCAATCTGCCTCTGCCAGACAGAGATTTTCCATCAGATAGCAACTTTCCTTTCATTTCTCTTCGTAGCTTCCTCAGTCTAGCACCCATCCTCTTTTGCACATGCCCACAACACTTCAGTTTTGTTACCAAGATATCACCATAAACATTGAACTCATTAATTTGATTGAAAGCTTTAGAGTCCTTATCACCTAGGCACGTCATATATCTAACGTTATAAATGGGCACCGACCTCTGAAATATTTTTAGAGCTCCATCACACTCAATACCCCCACTGTAACCATCATAATCCTTAGAACACTGATGTTCAATATGTCCTTCAGTGTTACCATGGCAGGTGTGGCAGTACTTAGATAAACACTCAACGTCAACAACTTTTCCATTCTCCAGAGAAGTAGCACTTACAATACCATTCAAGGAATGATGTCCTTGGGGTTGCCATGTCCCATCAAGTGCAACAGCAGTGTCCCTGGTTGCACTAACATTTACAGTTTCTTCTGCAGCACGTTTCATAGATGCTATAGACACAACCGTCAAGACACCTAAGAATCACCAGGAGGCGTGCCATGTGGGTTACTTTCAACAGTGTGGCTTGCTTTCTTTGTGAAATGGTTACCACGGAATTTCCTTTTATTGAATTTCTTGATATGTGGCATAGTTCATGTTTATTGCACACTAAAGGATATGTACTTCCACAAATATATGTTGTTCAGTAACACATGAACAAACTGCACTAGTGAAAAAAGTAAATACTATCAAAGATAAATATTTACAGACACTAGAAACCTGCACTGTTACCAACATATACATGTACCATATGTATAATCACTGGAAACAGAAAGTTCACAGTTCTTTTCGAAATAATGCTGGTTTCTGTAACAGAAATAAAAGGGGTGTGGTGACATACATGACCGTAACTTTGGTACATGTAGGTCATTTTTCATTTGAAACCCTATAATGTATATATCAATGTAATCAGGAAAGACTATAGAATTTAATCAAGTCACATTAAATTTCGATTTTTCCACCATTTATAAGTACCCTGTATCCTTAAAATTGAGAAATACAAGTGCTGTTAACTGTATTCTGTCTTGAATAACTTATTGTCTAGTAAACAAATATCAGTATCCTGACATGTTTTCCCAGCCATGAGATGTCTTAAGGATACAGGAATCTGGCATGGGTGACTGTGGTGCACTATTTGTAACCTAACAAGTTATATTACTCATCTCTCTTGATTCCAGCATACACCAACTTTAACCTTTTTTAATGACACTCATCCTTTTTTTTTTTTTTTTTTTATTTTTAATTCTGACTGCCTGCCTGTTATATACCATAATTATTTTGTGATCTTTCATTTCCCTAGTCCCAGTCCATAAACTCAGTATAATGCTCAGTGATGTGATGGGCATGTCAGGACATCATACAGAATGAATGGTGTCAAATGTCTTCTCTGAAATCTACCCAGAACAGATCCACATTGAAACTGGTATCATTGATCATGACGCAGTTGTAACAACAGTGCAAGTGCGAATGGCTCTAAAACAATTCAGAATGTTTATATCTTCAAAAAGCTAGATAAAGAGACCATAGTGTCATTTTTCCAGGAGGAACTTTAAAAATTCAGCCATGGACAGATGCATGTTGACGAACTGTAGCTTCACTTCATTAGAATAGTTGATCAGTCATTAGATGCATATGTACTTAGTAGAACAGTTCATGATGGGAGGTATCCTTCATGGTAGACATCTCTGTAAAGAAGCTTCTAGATTAGATTAGACTAGTTTTTCGTTCCATAGATCCAAGCTGAGGAGATCCTCGTGGATGTGGAACATGCCCCCCCCCTTTTTTTTTTTAAAAAAGAGCTGTAATAACAATACTAATAGTATGAATATATACAATACATCGTTTGTTACTATTAAAAAATTCGTCAATGGAGTAGAAGGAGTTGGCTGCTAGCAAGTCTTTCAGGCTCCTTTTGAAACTGATCTTTATTTGTAACTAAATTTTTTATGTTTGCTGGCAAATTATTGAAGATGAGTGTTCCTGAGTAGTGGACCGCTTTTTGAACTAAAGTAAATGCTTTTAAGTCCTTGTGCAGATTATTTTTGTTCCTGGTATTGTATGTATGAACTGAGCTGTTTGTTGGAAAAAGAGATATATTATTTAGGACAAATTTCATTAAGGAGTAAATATACTGAGAGGCAGTAGTTAGTATACCCAGTTCTTTGAAGAGGTTTCTACAATACGTCTGTGAATTTACTCCACAAATAATAAATATTACACGCTTTTGGACTCTGAAAACTTTTGTTTGGCTTGAAGAGTTACCCCAAAATATTATACCATATGGCATTATGGAATGAAAGTAGGCAAAGTATGCAAGCTTTTTCATTTTTATGTTGCCTATGTCAGGTAACACTCGAATTGCAAATACAGATTTGTTAAGGCGTTTCTGCAGTTCTGTGGTGTGCTCCTCCCAACTGAATTTATTATCAAGTTGTAATGCCAGGAATTTAAGACTGTCAACCTCTTCTATCTGCTCTTCTTCATACTTTATGCATATGCTGTGTGGAAACCTCTTACAGGTTCTGAATTGCATGTAGTGAGTCTTTTCAAAGTTTAATGTCAGTGAGTTGGCTTTAAACCATTTATTAATATCCATGAAAATATCATTAGCAGATCTTTCTAGAACTACACTCGACGTACTATTTATTGCAATACTTGTGTCATCTGCAAACAAAACAAACTCTGCTTCTGGCAGTGTAACTGATGAGAGATCATTAATGTACACAAGAAAAAGCATTGGCCCGAAGATGGATCCTTGTGGGACACCACATGTAATTTCATCCCATTCTGATGATGACTGATGACTTAATTCACTAGTCCCTTGGACTGACACCCTTTGTTTCCTGTTAGCGAGGTATGACTTGAACCATTTTGCAGCACTGCCCGTGACACCATAGAATTCTAATTTATTTAAAAGGATGTTGTGGTTCAAACAATCAAATGCCTTTGACAAATCACAGAAAATACCTGCTGCTTGTAATTTGTTATTTAATGAATTAAGTACATTTTCACTGTAGGTGTAAATAGCCTTCTTGGTATCAGAACCGTTCAGAAATCCAAATTGTGTTCTTGATAATATGTTATTTGTGGTCAGATGGTTGAGAAGCTGCCTGTACATTACTTTCTCTAAAATTCTTGAGAATGCTGGCAAAAGTGAAATCAGTCTGTAGTTTGATGGTATCTCTTTATCACCTTTCTTGAATAGACTGCATATTTTAGCCAGTCAGGAAATGTCCCAGTTATAATTGGCTGGTTACACAAGCAACTTAGAATTGTACTAAACTCACAAGAACATGCCTTAATTATCTTTGTTGATATTTCATCGTAACCACTAGAATGCTTTGTTTTTAAAGATTTTATTATGGAAGTTATTTCTTTTGGTGAAGTGAGTGACATATTCATGTACCTGAAGCTATTTGTAAAGGCTTGTTTCAGATATTCAAGGGCATTATTTACTGATCCTGACAATCCCATTCTATCAGTAACAGATATAAAGTACTTGTTAAATAGATTTGCCACACTGTGTCCATCGGTTATTAATGTGTCATCTATCCTTAATGCTATTTGCTCGTGTTCCTTTCTGGTTCTACCAGTCTCCTCTTTCACTATATCCCATATTGTTTTGCTTTTGTTCTCTGACATTGCTATCTTCTTCTTGTAAAGCAGTTGTATAGATGTCTGAATTACTTTATTTAATATTTTACAGTATTCCTTGTATTTAGCTAGATCATCAGCATTGGAGCTATTTTTGGTCGATAGATACATTTTCCTTTTTGTCTTACAGGAAATCTTTATTCCTTGTGTAATCCATAATTTTATTAGGGTCAACCGAAGCGTCCGGTCCCACCTGTCGGCTTTGACCCGTGACGTAAGGCTGTTGTGATCTGTGACGTCACGATGGTGCGGAATTCAGTTTGTGAGAGTGGCGTGTTTGTAGGTGTCGTTGTGATGCGATCGGTGCTGCTCTCTGGTGGAGTGTTAGGTGATTTTTTGGTTTAGTTTGCGAGTGTGGCGTCGTGTGTGTATTTTGGTAAATTGCTTTTTTTATGTCTTTGGTAGGTATGGATATGACTGACAGGGTCAACAGTTTTCCGTTGTCGGCTATGATGGGGGACAGTGCGATGTCTCTAATAAAATTTCTTCAACTATTCGGATTTTTGGATGAATTCGTGAAGTGTTCAGTATGTCGTGAAGAAATGAGGCTTACTTAAAGTTCTGGCGTGTCGGACTATGGACGGCTGTATGTGGAGATGTCGTAAGGATAATAGGTCAAGGGAAGTGTTTAATCCCAATTTATGGAATCGAGAGCTGCTGTTGAGCTATATAGGTCAAGGGAAGTGTCCGATTCCAGATGATAGTGTGTTTAGTGGTATTTGGGGAGTTTTGTGATGTCGGTTTTTTTCGCCATTTTGCGTGGTTTTGTATGGGGGTGGGTGTCTAAATTTGTTTATATTTAGTTTGTCCCCACCAAAAAAAACCCTATTTCCCACGCTTGTCCCGTTAGTGTCATTAGGCTTTTTGTGGAACGTGTGTGTGTTTGTTTTTTTGATGTATTTTCGTCCTCATAATGTGTACATAACAACTTTATATGCGCCATATTGGAATCTTGGTTTATGGTCGTTTCCGCCATATTTGTGACGTCGTGGGTCAAAGCAGACGGGCGGGATCGGACGCTTCCGTATTTCCTTTTATTATAGACTTCTTTTTAATTTGAGTAACTTTTAGAGGAAAACAGTTTTCAAACATGGTACTGACATTGTTCATGAACGTGTTATATTTTTCATTCATGTCATGAGCACTATAAACATCTTTCCAGTTCATATCTTTGAGCAGTTTTCTAGAACACTCAATTTTTGGTTGATTGACTACTCTCCTGTACTCAGATTTAGCAGTCTTGATAATCTGCTTAGAATTTACATCTAAAACAAGGAGCTGGCTGTCATGGTCTGATAGTCCATTTATTACAGTTTTTATGATATGATTAGTCTATAAAAATGTTATCAATGCTGTCCTTGAGGATTTATTGATCCTAGTTGGAAAGTTTACAGTGTGAGTTAGATTGAAAGACAACATTACTAACTGCAGTGAATGTTTACTGGAAGATTGCATTAGAAAATCTGTATTAAAGTCACCAGCAATCAAAATTTCTTTGTTTCTTCCTGTCAAATAACCCATAAGAGCTTCTATATGATTTATGAATAGATTGTAATTTCCTGCAGATGCTCAGTAAATAGTTACTATTATGTAGGATCTGTTACGGAACTCTACTTCTGTTGCACATGCTTCTAGATGCTGCTCTAAACAGAATTTATTAATGTCAATGTTCTTGAATTTATGGCAGTTTTTAATAAATGTGGCAACTCCTCCTCTGTCCATATCTACTCTGCAGAAGTAGGAAGCTAGCTTAAATCCTGAAATGTCTAACATATTCATACCAGTGGCCACTTGATGTTCAAAGAGGCAGATTATGTCAATTTGGTTAGATGAATTCATTTCATGAATACAAATGAGTAGGTCATCAACTTTATTTCTGAGTCCCGAAATGTTCTGGTGTAATAAAGATAACTGATACTGCATACTAATGGGATCATAACTGCTTTGGCGAAGATGAACTTGCAGTTTCTGATTACTTTCTGTTAAACATTGTTTACATGGAGGCTGTATGCTAAAATCTGACTCCTGTTCATCTATTTTCTCAAACTGAGTGTGTCTGCCAATCTCTCTTAAAACTCGTTTTCTTTCCGCCTTTCCTATCCTAAAAAAGGCATCCCTCTGACACATGTGACCACTGGTATTTTACCACTTGTGACAGTGTCCCCCCTTAAGTTTTCTGCAAGCAACCCAGACAGTTTTCCCTTCCCTTTCCAATTGAGGTGAAGGCCATGCCTAGTGTAGCCCCACCTATCGATAGCATCCACAGGAATCAAACCAATATAGGACCCTATGTCCGTCATAAGCACCCACTTCAACTCCAAGTTCACCCTCCCGATGGAAGAGTTCAACGACTACTGCACAATCATTGTAAAACAAAGACCAAGAGTATAGATTGAGTGATGAAATGTGCAATATTAAAAGGCAATGAGCGAATCCTTCAATGACTAGTGTAGCAAAATCTTATCAAAAGACCTCTTGCAGAGTCCAAATAGATTTTGGTCATGTGTAAAGGCTGTCAGTGGTACTAAAATTAAGTGCCTAGCAGATGGTCGTAGATACACTAGTACTCAAATTGGGGCTAATGAAGCTAAAGGAGAAATTCTGAACTTCATTTTCAAAGGAAAATCCAGAAGTATATTGCCCAGTTTGATTCTTGCATCATTGCATAGTGAATTATGTTGATATTATAATCAGTGACATTGAGAAATAGTAAAAATCATGAGAATCAAACAAAAATCCAGGGCCTGATAAAATATCTATTAGATTAAAAAGCATTTGAGGCTTTTAACCATAGTATAGTGTAGATTCTTCAATCAAAAAACTGTGCCTAGTATTTGGAAGAAAGAAATCACATGTTACACACATCTACAACAAGGTTAGTGGAAGTGATCCACAAATCTTCTCTCCAGTATCTTTGACATCCATCTGTTATAGAATCTTAGAACTAATTCTGAGTTCAAACATAAGGAGGTATCTTGAACAGAATGACCTGCTTTATGTCAACCAGTGTGGATTCCGAAAACATTGGTCATGAAAAATCCAAGTTGTACTGTTCTCACATGACTTCCTGTAAGCCATGGATCACGTCAGTTGGGTAGAGGGAGTATATCTTTATTTCCAAAAAAGCTTTTGACACAGTAGCAACCCACCACTGGCTAACAAAAGTACGATTGTGTATATCATCAAACAAAACTTGTGCCCAGATATTGAGAATGTTATCTGGGATAGAGTGTTATTAGCAGGTGGGCAGATCAGCCCCACAGAAGTGTGTTCAGCCTTTGCTATTCATGTTGCATATTAATGAACTGACTGTCAGTATTAATAGTGATCTTAGACCTTTTGAAGATTGTGTACTTATTTGTAATGCAGAACTGCGTAAAAAAAAGTTGGAAAAATGTTTGATCAGATTTTGGTAAGATTTTGAAATGGTGGAAAGATTGCAAAAAAAAAAAAAAAAAAAAAAAAAAAAAAACTGAGTGTAACAGTTTGTAAGTATATGAAGTGGAATGCTCAGTCAAACAATGGAAACTCCAGTAGGAATATCAACAATTTAGGCTCACTGTAGGTAAAGCAGATGGATGCTGGGAATAGTGCAACCAGTATACAAGAGAGATTGCTTACAGAAATGACAGAAACCTATTCTAGAACATTGTTTTAGTGTGTGAGATCCATACCACACAGAACTAACAGATATATTGAATGTATACAATGAAGTACAGTGCATATCATTACAGATTTGCTGAACCTGCAGAAGAGAATCATGGAAATAACTCAAAAATCTGAATTGGCAGACATATAAAGATAGATACTAAATTTTCTGCGAAATCTGCTAACAATGTTTCATGAACTAGTATTAAATGAGGAAACTAGAAATGTAATATTTATAGCCCACAATGTTTTGAGGTGACAATGAAGTATATTTGTCTTGGTCTATTGAGAAGCCCATGGTGTGTGGCATTACTTATTGGAGAAACTGATCTAACATTTTATTACGTAACTGGTTGATATTTGTTATCTTAGTATGTTAGTTTCAAGCCCACAACAGAAGTCTCACTTCTTAAGCTGACATCACTATGTAAGGTAGTCTAACAGTTTTGGCGTCAAGAGAAGTGGTTCAAACTGGATTGCGAACTTCACACTTCTCTTACTGCAGTTGACTTACTTGAAACATTTAGCCGATCGTCTTCTCTGGATATGCGGCTACGTCAATCTCCATAACTGCTTCTCCGAAGAAATAATGCTGGTTAGAGGAACCAAAAAATTATTATCTCTCTCACTTGAAATAACTCTGTACTCTCATACTTTCAGTTCAGCTCAGGTGTATTTTCCTTTCTACAAGTTTCATATAAGCATACAAATGCTTGCAAGTCAACTACATCGATTCTCATTAGATACAATTAAATATAATCACAATTGCCTCTTTTTAACAACCAAATAATTTATAGATGTCCCATGCATCTTGCTTCGTTCAGAGCTAAGACATGAAGTAAGTTAAAAGTCTGTAGTCAAAAGTTTGTTTTTCTTCTTTTTCAACAATCACATTCACTAACACAGCAAAGAATAGCATTTAATTACTCCGTGTCCTCTCAAACAACGTCATCACTGGACTGAAATCGGAGGACCCGTACCCTGCTTGATCCATTCCCCAGATTTCACACCTATAGCCTTTTTTCTGTGGGGAAAGCTGAGAAACACTGTCTACACGAACATGCCAACTACATCCAATGATATGCAAGGACATATTACTGCAGCCTGCTCAGACGTCTCCATTGAACTGCTAGAAAGTGTGCAGCAGTAATTCCATTCCAGACTGGAAGCATGTATTTTTGCTGCCTGTGGTTATTTTGAATATAACCTGTGATGGTCAGTTGTCTCGTTACTGGTCAGAATCGACATAAGTAGTGTGGTGTCACCGCCAGACACCACACTTGCTAGGTGGTAGCCTTTAAATCGGCCGCAGTCCGTTAGTATACGTCGAACCCGCGTGTCACCACTATCAGAGATTGCAGACCGAGCGCCGCCACACGGCAGGTCTAGAGAGACTTCCTAGCACTCGCCCAGTTGTACAGCCGACTTTGCTAGCGATGGTTCACTGACAAAATACGCTCTCATTTGCCGAGACGATAGTTAGCATAGCCTTCAGCTACGTCATTTGCTCCGACCTAGCAAGGCGCCATTACCAGTTACTATTGATGCTGTAAAACATGTACCGTTAAGAGCGATGTTCACCAATTATGTATTAAAGTTAAGTATTCCAGCAGCTACGTACGTTTTTTGCTAGTCTAATTTCCTTGACCTTTTCCAGACCTCACGCCAGCCTGCGTGAGCTAAAACGCGTGCCTTTCGGCTTCCTCTCATAGTGGGTTGGCGCTCTTTCCAATCCACAACAAGTAGCGTATGCATCGTGTTATTCTTTAGTGTGTGCTATCACAGGTATTGTACAAGTGTCAGTGTGGGTGGGAACTTTTCAAAATATAATTTCCCATAAATGACTCACACCTGAATCCTGCATCAAACACCACTAACGTTCCAATTTACCCTATTTTTCAGTTTGTTAATGTTGACAGGCATTGTTCCATTTTTAAAAAAGCTTATGACACCACCAAAAATACACTTTCTAAGCATTATTAGAATTTGTTGATTGGCTAATAATACAAGCCCCTGACTATCAATCCATTCTATGAAAACTCCACATCAATAGTACTTTCCATTTCCGCAGTATTTGTGGCACAAATGTTAAGTGATTCACTGTGTGTGTGTGTGTGTGTGTGTGTGTGTGTGTGTGTGTAGCCTATGTCCATCTCAGCATTTATTAGAGTATTGTGTAAAAATTTGAAGTAAATTGGTCAAGAACTTTTTGAGATTTTTAGTATCAATGTTAAACAACTTGTCTTTATACTGGCAGTTAGAAACAACCTGAAAAGCTAGTAAGGGCATTGCAGAGGAGGTTGTGCTGAGAAATAATTGTTAAAAAAAATTTTTGTATGTTGCACCATTTCTGAGTAATTTAGCATTGAAGTTAGCCTACCAGGTCATTGCACACACATACACTAAAATGCAGTGAGTTACAGACATCTGTGGGTCCGTGAATAATCACTTGTTCAAATGCTCCTTACAGTTAAAGGGCATCTTTTTCAGAAGTGATAAATTTAAGCTAGATGATCAAAAGCTACATTTCTTTGGTTTGAGAAAACCAAACATGGCACAAGTTTGACATCGCCTCTGGCACGCTGCTTGAATTTGCATGCCCAATGGCCTGATTGGCTAACTTCAATGCTACTAAAAGAAATCCGATAAATTTTGGGTATACGATAAATTGCAAAAATCCAAGGGCTGTCAATTCAACTAAATACCTAGGAATTACAATTATGAACAACTTAAACTGGAAAGACCACATATATAGTTTGGTGGCCAACAGAAGTGTTTAAGCACAGAAGAGTGTTCCTGGATCATTCTGTAACAATTCTGGATGTCTGGGGTGTCGCATTGTCCTGCTGAAATTGGCCAAGTCTGTCAGAATGCAGAATGGACATGAATGGTTGCAAGTGATCAGACAGGATACTTACACACGTCATCTGTTGCAGTCGTACCTAGAAGTATCACAAATCCTATATCACTCAAATTGCACACACCCCACACCATTACAGAGCCTCCACCAACTTGAACAGTCCAGTGCTGACATGCAGGGTTCATGGATTCATGAAGATGTCCCCATACACATACAAATCCATCCGCTTGATACAATATGAAGCTAGACTTGGCAAGTCAAACTATATATGTGGTCTTTCCAGTTTAAGTTGTTCGTAATTGTAATTCCTAGGTATTTAGTTGAATTGCCAGCCCTTGGATTTTTGCAATTTATCGTATACCCAAAATTTATCAGATTTCTTTTAGTAGCATTAAAGTTAGCCAATCAGGTCATTGGGCATGCAAATTCAAGCAGCGTGCCAGAGGCGATGTCAAACTTGTGCCATGTTTGGTTTCCTCAAACCAAAGAAATGTAGCTTTTGATCATATAGCTTAAATTTATTACTTCTGAAAAAGATGCCCTTTAACTGTAAGGAGCATTTGAACAAGTGATTATTCACGGACCCACAAACTGAAAAATAGGGTAAACTGGAATGTTAGTGGTGTTTGTTGCAGGATTCAGGTGTGAGTCATTTATGGGAAATTGTATTTTGAAAAGTTCCCACCCACACTGACACTTGTACAATACCTGTGATAGCACCCACCAAAGAATAACACAAGTGCATACGCTACTTATGTGGATTCTGACCAGTAACGAGACAATGACCATCACAGGTTATGTTCAAAATAACCACAGGCAGCAAAAATACTAGCAGTTCAGTGGAGACGTCTGAGCAGGCTGCAGTAATATGTCCTTGCATATCATTGGATGTAGTTGGCATGTTCGTGTAGACAGTGTTTCTCAGCTTTCCCCACAGAAAAAAGTCTATAGGTGTGTAATCTGGGGAATGGATCAAGCAGGGTACGGGTCCTCCGTGTACAGTCCAGTGACTTGGGAATAATTTGGAGGCATGCTGTAGTACCTCTGCACTATAGGCTGGATAGCCATGTTGGTACCATAGGGTCCTCTTAGTCTGTAGAGGAATGTCTTTTAGCATCTGTGGAAGATGGCCTGTAGTAGGCTATGCATACTTGTGCATGTTCAGTGTTACATGTATGAGCAAAAGGTCCATGAGCTGGTGGTTTACAATCCCATGTCACATGTTTATACTCCATTGGACGCAGATGTTCAGGGATGGTACCACTGACTCATGCCACTTCTCATACTGTTGCAAGGGAGCTAATGTGCGGATCAACTGCAACTGCACTTGTTTTCTTCTGAGTGTTACACTACCACTTTCACGTAACTTGTTGAAGAGGTAGGTAAATGAGATGGTTGACATCTGGACACTGGAATAGAAGGGAGAACTGATAGAGGCACTCAAAATACCCTCCACCACACACCGTCAGGTGGCTTGCGGAGTGTGGATGTAGATGTAGATATTGGGATATCTTGCCACACACATTGTACAAGAACAAACTGCATTATTTGTACATGCTCCTTACATCATGAGCATTTCAGCTTTTTCTGAATTGATAAATCCCATTGTCCATTAATGATCTACTGCTTGGACTGTCACACACTAACTGACTAGCAAGTTGTAATGCACTCAAGGAACACACAACTACACTGTACGCAGACATAACAATATCGTACCTAGCAACTACATGTGTCAGATGACACAAACAAGTGTTGGTGTGGAAACTTTTCAAAATATGATATTCGTAAACGCCTCACAGTACATCCTGCAACAAACACCCTGACATTCTAATTTACCCTATTTTATAATGTTGATAGGCATTGTTCCATTGCAGGAAGTGTATGTTCGCACAAAAAACAGTTTATAAGTATTATTACAATTTGTTTACTGACAGACAATACGAGTCTCTGACTACCGGTTCTTTCTGTGAAAACTGCAACCGGTAGGACTTTCCCATTCTGAAATATTTGTGGTACAAGTTTTAGGTGAGTCACTCTGTATAGTATTGTTATACATGTAGCAGACCCATTGTGGATCACATGAAGCTTCTACAGTTCTTCCTGCAGTTTTTCCATGAGGCCTTAATTTTCTCGTTCATGGCTTTCTTTTTTTCATCTGCCCACTTTGTACTGGTCTTTTTGGTTCTTGTCTCTGACTGGACCTCCCACTTGTCTATTTTGCTTCTGTAGATGTTACGTTCTGCAGTGTCCTGAATGGTGGGTTGAGCATCAGTAAGGTCTCTTTGTACTTGTTCGGCCCATGTCATACCTTTAAGGTTTTCAATAGCTGTGAGTATCTGGTGTGTGAGTCTATACTCAGGGAGTCTGTGTATGTGTCCATAGAATTTAAGGCGTCTTTTTCTAATTTCAGCAGCAATATTTGAAATTTCCTATGTAGTTTTGTTGGCTTGCAGTCTATATCTAGCTTCAATTTTTTGTGGTCCAAGGATTTTCCTAATGATCTTTCATTCTCCTTTTTGTAGATTTTGTAGTAGCATCTTGTTACGGAGTGACTAGGTTTCTGCTGCGTATACCACCTCGTGTTTAATGACAGTGCCGTAGTGCCTGATTTTTGCATGGATGGACATGCACTTTTTGTTGTAAAGTTGGTGCGTTCGACCGTAGGCTCTTTTTAGTTTGTGTGCTCAAGTTTCTTGAGGTTTTTTTTCTGGTCCAATGGGTTCCAAAATTTCCCCCCGGTATTTAAAATGTGGAACTCTGTTTATCCGTCCATATTTTGTGGTGAGATTCTGTATGTTTAACAGTGTACACACAAATTCCATTTTCTCAAAATAAATTTGCAAGCCAACCTTCTTGGCACATTCCTTGAGTATTTCTATTTGATGTATTACATTTTGTTCACTGTCTGTCAAAATTGCAAGGTCATCGGCAAAGGCCAGGCAGGTGACTTCAGTTTTCTTTCCAATCTTCACTGGTTTCCATAGGCTACGTTTTCTAAGCTCACTCTCCCAGTCCCTTATGACCTTGTCCAAAACAATATTGAACAGTTCCGTAAAAACACGGGAGATCTGCCGGATGTCAGTAACGTCCTGCCACGATATTTCGGTGCAGAGTCTTCTGGCCATCTTCAGGTGAGTGCCACTGTAGTAATACTGGGGAGTACACGCTGAGCTCTGCTATTTAAAGCCGTACTTAGGTGACATTGCGCATGCGCTGTTCAGTGTGCGCATTCATAAAAGCTCCGTGCGCTGCGCCTCATGCCCTCCACGGTGAAAGCTTGACGTATCGATATCAGGTCGATTTTCACCTTTATGCAGATATCTACGTCGACTATGAAGTTTCTCTATAACAGGATTCCAAGCAGAGTTTAGCTCATAACCGCTATCTCGATTGATGAGAGTCTCGTAGTCAGACAATCTTATTTCCACAGATCCATTGATAATCGAGCTCCAAAAGTTTGATGTATGGGCCAAAATTTTTGTGTCGTAATTCATGGAATGGTCTGTGGAAATACAGTGTTCCGCGATTGCGGACTTGGTGGGTTGGAGAAGGCGAGTTTGCCGTTGGTGTTCCACAGTGTGTTCCTGCACAGTTCTTGTTGTTTGACCTTTATATGATTTGCCGCATTCACACAGAATTTTGTAAACACCTGATTTACGCAGGCCCAGGTCGTCTTTAACAGATCCCACCAGTGATGAAATTTTGGAAGGAGGGCGAAAGATGACTCTCACTTGATACTTTCTCAATATTCTGCCTATCTGTGAAGAAATATTCCCAATAAATGGTAGATAAGCCGTCGACCTCAAGGCCCCTTCCTCTTCCTTGTTCCATTGTTTGTAGGCCTGAATCACTCTGTTCACTTGCCTAGGTGAAAAGCCATTCTTCAGAAATACTTTTTGCAGGTGTTCCAGTTCCGCTTCAAGACTGCCAGCGTCAGAGATAGTATGGGCACGGTGGATCAAGGTTTTGAGAATGCCCAGTGTTTGTGCTGGATGGTGGCAACGAGTAGCTTGTAGATACAGGTCTGTATGAGTGGCTTTCTGTACACCGAGTGACCAAGTGTGCCATCATTTTTCTGTCGCACCAAGATGTCTAAAAATGGCACATAACCATCTTTCTCTATCTCCATGGTAAACTTGATGTTTTCACGTATGGAGTTCATGTGACGTAAAAATTCTTGGAGACGGTCCAGACCATGAGGCCACACTATAAAAGTGTCGTCTATGTATTGCCAGAATACTGTCGGTTTAAAAGTGACAGAGTCGAGTGCTCTCTCGTCAAAATCTTCCATAAAAAGATTGGCCACCAGGGGAGACAAAGGACTCCCCATGGCAACACCATCAGATTGTTTGTAAAATTCATTGTTAAATATAAAATATGTAGAGGAGAGAGTGTGCTCAAACAACGCTGTAATGTCTGCACCAAACATATTGCCAATGAGGTGTAGTGAGTCCACCAGAGGCACCTTTGTGAAAAGTGAAACCACATCAAGACTGACCAATAAGTCATTACTTTGCAGTTGTAGTGACTGAAGTTGACTGATAAAATCACCAGAATTCTTTATCTGATGTGCACACTTGCCTATCATTGGTTTGAGCAAAGGTGCCAAGAACTTTGCTAGGTCGTAGGTGGCTGCTCCAATGTTACTCACAGTTGGACGTAATGGCACATTTTCCTTGTGGATCATAGGCAGTCCATATAGCCTAGGTGGAACTGAACTGTTTGGTTTCAGTCTCTTGATGACCTCCTTCTGTAGAGAACTATTTGATAAAAGTTCTGCTGTTTTTCGCACCACTCGGCTCGTGGGATCCTTATCGATTTTGCGATACGTTGAGTCACATAATAAAACATAGATCTTATTAATATAGTCATCCCTTTGTATGAGGACAGTAGTGTTTCCACATCTGCTCGTAAATTACGGAGGGGTTTCCTCTCCATGGGCGAGATGTTACTCTTCATTGGTGCACCCCTGGTCAATACATGTCAAGACTCTCGACGAACTTCCTCCGCTTCATCTGTATCAAGACGGCATATAGCTTCTTCAATGGCACTGATGAAATCCACTAGTGGCGCTGAAACAGGTGTGGGAGCAAAGTTCAGTCCTTTTGCTAACAGACACAGTCGCGTCATCTAAAGTTTTCTCTGTCAAATTAACAACAGATCGTCGAGCTGGAACTTCCTGCTGCATCTGTTTAGAAAGTTTGCCAATCTTGGCAGTTTGCCTCGTCACAGCTTTATCATGGCTCCAGTTTGCTTTAGCCCTTGTCACACCATCCACCCACTCCCACGACAGAGAAGATAGTCTTGCTGCCAATTCCAAATGTATGTGGAGCATGTCCTTTGACACAGAATCCAATTCACGCCGACTAAAACGAATCGTTTCTCTCACCAAAGCCATGCTTGCTTTACGTTTGATGTTGTTTGCAGCAGCGGTATTTATGAAATGCACAATTTTGGCAAACGTTGGAATAATGCCCTTGTCTCTGCAACTTAATAAGAATATCAGTGAGCTCAGCAGCCTCACTCTTCTTTCACATAACTTGTTGAATCTTCGAATTCCATCACTTCCTCCCCATAGAGTTGCTTGATGTGATGTTTAAAGCTTTCCCGGCGTACTGATTGTTCCATAAAAACATGGGATAACTGCCAGATATCAGTAACGCATGCGCATGCGCAATGTCACCTCAGTACGGCTTTAAATAACGGAGCTCAGCGCGTACTCGCCAGTACTACTACAGTGGCACTCACCTGAAGATGGCCAGAAGACTTTGCGCCGAAATATCGTGGCAGGATGTTACTGATATCC
The DNA here is from genome assembly GCF_021461395.2 of Schistocerca americana. Lineage (NCBI taxonomy): Eukaryota > Metazoa > Arthropoda > Insecta > Orthoptera > Acrididae > Schistocerca > Schistocerca americana. Next base: position 557,560,446 of record NC_060123.1, read on the forward strand.
GGCAGTTCTCCCATGTTTTTATGGAACAATCAGTACGCCAGGAAAGCTTTAAACATTTCAATATTGAACAGAATTAAAGATAGTTCGTCTCCTTGTCTTACTCCAGTTCTGATCTTAAAACATTCTGAGATTTCCCCCATGAATTTTACTTTAGAGGTTGTGTTGGAGAGTGTCTGTTCAATGAGCTTATGTGTTTTCTGGTCAATTCCGAGTTCTGTTAGAGTGTTGGCTACAGATTTACAGTTGACTGAGTCATACGCCCTCTTGAAGTCGACGAATGTACATATGGTGGGCTTATGTCTAGTAGCTCCATATTTCAACGTTGTTTTTAGATTAAAAATTTGTTCAGGGCAGGAACATCCGCGCCGGAAGCCCACTCGATACTCCCCAATCTTGTGTTCAATTTGTTCCTGTGTTCTCTGCAATAGGCATGAAGAGAAGATCTTGTAGGTGACTGGTAGCAGTGAAATGCCTTGGTAATTGTTGAAATCGATTCTATCGCCTTTTTTTGTGCAAAGGGTGGATAAGTGCACCCTTCCAATCATCAGGTAAGTCTTCTGTTGTCCAAATCTCTTTGATAATTTCCATGAGCTCTTCAAATGATTTAGGGCCAAAGTTTTTCAGTAGTTCTGCTATGTTGTCTTCACCAGCCGCTTTGTTGTTTTTGAGATGGTGGATGTGCTTGAGGATTTCTTCTTTTGAGGGTGGTATTGAGTCTTGGTTGGTGTGTGTGGGTTCAATATGTGGGAATCTTTCTGTGGGTTCTGGACAATTTAGTAAATTGGCAAAGTAAACTGTGAGTTCTTTGCAGTTTTCTTCATTAGTAAGTGGTAATTTTCCATTTTGTTTTTTAAAGCAGGGATTTTGTTGTGTGTATCCATGTATCCTATTGCAAATGTCCTGTAGAAATCTCTTATATTGTAATTCTGAAAGTCACTCTCCAGTTGTTCCAGTTGTTCGTTTAGGTATCTTGTCTTGGTTTGTCTGATGATTCTGGCTGTTTCTTTCCATACTTTGAAGAAATCTTGTTGTGTTTCTGGTGTTTTCTTGATTCTGTATTTCTGGAATGCCAGTTTGAGTGCTTTAAGGGCGTTTTCACAGTTGTTGTTCCACCATGCATGTTTCTTTTTTCTCAGCGGTAGTAGCTCCTGTGCTTTATGTATAATGTTGTTTTTAACTCTTCCCGTGTGTTTGCTTCCTCTTTCTCCCATTCGTCCTGTATGTTTGTTTTGTGGAGATTGTTTATGTCGGATCTCTGCAGGTGCGATTTCTTGGGATTGTACTTTCGTGGAGTGAGTTTTACTTTGACTCGGGTAAGGTAGTGGTCTGAGTCAATATTGGCACCTCTTCGGACTTGTACATCATGAATTTCTCGTTGCTGCATGTGGGTGATTGCTATAAGGTCAATCTGGAATTCCCCCAAGTTCTTGAATAGGAGAGCACCAAGTTTTTTGCATTCTGGGGCACTTTCGTAAAGATGTTGACATTATCTTCAGGTTGAATTGTTGGCAGAAATCACCTAGTCACCTTCCATTTCTGTTGGTAAATTTGTGTGCAGGATATCTGCCTATAGTCTTCCGTGTTATTTCTTTCTGCCCAGTTGTGCAATTATAGCTTAAGGAAAGGCAAACCTATGTTTATAACATATGTAGACTTAGAGAAAGCTTTTGACATTGTTGACCAGAATTTTCTCTTTTTGAAATTCTGAAGGCAGCAGGGTAAAATACAGGGAGGGAAAGGCTGTTTACAAAATGTACGGAGACTAGGCGGCAATTATAAAACTAGAGGGCCATGAAAGAAAAGCAGTGGTTGATAAGGAAGTGAGCTAGGGTTGTAGCCTATCCCTGATCTTATTCAATCTGCACACTGAGCAAGCAGTAAAGGAAAGCATAGAGAAATTTGGAGTAGGAATTAAAGTTCAGTGAGAAGAAATAAAATCCTTGAGGTTTGCAGCTGACATTGTAATTCTGTCAGAGACAGCAAAGGACTTAAAGTAGCAGTTGAATGTAGAGGACAGTGTATTGAAAGGAGGATGTAAGATGAACGTCAACAAAAGCAAAACATGGATAGTAGAATGTGACGTGTCGCTTACACTGATACAGGGAAAACGTTGATTAAAGTTTACAAAAGTTTTTTGACCAAGGAAAGAAAGATCTGCATCGACGATAATAAGATTACAGTGTCCACAGGTATAAAGACTTGACAGTATGGTGATTCCAGAGTCTGACAAGATCTTCATAGACAGATACACTTTTTTGGAAAATAATCTAACTGCAGTGAAGCTGTCCTGAATAACCCTAGCATAGGAAGAGAAAAGTCTCTTCTGTATACAGTCTGATTGCACCAAAGTAAACAACTACAAATGCTGTATACAGTGGCATCTGTCCCTAAGATGGGTTTTGAGTGTGTCCTAAGATGTTGGGGTAAGTAGGACCCGCCCAGAGGCTGGGAGAGGCTCTCGAAGCTGGAAGAACTGACCTATGCAGCTCTGGCACTGATATTTATAGAGGCCAGTGGCGGAATACTTGCAGCACTATTTTATGGTCACTTGGATGTGAATAAGTCTCTTGGAAGTGGCAGCCTATGCTAGTGTTTGTACCACCACCTGGTGTCCATCCGTTACTGCGACAGGGCAAGTTCATTTAAACTGAGGCTTGCAGGGGCCTTGTCTGCTGTATGCGTACCCAAGGTTCCAGAAGGATTGCCCATTGCTTTTGTGAACATCTCTGGTATAGCAACTCTCTCCTACAAGAAAGGGATGCGAGGATACAGCCCTTCCCTATGTCTTCATCTGGTTGCAAGACTGCAGTCGGTGCTGCATCCACATCCATGGGCTTGGGTTCTTGTGTTGCTGTGGTGTAGGAAGAGCTCTGACCCTGGGTTACGATTTCCATGTTCCAGTCGGCTGTGTCCTCCTCAGTCATCCAGTTGGGTGACTGCAATGGCTCTGAAAAAGAAACCAGCAGGACTCAGGTGTTTTTGGAGCTGATTGATATACTTCAGCCATAGCTTGGCATAGGAGATGGGAGATGGTCGCTGGTAGCCGTTGTTGTCGGCCTCGAGAAAATGTAAGTGCCCACACAGGGTCTTGAGTGGCAAAGCGATGATGTCGAGGGTTTTGAGTGGTTCCAGAGGCAGAGAGGGTTGGGACCGGTGATAACATGCATGTAGTTTCTCCACTAGGGAGGAGCCCTCCTGGGGAGTGGCTCGATCAAATGTCAGGAATAACAAGAGAGCATCTTCCACTGGCTGGTGCTGATGGAATTTGATTATGTGTGTTTTGAATGATCCGATAAATCCTCCTGCCTTGCCATTGGAAGCTGGGTGAAAGGGTGCTGTGTGGATCAGTTGGATGACTTTTTCTTTTTTCACAAAATTGCGTGAAGATTTTAGACATGAATTGAGGTCCGTTGTCAAAAACAATTGTTTAGAAAAGTCCGTTAGTGGCAAAAATATGTGAAAGAGTACTGTTGGTGCGGTCTGAGGATGTGTGTGACATTTGTGAGACATAGGGCAATCTGCTGCCCATATCAACCACAATAATCCAGTAGGAACCAAGGAGAGGTCCAGCAAAGTCATTGTGTAAGTGAGACCAAGGCTCCGAGGTGTGAGACCAGGGGTGGTAATGGTGAAGCAGAGCTGCCTGTGGATAACAGGTGTGCATTGGTGTGCTGTGGCAAGGTTTGATACCAGATGTCATATTTGTAGGTGGAAAGAAGAAGGGCCCACTGCTGAAGACGCCTTGCAGTGCGATTGGGAATAGTGGCCGTAACATTGAATAACAACAGAAGCAGTTTATGGTCAGTGAGAAATGTGAAATAGCAGCCATAGAGGTAACCATGAAACTTCTTGACACCGAAGATGATGGCCAGGGCTTCTGTTTCTCTTGGCTGTAATTGCGTTGTGGTGGAGAGAGAGTTTTGGGCACAAACACAACTGAGAATTCAACCCTACTGATGATATGCGAGATAACCAAACCAAGACCATTATCTGAGGTGTCCATTGCCACGGCCAATGAGTATTTTGGATTGTAAGTCATCAAGCGTGTGGGATGGTGGAGTGACTGCTTGAGCATTGAGAGTGCCTTGCTACATTCTTTGGTCCATTCCCATTTGATATTTTTCTGCAACAGTCAGTGTTGTGGTTCCGAGGATAAAACGCCTGTAGTAGGTCAGGTGTCCCAGTACGGATTTAAGCTGAGTGGTACTCATTGGTGTGAACAGATGTTGGTTGGTGTCGTCATATTCTGATGTAGGATGAATACCTAAGGCTGTGAACAAGTATTTGAGGTATGTGACTTGAGAGACAAAGAACAGGCACATGTCTTTGTGACATTTGAGATTGACTGCTTTTAGTACTGTGAAGAGGGCCTCCAGCTTGTGCACTGACTTCTCGGCATCCGTGCCTGTGATTAGTATGTCTTCCAGACAGTTAACTACACCAGGAAGCAGGTGGACCTGTTACTCCAGGTACCTGTGAAATATGGCTGGATCACCAACAATTTCGAATAGAGGGCAATTTCACTGAGATAACCCATAAGTGGTGTTAATAGCCAAAATTTTTTTGGAGGCCTCATCTGAAGGGAGCTGTAAGTAGGCTTCTTTAAGATCGATTTTGGCATTTATTTTGCCCCCTGCCAGTCAAGTCATCAAATTGTCAATCTTAGGAGTTGGATACACGTCCACAACGGATTGCGCATTGACTGTTGACCTAAAATCTCCTCAAACACATAGTGCACCATTTGGTTTTTGCACCAGAATGATGGGTGATACCCAATGGTTGTTGGCCGCCGGAGTGATGACCTGTATGTCTTGTAGCTGGTGTAATTGGTCTCGCATTTTGTTTTGAAGAGCAAAAGGGACATTGTGGGCTTTGCAGAAGTGCTGTTGGGCTGTGTGAAGGAGGTCTATATGCGCTGCAAAATTTGTAACTCTGGATGGAGATGCTCAATAACAGACACACGTTTTTTAAGCAACCGTGTAAGAGTTATTAGTCACTAGGATTTTGAGTCCAAGAGTGGAGAATAACTCCATCTCAAGAAGGTTGGCATGATGCAGTTTGTCTACCAGAATCTGGTTTTGAATGGTGTGTGAGTGTTAATAGATTGTCGACTGAAACTCTCACATGATGTGGATAATATCATTAGTGTAGCTCTGCAGATGCTGACTGAATGACTGGAGAGTTGGTGTTCTCAATGTGGAGTATGTAGCCTAATCAATGATGGTAGCCGAAGATCCTGTATCAATCAGAAAGTTGACTGGATGTCCATTAACTTATAAAAAGGGGTGCATGGACCAATGGTATGATGCAACATAGCCTGAACGAAACTTGTGGTTGGGTAAGGAGTGTTGTCTTACTCTGATTTTTGATTGGTTTCATCCCAATTGTTACAGTCTGCTGACATTTTATGTGCTGACTGGCAGACCTTAGCTTGGTGTTCTATCTCTGCTACACTCATTACATTTCGCCCACGTCAGTTGGCACTGTTGCCGCAGATGACGTATGAAACATTGATTACAGGCCAGAAGTAGCTTCAAGCGTTGATGATGTGGGTGATCGGCAGAGTTAGGAGGCTGCCTCTGGGCTGGATTTTGTTTCTGAGTCCATTGGTGTCGGGACTTCCTCACAAACACAGTTGGAAGCTCTTGAATAGCTGCTGTGGAACAGAGTGATGTTCAAATGCTCGGATGTTAAGGAGGCATGTTTCCAGAGGAGGATCCTTCAATTTGAGTTCATTTGTACAAAGATTGTCATCCAGTGCATGAACAAGTATAATGTCTCTGACCAAAGACGCAGTGTACAGCTATTTGCAGTTGGAGTTAGTGCATTGGAAATGGCTGTCTGTGGATGTTACTGTGACAGAGCAAGTTCGTGACACTGAGGCATGCAGAGGCCATGTGTGTGGGCAAAGTGCCCGAAGTGTTGCTGATCTTTTTGTGAAGATCTCCAGTATAGCAGAATGTATTCTTATTAAATCAGGCAATGCTGAGTAAATTAGATTAGGAAGTCAGACTCTGAAAGCAGTAGATGAGTTTTGCCATTTAGGCACAAAAATAACTGATGATGGTCGAAGTAGAGGGGATGTAAAATGTTGACTGACAATGGCAAGGAAAGGATTTCTGAAGAAGAGAATTTTGTTAACACTGAATATTGTTTTAAGTGTTAAGAAGTCATTTCTGAAAGTATCTGTACGGAGTGTAGCCTTGCATGGAAGTGAAACATGAACGATAAACAGTTTAGACAAGAAGAGAATGTAAGCTTTTGAAATGTGGTACTACAGAAGAAGCTGAAGATGGGTAGATCATGTAAGTAATGTGGAAGTATGGAATAGAATTTGGGAGAAAAATTAGTGACACAATCTGACTAGAAGAAGGGATCAGTTGATAGGACACATTCTGATTCATGAAGGGATCACTAATGTAGTATTGGAGGGAAGTCTGTGTGTGGAGTGGGGGGTGGGGGGGAGGTTGTACAATCTGTAGAGGGAGAACAAGAAATGAACACAGTAAGCAGATTCAGAAGAATGTAAGTTGCAGTAGTTACTTGGAGATGAAGAGGCTTGCACAGGACAGAGTAGCATGGAGAGCTGCACCAAATCAGTCTTCGTACTGAAAACGACGACGACAACAACAAAAACAAACACACACACATAAAGAGAGAGAGAGAGAGAGAGAGAGAGAGAGAGAGAGAGAGAGAGAGAGTTTGTTTCTTTGTTTCCTGTGTGATGCTAACTTAAATGCATCAATATTGCTGTGATTTGTGCTACATGCTGTGTGTTGTAACGGTTAGCGTCATTGGCTGGCATGCTGTGAGTCGCTGCTTCAAACCTGATCATCATGAGCAGATAATTGTTATTTAGTGTATGTCATTTCTGGAAGGTTCTCAAAAATTATTATGTTTGTAACATTTGCATATTCTGCAAAATTCAACAATGGTCTAAAGAGCAGCACACTCGGATCAGCAACTCATTTATCTTCGGTCAGTACACTGGTGTCAATAATAAACATACTTTCAGTGCTAAGTATCGTACTTTATGGACAATCCTGCTTTTGGATTTAAACTTGATTGTGTTTATGATTTGACTTTGATGCCAGGCACATCCAAACATCTACATCACTGTGGCATCAATTAGGCAATGTAAAAGGCATCACCTACACGGACAGGCCCAAAATACAAGCAGTACATTGTTACCAAGGTCTGTATTTCCAGGAAACCAATGTATTCCAAAACAGCAGAAAGTCGGCCATACATCAAGCATCTATCAGTCTTTTCTAGAGACCTTAGTCAGGGCCCAATGAAATGGATGAGATGATTTGACCAGTTGCCTAATACAACAGGTGGAATGACATGATATCTTTGACAAATGTGTACTTTTACTTCAATGTCATAGTCCATACATTTACTTGAATGTCACAGTCCAGCAGTGGTTCAAGAATAATGAAGAGGAGCCTGATGTCTTGAGGAATCTCCAGGGTGAGCTGAAGAAAACATTTGGTGACAATCAGCAGCAAGTCCACTTAGCAGAACAATCGAAGAACACAACCCAATGTCATGGGGAAATTACACAGTCATACGCACGGAATGTTTTGACACTATGCTGTGTTGTGAATCCAAATATGATAGAAGCCGGCAAAATCTCTCATTTGATGAAAGAAACCATCTAGAGGACATGTAAGAAAGTGTTCTGGTACAGGATGTTGCAACAACAGTAGAATTATCAGGCAGTGCCAATGCATCAAGAAAATTCAACAGAAAAGAGCAGGATGAAAGAGCTCTGACCTACTACTGAGAGTGGCCTCTATGGTAATTGTGGAAGACTATGGCCTCACCTTTCTCGTACACCAGGTAGTAAAAGAAGAGATAGTAAAGGAAGAGATCCAGCAGTTTATTCAGCCCAATATATCTGATTAAGTAGACAAGAGACAGTAGCCATGAATGTTTACTCCGTATGGCAAGAGGTAACGGAGAATGTTGAAGATGTGTATTGACCTTCATCACCAACTTCCATCACTAGTCAAACGTGCCATGAGAATAAACTTGGTCAGCTTGCTTGGAAATAGGCTGCAGCTATTAGATGACAACCCAGGACCCAGCCAGTGCAGATGCCTCCTCAGCCAAGTGTAATGTCCCACAGAAGATTACAAATTTGAATGACAGAGGCCCTAAGAAGAAGACAAAGTGTTCAGCATATATAATGACACAAGACATCAACCATTACAATGGTCCTATTCATACAGTCAACTGCAGTTTATAATTGACCTGTGGAATGAAGCATGTCAACATTCCCTTGGATGAGGTCACTCCCCAATGCAGCTTAACCATTCTGTGTCACTGTACAGAGGTACCAGTCACTCGCCAAGTTGCCAGATTCAGGAAAACTAAGTGAAGTGAGCATATATATGGAGCTTAGACTGCCACAAATGAAAATCCTCCATAGATGACTATTGTGACCACAAGAAATTACTTATGTCTGGCCATAATTGTGGGTCCTTTGATTGCTCTGGGAGAAGGCTCAGCAAACTAGAACACACAAAATATTACTTAACTTTATTGCATAAATGAAGAAAAGATTTAAATAAATGATTTAGTTAACTTTGATGCAGTTATTTGCCACAGCATTGCTTGATAATTTACAGCTGTCACTGACTATGAAAGCATCACTTGATGAACAGATTAACAAACTGTTCCCTTGCAGTACAAAATGCTACTTTTGCGAAAGTACACTTCATAAGAAACTTTAATTGTCAATGTCCTACACAATGATATTGACAGATGTAGCTAAGGTTTTGAACAGGGGGTGAGCTCTTGCATGCTCGACACTATTTTGACCTCAGTGTGAGGGTGCTGCAGGGCTAGAGGAGAGTCATAGTTTTCAGGAGCACTTCCCATACATTGTTGTGAATTTCAGTAAGCCTTCGCTGATGTGTATGGTATCGATATGCGTTGCTGACTTTGGTGTGTCACCATGATCTCTGGATGATACAACAGCTTGTACCAAAATGTCAGAAAACATTATCGATGGCCAAGTTGTGTGTGTACTAGTTGAGTCAGGGCCTTCTTTTTCTGAAATGATAGTTAAATCAACACCCTAGCTGCAAACGGGCATTGATATACATTATTGGGGACGTGTTGAAAATGTGTACCCTGACTGGGACTCGAACCCGGGATCTCCTGCTTACATGGCAGATGCTCTATCTGTCTGAGCCACCGAGGGCACAGAGGATAGTCCACCTGCAGGGACTTATCCCTTGCACGCTCCCCATGAGACCCACATTCCCAACATGTCCACACCACTACATTCGTAGTGCATCTAATAGATGTTTGCCCATCATACTCATTACTTCTTTTTCTATCTTGATGACTGCTTATCATCCTGGCTAAAGAAGACTACATTATGTGATACAAAAGCGATTTTTATAAAGGTCACAAATGGTAAATAGATCTCTCCGACAGGAACATATATTGCAAGAATAACTGTCAGTGACAGGACACAGCCCTTTGAATTTGTTGTTTTAAGAAAACATAATCATAATGATTTTCTCAGGTGGGACTTCTTGCAAATATCACAAATGGCCATAGATTGTGGGAGATCAGAGCTTCAGATTAACAAAATTATTCCAAATAGCACACCTATTCCAACAAGCACACATAACAAAGATTGCTCTGGGCAGTTGTTTACCATTGAAATGTTGTTATCTTGCCATTGTCAAGCTCAGTTTGACGATTGCAAAAAGCTACTCAGTGTTGACAAAGAAGTCAACAAGCCAGTGATGATCATAAGTGTTGCAAGTGGCTGAGGAGAATGTTGGATCACTAATTGGCATGAGCAGCCACAACTCGTCCATAAATGAATGTGCTTAGGAAAAGGCAAAATGGCTCAGGGTAGGCGTCTCAATTTCATTGATGAAGAATTGTGTTCCTCTAGCACTGCAGACAACACTTTGGAGAAAGCCACTATTGAACTACCAATAGGATCTGGCCTAACAGAGGACCAACAAGAGTGAGTGTAAGCCATTCTGTGCCAACTGTTGGATGCATTTAAGTGTGAAACCTAGTGCAGGGTTGGCTCAGGTGACTATTAACATAGAGGAGCATGTAGGAATTTTACAAAGGAAGACCAGGTAGTGACAGTGGGTGGAGTAGGGAATAGTCTGGATAGGGACAGGGAATACGATGTAAGTGGTGACCTGGTAAAGTTAGCTGCACAAACTAGTGGCACTAATGTGCACTTTGTGCAACTGTTTCAGTGTCATGATTGGCCACATCTTAATGCTGCTGTTAGGCTTGTTAACATGCAGCTGGAGAACGCACTGATGACAGAGGGCACGGATCACATTGCAGTTGTCCCAGTTGAGTATATCAGTAGATCAGATTTCACAAGGCGCGCCCTGCACCTCAGTAGGTATGGAAAGGGGATGCTGCCAAAGCTTAAAGGTGACAGTGTAGAGAGTGGTGGTGGGATCACTCCTGGAAAAATTCCTGTAGTTGTTGGTGTTAGAGCTGCACCATTTTTAGACTGAAGTCAGCTGATAGGTATCTCTGCTTAAAGGAAGTCCCTCTAACAAAGGAATCACCTTCAGAGGAGATCAGGTATCCTAGTAGAGAAAGTTTTAGCGGATTTCATTAAAACATAAGTATTAGAGATAAAGTTAGTGAACTGCTTATCGATGTTGATTCTGACATTATTGGTATATTGAAGCACCAAGTAAATAATTAGACAGTTCAGAGGCTTCCTTTTCCAGGATACAGATTAGCTGGCTGGTTTTCCTCTGAGTGGGTTAGTGGCCATGTACATAAAAATCAGTATTCCATTTGAATCCGTAAATGTATCACGGCACTGTACTGAACAGACATTTGAATGTGTGCAGGGGAAATTAAATTAAGTGAAACTAAACTAGCCTACTAACTGTTGTTTATAGGTCCCCTAACTCTAACTTCAGAACATTCTTGCTCAAGCTAGAGAGGGTTTTTGGTTCACTTTATAGGGAGTACCAAAAATTAGTTACATGTGGTGACTTTAATATTAATTTTGTGTGTGATTGTGCAAGAAAAAGGATGTTGGAAGCTCTCCTAAAGTTATATGACCTGATGCAGACTGTGTTTTTTCCAACCAGGGAGTGCAAGGGAACAGTAGCACAGCCACAGACAATATTTTTATTCATTCTTCATTACTAGAGAGGCATTCTGTTAGTAAAAGGGTGAATGGCCTTTCAGACCATGATGCATAAATTTTAACACTAAGAGGTTTTTGTACTCAATCAAATGTTATATGTAATTACAAACTATATAGAAAAGCTAATCCAATGGCAGTAGAGAGTTTTTTAAACCTTTTTAAGGAACAATAGTGGCAGGATGTTTGTAGTGCTGATAACATTGATGACAAATATAATGCTTTCTTCAACACATTTCTTACGCTCTTTGAAAGTTGCTTTCCATTAGAACGTTCTAAACAAGGTACTAGCAGTAAAAGGCAGCCTGGGTGGCTGATTAGTGGGATAAGGATATCATGTAGAACAAAATGGGAATCATATCAAAATGTTATATGTAGTCACAATCAGGCTACAGTAGCCCATTACAAACAGTATTATAAGGTGCTTAACAATGTTACTAGGATGGCAAATGGTATGTGGTTCACAAATAGACTAGCTAATTCACAGGATAAAATTAGAACCATATGGTCAGTTGTGAAGGAAGTGTCTGGTCAGCAGCACAAAGTAGACAATATAAAGTCAGTTCGCAGTAAAAAATATTTTTGTTACTAATGGGTCAGATATATGTACAGTATTTAACAATCATTTTCTGAGCATTGCTGGTGAATTAAACAAAAACTTAGTTTCTACAGTGAATCATATAACTCTCTTGGAAAATGCCTTTCCGAGATTGATGTCTGAAGTACTCCTCTGTGATACGGACAAGGGGAAGATTGAATTAATAATTAAGTCACTGAAGACTAAGGACTCTCATGGATGTTAAAGTACTGTACTGCACATATTAGCCCTGTACTTAGCCATATATGGTCAATTTCCTCACAATTAAATTATTCAGTAGTAAAGCCACTATAAAAAAAGGGAGAAAGGGATAATGTAGACAGTTTTAGACCTATTTCTATGTCATCAGTGTTTGCTAAGATTATTCAAAAGTCTGTGTATTATGTAAGGATAATTGATTATTTTATTTCACCTAATTTGTTTTCAATTGCACAGTTTGGCTTTAGAAGTGGTTTAACAACTGAAAATGCTATATTCTCTTTTCTCTGTGAGGTACTGGATGGATTAAACAGAAGGTCCCCCAACACTTTTTTGATTTAACTAAGGCATTTGATTGTGTTGACCACTAAATATTGCTTCAGAAACCATTATGGAATACGGGGAATGGCTCACAATTTGTTCACCTCTTACTTTAACAACAGACAGCAAAAGGTCATTATTCAAAGTTGGCTGTGGGGTACGATCAAGTGTGCGGTGCCTCAGGGATCAGTGCTGGGGCCACTCCTGTTCCTTATTTATATAAATGATATGCCGTGTAGTATTACAGTTAATTCTAAAATATTTCTGTTTGCTGATGACACTAACATGGTAGTAAAGAATGTTGCGTGCAACACTCGCTCTGTTTCAAATAGTGCAGTTCATGATATAAGTTCATGGCTTGTAGAAAATAAACTAACGCCAAATCACAGTAAGACTCAATTTTTACAGTTTCTAACACACAATTCGACAAAATCCAATGTTTTAATTTCACAGAATGGGCATATGATTAGTGAAACTGAACAGTTCAAATTTCTAGGTGTTCAGGTAGATAGTAAACTGGCGTGGAAAGACCACATTCAGGATCTTGTTCAAAGACTTAATGGTGCCATTTTTACTATTCAAACCGTATCTGAAGTAAGTGATATTTCCACACAAAAAGTAGTCCATGTTGCTTATTTTCATTCACTTATGTCGCATGGTATTATGTTTTGGGGTAATACTTCGCATTCTCAAAGGATATATTTGGCTCAGAAACAGGGAGTTCGGGCAACAAGTGGTGTAAGTTCGCGAACCTCTTGTTTACCCCTATTCACTAGTATGGGTATTCTGACATTGGCCTCTCAATATATGTACTCTTTACTATCATTTTTTGTTAACAATATCAGCTTATTCCCAAGAATTAGCAGCTTTCACCCAGTTAATACTAGACAGAAATCTAATCTGCTTTTGGATCGCATTTCCTTGACTCTTGTGCAGAAAGGTGTGCAGTAACTGCTGCATTCAGTTTCAATAAGCTACCACAAGAATTCAAAACTATTCGCAGTAATCCGCAAGAGTTTCCTCATGGGTCACTCCTATTCTGTCAAGGAGTTCCTTGAAAAATTGAGTTGGTTTCTGTGTTATTTTGTTGATTGTGTTTAGGCCTATATAAAATTAGGCTATGGTTTTTTTGGGGGGTTCATAAACTTTTATTTTGTCTGTTATTATTTTCATGTTGTAATTTTATGTACTGGCATGTTCCATGACCTTGGAGATTTGGTCCTCATTTTGGTCTTATGGAACTGAACATGTAAAATAAATAAAAATAAAAGAGAGAAAGGCCTAATGGTCCATGTTAAAGTACTGTATCGACATGGGGGATCATCCACCAATTAGCCAGCACTTGTGTACTGTGTCACTAACTGAATGATGTATAAATTCTGGAGGAAGTGGAGAATATGCTGCAAGATGACATCACTGAACCATCAGAAGAGTCCTTGATCCTCTCCTGTGGTCATTATTAAAATGAAATATGGCACATGGGATTTCTGCGTTGACTACTGATGACGAACAAATTCATGAAAAAAGATGCCTATCCATCGAGCATATGACTGACAGCCTACTTTGACACCTTAAATGGATGATGTCTCTTTGCTGTCTGGATGACATTATCATTTTTTCAAAGACATTTGAAGAACATCTGACAGCCTGACAGCCGCGTTGAAGATTGTTCAGTCTGCCTGAATCCTAAATTTTTGCCTCTTATTCAACCAGGAAATAAAAATCCTAGGGCACTTAGTCAATACCCATGAAGTTTGTCCTGATCCAGAGAAAATAAGAAGAGACACAGATTTCCTGACTCATCACTACCTTTGTGATGTGAGGAAGTTTCTTGGAATTTGCTTGAACTGTTGGTGATTCATAAAGAACTTCTGTACTAAGGCTCATCCCATGCAGGAATAACTGCAGGGAGACAACAAATTTTCCTTGAACGACGTATGAGAAATATCTTTTCTCATCCTTAAGGAGGTGCTAACATCTTCTCCAGTTGAATGATGAGAATGCCAAGACAGAACTTCACACCAACGCTAAGGGTTGTGGGACATGTGCAGTTCCAGTGCACATTGAGGAAGGTGCTGAAAGGTGATATAGCCTCTGTTTCTATAATGTGCTCCAAGTACAAGATGAACCATTCTACAACTGAGAAAGAGTGCCTTGCAGTTGCCTTAGTCATCAACAAGTTCCAGCTGTTTTTTGGGCAAACCATTCACCATTATGACAGACCACCATTCTCTAGCCTGGCTGACTATCCTGAAGCATTCATCAGGCCAACTGGTGGGATGGACGCAGAGGTTTCAAGAGTATGACAACAGAGTGAGATACATAAATGGATGCATGCACAAGGGTACTGACTTCCTTTCAAAGAATCCTTTGGTGGAACACAATAGTGTGGACAAAATCTCAGTCATCACTGCATTAATGAAGTTGCTGCTGAGGAGAGCGGAGATCCAGTGTTGCTGAAGCCATGAAGAAGGAAGAATTTGTCAAGTTTCAGTTAAAAAAGTGAAACATTTCTGAAGAGAAACTATAATTCGATGGACTGGAAATGCTTGCTCATTACTGCAGTTCATTTAAGCTGTCCTGAAGTATTTCCACAATGCTCCAACGTCTGGTCAGCTGGGAATTGTGAAGACTCTAGAGAGGCCAGGCGCAGGTATCACTGGCCAAGTCTCAATTGTTCCATTAAACACTCTGTGAGTCACCATAAAGAATGCCAGCAACGGAAGTAGGTCCTGCACTTACGTGTGGGACATTTAGTACAGATTCCACCTACAGCTATGCCATTCCACCGCATTGGATCAACCTTTTGGGGAGGTTCCTGAAGTCGACAAAAGGGAATTGATGGATAATATTCTGCAGTGGCTTTGTCATCCTCTAGACTGTCACCATAGCTGTGCTAACTGCTGAAGCTCTGGAAATAACAAGGTTCTTGTATAAGACAACATTTTGAAGAATGGAGCACTCCGTGTGATGATCTCTGATCATAGGAAAGTTTTCCAGTTAAGACTGGTATTGGAGTTAATTTCAGTTTGGGAAATCACTCGCAGTATGACATCTGCCTACCCTCCACAGGTGGATGGCACACAGAATGCTTTCATAAGATGTTCACAGACGAGCTCGTGGTGTGCATTGATGCTATACCGAGAGATTGGGATACAATACTGACCATCCAGACAGTTGCGAATGTCACCATGAACTGAAACTGAAATTACGAAGGCTATACTATTTTCATTTCAACTGAATTATACTCAGGATGACAAACAATGAAGGGAGACTGCTGGATCACATATGGTTTCTGGACACCCAAGAGAAAGACCAAGAGCACCGCAACACCAAGCACAGGCCTGCGAGATACATCCCAGCATACTTGGTATGGATTTTTACACCTGTGCAAAAGAGGGACTGTCAAAAAATTTACTAAAGCACTACATTGTGCCATATTGCATCCTTTGTTGCTTGTCAGTTATCACTTACAAAGTTGAGATTTATGACCGTCATCAAGCACACTGAAGGGCAGCTACATGGTCTGTGTCCTCCCTATGAACCTGTACTACAGTTCTGAGGCACAGATTGATAACAGATCTCCTCAGTGATCATGAGGCTTCGACAGGAGCAGCTACTTTTGAGACTCATTGTAGTGAGGAGGATGTGGTAACATGATGACAATGTGATGATCCTTCACTGCAGCCATACAGAGGATCCCTTATTAAGATGTAGAGCCAGGGTGCTGTAGTCAGCTTGAGTCAAAACATGTGAAACAGCAGATCACTGTCTTTCTGGGAGGGGGAATAATGGTGCGAGATGTGCTGCATGTTTGTGGAGTAGTGGTTAACATCAATGGCTAGCACACTCTGTGTTACCACTTCAAACTCAGTGTATCATTTCTGGGACGTTTTCAAAATTTCTGATATTTGTTATATTTGCAGATTCTGGAATATTTGATGTTTGTGCAAATAGCAGTACTTTTCATCTACAAGATCAGTAGCTGTTTTGTCTGCTAGGTGGCGTCATTAAAAAATGTGCTTTCAGTGCTAAGTGTTGTACTTCATTGATAGGGCTGCTTTTGGATTTGGACTTTATTGTTTATGATGTGACAATATAGAGCTCCCCTTATCCATTTAAAATATGTTTTGGCTTGAATTTCACTCATTGTTCTTCAGTTATTGCTGCCACTTAATTAACTGCATTTACCACTAATCACATTCAGTTTTTATTTGAGAAAGACTACATGATATTTTTTTAAAGTAAATAATAATTTCAACTAAGTGCAGTCTAAATGCACATCTATAGCTGAATATCTAATTTTCTTAGTTGTCACTTTAACTTAAAATTTATTTTGCAAAGTATTGCATCAAATCATGAAAATGCGTGATTCTTGCTTGCATTGTTGGAATTACTGTCATTCAGTACAAGATATGGTTTACAAGTGTCTTTCCTTTTTGAGGCCTTAACTGAACAATTTTTCTTTCAAATTATCTTCAAAAAAATATTTTTTTATTCGTCAAAAACAACCTTTAATGAACCTCATTATACATAGACATTTAAATACAGCTTTTAAAGCTCAAAATAATGAGTTACAAAATGTTTAAGATCATCAACAATAAAGTTCCAAGTACACTTGTTTACTGGATGTCATCTAACATATTGTGAAACTGGAAGACATTTTTTAATTTCTGTGTAGATGTGAAGTCTAACCACGTATTTCTGAATGGTTTCCTGTGAACATAAATCTAGATAGGTTTTAAAGCTCAAAACAATAAGTTACAAAATTTTGAAAATCACCAATAATAATAAAATCCCGAGTATACATGTGCACTGGACTTCAACTAAAATATCCTGAAACTGGAAGTCATTTCTTAGTTTCTCTGTAGCTACGAAGTCTAACCATATATTTCACAACTGTTTTTTGTGAACATAAATCTGGCCAGAACTTGACACTCAACTAATGAAATGTCATCACTTTCAGTCTCTAATGAAGTAATATCACATTCTTCTTCACTTTCTGAGCCACTAAATTCAATGTCAAACTCAGAAGCACTATGGCAATTCTTTTTTGAAAGCATTGCCTAAACAACAATATAGGATAGTGTCTGGAAACATGCATTTTGTTGTCGAGTATCCAAAGCTGCTCACAGTAAAGATGATAAAAAAGGAAGGAGGAAGGAAGATTGTGTTTAACATCAGTAAAGACAATACCTAGTGGCAACCACCTCTAACAAAACATGACAGCCAGACTACAAATGTAGTACCAGATGCTCTTTAAGTGCTGAACAGATATAAGTGGGATTTTATTTTTTCAAAGATATTTTCTTAAGTTTCTTGAGTATACTTGGGATTTTAAATTTCTGTCAAAATACTGAAAATGAAATTGCTTGGGATTTTAAGTTACGGGATTAATGAAATTTGCATCTTCCTGACACGCACTATAAGGAAATGTTTATGAAGCTTTCTGAGTTAATCATATTCATATTAAACTTGTGGATGTTCCTCTCACTGCATGAAAAGCTCTGCTAACCCTGCTTCATGTACCTTTTACCACACCAATATTATCATAATTGACCTTATGTCTGCTTTGTACAAGGAATCCATCTTGAGTTCTTTTTATTTAATTTATTTATATCTTTTTGATAGCTTTCTTGTGCATTTATCAAGGCTAATACTTTTCTCCTGATCATAAGAATCTTTTTCCTAGTTATAAATTATTTTACAGAAACATAATGGAACATTTAAAACATTTAAAATATTTTGTTGCTATTTTTAAAAACAACATAAACAAATCTTTAATGTGTTCTTAATAAACAAGTTTTTTTCACAAGTTTGTTTCACATGTTGGTAGATGAAAATGTTAAAACATGAATTAAGCAATGGAAAGTCCAGGTGGAAGTATAGATTCTACTCGCTGTAAATATGCCACATTGAGTCGATGACAGGCACAAGACGAGCACTACACACTGAGCTTTCGGCCAAAGCCGCAGTGGCCAGAGATAAGTCATGTGTGCATGAGATGTGCCTATTTATGTGAATGTGAGTGAAAATTTATTTTATTTTATTTTCTTCTGAAGAAGACTTGAGCTGAAAGATTAGTGTGTAGCTGTTTTCTCATTGTGGCTGAATGCAACTCAGTGTGTCATCTTTATGAGCAGCAATCTATCTTTTCCATAATTATTGATATTACAGCATGATTTCCCATGCTAGCGGAAGTGCCATTATCTTCAGGACATCACTTTGCTTTGTTATGTTTCGCATACGGTTCCAAAACAGTACATACATCATGATTAAATGAACATTATTTCATTATAATTATTAAACTGTGATTGTCATTGTTGTTTATGATGATGATGACGACGATGATGATAATATGACTAATACTCTGTTATATGATTTTGGTTTCAGGATTACAAAATGCGCAGCTATGAAAAGGAGGAGGTTGAGCTAGTATTTGTGAGTAAATTGTACTTCATATTAAAAGGTTGTTTCATATAATGTGGCAACTTGTATTATCTACTTGATATTTTTGTGTGCCTATTTTCCCCAAGCAGACATTCACAGATTATCACAATCTGCATTGTATATTATCGTCTAATAATTTCTACTCAATATTGGCCAGAGTGAAAAATATCAAACTGAGATTCAAATCAACACTTGTCTCTGGGGCAGCACTCAATATGGACACCGGCAGATATCTAGGGATAGCTGCTGAGCTTGCTACTTCAAAATGTTGTAAAATTTAGAAATTATTTCAAAATGATGTAGACAGTGCAAAGATTTTATGAGTTAAATTTGAAGAGTGGAAAACAAAACCATTCTGCCATTTTTTCAAGAAATGTGTTTTCAGTGGTGTTTTGTTCTCAGTACTTTGTTGCGTGTCTCTCAAAGTGATCCAGGTACCAAACCATAGAGAAACCTATTCAGACATACATTAGTACATGACACTTGATCTTTGTGCCAAGCTGTGCTTTGCTCTGGAATTTCAAAATTTAAAAGATAGAAGAAGTGTTTTTAATGAGTACAGTTCTTTAGTTAAAAACCCAATGCTGTATTATCACAAAATAATGTAGTACCTCAGTATTACTGGCACTCGAAACAAAAACTTTCTTCATGCTAGTTTGTTGAAAACTGGCATTTGGAGGCCAAGGCTAGATATAAAATGAAAGTTAATTCTTGGAAAGAAGAAAACAGTAATCAGCCATTGTTAATAATGCTATTTTTTTTATGCAAATAGCACTGTTACTGGTTTCAAATGGTTTCTTCTTCAGACAGTTATTGAAATTTGTATTACTTACTTGTTTTTTTACAGTCTAACAACTAATTTAAAAGGAGGCACTATTAGCAGTGGCTCGTTGGTGTTTTCTTCTTTGGAAGAATCGACTTGTAAAAACTTTCTTATCAGCACCTAGAACCAGTAAGTTCCCTAGTATGGCGCTTATTAAAGTATTCATTTTCTAATTTGTCTCATTATTTTTTGCGGTGATACGGTGGGTTGCGTAAGTAAGTAATCTCAATTTAGTATCAGATACCATCTCAGTTTTTTGGATACAAATCAGTTACGTACAAATAGAGGTACATTGTTTTTATTTTCCATTCTCCAGACAAACATCACATTTGGAACTTTGACTATTTTCTATTTCCACTCGTCATTTTTTTTATGCTTCCAGCAGTTACAAATGTGAGCATTCTTCTCAGTTTGCAACCAATTGATACAACTGCCATAGGATCGGAGAATAAGTTAACTTTTCCATTTATGTTCATCCTATGTCAGTGACAAGTGAAAATGTGTCTGCAGCAGAGACATGTTTTACTCTAGTGAGCACCTTATTGATCTAAAAAGATGTGAGTGAAAGAAGAGGGGAAAAAATGATAAATTCACTACTTCAAAACCACGAAACTGAATGGAGACGTTATGTCGAGCTGAGTAATCATTGTAACATACCTTGCAGTTGTCGAGGAAATCAGTCACATGTTGTAGCCATGTGATCCACTTTCTACAATAAACTGACCACCAGCACTGCACCCATTTTACTTCTTAATTGCTGTTGCTTGGCCTGTGTTAAATTTTGCTGTGCTGTCAAATGATACTATGTGATTTGTGGTCTTCAGCACTTAGAATGAGTGTGTGTGTGTGTGTGTGTAGTTCGATGTGTGAAGTAGTCTCTCTCTCTCTCTCTCTCTCTCTCTCTCTCTCTCTCACACACACACACACACACACACACACACACACACACACACACATTCTGAGGGTTTAAGACCACAAATCACATAGTATCATATATAGACTTTGGAGTCTCCTCTAATGTACCTGGTGAATAGTAACAGCGATTGCTTGCAATGTGATGGTGATGGCGAGGGGTGGATATGCTGTTAACAAGTATGGTTACTCCACCTTTTGCCCTGTACTCCTGACGTTGGCCTCCTGTGGTAGCCACTACCCTGTAGCACAAGGGTACTAGTGTCCTTAAAATATGCCTTCTCTAAGGCATAAACACATAAGCCTCACTTGTGATAAGAGTCTTAGTTCCTTCTCATGAACCTTGAACTCATTTATGATCCATTGGGGGTACGAAAGCCTTTGATTGGTGAGGCTTCTCTTTCCCCTTGCCCTTGTCTTCTCTTTGGAGTGGAGAGACAGTGATTAATGGTGTTTTTTTTTGGGCTGGATGAATGGTTGTCTCCATACGGTCAAGAAGAATGCTGTCACTGGATCCATCACCTAGTGTCACATGATTCAATGTGTTCTTGGTTTCTGAGCCCTTCTCCGTATAGGAAGGATGATGAAATGTTAACCGAGCGAGGTGGCGCAGTGGTTAGCACACTGGACTCGCATTCGGAAGGACGACGGTTCAATCCCGCGTCCGGCCATCCTGATTTAGGTTTTCCGTGATTTCCCTAAATCTCTCCAGGCAAATGCCAGGATGGTTCCTTTGAAAGGGCACGGCCGACTTCCTTCCCTAATCCGATGAGACCGATGACCTCGCTGTTTGGTCTCTTCCCCCAAACAACCAACCAACCATGAAATGTTATCAATATTCTGTTGATATTTGTACCTCTTGTTTTCATTTATAGTTGTTGACTTCATCATCTTTTGTTGTCTATTTGTTTGAAATGGACTAGTGGTAGGCTCATAATGACCAGACTGACTAATTACATTTCAGCTTGCAAGTTGTTCTTTCTTGTTGCTAACTGTTTTAACTAATACGTAAAATACAGGAAAGCACACTATTCCCCTTTAGCGGACTGATGAGTTGAGCACAGACACATGTAACAGAAAGTAGCATTCACACTAGCTTTTGAGGTCTTGCTCTTTTACTGACAAATGTATGCACATTAATAGCCCATGTAACATTCTGAGTCCTCCCACACCATTAGTACGAGAGTAGTAGCAAACAGATCAGGGAATCGCTACACCATGCATAGGCTGATACCAAACACTGGATGTGGAGTGGTGCTGTGAGTGGTGAGCGTGGCTTGCTGATAAATGGCATTGCATTATGCTAAGTGATGAGTCGGGGTTGTTCACTACCCCAGATGGACATCGTCAGTGAATGAGTGGTGACCTGGGGAGAGATCCCTTTCTTCCAGTGTTTTGGAGATGTGTGGGAACTCTGACAGTCCAATAGCATGTCATGGACATTCTGCATCATCATGTGTCACCTCCGATGTGAAAGTATTGTGGTAGCATTTTTCAGCAGGGCATTGCTTGTCTGAACATTGCATGGGCATCTGTGGACTGTTTGCCTGATGTTGAGATGCTCCTATGGCCAACAAAATCCCCAGATCTGTACCCAGTAGAACACGTGTGAGATCAGCTCGGACACCAATTCAGTCCCAGTACCAGAACACAGGATATCAAGTACCGTTTAGAGCTGTGGAGAGAGAACTTTATGATATTTTCAGTGGGATCAGTGCATGCATCCAGGCCAGAACAGACAGAATGCCGTACTGGGGCTCAGTCTGTAGCACAGTAGTTGCTCATATGTTTTGTTTTGAAAGCAACCTTCCATTCATATAGTAAGCCAGTCAGTAAGGCTTCCGCTCTCAACTGATACACATGTACAGAGTGGCAAGTTAAGTGTTTAATGTTGTGACTTGGCAAGACAGCCAATCCACAGTGACGGGTAGCCGAAAGGCACGCGTTTAAGCTCACGCAGGCTGGCGTGAGGTCTGGAACAGTTAAAGGATTTGAGTCTAGCAAATAAAGTACGTAGCTGTTGGAATACTTAACTTTAATCCATAATTGGTGAACATCGGTCTGACGGTACATGCATCACAAGATAAATAGCAATTGATAATGGCACCTTGCTAGGTCGTAGCAAATGACGTAGCTGAAAGCCATGCTAACTATCGTCTCAGCAAATGAGAGCGTAATTTGTCAGTGAACCATCACTAGCAAAGTCGGCTGTACAACTGGGGCGAGTGCTAGGACGTCTCTCTAGACCTGCCGTGTGGCGGCACTCGGTCTGCAATCACTGACAATGGCGACACGCGAGTCCGATTTATACTATTGGACCGAGGCCGATTTAAAGGCTACCACCTAGCAAGTGTGGTGTCTGGCAGTGACACCACATTTAACTTTTTATGTGTTTGACACGCAGTATATTTGTTAAATTTTGCAGATGTTTCACTGTTTAGGAGGTTTAATATGGCGTTTTGAAAGTGTAAATTTATTTAGTCTGTAGCGAAATAGTTGCTCACTGAACAGCGAGCTATGTATCTCATTTACACATCAGCGTCCATTGGTTATGCGTCGGGAAGGTAGCAAGTTGCATATCTAGGATTTTCTGCTTTTATAGTTCACTTCTTCAGTTAGTCTTACTAGGTTGGCTAGGAAGTGTGCATGCTGTTTGCAGACACAGGAAGAGTTGGCCACAGTTCACCAACAGCTGGACGTGCTCTTGGCTACGATCAGTCACCTTCAGGCTGCTACTTCGGGGTGTAGCGGTGGCGGAGCATCTGGCGCATCACATGGGACACCTCAGGTGTCCCTTGTTTTGCCCACGGGATCTGGTTCTGAGGCACGTCCTAGTGCACCCAACACGGTGGATCCGCCGTCACAGCAGGATGGGTGGCCGGGTGATAATGTATCGCTTGAGGCAGAGTACCAATGTGGAGACTGGTCACCTGGCCTCACCTATTCACCCTGTGAGTGGACAGGTAGCCACTCCTTCAGCAGGGTCTCAGCAGACACACAAGGGGAGGAGTTTGCTAGTTATTGGGAGCTCCAATGTTAGGCGCATTGTGGAGCCCCTTAGGCAGACAGCATTCAGGGCTGGAAAGAAAGCCAATGTGCACTCAGAATGTCTTCCGGGAGGCCTCATCTGAGATATGGAGGTGGCCTTGTCTGTGGCTGTTGAGTGTGCAGGATGCAGTCATCTACATGTTGTGGCTCATGTCAGGGACCAATGACGCCTGTCGCACAAGATCTGAGGCGATCCTGAGTTCACGCAAGCAGCTGGCGGAGTTGGTGAAGACTGCTGGCTTCATGTGTAGGGTTCAAACAGAGCTCATAATTTGCAGCATCATTCCCAGAGTTGACTGGGGTCCTTTGGTTTGGAGCCGAGTGGAGGGTCTCAACCAAAGGCTTCGTTGAGGCTGTGATGGTCTTGGCTGCAGACTTCTAGACCTGTGTTATCTGTGGGGATTTGTAGGACTCCCCTTGATAGGTCAGGGATGCACTACATGCAGGAAGCAGCCACTCAGGTAACAGAGTACTCGTGGAGTGCACATAGGCCACTTTAGGCTAGGCAGTAGTTTGAGGTGCCTCGATGAACACTCACCAGTCGATATGCAGTCTCCTGAGAGAGAGCAATACCAAACTAATATTCCAACATCTCCATAATTTAACCCTCTTCTGATACTGTATACACGACAGTGTGTTCTAATTGTGCCCTGGTAAGTGTTAATAAAGGATATTTGTTTGGAGGAAACAGGGACTTGCCTGCAGAGATGTTACATAAACCACTGGTCATAGGTGAGCTAGCTATTGTTTCCCTATGGTCTCTCCTTTGTGATGCTGAGTAAATGGCAGATGCAACCCCGAGCAGTAAATATATTTGTGAACCGTAATTTAACATTCAGGATATTTGGTGGGTAGCCTCAGATTCTTTTAGTGGTTCAGCTTCACTCTGTGCTCTTTCCAGTCTCCTCGTTGCAAATCACTTCAGTTCATTGAATAAAGGCTGAATATTAATCATTTTAATGTTTTTCCATAATAATTCACTACAGTTCCATAACCTTTTCTGGCCTACTACCATAGATTTTAGTGATATAATAGTGTACACAAATACACAATTAATATTACAAGCCTGCAGAACACATTCGATAATCATTTTGTTTTAGAGTCTGCATCATTTTGTTATTTCCATCTTTCTGACACTCTGTAGTATTTCATCTCGTGCCCGATCCCCATTATTTTATGAAGCACAGTGTAAGTCAGCCATCTTTTGCATTATAAAAAAATGTGATTAGATCCTCTGATGTGCACTTGCCAACTTTATGAGGAACTGTTTGTGCAGTTTAGTGTGCAACATTTGGGTAAACTGATTTTTCCTTCACTATTTGTATTCACATTGGTTTTGTTCATTGTATGAAAAACTATCAACATATGTTTTCTTTCCTTTTTCCAGAATGAAGATGACTTGCCGTATGAAGAAGAAATTCTTCGTAATCCCTTTTCAGTTAAGCACTGGCTGCGTTACATTGAACATAAGAAAGGAAGCCCAAAACAGACTGTCAATATAATTTTTGAAAGGGCTCTGAAAGAATTGCCCGGGAGGTAAGGAATGCAGTATTTATTTCATTGTCGAGACTGCCAAGATTTTTTTTGTCCCTACTCATTAATTTTGCTGTAAAGTGTATCATCAGTTCCATTGTGAACGCTTGGTGATTAGCATGTGTGTATGTCCATGCCCCACTCCTACACTCTTGATGCCTTCCAACAAGCACTAATAATGTATGCCGAGGCTGACATTGTGTGTTACTGTATTTTATCTATATTGCTTTCTCATTCTTGGAATACTTAGGTTTGTTTTATAAGTAAAATGGTTAAAATACATCTTTACAAAACACATTTGTATCAAATGGAGAATTAACTTATGAAAATAGTATATTTATGAGGAGACAGAATGACTGGCTAGTGCTTACATTCAGAAGTCCTTTACTACCAAAAGACAAATCTGAAAGGTAAAAAGAACTATTTGTAGTTTTTGGAACAGTTAATTTCTTCCTCAGAGGGGAAAGAGGGAGTTTTGGAAGGGCAGATCACTCAGACCTCATGTAGAGTGGCCCACATACGTGAGGATGAATGGAGAAACTCAGTATTGGAGAGGGGAATGTCAAGTCCCACAATGTTGGGTCTAAATTTTGCTGATGACACTTATAAAGGGCTGAAACTCAAGCATGCTGCACATAATCCAGATGATAGTTGAACAGGTGCAGATGGGTTCACAGCAAACAGTTTGAGTTGTCACGTCGCAAAAGCTCACATTATGCAATTTAAAATAAATAGAAGTGTCATGGTACCAAAAAGAGATATTAATGATTATGTACTAAATTAAACACTCTGTGTAGAATTTCTCAGGATAAAGCTGGATACAAAGATAAAATTAGTTCAACACACAGATAAGTGAATAAAGAACTCAATTTACCAAGTTGTGGATGTATAAACCCAAAGATAAGGGTATCTGCTTGTTTTGAATATTTTGAAGCCCTGTTGTTTTATCAAAATATCTTCAGGGATAATGCGACTAAAGTTAATAAAGTGAGCAGTAAAAATATTGTGTAAGGTAGATAACAAAATATTTTGCAGAGGTATGTTCAAGAAACTTAGAATTGTTGCACTCACTTCCTGAATCTAATTTGTTGCTAGAACTAAAAATCATTTGAATTTATTTTACACAACCACTCTACAAGACATGAATATTTTTAATGCTCATTTTTCCACCTTGCTTAGAGCTCAGATAGTCTGTTGTATTCTGGAGTGAAGGTTTTCGAAAAGCTCCCAGTAAACATATGACAATGAATTTTGAATCCTTACAGTTCAAAAGAATTTTAAAAATATTTTATTAGCCATTACTTTTACAATATATCTTAGTATCTAGATATAAGGTGTGAAGATTTCAGTTTGCTGCATGACACATGCATGAACCTCTGTTAATACTGCTTATAGATGACTGCTTTCACATGACAAACATCAGTACAATCCTGTAAATATTAAGCTATCAGTATGAGAGAAATTGCAGTTATTTAACTTGACTGAAAAAGTATCAGTTTGTTATAGTGGGTTTCTTGTTAATATTACTGTGTTAATTAAATTTAACACAGTACAGACTTATTCCATTTCCCCAAAGGTTGTCCTTCCTAATGCACTCTGCAGAAGGTGATACATGTTTGAAGGAGTGAATGTTTGAGTGACTGATATGCTGAAAATATTTGCATTCATTTTTCTTTTTGATTTGTTTTCTGGTGTGATGAATAATACTGAGTGAAACATGTACTTTCTGATCAATTTTTTATTGTCTCCAAGTACACAAAAGTTTTGGTTTTTTCCTTTTGCAGTACGGTGTGGGTCACTTTGCTGATTCATCACTTTTCACATAATATTAAAATGATGAGATAGAAAAAGTGGGTTTTCTGACAACAAATTGTACACTTGTTGCTATGATTTCTTTGCAGAGTGCTTTCCAGATTTATGTGTATCATATATTGATACACGATCTTTTATGTTTTGCTTTTCAGCTATAAATTATGGTACAATTACTTGAAACTTCGCAGGCGGCAGGTGAAGGGAAGGTGCATCACTGATCCAGCATATGAAGATGTCAATAATGCATTTGAACGGTCTCTTGTTTTTATGCACAAGGTGATGTAAATTCCAATTGTATATGTTTTATTTACAAAACAAAGGAAGCATTTCTGACATTTTGTTGTTTAGTTAACAGAGTTGTTCTAAAGATTCCTAAAGTAATTTTCTTCGGGCTTCATTACATGCTATCAGCAACTTCACTATTGCTTCTTACCCACAATTTTAAGCACTACATTTGTAATTTCATGTAGAGACAAAGCTTGTTGCTCTTTATTTTATTAATGAGGCAATCATCAGGAAAACAGCAGAGTAAAATAACTAAATTTTTTTCAGTGCAGGGCGGAGGAACTGATATTTAAAAGAATTGAAAAGTAAGGAACATTGAAACAAATGCCGAGTAGGTAATACTAACCAGTTGATCATGGCAGATTGGGCCAAAGATGTAGATTGTATATGGTAGAGACTAATAGGGTAAAGTTTAACAGACTCATTATTAACAATTGATAAATTGCTGTGGATAAGATTAGAAAAGACAAAGACAAGACAAAGGTTTTGGTGAGGTAGTTGGTAGCATTAGAAAAAAAATCAAGAAAAAGAAAAATGTTGTGTACACTAACAGTTAACTGTGATTTGACAGAAGAATTATTATCATTATAAAATAAATAAATGCTATGCGTGAGTATGATAGCAGTATCTGTCTAACATGATATGTTTCGTAATATTTTGGAAAGTAAGGGAGAAAGATCATTAAAATTAAGCTTTGCTTTGGCCACAAAATGTGCTTGAACAGCCCAGATGGAAGAATTCTATCAACAGAAGACAGACAGAGACAGACCTTTACTTCACAGCCCAGCATATACACACATCGAAAAAAGTTTTGTATCACCCCGGTTCTCAGAACTCCTGAAGATAGAAGTTGACTGCGGATATTGTATCATAGACACAGTCCCTTTGACTGTTCAGAGATGTCACTAAACCCTCCCAAAGATGTAAACAACCATGCATGAGCAGCACTTATTAGATGGAGGGGGGTCCGACAGCCGATCAATTCCAGTCATTCCACCAGGAAGAAGGTACACGGCTCATGTTGTCTGTAGTTCAACCATGCCTAGACGGTCAATACCGTGGTTTGATCACATCTGCCTTGTTACTTTGTGCCAGGAAGGGCTCTCAACAGGAGAAGTGTCACGGCATCTCGGAGTGAACCAAAGTGATGCTGTTCGGGCATAGAGGAGATACAGAGAGTCAGGAACTATTGATGACATGCCTCGCTCAGGCTGCCCAAGGGCTTCAACTGCAGTGGATGACCTCTACCTGTGGATTATGGCTTGGAGGAACCCTGACAGAAGTGCCACAATGTTGAATAATGCTTTTCGTGCAGTCACAGGACGTCGTATTATGACTCAAACTGTGCACAGTAGGCTGCATGATGTGCAACTTCATTCCCGATGTCCATGGTGAGGTCCATCTTTGCAACCATGACACCATGCAGTGCGGGAGTTATGGGTTCAACAACATGCAGAATGGACCATTCAGGATTAGCATCACATTCTGTTCACCGATGAGTGTCGTATATGCCTTCAACCAGACAATCGTCGGAGACGTGTTTGGAGGCAACCTGCTCTGGCTGAACTCCTTAGACACACTGTCCAGCGAGTGCAGCAAGGTGGAGGTTCTCTGCTGTTTTGCAGTGGCATTATGTGGGGCCGACGTACGCTACTGGTGGTCATGGAAGGCGCTGTAACGGCTGTACGATACGTGAATGCCATCTTCCGACTGATAGTGCAACCATATTGGCAGCATATTGGCGAAGCATTTGTCTTCATGGATGACAATTTGCGCCCCCATAGTGCACATCTTGTGAATGACTTCCTTCAGAATAACGACATAGCTCGACTAGAGTGGCCAGCTTGTTCTCCAGATATGAACCCTATCGAACATGCCTGGGATAGATTGAAAAGGTCTGTGTATGGATGACGTGACCCACCAACCACTCTGAGGGATCTACGCCGAGTCGTCATTGAGGAGTGGGACAATTTGGACCAACAGTTCCTTGATGAACTTGTGGATAGTCTGCCATGATGAATACAGGCATGCATCAATGCAAGAGGACGTGCTACTGGGTATTAGAGGTACCGGTGTGTGCGGCAATCTGGACCACCACCTCTGAAGGTCTCGCTGTATGTTGGTACAACACGCAATATGTGGTTTTCATGAGCAATAAAAAGGACGGAAATGATGTTATGTTGATCTCTATCCCAATTTTCTGTACAGGTTATGGAGCTTTCGGAACTGAGGTGATGTAAAACTCTTTTTGTTGTGTGTATTTGGGAAGTTCATATCTGCTTGCATTGAACTGTAGAATACGAGATTTCATCTATAGTTACCTCCATAGTGTCAACATATTTCCAGAATGTTTCTTACACCTTTTGTTTTTCAGTAGTGTACACTGACAACATTCAGAGGTAACTGTCACGAGTGAGTTGCTTGTAAGTTGTTAGTTCACACCTGGTATATTTGATATGCCCTTGTGTCCCACAGTGCCTGAATTTAGAAGGATCCCATAGTTTACAATCCTCTCCGGGGATCCCTTTCATTGCAGCCATTGCTTATGATACTGTAGACTCCAGAACAATTGTTTTGTCACACTATGTTCATTGCAGTAGTGTCATAAGTAATGTGCCCTCATGAATTTGCTTGTTCACTATGTTGTTTAAGGGTCTGTTAGTCTGTTTTTGTTTTCTATTCAAATAATTACTGTTCATAAAAGTTGTGTGTAATACTTGTGTCCTGCTGCTCTGTAAATTACTTTATTATTTCTGTTGGGCAGGGGGGGGGGGGGGGGGAGGTGATGAATACAAAATTTGACTCTCAGTTTTATCGAGTTCAGTGCCTAGCCCCTCAGTACTCTTATCTTGTTATGCATTTATTGAATTGATCAGAATCCATTTGTCTTTGTTTGTCATTCCAGTTATGGTTGAAGGAAGGATGATATGTTATTAACTTGTTTAGAATTTTGTGTAGTATTGTTCTTACAAAAAAATGGTTGAAGTACAGTAATAATTTCGTCGCCAATAAAACCAGGCTTAGATGATAACTGCTATTTGTTAGAACCTCAAATACATATAAAATCAACCCCAAGCACAAGTGATTTTAATTACCACCACCAAATTAGGTGATGCACTGTTGAGGGCGCTGAAATATTCAGTTATTTTCATTTGAGAAAGTGCTTTATCTGTTATAAATCCAATGTTGTAAGTTTTCTGTGCTTATAATCAGGAAGAAAAAAGTTAATCTGACATTTTCCTTTGGATGTTATCAATAGTAAGTGAGGTTGGTTCTGCAGTCGCTTCAATTTTTTAAGTAGACATTGTTTTTTTTCCCTTGTATGTGATGTTGGACTGTTATAAGGTATCTTTCTTGCCTTTTGAAAATTACAATCTTGTGTCATCACAGCAATTAATTAGTTTCTCGTTGTGGGGACCACCATGTATTTGTAAATGGTCTCCATGATAGAGTTTTCCTTCACAATGGTTTTATGTGTACAGAACAAAGTAAAATCACCAAGGTTTCTCAGTTGCACTCTTTCATATGTGAACAGTTGTGCACCATCACTCTTAGACAAACAGTGTCATGAAAGCTTCATTCATCAAAATAAAGTTATCCACTTGAACCAGTATAGTGTAGTCAAGCCTTGGTCTCCAATGGTACTGTTTGTTGTCCATGTTTCCCTTATATATAAGTATTCCAGAAAAGACTTCCTAGCACTTAAATTTGTATTAGATGTTAATATATTTCTGTTCTGTGTGATTGACTGATCTGGCTTTGTAACATTAACCAAAATGGCCTTGTCGTGGTGGTACTGTGAATGGCTGAAAGCAACGGGAAACTACAGCTGTAATTTTTCCCAATGACATGCAGCTTTACTGTATGCTAAAATGATGATGGCACCCTCTTGGGTAAAATATTCCAGAGATAAAATAGTTCCCTGTTCAGACCTCTGGGTGGGGACTACCCAGGAGGACATCATTGTCAGGAGAAACAAAACTGATGTTCTACAGACTGGAGCATGGAATGTCAGACTCCTCAATTGGGCAGGTAGGTTAGAAAATTTAAAAAGGGAAATGGATAGATTAAAGTTAGAGATAGTAGGAATTAGTGAAGTACAGTGGCAGAAAGAACATGATTTGTGGCCAGGTGGATACAGGATTATAAATACAAAATCAAATAGGGGTGATGCAGGAGTAGGTTTAATCATGAATAAAAAAATTAAAAAAAATAGGAACGTGGATAAGCTACTATGAACAGATGTTGAATGCATTATTGTAGCCAAGATAGACATGAAGCCCACACCCACCAGAGTAGTACAAGTTCATATGCCAACTAACTCCACAGATGATTAGGAGCTTGAGGAAATGTATGATGAGATAAAAGAAATTATGCAGATAGTTAAGGGAGATGAAAATTTAATAGTCATGGGGTACTGGAATTAAATAGCAAGAAAAGGAAGAGAAGGAAAAGTTGTAGGTGAATATGGGCTGGGGCAAAGGAATGAAAGAGGAAGCTGCCTGGCAGAATTTTGCACAGAGGATAGCTAACGCTTTAAGAATCAAGACAGATGGTTGCTTACGTGGAAGAGACCTGGAGACACTGGAGGGTTTCAGATTGATTATGTAATGGTAAGAATGAGATTTCAGAACCAGGTTTTAAATTGTAAGATGTTTCCAGGGACAGAGGTGGACTCCGACCATAATTTATTGGTTATGAACTGCAGATTAAAACTGAAGAAACTGCAAAAAGGCAGGATTTTAAGGAGATGATGCCTGCATAAATTGAAAGAAATAGAGGTTGTAGAGAGTTTTGGAGATGATGATGAGATGGGAGATATGATACTGCGTGAAGATTTTGACAAAGCACTGAAAGCCGAAACAAGGCCCCAGCAGTTGACAACACTTCATTTAAGCTATTGATAGCCTTGGGAGAACCAGCCATGACAAATTTTTTGCATCTGGTGAGCAAGATGTATGAGACTGGCAAAATACCTTCAGACTTCAAGAAGAATATAATATTTCCAATTCCAAAGAAAGCAGATGCTGAAGGTGTCAAAATTACTGGACTATCAGTTTAGTAAGTCACAGTTTCAAAATACTAACACAAATCGTTTACAGAAGAATGGAAAAACTGGTAGAAGTCGACCTTGGGGAAGATCAGTTTGGATTCGGGAGAAATGTAGGAACAAGCAAGGCAGTACTGACCCTATGACTTATCATAAAAGATAGGTTAAGAAAAGGCAAATGTTTGTTTATAGCATTTGTAGACTTAGAGAAAGCTTTTGACAGTGTTGACTGGAATACTCTCTTTCTGAAGGTGGCAGGGGTAAAATACAGGGAGCGAAAGGCTATTTACAATTTGTACAGAAACCAGATGGCAGTTATAAGAGTTGAAGGGCAGAAAAGGAAAGCAGTGGATCAGAAGGGAGTGATGTTATTCAGTCCGTATATTGAGCAAGCAGTAAAGGAAACAAAAGAAAAATTTGGTGTCAGAATTAAAGTCCAGGGAGAAGCATTAAAAACTTTGAGATTTGCCAGTGACATTGTAATTCTGTCAGAGACAGCAAAGGACTTGGAAGAGCAGTTACACGGAATAGACAGTGTCTTGAAAAGAGGATATAAGATGAACATCAGTAAAAGCAAACTGAAGATAGTAGAGTGTAGTAAAATTAAATCAGATGATACTGAGGGAATTAGACGAGGAAATGAGGCAGTTACATTAGTAAATGAGTCTTGCTATTTGGGAAGCAAAATAACTGATGATGGTTGAAGTAGGGAGGATATAAAATGTAGGCTGGCAATGACAGGAAAAGCGTTTTTGAAGAAGAGAAATTTATTAACATTGAGTATAGATTGAAGTGTCAGGAAATCTTTTTTGAAAGTATTTGTGTGTCGTGTATCCATGTTCGGAAGTGAAACATGAACAATAAACAGTTTAAGCAAGAAGAGAGTAAAAGCTTTTGAAATGTGGTGCTACAGCAGTATGCTGAAGATTAGATGGGTAGATCGTGTAACTAATGAGGAGGTACTGAATAGAGTTTGGGAGAAGAGAAATTTGTGGCACAATGTGACTAGAAGAAGGGATCAGTTGGTAGGACACATTCTGAGGCATCAAGGGATCACCAATTTAGTACTGGAGGGAAGTGTGTGTGTGTGTGTGGGGGGGGGGGGGGGGGGGGGGTAAAAATCATAGAGGGAGACCAAGAGATGAATACAGTAAGTAGGTTCAAAAGGATGTAGGTTGCAATAGTTACTCGGAGATGAGGAGGCTTGCGCGGGAAAGAGTAGCATGGAGAGCTGCATCAGACCAGTATTTGGACTGAATACCACAACAACAACAACGTATTTCGGTTTTTCAGGAAACCTTTTCATGGTAATGCAAGTCTTCATTTTATAGTCTCTTTACTTCTGCCATCTTCTTATGACATCGCATATGGAGGACTGGTGTGATGAACTTTTCATAATATGATCAGTTTATGACAGACAGATACATATATTGACCTCCAAGTAGCTTTTTGTAGTGACTTCACTTACATGCTTCATAACTCTCTGACCAAGCAAGGTGGCACAGTGGTCAACATTTGCATTCAGGGGGAAGGTGGTTCAAATGCACCTCCAGCCATTCAGTTTTACGTTTTCCATGATTTTACTAAGCTACTTCAGGCAAATATCAGACTGGTTACTTTGGATGATTTCCTTCCCCATCCTTAAAAAAAACAACCCGAGCTTGTGCTCCATCTCAAATAATCTTGTTGTCAACAGGATGTTAAACCCTAATCCTCCTTCCTTTATAACTCTTGTCAGTTTGTCTGACAGGCATATGTACCTTGTCATCAGCGTATCTATTAGTAACATCTTCTTTACCTACATACATGTAAAGTGAGCTAATACAATTTGTCTTCTGTCTTTATACTTACATAGTTGCATATCAGTGATCATGGACCCTGTGGAATACACACTGACCTTACAGTGTTCCTCCATACACAGTGATTTTGTGCACTTTAGATCCAGTTCGTGTGGACACACAGCTGCTGAAGTTCCTTCTCCAGTTCATCCTCCTGTGACTTCTGTGGTCTTCCAGTTGGATGAGTACCATCAGGTTTTGCCACAACCACAGCTTTGGTCTGGAAAGTATGTGACTTCCCAGCAATGTATATGGACAGGCCTTCTTCTTCTTTTCTTCTTCTTCTTTTTTCCCCATTAGGTCGCGCAGTTCTTGGTTCTTTGTACAGCTCTCTTCACACATTAGCCCAAAGATCTTTCTCATGATTTTGTATTAAAAAATCGGCACGCTCTCTTCATTTTTTGGTAGTGACTAAGGTTTCTGTCCCATCATTAACAATATGTTGATTAATTCCTTGTTTTAATTTATTATGTCTGTTGAACCTGTACCAAGGAATTTAAAATTTTCTCCTTCAGTTTCTGCTATCTCTTCATCTTACTCTGTTATGGCTGCAGTGTCGTCTGCATATCCCCATAACTGTGTTCTTCCATTTAGCTTCACCTCTTTCCCTGCTCTCTTTATTTCCTGAATTACTTTCTCCAGGATCAAATTAAAAAGCAATAGTGAAATGACATCACCTTGTCACCTACTTAACAGAGACATATCTCAGTGCTCGCTATAATTCCTGTTGCTGTTCTTTTTATGCAATGGGCTAATGGTATCCAGCTTTCAGTCTTTTGGGTTCACATCCTTTCTCCACAAGTCACTTATGAGATTGTATGTCTATTCCTCAAATGTTTCACCTCCTGCCTTCAGCATCTCTTGGCACCTTATCATTCTTCAGTTTCTTAATGGCTCTTTCTAAGTCCTGCTGAATCACTACAATTTCTTCTTCCTCTACACCCCCTGCAATTCTTCCTTCTGGGAAGACATTCTCAGGATTTTCAGCATTCAGCAAGTCCTTTCTCAAATTGTCATTGAAATATCCCAAAATGGCCTTAATATTTCTGATACCATTGCTTTACACGGTTCTTCCCAGTTCTTCATAAAACTCGCTTTTCGCCCCATAGTACCATTTGTCAGTGCATTTGCATTAACAAGTGTTAATGTACTTATACTTCCCTTGTGGTGACATATGATATCAATTTGCTATCTGCACCGAACCCTTTACTTTCCTTACCAAACGGTCACTCTCTACAAATCCTGTTCCATGCTCATGCCTCTTTGTAGCCTTCATAAAAAGTTAGTGATTTATTCCCATGTAAAATCCCTTCCCCACACCATGCAGTTTCTCGTAATGCAGTGACATCAACATTTTATCCTCCAACTCAGAAACTACAGTTTTGACAGCTCCTGGTCTGTATAGACTTCTAACATTCCATGTGCTGACTTGTAAATCTATGCATCTAATCTTTTTCATCTTATAGCGTTCTATTCCATTCTGAGGCATACTTGCAAGGTTTTTGGTAATGACAAATATCCCCAAGCTGCATTATAGGTGCTGTGCAGGGTTAGACCAGTTGTGGGTCTGTCAGTTTTCTACTCCTGAGCTGGCAGGATTTTTCATTAGTGTTTTCTCCTCTAGGATTATTGGTTTCACCACACCTCAAGGGCTCAACTGCCTCATGCTCCGTGTATGCTATTTTATTTTCTCACTGTATTCAATAAGTGAATGAACAGTCACATGGATGTCTGGAGATGGAGTTACATAACTCTGAATTGATAACTAATTGTACCCAAAAACAACAAAATTAAAGACAGCTAATTAGGACATGTCAAACATACACTATTAATACACACACCCAAATGCATGAGAATTCCATGTGGTGAAATACATTAAAAAACACATGCATGCCATTCAACTCATCTTCCAGAGCCATTTCTGTCTCTGACAGAAATAGATTATTTTTTTTTTTGGGGGGGGGGGGGGGGAGGGGGGATTATAGATCTTTAAGAGGTCAGTTGCATTCCTTCACTTTTATAAATGGGAGTTACTATCACGTGTGTCAGTTTCTCAGGAAATGCACCTTAACCCTTTAACAAGCTATGAAGACTACGCCAAAGGAATGCTACCAACTCTGCTCAATATTTTAGTTCTTTACTTGAAAAGTTACTGCTTTTTATCAACCTAATGATTTTTGTGGTCTCTCCAACAGGTGTCTGGTGGTATAGAATGTGTATTGACTGTCTAAGTAAATCTAACTGACCTGCTTATGACAGTTCTTTGTCATTGTATTATGGTTTTAAGAAAATGACATGGATTTGCTGACTACTCTGTTCAGAGGCTCGATTTGAACCCCATCCCCCATCAAGTATCTTTGGGGTAATTTAGAGCATTGATTGTGTATCCGATCAGTTTGCTCTAAAGTCCATCAATAACTGTTCTTCATGTTTTTAGATTGTAACAATAAAAGGAGGTCCTACATGTTGCCAGTTATGTGGTTGGTGTCTTAAATAGCAGTGCAGCAGTGAATGCATTTTACCGCTGGTAATCACTCCATTTCTTATTCCATTAACATATGGTTCAAAAGAAAGCAACAGACTGTATGGCCTCTGTGAGCACTCTAACCTCCACTTTCTTCTCCTTGGGGCCCTTGTTCAAAGTTTTCAATTTTGGTAACAGAACAGTTTACATGGTGTATTAAACAGTGTTTTATCAACCTTATTCAGCAGCATTTCATGAAGACAATGTCATTTTTCATATAGTAAATAATTGTGAACATCTTCATGAATCTTCCATATTACCTAAACCAACCAGTTACAACCCTAGGGTCTTTTTGTGAACACCTTCACCGTTTTTGTGTATATCATCTTGATGAAAATACTATAAAAGAGAGCAGTACTTAAGAATGTTTTACAAAAGTCGTGTACATGATATTCGTGGAATATTTGGCACTCTTTGAATTCTTCCATCAAGCTAAAGTAGTTATTTCATCCTCCGTACTACTGATTTTGTGTAGCTGTTTCCGTATTGCTTTGTTATGCTAAAGATGGATATTTAGATTATGATAGAGGTCAGATATTTATGACAAATCCTGCAATTGGCTATTATGGAAATATTTCTCTTGTTTATTTATATTAACTTGAATTAATCCACATCTAAGATGAGGTAGACCATTTTGACCAATATGTGCTGTATTTGCAGCATTACTTCACTGTGAAAATTGTGTTCCTTCTTGTTGTATAGATGCCTCGAATATGGCTAGATTATTGCCAGTTCCTGATGGATCAATGTCGCATAACAAGGACACGACAGCTGTTTGACAGGGCATTGCGTGCATTGCCAATTACACAGCACCATCGTGTTTGGCCGTTGTACTTGAAATTCTTGAAGAAATATGACATACATGAAACAGCTGTGAGAGTCTTTAGAAGGTATTTAAAGGTAATCTTTTATGAGCTTGCAATATAAGCATCAAAATGTCAGCTGTAGGGGACTGTAGATACTAAAGTTTTATTTTGTGTTTATAGTTATGTCCAGAAGATACTGAAGATTATATAGAATATCTTACATCAATTGAAAGACTAGATGAGGCAGCTGTGAAGTTAGCTTACATAGTTAATAAAGAAGATTTTGTTTCAAAACATGGAAAATCCAATCATCAACTTTGGAATGAACTTTGTGAATTGATATCTAAAAATCCTGACAAAGTGAGGTAAGTTACAATACATACTTGAACTATTTAATCCTTTCTAAAAACGTTAAACTTATTATTTAACCTTCCAGCCATGGACAGCATGGGTATGTTCATTCAGCAATTTTTGGACAGTTTCACAGGGCCTACAATTATCCCGTCAGACATAATTTCTGTTCTGTTTGAACAACGGAAGTTGCGATTTTCTAGTCGAATACTTCTCTGTTCCTCTGGAATACCATAGGCTGCAGTTTTCCCACCAAATCTTTTTCTGTTGGTCTGGAATATCAGAGGTTGCTATTTCCTGGTGAAAACAGTGGGAATGTTGTTTATCATGTTCTCCAATTACACTCACATTCTTATACATATACCTCCTCATGGCAGCAGTTTTGCACCCATATTTCTGAGTTTGTATGTGGAACCTTGCCTTAAGATATAAAACACTTAGAAAATTTACCACTAAGTTTATCTTGCTTTTATAGTGTTGAATGTGGTTCTCATGTTTCCTACATTATTTATATTGCATGTCAGTGAAAAGGTAAGCTTTTGGTTTTCTTGTTATTGTACCCTTAATACTATTGTAATTATCAGATAAAAATGCCACGCGATTCTGTATGGAAAAATCGGAAAATCACCCACAGTTAGAGGGTTAAGTAGTGTTACAGTTCTCATCTTTGACTTATTATTTTCTCTATACTCCTTTCACAGATTTGACGATAAAATAATTATATCTAGAACTTTCCCATTATTTTATCTTTTAACTTTACAAAAGTCAACAGAGTATGGTAAGATAATTTAGAATCATCGTTGAATGAAATTATAACAATGAAAACAATCAATCTTTGACAAAATAAGTTTATTGTTTAGATAAAAAAGTCTACTCAACAAGTGCCAGCAGAACACACACATACAAGATTGTAATGAGGCAAACTTTTGGAGCCAGTGGCTCCTTCTTCAGGCAGAAGGGTTGAGGGGGAAGGAAGAGGGGTGAAGGAAAACGGCTAGACACATATAGAAAAAGGGGTAGATTTCAGGAAAGTCACCCAGAACTGCGGGTCAGGTGAGACTTACTAGACAGGATGAGAAGGAAAGACTGATTGTTGGGCACTACATCAGACAAGCTTTGAAAACCTGAGAGCTTAAAAGTGGAAGACAGGGTAGTTTGCAAGACAGAGATTACTGCTTAAACATCGTGCATGACTTAATAAAAGTGAAAAGCTAAGTGCATTGTACGTAACAGAGGAGGGGGGGTGGGGGGGGGGGGGCAGCGAAAAATAGACAGGTGAGAAAATGAAAGATTTAGAAAACTGAAAAGGAGTGCAGAAAGGAGTAGTTACCATGAAGAAATGCTGAGATGGAAAAAATTAAGGACATGTTGTAACGCAAGTTCCCACCTGCGGAGTTCTGAGAAACTGGTATCTGTGGGAAGAATACATATGGTGTGTGTGGTGAAACAGTCACTGAGGCCACGATTGTCATGTTGTAGAGCATGCTGTGCAACAGGATAGTGCGTGTTGCCAGTGTACACCGTCTGCCGATGTCCATTCATCCTAATTGATAATTTGGTGGTAGTCATGCCAATGTAAAATGCCAAACAGTGTATACAAAACAGTCGGTATATTACGTGTGTCATTTCATAGGTGGCTCTCCCTTTGATAGTGTGTGTTTTGCCAGTTACAGGACTGGTATGGGTGGTGGTAGGAGGGTACACAGGGCAAATCTTGCAGCGGGGATGGTCACAGAGTAGGAGCCACAGAGTATGGAGATGGGTGCAGAAGGAGCATAGGGTCTGACAAGAATATTGCAGAGATTGGGAGGATGATGAGAAGTTATTCTTGGTGTGGTAGGCAAAATCTCAGACAGATTGGATCTCATTTCAGGGCATGATGTTCGGAAGTCATGGTCTTGTCGAAGTAGCTGATTAATGCATTCCAGACTAAGATAATATGGAGTGACCAGTGATGTGCTCCGAATCTTTTATAATCTTTTATGTGTGTGTTCTGCTGCCACTTGGTGAGTAAATTTTTTTTTTTATCTATCCAATTACTTTATTTTGCCAAAATTTACTGTTTTCGTTGTTATGTTAGTCTATGTGACCATCATTCCTTCATATGTAACGCTCTTGTCAGTCTTTGTTGTCATATGTCTTGTTCAAACTGTCATCTGTTTTCTGCCTTATGTGCTACTCTGTTCTTTTTTTTTTTCTTTATCACCAAGATTAATCAACACCTTACCCCCTACATCTTTTCTAGTACAGATTTCCATGTATGTAGATAAGTCCATTTTTATTTGCTTATAACAATTTCATTGTTATTTACGTAGTTGTATGATTTACTACACTGCCTGGCCTTCTCCAAATCGTCTTTCGCTGATTTATTCGCAAATGTGATAGCTATTTTCTTTTCCACCCTCCACTTAACTTGTTTATACGTAATCCTTTCACATTTTTGTGTGTTTCTTTTTCGCCAAACCACTCCGATTGACTTTTTCTGCCATCTCCTACATTAGTTTAATTGCCAAGCGAAGTAGTTTATATTTTCTCCAGTGAATTTCTCTTTCTGTTTACACAGATCTTAAAATTTTGTCTCTTTTCACTGACTTCTCCCCCACCCCCTCCCACCTCCCGTATCACAGAGTCCACTTTTCTGGTGAGAAATTCTCACCCACTCATTATCTCTTGTTAACCATTATCTGTTCTCATGATTTTTGTATGGATTTTTCTGATTTTTTTCTGAATTTTTTCCTTGCTTTTCTTCCATTTTTCTACCTTTTATCCATCCTCTGCTTATCTTTTTGCCACTCCCACGATTGCTAACTCTCCAAACTGTCCTCTCTTGCCATAATGAATCCCATCACATATTACACATTCGTTCTTTTTGAAAACATGCTTTTGCATTTCCAAAACTAAGGTCCCACATATTGTTTCTTGAAACCTGCTTGTCCCTTGGAGTTACTCCAAAAAGCCTAACTTGAAAGTTCCTGTTTCTGGATATAATCTTACTCTACACCAGGCTCTTTTGCATTTTCAAATACAGCAATCTCTTGCTCTTACCTGTCCAATCTCTGCCCTTTATGCATCATCAACTAATATCCACTCCACCATACTTCTCTCCTTCTACAAAATCCTGCAGTTATCTGCCCCTCGCGTTTCCTTGGATGGTTTCATCCCCAAAGCCAACTTCAAACTGCAACAACATGCCAGATTTCACTTCAAAAAGCTATCCCACCTTCTCCTAAACGAGCTGAACAGTGTTGTTTCCCTTCATGTCCCTCTGTAGCTCCCCAAGCAGCCACACCATCAAACACCACTACTCTCCTACAAACTGAGCTTGGCCAACATCCTTAACATTTCACAGCCTCCCCCACTGCCTCCCAGACCAAGAGTAGCTCATAACCATAAGAACTGCCACAACAGTACAGTGCCCTCAACTTCTCGTCTAAAGCACTCTCTCCTGCTGAATTATCTGTATTATCCAAGGGACTCACTTTCAGCCCTAAACCTGCATTTGATTATGCTTCTTTGGTGAAGGACCTGCTTTCCTTCACACGTAACGTCAACTAGAAATATCACTTTGCAACCAAGTCCCAAAACCTTTCCAACAGCAAACCTGACATTGAACTGTGCCTTGAACAGTTCCAACCAG
Organism: Schistocerca americana; assembly: GCF_021461395.2. Lineage (NCBI taxonomy): Eukaryota > Metazoa > Arthropoda > Insecta > Orthoptera > Acrididae > Schistocerca > Schistocerca americana. Next base: position 557,601,802 of record NC_060123.1, read on the forward strand.
GATCCCGACTTGATACATCACCGCTACCTCAAAATCATCCCTTGCAGGCCTTCCAAGAATTCCTCACATCCAGCATTGCTTCAGAACCCTTCCTCAGGTCCCTACAACATGACCCTAACCTATCCTCTGCATAACTTTAGGCTCTATGTTCCCTAAAAGCTGATGACTCCATCATTATCCTCCCAGCAAACGATCTACCACTGCAGTACTTGACCAAAAGGAGTATGTTGGCGAAGGTCTACGTCAGCTGTCTGACACCTCTACATACAGTATCTGCAATCAAGATCCCATCCCTCCACAAAACAGCTTCAGAGAACACCATTGGTGATACGATACAGTATTAGTGTGGTCTGGAATGTGTTAATCAGCTACTTTGCCAAGGCCATGACTTCCTAAAATCATGCCCTGAAATGAGATCCAATCTGTCTGAGATTTTGCCCACCACACCAAGAATAACTTCTCATTGCCCTCCCAATCTCCGCAATATTCTTGTCAGACCCTATGCTCCTTCTGCACCCATCTCCATACTCTATGGCTCCTACCCTGTGACCATCCCCACTGCAAGAGTTGCCCTATGTACCCTCCTACCACCAACTATAGCAGTCCTGTAACTGGCAAAACACACACTATCAACGGAGAGTCACATATGAAATGACACATGTAATGTACCAACTGTTTTGTATACACTGTTCAGCCTTTTACATTGGCATGACTACCACCAAATTATCAATTAGGGTGAATGGACATCGGCAGAAGGTGTATACTGGCAATACGCAATATCTTGTTGCACAGCATGCTCTACAACATGACAATCATGACCTCAGTGCCTGTTTCACCACACACACCATATGGGTTCTTCCACCGGACACCAGTTTCTCAGAACTCTGTAGGTGGGAACTAGCGTTACAACATGTCCTTGGTTCTTGCCACTCATCTGGTCTTAATTTACATAAATTTTTTCCACCTCAGTATTTCTTCACAGTAACTACTCTTTTTCTTAACTCCATTTTAGTTTTTTGCATCTTTCATTTTCTCACCTGTCTATTTTTTGCCCCCCCCCCCCCCTTCCTCCCTCCTCTGTTACATACAATGCACTTAGCTTTCCACTCTTATTAACTTGCACATGATATTTAAGCAGTAATCTCTGTCTTGCATATTACCCTGTCTTTCACTTTTAAGCTCTCAGGTTCTCAATGCTTGTCTGGTTTAGTGCCCAACAATCAGTCTTTCCTTCTCATCTGGTCCATTAAGTCTCCCCTGACCTGCGGTTCTGGGTGACTTTCCTGAAGTCTACCCCTTTTCCTAGACATCTTGTTGAGTAGATATTTTTTATCTATCCAATTACCTTATTGCAGGAAATTAGATAGTTTTTAGCTTGATGTCCATAATTGTCTTTCTTCATTGAAGACCATCTTTTAACACACTGATTCTAAACATTCAGCACTGTTGTAAATCATGTTACACTATTTTCTCGTGTCAATTTTACATACAGTAAACACCATTTTAATTCAAAATTGCAAGAATTTTTTTTTTTAAATTGGCTCTGCTACAGAAAAGTTACACTTTCCTTTATTTCATGCCAACATTGTACTTACGTCAAGTTTAGCTGCGAAATACTTGAAAACCGTTTTAGAAACTGATTACATAAAGGATTTACTAGACCAGTTTTATGTACTGTCTTCCTAATTTTATTCTTTTACCACTATTGTGCTTACTAAACACTGTTCTGTGACTTTAAATTATTACTTTAGCATCTTTAGTTATGCATCCACAAACTAAAGAAATAGGACATCTACTAGAATGAACATAAATGTTTTGCATTTGGGCTCATAGGCACTATTTAGGTTATTTGTATAGCCCACATTCTTTAGGTACTTGATGGATGACTTTTGTCATTTTGTTCTTCATCTTCAAAATGGACAATTGTGTAACCTATAGTGAAGATTATTGGTATAAGTTTGTCCAGTAATTTTTCCTTTTCATGAAACAGTCACGAAATAAGTCATAGAATCATACGGCAGATGATAGCATAGAAGAAGTAGATTATTTCTGAATGGTTGATTTCTTCTAAATGGAAAATACTTGGCTGGATTTTCAAATAAGATAGCAAAAACTCAAGCCTTAGTTTCCAAGTCTGAAATTTCACAATTCTTTAACTATGCTGCAAATTCATTGTTCTTGGAGAAGAAAGAGCAGTAGGGAAGAATAACGAAGTTCTCTTATGATTACATCCTTTTACTTAATAACTAATTGCTTCATAAGTAGTTCCTCTTTTGTCTCAATAGCTCACTCAATTGAATGCTACAAATTCCTTGTTGCCCTCAACGGGATTTTATTCTGTTGTCTTTGTATATGTGAAAGATACTAAGTCACACTTTAGTTCAGATTCTGTGTTAAATTGAAACTCATCCTGTCCATGCATTCTTGTTATTATTGGTTGAACAAATTCTTTCCCTGTTGGAGTAAGGTAAAACTTCCAATAGATTAACAATTCTGTTTAAAACCAGAGTTCGGTGTGACTTTCTGTGCCCACCTGTACATTAATTTATTAGGATGATGTAAACTATCTTTAAAAGTCTGTAAGCTGGGGATAAAACAGTTGTTTCCCATATTTCTGTGAGTTTCTGCCATTCTTTGTTGCTTCTGTTTCATCCATTAGTAAATAGAAATTCCTCTTCTGGCTCAACAATATGAGTTCTTTACAATTTGTTTTGTGAGATGAAATTTAGGTTCATTGATTGAAAAGAAACAAATCCCTTTCTGTGATTAACTTTTAAATTTGCAGGTCACTGAATGTGGATGCCATTATCCGAGGAGGATTGCGGAGATATACAGACCAGTTGGGACATTTATGGAATTCCTTAGCTGATTACTATGTTCGCAGTGGTCTATTTGAAAGGGTAAGAATTTAAATATTAGGTAACAAAATGCAAGAAAAAGTTGGAACTATAGGAATTGAAAATTCTAAAATAATATACACTATGTGATCAAAAGTATCCGGACAACCCCAAAAACATATGTTTTTCATGTTAGGTGCACTGTGCTACCACTCCATATCAGCGACCTCAGTAGTCATTAGACATCATGGGAGAACAGAATGGAGCACTCCACGGAACTTACAGACTTTGAGCATGGTCAGATGATTGGGTGTCACTTGTCTCATACATCTGTACACGAGATTTCCACACTCCTAAACATCCCTAGATCCACTGTTTCTGATATGATAGTGAAGTGGAAACGAGAAGGGATGCGTACATCACAAAAGCATACAGGCCAACTTCGTCTGTTGACTGACACAGACTGCCGACAGTTGAAGAGAGTCACAATGTGTAAAAGGTAGACATCTATCGAGACCACCACACGGGAATCAGGATCTACTGCAAGTACTATGACTGTTAGGCAGGAGATGAAAAAACTTGGATTTCATGGTCGAGCGGCTGCTCATAAGTCACACATCTTGCTGGTAAATGCCAAATGACACCTCGTTTGGTGTAAGGTGCGTAAACATTGAATGATTGAACAGTGGAGAAACGTGTAGAGTGACGAATCACGATACACAATGTGGTGATTCGGTGACGGTGTGGGTATGGCGAATGCCTGGTGAACGTTGTCAGCCAGCGTTTTTAGTGTCTTGTTTTTCATGGAGGGGACTTGCACCCCTTTTTGTTTTGCATGGCACTATCACAGCACAGGCCTACATTGATGTTTTAAGTACCTTCTTGCTTCCCACTGTTGAAGAGCAATTCGGGGATGGCGATTGCATCTTTCAACACGATCGAACACCTGTTCATAATGCACTGCCTGTGGTGGAGGGGTTACATGACAATAACATTCCTTTAATGGACTGGCCTGCACAGAGTCCTGACCTGAATCCTATAGAACACCTTTGGTATGTTTTGGAATGCCGACTTCATGCCAGGCCTCATCGGCCGACATCGATACCTCTCCTCAGTGCAGCACTTCGTGAATAATGGGCTGCCATTCCCCAAGAAAGCTTCGAGCACCTGATTGAACATATGCCTGTGAGAGTGGAAGCTGTCATCAAGGCTAAGAGAGGGCCAACACCATATTGACTTCCAGCATTACCGTTGGTGGTCGCCATGAACTTGTAAGTCATTTTCAGCCATGTGTCCAGATACTTTTGAGCACATAGTGTATTGTTGCAAAATCTAACACCTTCAGTTATTTCTCCCATGTGTGTTTTTGAAGAAAGTTGAACCACTTGGAACATAGCTGAGAGAAGAGAAAAAAAGACACTATTATGTTTTAAAAATCTGTTGTGTAACTCCATCTTTGAAACTGAGGATGAATATTTTCAGCGTGTGTCCAATCATATTTTTTGTGTGATTATTGATTGCATGGTTTGAAATTTTGGTTATCCATGTATCAGTGTCAGATTTCCCTTTTTATCTATCCTACCTTGCTTTGTACATAAAGGAATGTGATAACTTTGTGAAACTTACTGCTGTAGGATGCAACTACTGTGATTTGATATCATATTGCTAACTTATATGAGTTACCAGCTCTCAAGAATATTGGGACATGTAGTGTTTCTACTGTGAGCTGTCTGGATTTTGAGTGACGGGAATGCATTACATGTAAACATATATTCAGAGATATGTTGCTGGTTCTGTATTATTGGGGAAAAAAAAAACAGCCGATGAATTTAATTTTGAGTAATTTACTGTTTTTGTGCTGTAGTTTGGAAACATGGTGACAGGGAGAGGTACCCAGGGATGGGAGTGACTTCTTGAAACAATCTATATGATGATTTAGTTTTAAGACCCAAGCAAACACACCTTGCAGCCATTCACCCTGGTGGGTCTTCATTTGCAAGTTATTGATGAAAAATTTTGGAATTTCATGTGATGCTGTATAACTGTTAAAATTAAAACAATTCACAGACTGACTGCATAGCATAATGGTTGAGGTACTGACATCACATGCAGAAGGTTCTCAGTTCAAATCTTGTCAGGTGCTCTTAGATTTTTTATTTTTAAATCTTTATCAAAATGACTTTGATCATTATTTTTATTCAGTTAATTGGTTTAAATGTAACATTTTTCTATTCATTTGTCACATCATGTTAGTCATTGTATGAAATACATCATTGCTCTCATTTCTCTTCCTATCAGTCTTTTTCCTCTTGGAATCCCTGTTCATGTAATTTTGATTATTGTTATGTATATACTTTGATTTAATTGCTTCATTTTGTCATCTGACATTTTAATCCATGTTATTGCAGACATCATTTCTACTTCTCATTTCACATGAATTTCATTTTACTTACTATCCCTGTTTCATTTAAATTATCATCCATATTATTTTGCCCATAGTGCAGTAAGAATGTACGTTTTAAATGTTTGTATGACAGTTATCATCCAAAAAGATGTACATCTTGTAATGAACAATACATTCTTGAGACCATTGCACAGTCAGTATAAATAGATTATTTAATCTTTGGTTTTTTAGTTACAGATTGGCACTTACAAATGTTTAAACATTATGATAGACAAATAAAAAGTAATTAGATTTACATGCACAAATATTCAAAGTGAAAAAAGAATGGTAGGAAGAGAAAATAAGAGCAATTGAAGAAGATAAAACATTGAGTAAACTGATGTGAGAAAGGAATGCAAATAAAAAAATTCCTTTAAGACAATTAACTGAATAAAAATAATGATCAAAGTCATTTTGATAAAGATTTAAAATTTAAAAAAATTGACTGTACCAGGCAAGATTTGAACCAACAATCTTTTGCATGTAACGTCAGTACCTTAACCATTACGCTAAGCAACCAATCTGTAAATTGTTACCAGTATTAAAGCTATATAGTATCACATGAATTTCCAAAATTTTTTCATTGTTAATCACAAATGAGGACCTACCAGTGTGAATGGGTTGCAGGGTGTGATTTCTTGGATCTTAACCTACATCAGTGTATAGATTGTTTCAAAAAGTTGATCCCACCACTAGGAACATCTGCTTGTGAGCATGGTTGCACAGTTGTAAGACATTGGATTCATATTGGAGAAAGTGTCAGTTCAAATCCTCATCCAACCGTCCAGATTTAGATTTTCTGTGATTTCCCTAAATCACATAATGCAAAAGTGGTGATCCCTTTGAAAAGGGCATGTCTTTTTTTTTTTTTTTACTGCATGCTCTTTCTCTAATGGCTTTGTAATTGACAGTATGTTAATCCTAATTTTCCCTCCTTTGTTGGGAAAAAGTACAAACACAATACTCGCTTGAATTGTTTTACAAATTTTAGTGACCAGTGATTAAAAGTTATGTGTTTGGCTGTCTGTAATTTTGAAGTTATAAATGTTTGTGGTGTTTAATTTTAGACATTGTTCATTATCTTCGGATTAAGATGTGTAAGACAAATTTTGCATAATTGCAGGCCCGTGACATTTATGAAGAAGCCATTCAAACTGTAACAACTGTAAGGGATTTCACACAAGTATTTGATGCATATGCACAGTTCGAGGAATTGAGTCTTAGTAAGAGAATGGAAGAGGCAGCTAGTAATCTAAATCCTACAGAAGAAGGTAAGCTTGCCACAGTAGAAGTGTTATTTTTACGTCTCATTGGAGAGTGATGCACTACTGTCACCTGGCAGCACCTATTACTCAGACTTGTTAAAATTCAGAACATTCTGAGATCTTGTTGTAGTAATATTCTGCATTTACACATGAACTTTGTGTTACCAAATAAAAGTTCTTGAAACATAAGTTTCTAGCAGTACAAGAAACAATATAACAAACAACAAACTTTTAAATCACCTGGGACCTATGTACTGGAAAGTGTCAACATTCTGCATTTGGTGATGATTTAATCTGCACATGAGTTCAGGCTGAAATGCACAGAGGAGCTCAACTCCTGTGAAGTACACACGTAAGAAAGGCTGTGGTACAGTTTCATGCATTTAAGGAGTTAAATTGTGGGATACGAAGCCTGCTTCACAGTGTCTAGAGCTGAACTGCCTATTACATTAAATTTATTATCAAACAACAATATGAAGAGGATAGAGTGCTACTCACCACATAGAGGAGGTGTTGAGTCTCAGACAGACACAATGAAAAGACTGCTAAACTTTTAGCTTTCAGACTTAAAAGTCTTGCTTCTTGGCAGCCAGAGTAAATGGTCATGTATATGTGTGTGTGTGTGTGTGTGTGTGTGTGTGTGTGTGTTTTGTCTAATTCAGAGGAAAATCTTTTTGGCTGAAAGCTTACTTGTTTAGCGGTCTTTTTGTAGTGCCTATTTGCAACTCAACATTTACACAATGTGGTGAGTATCAATGTATCCTTTTATAATATTGTTGTTATTCCAGCCTGGACTTTCCATTGGTTGAGTTCGCCAAACAGTAACTTTCTCACATAAACAGTTACCAGTTCTGATGTCATCACACTTTTTGTTAGGCCTTCCTGTGTGAATCACATGGATTATCACAAAATATATTTAGCAAGTCAGAGAACATATATACAGCCCTAGTAAATCGAATCTACAAGATGAGGGAGTGAAACTAATAAGTTGCCACTCACCATATAGCAAAGATGCTGAATCACAGATTGGCACAACAAAAAGCCTGTCACAAATAAAGCTTTCAGCCCGTAAGGCATTCGTCAAAAATAGACAACAGCCACACACACACACACACACACACACACACACACACACACACACACATATACATGTTCACGCAAACGCAACTCACACACACGACTGCAGTCTCAGGCAATTGAGCTGACACAGCGAGCAGCAGCACCAGTGCATGATGGACTGGCGACTGGGCGGGGTAAGGAGGAGGCTGGGGTGGGGAGGGGGAGGGATAATAGAGTAAGGGTGATGGACAGTGCAGTGCTACTGCGGAGCACACAGGGATATGGTGGAGGGAGGGTAGGACAGCTATGTGCAGTGGGAGGTTAAATGGAGGGCAGGGGAGGGCAGGAGAGCGATGGGGAGGTAGCGGAAAACGAGAGAAGTAAGAGACTGGGTGCAATGGTGCAATGAGGACTGTGTAGTGCTGGAATGGGAACAGGGGAGGGGCTGGACGGGTGAGGACAATGACTAACAAAGGTACTTTCGTACTCTTCTATTCTTTCCCCTCCATGCCCCAGCCTCCTTCTTACCCCCACCCAGTCACCACTCCCATCATGCACTTGTATCCCTCCCCCTCCCTACCCCAGCATCCTTCTTACCCCCACCCAGTTGCCACTCCCATCATGCAATGGTGCTGCTGCTCGCAGTGTGGCCTCAGTTGCGTGAGACTGCAGTCATTTGTGTGATTTGGTTTCTCTCTCTCTCTCTCTCTCTCTCTCTCTCTCTCTCTCTGTATGTGTGTGTGTGTGTGTGTGTGTGTGTGTGAACTATTTTTGATGAAGGCCTTACTGGTCAAAAGCTTTATCTGTGACAGTCTTTGTGTTGTGCCTCAGCATCCCCACTATATGGTGAGTGACAACTTTCCTTTTCATAATATTGTTGCATTCCATCCTGGATTTTCCATTGTCAGATGAGGGAGTGAGAAAGACAGAAACAGAAACATAGATATGATGAAGATCAACCGAGATGAAGGAGAAAGAAAACAGTGGGGAAGAGGAACAAAACCAAAGCAACGGAAATAAAACCATAGAAACAGCAATTTATATCAATGGAGGAGGAAGAAATGTTGTGATATAAAACATTTATTTGTGTAACAAATTCAAAAAACAATACTGTTAGCTCCACAGTGAAATGTGCTGAGTCTAGGCACTGCTAGGTTGGAGTAAAAATAATAAACACAAGGCAATCAAAACTAGATATGTCTCTAGTCCCTGTCCATTCACTGAGTGTTGAATAATATCTGATTTGAATCATGTCATTAAATATTACTCAAATTACTTTAATCAGCACCTTCTTAAAACTGAAATCCATCTGGCCCCTCTGACTATGAACTGCACCTCATTGGTCTCAGGTCTGTAGTTCGGTATGCTCATATCTCCTGTGCAAGGGGGCAAACTCTCTTGGTTAGCTCACTGCTTGATACGGAAGTTGATACAGCAATCCTCCACCCTATGTTTGAAACTTGGTGGTTGGTTCTTTGGGAATAAAGTGGGTGAAAGCATCTCATCTACTTATGGCATCAGCTACATGCATGCTGAAGTGAGTCAGAGACCTTCTGGCATGGTAACCACAGCAGTGGGCATGACTGAAGCTGCTGGTCTGGTACAGACTGTTACACCAGGACTCCTCTCAACTCCCATGACTACAGCTGGTGTTAGTGACTTTTATGAACACATTCCTGGGTTGTTAGAAGGTACACCTGTCACCCCCTCTCATGTACATGTACATCCATACTCCGCAAGCCACCTGACGGAGTGTGGTGGAGGGTACCTTAGGTACCTCTATCGGTTCTCCCTTCTATTCCAGTCTCGTATTGTTCGTGGAAAGAAGGATTGTCGGTATGCTTCTGTGTGGGCTCTAATCTCTCTGATTTTATCCTCATGGTCTCTTCGCGAGATATACGTAGGAGGGAGCAATATACTGCTTGACTCTTCGGTGAAGGTATGTTCTCGAAACTTTAACAAAAGCCTGTACCGAGCTACTGAGCGTCTCTCCTGCAGAGTCTTCCACTGGAGTTTATCTATCATGTCCGTAACGTTTTCGCGATTACTAAATGATCCTGTAACGAAGCACGCTGCTCTCCGTTGGATCTTCTCTATCTCTTCTATCAACCCTATCTGGTACGGATCCCACACTGCCGAACAGTATTCAAGCAGTGGGCGAACAAGCGTATTGTAACCTACTTCCATTGTTTTCGGATTGTGTTTCCTTAGGATTCTTCCAATGAATCTCAGTCTGGCATCTGGTTTACCAATGATCAACTTTATATGATCATTCCATTTTAAATCACTCCTAATGCGTACTTCCAGATAATTTATGGAATTAACTGCTTCCAGTTGCTGACCTGCTATTTTGTAGCTAAATGATAAGGGCTCTATCTTTCTATGTATTCGCAGCACATTACACTTGTCTACATTGAGATTCAATTGCCATTCCCTGCACCATGCGTCAATTCGCTGCAGATCCTCCTGCATTTCAGTACAATTTTCCATTGTTACAACCTCTTGATACACCACAGCATCATCTGCAAAAAGCCTCAGTGAACTTCCGATGTCATCCACAAGGTCATTTATGTATATTGTGAATAGCAACAGTCCTATGACACTCCCCTGGGGCACACCTGAAATCACTCTTACTCCGGAAGACTTCTCTCCATTGAGAATGACATGCTGCGTTCTGTTATCTAGGAACTCTTCAATCCAATCACACAATTGATCTGATAGTCCATATGCTCTTACCTTGTTCATTAAACGACTGTGGGGAACTGTATCGAACGCCTTGCGGAAGTCAAGAAACACGGCATCTACCTGGGAACCTGTGTGTGTGGCCCTCTGAGTCTCGTGGACGAATAGAGCGAGCTGGGTTTCACACGACCGTCTTTTTCGAAAACCATGCTGATTCCTACAGAGTAGATTTCTAGTCTGCAGAAAAGTCATTATACTCGAACATAATACGTGTTCCAAAATTCTACAACTGATCGACGTTAGAGATATAGGTCTATAGTTCTGCACATCTGTTCAATGTCCCTTCTTGAAAACGGGGATGACCTGTGCCCTTTACCAATCCTTTGGAACGCTATGCTCTTCTAGAGACCTACGGTACACCACTGCAAGAAGGGGGGCAAGTTCCTTTGCGTACTCTGTGTAAAATCGAACTGGTATCCCATCAGGTCCAGCGGCCTTTTCTCTTTTGAGCGATTTTAATGGTTTCTCTATCCCTCTGTCGTCTGTTTTGATATCTACCATTTTGTCATCTGTGCGACAATCTAGAGAAGGAACTACAGTGCAGTCTTCGTCTGTGAAACAGTTTTGGAAAAAGACATTTAGTATTTTGGCCTTAAGTCTGTCTTCCTCTGTTTCCATACCATTTTAGTCACAGAGTGTCTGGACATTTTGTTTTGATCCACCTGCCGCTTTGACGTAAGACCAAAATTTCTTAGGATTTTCTGCCAAGTCAGTACATAGAACTTTACTTTCGAATTCATTGAACGCCTCTCGCATAGCCCTCCTCACACTACATTTCGCTTCGCGTAAGTCTGCAAGGCTTTGGCTATGCTTATGTTTGCTGTGAAGTTCCCTTTGCTTCCGCAGCAGTTTTCTAACTCGGTTGTTGTACCACAGTGGCTCTTTTCCATCTCTTACGATTTTGCTTGGCACATACTCATCTAACGCGTATTGTACGATGGTTTTGAACTTTGTCCACTGATCCTCAACACTATCTGTACTTGAGCCATCAGGTACTCTGTAATCTGCCTTTTGTCACTTTTGCTAAACAGAAAAATCTTCCTACCTTTTTTAATATTTATATTTACGGCTAAAATCATCGATGCAGTAACCGCTTTATGATAGCTGATTCCCTGTTCTGCATTAACTGTTTCAAATAGTTCGGGTCTGTTTGTCACCAGAAGGTCTAATATGTTATCGCCACGAGTCGGTTCTCTGTTTAACTGCTAAAGGTAGTTTTCAGATAATGCACTTAAAAAACTTTCACTGGATTCTTTGTCCCTGCCACCCATTATGAACGTTTGAGTCTCCCAGTCTATATCCGATAAATTAAAATCTCCACCCAGAACTATAACATGGTGGGGAAATCTACTCGAAATATTTTCCAAATTATTATTTCCAGCCACAACAGCTGCTGAGCCAGGAGGCCTATAGAGACATCCAATTACCGTGTCTGAGCCTGCTTTAACCGTTACCTTCACCCAAATTATTTCACATTTCGAATCTCCCTCAATTTCCTTCGATACTATTGCACTTCTTATCGCTATAAACATGCCTCCCCCTTCATTGTCAAGTCTGTCTCTGCGGTATACATTCCAATCTGAGTTTAGAATTTCATTAGTGTTTACGTCTGGTTTCAGCCATCTTTCTGTCCCTAGTACTATATGGGCATTGCGACCGTTTATTAATGAGAGCAGTTCTGGGACCTTTCTATAGATGCTCCTGCAGTTTACTATGAGCACATTAATATTGTTGTTCCCTGTTGCATTTTGCCTACTCCTACCTTGCCGCGTCTCAGGAGGCGTCTTGTCGGGCCTAGAGAGGGAATTCTCTAACTTAAAAAACCCACATGTGCATTCCACACGTACTCCGCTACCCTTGTAGCCGCTTCCGGCTGACCTATTCAGGGGGACCCTACATTTCTCCACCCGATAGTGGAGGTCGAGAAATTTGCACCCCAGATCTCCGCAGAATCGTCTGAGCCTCTGGTTTAAGCCTTCTACTCGGCTCCAAACCAGAGGACCGCGATCGGTTCTGGGAACGATACTACAAATAGTTAGCTCAGATTCCACTCCGCCTGTACGAACTGAGGATGACCTCTGAACCCAGACGACAGAAGTCATTGGTGCCGACATGAGCAACAATTTGCAGTCGGGTGCACCCAGTGCTCTCTATCGCTGCCGTCAGGGCCTCCTCCACATCTTGGATGAGACCCCCCGGCAAGCAGACAGAGTGAACACTGGCCTTCTTCCCCGACCTTTCCGCTATTTCCCTAAGGGGCTCCATCACCTGCGTAACATTGGAGCTCCCAATAACTAATAAACCCCTCCTCCCGTGTGCCTGCTCGGACCCTGCTGAAGGAGCGGCCGCATGTCCACTCACAGGCAGAGCAGGCGATGCCACACGGCCAGCCTCCACATTGACCCTCCGCCTCGTGCGCCGCGAACACTGCTGAACCCGCCACTTCCCTTGGGGAGTGGGTGGCCCAACCGTGCCCGGTACCCGCAAAGATGTCTCGACAGCAGGGACAGTGGGTGAAGCATGTAACACTTGGGGTGTACCATGCGACGCACCAGACTCCCCACTGCCGCTACACTCTGAGGCAGCAGCCTGAATACGGCTGACCATGGCCATCAACACGTTCAGCAGTTCGCAAACAGTGGCCAGCTCCTCCTGCGTCCGTACACAGCAGTCACACATCCTATCCATCCTAAGAAATCAATTTATTGTAGAGAGTTAATCAACTTTTAACTAGACTGCTAATTCACTAAAGGCGGCTGTTTGTTGACTAAACTGCGGTTGCTAGACACTTCTTGTAGAAAACAATGAAAATAGCGCTACCTGTCTCTGGACTGTATTGAAAACAAACACTAGCACTACTGGCACTATGGCTGACTAAAGGGACTCTCTCTGACTGTATTCAAAACAAACATGAAATCTATGGAACACCATTACTAGCACTCGACAATTAAAGCTTCCTAAAAGCAAAAACACGCGGAAGAAGAAGTGACAAGTAAGAAAAATACAGTTAATACTTAAATTAACGTAGCTCGCTGCACAGCAGACATGAAGCAGACGGCAGTTACGACCATGTTACAATCCAACCTCTCTGTTGTCCAGAAGTCCATGCCCAGATGCAGATGGTGAATTGGTTGTGATATCACTGGTGTTCGCACATTGGTGGCTTCAGGGACCTGAGCAGTGTCCTTGTTTGGACATCTGGATACTTTTGGCCAAGCTGCAGCCAGCAATGAGTGTTAATTGTCTCTTGCTTAGAAACAGAGTTAGTACAGAATCAGGTTAATGGACACAATAGTCCCGTTCATTTGGGCCTAAAAGTCTAAACTATTGTGTTGGATTTACTGTTTGGCTAAGGGTGAGACATATTTGTTAATAGATGCTGAATGTCTTGGTGTTCAGAAAATCAGGCAAATTTCAATGACATAAATGAACAGTCATTTTCATCACAGTTCTTCAGTAGCATCAACTTGCACCAACATAGAAATTGGGCCTGTGCTATAATGGATGACATCTTGTACATGTATAGAAATTCACTTTGACAGCCCACATTGCATTCATGGAGGTTCCGACCAAGTGAATTTACAATTGTTTTGACAGTTCCATTCGGCGAGGTCAGGAAGTGAGCTGCTTGCTGAGATGCACACTGCTAGCTGGAGCACATCAGGTGTGCAACATCATTATGAGCCAGTTGCCAGTAAACATGCCAGTATGCCATCACCGTTATTCATGTATCTCCCCACTAATCACTATGGAACGATGGAAACACTATGGGGCATACATTTGGAGGCACATATAAGTGTATCACATCATTCTAAGAACTTATTAGGAGACTGGCCATGCAAGACAATTGGTGTAGATTGCTGTTCGAAGATTACACTGCTTGGAAATGGTGTTAATTGTATCAGGTGATATGGTCCAATTAAAGCAACAAAAGGGGTGAAGACTGCATGCTGAGCGAATGCGGCTTTTCTCACCACATGAAAAATATGTTGTCCATAGCTGGAAACAATAATATGAAGAGTGTTTGCAGAAAACCTCTGGTACAGAAAGGTTAACGTTTTGATGGTATTTTCTGTAAAGTATCCCTTTGGTCAAAATCTACCAAGGAGAAAGATGAAGAAGTGTAGCTGTATCGAGCCTGATGTATTGATACTTGCTGAGTCAGTTGTGTAGGGAGGACCTCAATTTACACTGCTGGTTGGCTGGCCCGTGAGACATAGGCACTGAGTTAACTGATTGCTTAGTTTCCTTAAATCTTCTATCAAAGCGGAAACTGCCATTAATAGCTTCAAGCTGACATTCCACCTTGGAAACTGTTGTATCCAGGAAGTGCGTAACAACAAAGACTGGAAGCATGTGTAGAAAAACAATTTTAATCTCTCAGTTGAAGTTCAAACATGATCCGAAACGCTGTCCACCATGCTGCGGTCATTGATGATACTGCATTACTTCCAACCCAAAATGCTGCACCATGGTGGTGTAGTGTTCATAGACGATGGCAACGAGGGGAAGGTCTGGGTGGAGGCAGGGTGATGCAGGCAGGCCAGGTGTGGATTCTGCAAGCCAACTCTCCAGGGAACTCTGAGGAAGCCCTGCAAGCGGCATTTGCCAGTTGCCGATCCAACTGAGGGGGCTTCCGCTGTGACAGAGGGTAGTCCAGGTCCATAGGCGTCTCTGGAGACAAGCATGAGGATGAAGGCTGCAGTGAAGGAGGCAGGGGATTTGAAGGCAGGGCTGGTGACTGGACTGGCTGTGGTACCACTGGCAGCAATGGCAGGAGTGGAGCCCAAAATGGAGATGGTGCATACCCCCAAAGCGGTGATGGGGACAACGATGGACCCAACTCTGAAGACCTGCAGGGAGTGCCGGGTCAGTGGGATGACATTCTTTTTTGGGAACCGCTAGGAGATATGGTGCCTGCTCTGTAATGAAGAAGTCAGGAGTAGTGTGGGGCAAGCTGATTTTGATGCCTGTGCTGATGGTGCCCCGTTCCATCCTCAATGACATATGTAGTGCTACCTACAGAGTGGATGACAATCCCAGATGCCCGTGAATGACCCCTGTGAAAAACCCGAAAGTACACCTTGTCATTGGTCCTGAATTTAGGGAGGGGGAGGGGGGTCATGGGAGCGTGGAGGGTGAATGAGATGCGGTGCAATTTGGTGGGGTCTGCAGTGGAGAAGTTCAGCAGGAGACTTATCTTCTTGACGCTTGGTATGTTTTTAGGAGAGGAACAGGAGCAGAGCAGTTTCCTTGGAGTGAGACGGCCGTACTTTTGGGCCGAGAATGTTTGCACGAACCTTTCTGCTTCCTTATTGGACTGTGGTGAAAATGGTGCTGAGTGGATGTGAGTGATGCCGTTAGCCTTGCAAAAGGATGCAAATTCAGTGGAGGTGAATTGTGAGCTGTTATCCAATACAAGGGGGTAGGCAACCCTTCTTGGCAGAAAATAGTCACCAAGGCCCGGATTGTGCTGCCTGACGTGGTGGAACTCAGAGGGGCAACAAAAGGAAATTTGGAAAAGACATCCACTATGTTAAGCCACCATGAACCCCCAAATGGTCCAGCAAAAATTTATGTGAATTCATTGCCAGGGGCCAGTCGAAAAACTGATCAAGAGGAGCAGTCAAGTTCTCAGCACAATTCCTGCAACTCATGATCATGCGTTCAATGTCTTTGTCCTTACCAAACTATGTACAGTGCTTCCTGGTCAACTGCTTTGTACAGATGATACCCTAGTGACCCTTGTGAAGCAAGCTCAACATGTGCTGCTATAGAAATGCCGTGATTAGCACATTGATCTGCTCATTTGGTGTGTGTAAAAGGACAACCCCCTGTTGGACAGAAAATGCATCATGCTGGGAAAATGAACAGTAGGAATGGCCACCTCAGTCTCCGGCCAGCCAGACTGGATAAACCGGCAGAGGAGCCAGAGAGTAGCATCTTGTCCCGTGGCTGCGGCCAGTTGACGGTTGTCAATTGAGAACAAAGCCACTGTGCTTTCCTCAATGTGGTCAAGGTGAAAACACGCTTCCTCCGAAGAATCACATTCCGTATTTGGATGTAGGGGAGATGGGACACGGTATCCTCATTGACGTTGTTGGCAGTGGGGCGATAGAGAATGTCGTAATTATAGTTCGCCAGGATAAGTGCCCAACTTTGAAGTTTTTTTCACCATCCAGATGGGTACAGGCGCTGTGGAACAAACTTGTAAGGGGCTTGTGATCTGTCAGCAGACAATTTCTGTCCATAACACTGATGAAATTTGGAAATGCAGTAGATGATTGCCAAGGCCACCTCCTCCACCAGCTGACTGTAGTTGACTTGAGTTATGTTAAGCAGTTTTGATGCAAACACAATTGGGCAGTCCATTGTGCTGGCTTTGTGGGAGAGCACTGCCCATATGCCGTAAGTAAGAGGAGGCATCCACCGCAAGCACCACTGGTTTACCTGGATCAAAGTGAACAAGAACCCTGTCGCTAAGCAAAACTGTTTTTAAAGTGTGGAAAGCGTTCTCCTGCTCAAAAGACCAGATGAAAGAAAAATTTTTCCACCAGAGGGCATGCAAGGCTGCTGTGATCCGAGTGGCATTATGTATGCAGTGGAAATGATATGAGATCTTGTCGAAAACAGCCTTAAGCTCAGAGAGATTTGTCAGGAAGGGAGCTCCTGAATAGCCTCCATGAGTTTGTCAGAAGGTCAAACAAACACCCTCTGAGGCAATGATGTGACTGATATATTTGATTTGAGTACAGAAAAACTCTCATTTCTCCCAATTGCACCTGAAACCAGGATAAGGAAGGGCCTAGAATAGGCACTCCAGGTTCCTAAGATGCTCCTCTGGAGTCCTGCTGGTAATGACAATGTCATCCACATAATTGGCGCAAGAGGGTACTTTCGATGTCAGTTATTTCAGAAATCGTTGGAAGATGGTGAGGGCAGAAGCACTGCCGAAAGGGAGACACTGGTATTGGAGCAGGCCGATGTGAATGGTGACAATGAGGAAAGACGTTTTCTCATTGTTGCAATTAAGCATTCCAGAGATCGATCTTGGAAAAGAACATGCCCCCTTGTAATTTGTCCATTCACTGCTTGGGGCAAGGAAGAGGGTAGGACTCTATGACACACTGCATTAACAGTGGATTTAAAATCAGCACACAGGTGAAGGCGGCTGTTGGGTTTCGTGACAGTGATGAGGGAGGATGCCCATTGACTAGCAGAAATGTGTGGAAGAACACCCAGGTCCTGCATACGATGCAATTCCGCTGCAACAGTGTCCAGAATAGCTTGAGGAACTTCCCGAGCTTTGGTGAACCTTAGCTGGACCGCATCCTTCGAGGAAATGTGAGTGAAAAAACATTTAGCCCCACCCAGAGAGTCCTCAAAAAGCTGGTGGAATTTGTCACAGAGCTTCGTGATGCTGTCATAAGAGTTAATTATCTCCACATTATCTGAGATCTGAAGACCAAAAATGTCAAAGGCATTAAGGCCAAAAATTTTAGGACTGTCATAGGGGTGGAGCACCATGACTGGAACTGTCTTAGTGGTAGAACAGTATGGCATTAGCAAAGAACAGGTGCCCAGGATGGTGATGCAATCTCATGTATGCATGAAGGCCTGTGTTGGAGCATCAAGCCATGGAGAACCGAGCTTCTTGAACGTGCCTCTATTAATCAAAGTCACCTAACCTCAGTATCCAGCTGTAATTGTACAACCTGGTTCCGGATGCGCAACTGAATACACAGCTTATTTGGTTCCCGTATAAACAAGGAGGGCTGCTGGGGAGGACTGACAAGTGGAGCCAACCCTCATGCAGTGGAAACACTATACCAGATTTCAACTGAGGCGTCTCGTCAGAAACTGACTAGTACAGGAGCACAGTATCATTGCAGTCAACCAGATTAACATCCATTGCCTCCGAGCAGAAAGTGGACAGAGGGACAGACTGGCTGTACAATTTTTTGCAGCAAACTTCTTGAATGTGGCCAACCTTCTTGCAAAACAAACATTTGACTCAGCAAAAATGACAGCATCCCTATCATGAAAAATATAACACTGAGGGCAGGATTGCTACTTGCCAGTGGGGTGGAGCTGTTGCAGACATGATGTGGGTTGTCTACAGTAACCGGTAGACTCAGACGACCTGTGTGGAGGGGACTGATGAGTGTCAAGGGGGGCAACCATAAAGTGGGCAGGGGGTGGGGGGGGAGACATCTCCAACTCAGTGGTGTTAAGTGTTAAATAATTCTTGTGCCTCATTTATAGGAACGACATCCTCAAGGGAAGGATATGAGAGCTTGAAAACCTCCGCATGATGCCGGAATTGGTAACATTTTGAACAATAGTGACCCGCAAAGTAGCGTCAGCATGTGACTTACTACAAGGTCAGACAAATTTGCATGTGCGGGTCATACCACATAACTCAGTTACCCATGACTGAGAAGGTTGGCATTTTGTGTGAAAAAACTTATAATGAGCAGCAGCAAGCAACACCTGAGAGTCAAAATACTTATCAAGAGCGTGATCGATGTCAGAGAAAGGAACTGATTCCGGCTGAGTAAGGAGAAACAGCTTAATGCAGATGTGCAAAATGTCAACTCCAACCCAAGAAAAGAAATAAGAGCACTGAACATCCTGTGAAATGTAGGCCACAAAGTGTTGAAACAGCTGTCGTTTCTATTCATCCCATTCTTCCATGGCATCGTCAAACTTGCAGAAAGGCGAGGCCAATCAGTGTTGGCTACTGCTGTTGTCACCCTGGATGAGGTGCTGATGCAAGGCTTGTTGCAGTAACTGCCAGTCATCCAACAGCAGTGTCAACTTCACCATCTGCTGAGAGTATTGCATTGATTGATACTTGAAAAGCTCTTTGAGTGACACAGGTTCCTCAGTTTGGGGAGCTGACATGGCGAGAAGGAGAGAAGAAACAAGGAAGACAAATGCAAAGGAACAAATGGATGTCCCCAATGCCGTTTGCACAAAACAAGAGAAGAAAAGAAATGCGCGTTGACCCCTTCATCGGAGGTTATGAGACACCTGACCAGAAGCAAGGTAGAAACCAACAAAACCAAAACCGAAATCGAAACGAACAACCAGTCTCTATCACCACTAATTTGTTGGATCCAGAAATCGCAGAACAATGAAGACTGGAGGTATGAGTGGAAAAACAAGTTTAATCTCTCAATTGAACTTCACACACAGTGTGAATACAAACACAGTCAGATGAAATTACACACTGAGTCCCTATCACAATCATACAGCACTGTCACTTCAAGTGTGTGTAGTAAGTCTGCAATTACAAGGAGTGAGTCCAAACGTTTTGCAAGACTACAGCCTGTCTTTGTACTACTGTCCGTGGCAGGGAGTGCAATGTTAACTAGTCTGTACATGCAGGAGTACTCCGGCCACTGGTGATCCTGCGGTGGCATGGCATGTCTTGATTAGCTCATAGTCTGTAGATTGCTGTTTTGCGTTTGTACACTGGCTGACATTGCCGGGGTTACTGCAGAAGCGGTTTACGGGTGATCACGCCTGTGCTGTTAAGTGGCGGTGATGCTACCGCCTATGGGCCATGAGATGAATGCCGTCTGATTTCTGGCTGCGAAATGCTGTATGCCATGGTGCAGTCATTGGTGATTCTGCAGAAACAATGGCAGAATATTTCTGTATGAGCAACAAATTTTGCAGCTCATTTGAAAGCCTGTGGACTGTTTTGATGAGTGAAAGAGTTGGCACAGCATTGTTCACAGTGCATATTACTTAGCACAAAGTGAAAATTTCGACCCAAATCTTTTCAATCAGCAATCTTCTCTGTATAATACTGATAGAGACCTTTTTGACAGGTATCAGTCTAACAGCCTTGCATTAAATGTGTTTTGTAGCTGTAATACTCTGAAAACACCTCACAAATCTGAGTAAATGGTAATTTTCCAGTAAATGGCCCAGACAGGGAACTGACCAAGAGGAAAAAAAGCAAATGCTGATTAACAGGATCAAGTACCTTTAATGATGGAAGGTGATTTTTTGCTCACTATAAATAAGTATTTCATTCATCCATGCCTTCAGTAAACAATGAAAAAATTGGGTATGCCAGTGCTATCAAATGGTTCTGCAAAATATCCAAATGCTGCTACTGAAGTGTGATCTTGTGTACTGCTACAGCTGTTGCTACTTTTCCAGCACCTTTACCAGCAAGCATCCATGTTACATGTTTATGGTTGATTGAAATCTCATTGCCAAAGTTGTAGTGCAAAACAGTCACTACTTATTTCACCAGCAAAAACAGAGGTTAATTCAATGAAATGAGCAATCATAATGCAGTTATAAGTAGCTCAGAGTACGAATACTAAATAAAAATCGACCAAAATCAGATACTGTTCTAGTTAGTGGCTGCTCACTGAATCTGTTGTGTACAGTCTGGCCTGAATTACTTCTTCAAGCTTTACTCAAATCATTGCTGAGCAGCTGTCGAGTTTCTGTGTGTCACCTTGTGTTAACTTGCCGACCAGCATCACTGCCTACAGACTGCACCAAGGCCTCTGGTCCAAGAGTTTGTCCATTCCTTGCCTTTTGTGGAACATGACAAACTCTCCTGCAGGACTATCTGCTCAATTTGTGTATCAACAGGAAGTATGACAAATAAATAAATATAAAGGAAGATGACAGATATTGGAGGACAGAAAATGAAAGGCACCTGCTGTGAAGGAATGGGATGGGTATTGCATAAAAAAGTAGATTCACATATCAGTTGTCATAAGATGAAACCATATTAGTAATGGAAACTGAAGAACATGTTGTAGAACAGCTTTCCATTTACAGAATTGTGAGTTGCTGCTGTTGGTAAGAAAAAGTCCAAATCTCATGTAAGCATTTGTTGTTTTACTTTAGAGTGTGTTTTTAACTGAACCGGTTGACCCTAACAAATTAAATATGGTACAGTATTATTCTCACTGGAATGCAGGAAAGAATTTCAAATATAAGACTACATTTCTCTAGATGATGGGTAAAATTTGCTAGTGTTGGAAGAAGACTATTCAAAGTTGCCCTCCGTCATAAGTTTTGTTCAATGTTATCTGCACAGAACCCGTAACAGCCTGCCGCATTACTGTAATAACCCACCAGTTACTACACCTCCTACATACAGCGGACATAAGTCGGGACACTACAGCCAAAGTAGTGCACACCTGCATTTGAACAGCACACCTGTAACTAGATTCCACACAAAATACTTTGGCTGGTAGATGCTCAATCAGCAAATCAGCAGGGCACGCATGGAGAGAGTGGATGTGGTGGGGGTTTTGAGCAAGGGCTGCAGGGGAAATGCTGAGCACTGGGGGGAGGGGGGGGGGGGGTGCCATTCTAAAGTGAAGCTCACATTTTTTGTCAATATTAAGTGGAACCCCTTCACACCCACACTTTGCATGGTGACCATTCTGAAAGATCTGTCATCTCTGCTTTGGTTAGCATGTTAAAATAATTCTGCTGAAAATGCAACAATTTATTTTTCCTTGGCTTGTTAACCATTTGTAACTTTCAGAGAAGCACCGTGAGTTTCGAATTTTGTGTAAAAACTATACATTTTATGTATTTGTTGCAAACTACATTACAAAACACAATGTAATTATTTTATTAGTGCAGTTCCATGCTACTGCAGGCTGGTATCGCCACTACCACCATCACTGCACCACCACCAGTGTAGTAGTAAGATAAGCTGTTGTTGGCCCCTGGATTCCATGAGACAGCTGTCTCTGAATTATATTGGAAGAGGTTGTTATAAGATTTCATTATTATGATTTTGAAGACCTATTAGCTATTTGTCTCTCTCTTGTCTTAAAACGAAATAATAATTAATAAGTTGTTGTTATAGTCTTCAGTCCAAAAACTAGTTTGACAGTAGCTGTCCACATTTTCTATGCTGTGCAAACCTCTTCATCTCTGTGTAAATACTGCAATATACATCCATTTGAACCTGATTACGTATTGAAGCCTTTGTCACCTTTTACAATTTTTACCCACCAACTTCCCTCCACCACCAAATTCATGATTCCTTGATGCCTCAGCCAATCCCTTCTTTCAGTGAAGTTATGCCATAAATATTTTCTGTTTGATTCAGTACCTCTTCATTAATAATTCTATCTACCCACAGCTGTTTTTATTGGAAATGTTTGATAAAGTTAGGTGGGATCGACAGTGACAATTAGGATGTAGAGTTGATGGAGAACAGTTGCTGATTTCAGATGATCCAGTAAATTGTTAGAGTTGTGCAGATGCAAAGGAAAGTTTTTGCCAGTTATGTGCCTAATGTACTGTCTGAGCCTTTCCCAAAGCAATATCTGCTTAATAGTTATTGGGTATAACATTAGTTGCCATTTTACTCCTGATAACTATTCAAGCAATTAAATACCTATTTGTAAACAGTCAATTCACACTTGGTATATATTCAGTGCATAAAAGCAGTTATATTGTTTGTAAAATAAGTCATGGAACTGATGATTTAATAGTTGTTCTATGTATATTTCAGATGACATTGATCTCGATTTACGTCTCGCTCGATTTGAACATCTTATGGAGCGGCGATTACTGCTTCTGAATTCAGTGTTACTCAGACAGAATCCACACAATGTTCATGAATGGCACAAGAGAGTGAAACTCTATGAGGGTAAACCACATGAGGTATAAAATATTTATTCTTCTATACTTTGTTAGCAAGAGTAAATCTTAAAAAGCAAAGAATTCATGATTAATCTCCTCCAGTAGTTAATCTTCACTTTTGCAGATGTCACACTTATAGTCAGTATCAATCCTAAGTGTCCAATCAGAATTTAGAATTTGTTCATGACATACTAGTCTTATAATTTCCGAAGATGTAAGACAAGCTTAACGTACTCTTTGAAGCAAGAGAGAAGAGCCTCACTCTAGAAATACAGGGTGATTCAAAAAGAATACCACAACTTTAGGAATTTAAAACTCTGCAACGACAAAAGGCAGAGCTAAGCACTATCTGTCGGCGAATTAAGGGAGCTATAAAGTATCATTTAGTTGTACATTTGTTTGCTCGAGGCGCTGTTGACTAGGCGTCAGCGTCAGTTGATGCTAAGATGGCGACCGCTCAACAGAAAGCTTTTTGTGTTATTGAGTACGGCAGAAGTGAATCGACGACAGTTGTTCAGCGTGCATTTCGAACGAAGTGTGGTGTTAAACCTCCTGATAGGTGGTGTATTAAACATTGGTATAAACAGTTTACAGAGAATGGGTGTGTGTGCAAAGGGAAAAGTTCTGGATGGCCGAGAACGAGTGATGAAAATGTAGCACGCATCCAGCAAGCATTTGTTCGCAGCCCAGGAAAATCGACTCGCAGAGCTAGCAGAGAGCTGCAAATTCCACAATCAACTGTATGGAGAGTTTTGGCCACCTCTCCCAGCCACCATTGATGATTTGAAACGAGAAATAACAGCAGCTATCCAAACTGTTACGCCTGATATGCTGCAGAGAGTGTGGAACGAGTTGGAGTATCGGGTTGATATTGCTCGTGTGTCTGGAGGGGGCCATATTGAACATCTCTGAACTTGTTTTTGAGTGAAAAAAAACCTTTTTAAATACTCTTTGTAATGATGTATAACAGAAGGTTATATTATGTTTCTTTCATTAAATACACATTTTTAAAGTTGTGGTATTCTTTCTGAATCACCCTGTATAATGTGAATGTTGTTTTTCCTATTAAATGTACATCAATGTGTTCAGTAAATAAAGTAAAAAGAGGGATTTTCACAGCTGTGACCAACATGAAATACTCAGTATCGCCACACTGCTTCTTTCAGTATTGCAGCCAGAAGCTTCTTCATTGCATTGGTCTTTTATTTCTCCTCACTACAAACTGGGCTCATGTAACAGCTTAACATCTTCTACTTTCCTTGTTGTTTTCTTTTTCCATTACTCCTTCGTCTTCTCTCAATGTTGCTTTTATCTTTCTTCTGCCCAGTTCTTGTTTTTTCCCTGCCTGAGTACCTTTTTAAATAAAGGGTCTAGTTCTGAAAGAGCTTATATCTGTTGGTTCTGATTCTTTGATGTTGTTTCTTTCTAGTCTGTCCTTGTATGTGTGGTTTAGGCAATCATTGACTTCTTTTACCAGAAATACGGGATATTTGCTTGGTTAGTCTGCCCACTTTCATTTGGTAAAGCTGTCCAAAAAGTTTTAATCTTTACTTCGCTATTCCTTTTTATGTTTTATGTGATTTTTGGTAGATCCCTTCACTGCTGCTGTCAAACTATATAAACTTTGCACCCTTTAAAAAAAAAAAAAAAAAAAAAGATTTAGTGAGTGACAAATGTGGGCCTCCCTGGATACAAAATTTCCACAATAATTTATATTCCCAAGAAAAGCTTAGAGTTCTTTACAATTTCAGAAAACTGGCAGTTCGTCTACTACCTCTGCATGATCCAATAGTGGGCACAGACTAGCTTTACTTACTATATCTCCAAAATATAAGTACACTTTTCTAATCTCCATTTAAGATTGTGAGCCTGGAGCATATCAAACAAAGCATGTAAGACAAGATGTTACTTCCTCGTGGCCCTCTTCATGATGTCATATAAGTACTTAATGCACTGGGAGATACCATGTTTTAAATACAATTGCCAAATAGAGAGTGTACTTACGACATTGATGCAATCAGTTGTATGGTATAGTCTAAAAGGCATGTTCATCATGAAGATAGTATGCATGTTTGCGTCCAAGGGTAACTGCAGGTATGCATTAGAAAGGTTAAATTTATAAAAGTAGTGACTACCTGCCAAATTTGGCAGTAGTCCATCCTGGCACAGCAGAGGAATTGATTAATCTGTGATTGAGCATTGATAGTGACCTTAAATTTGCCACTTATCCTACTGATTCCAGATGGTTTATGAACAATAACGGTTGAAATGACCCAGTGAGCTTGACATGATTGGAGTGATTATTCCTAGCTACTGTAAACATTCAAGTTCAGATTTGATCACTTCTTTCTCATCTGTTTTCTGAGGACAATGTCTGCTGAGTGAAGGCCCTCCAGAGTGAATGATATTAGGGTGCCATAGCTGGTACCTTAAACTACATCACCATTCAGTCCATTCTCCAATCACCATCATGACTCCATGTCTTCCCTTTTGTTTGCTAACTTTGAAATCCATTCTGTGCAACATAAATTGTGATGTTCTTGTACAGTAGGTATTTTCTTGTAACATTCATAACATCCAAGAAATGGCTACCCAATGACATACCTATCCATGGCATCAATGGCATTTTTTATGCGTGGACTTTGCTGTTTTTCCTTTGGGTTAAATATTTCAGTTCCACTTGTCACAGTGTCATGACCATCCTGTCATAATTTGGGCACCATTGACGTACTTAGCTGTAACATTTTTCTTGCTCATTCCATCCCTTTTCTATTTCTTCCTCCACCTGATCACTGATAAATTTAGTGGCATTAACAGCAAGCCACTGTGGCTGCTCACAAAGGCAGTTTCCATGATCACATTAAGTGCTTGCTCTGTTAGGCAGTTATATGCACTACTTTGAACTAGCACATGGCTGTACATTGTCACATGACCAAATTTGTTCCCCTTAAGGCCATGAGTTTGCTTTGCCAATAAACACCATAAAAGAAGACCGTATTTTGATCTTGAATGATTACTGTCAACATAAAAGTGATTGTTGAAATTAATGCACGTCTAGGGAAACTAGTCTAATGGTAACTGTGTGTACGAGATATTTTTGATGTTATGGAAATGATAAATTGCTACTCGCCGTAAATATGACACTTTGAGTTACAGAAAGGAGCAACAAAAGTCTGTTACATATTTGAGCTTTTGGTCAGAGCCTTCTTCAGAAGGGAAAACAAGCACACATTCACAAAACAAGCACATCGCTATCTCCAGCCAGTCCAGCCAGAATGCAATTGTGTTGCATCAAATGGACGCAGAAGTCTGGAGTACTTTGGAGAAGGGGGAGGGAGTGAAGTCAGCACTCCCTGGTGGAGCATGCAGGGATTACATGGTGGCAGCACAAGGATGCCAAGCACAGTGTTGGGAGGCTGTCAGGAAGGGAGGGAGGTGGGCAGGGAGTGAGAAAGGAGAGAAGCAGAGAAAGGGAAAACGATCAGTTGGTGCATTGGTGGACAGCGGCACAAAATGAGGATGACGGGGCATGAATGGAGAGGAAGCGAAAGGACAGAGGTGGTGGAAACTGTTGGGTGGAGGGTGTGGGGACAGTAGTTTGCCATAGGTTGAGGCTGTGACATTTTCGGTAGTGGAGAATGTGTTGTAAATATAGCTACCATCTGTGCAGCTCAGAAAAGTTGCTGGTGGAGGGGAAAA
Source organism: Schistocerca americana (assembly GCF_021461395.2). Classification (NCBI taxonomy): domain Eukaryota; kingdom Metazoa; phylum Arthropoda; class Insecta; order Orthoptera; family Acrididae; genus Schistocerca; species Schistocerca americana. Next base: position 557,628,498 of record NC_060123.1, read on the forward strand.
TGGCCTGGGTTGTGAAACAGCTATTGAAATCAAGCATGTCGTATTCAGCTACATGTTGTGCCACAGGGTGGTCCATTTTGCTCTTGGCCACTGTTTGTTGGTGGCTACTCATCCTGGTGGACAGCTGGTTTGGCAGTCGTATCAATATAAAATCTGTCCAATGACTGCAGCAGGGCTAGTATATGACATGGCCCCAGTCCTAGGTGGCCCGGCATCTGATGGGATAGGATAAGCCTGTGACAGGACTGGAATAGGAAGTGCTGGGTGCAACATTTGGGAGGTATTGCACCTGGGTCTTCCACAAGAATATGTTCCCTGTGGGAAGGAGTTGGGAGTGGTTTAGGGATGGACTAGAATGTTGTGGAGGTTGGGTGGGAAGTGGAACACCAATTTTGGAGGGGTGAGAAGGATCTTGGATAGGACGTCCCTCTTATCAGAGCATCATAATAGACAAAGCCCTGAAAAACTATGTGGTTAAGTTGTTCCAGTCCAGGGTCATATTGGGGTCCTTTTTAGCTGTTTCCTGGGACTGGAAGGATGATTGTGGGGTATTTGGGGATATGGCACAGGAAATCTAACTGCAGACTAGGTCTGGGGGATAGTGCCTGTCAGTGTAGGCCTTTGTGAGACCTTCAGTATACTGGGCAAAGGAGTTCTTATAATTGCAGATATGACATCCCAGGGTGGCCAAGCTATATGGGAGGGACTTCTGGGTTGAGAAGGACCAAGTGAAGTGGATGGGAGAGAGATGTTGAGGTTGTGAAGGAATGAGGATAGGGTGTCGTGGCCTTGAGTCCAGATCATGAAGATATCAACAATGATTCTGAACCAGACCAGGGGTTCGGGGATTTGAGATGCTGGGAAGATTTCCTCTAGGTGGCTCATAAACAAGTTGGCATTGGAAGATACCATGCAGATGCTCATAGCTGTGCCACAGGCTTGTGCCTATATCTTGCCTACAAAAGAGTAGTTGTGTGTTAGGTTAAAGTTAGTAATGTAGGATGAAGTTAGTAACATCTAAGAGAATTGAGGTAGTGGGTTTGGAGTCTGGAGGATGTTGGGAAAGATAGTGTTCAACAGTGGCAAGGCCATTGGCATGAGGACTGTTGGCGTATAGAGAAGTGGCATCAACAGTGATGACTAGGGATCCTGGAGGTAAAGCAGTGGGGATGGTAGAGAGTCAGTAAAGGATGTGGGAGGCTAGATTTCAGGCAATTGATTGGAGATGTTGGTCAATGAGTGCCAAAATTCTCTCAGTAGGAGCACAATGTGCAGCTACAATGGGGTGTCCAGAATTGTTGGGTTTGTGGATTTTGGGGAGCATCTAGAAGGCAGGTGTATGGGGTGTCATAGGGGTTGAGGAGGGAAGTGGATTCTTGGAAGAGGTTCTGTGAGAGGCCTAAGGATTCAAGCAAGGATTTGATGTTATGTGGCACTTCTGGGGTGGGATCACTGTGGAAGAGTTTATAGATGGAGTTCGACATTTGGCAGAGGCATTCCACCAGGTAGCCGCTGCGGTTCATAACAGTAGTAGTGGAACCTTTGTCTGCTGGCAGGATGATAATGTAAGGATTAGTTTTGAGGTTCTGTATGGCTAGTCTTTCTTCTAGAAAAATGTTGAAAGATAGTGAGGCCAAGGTGGAGGTAAGAAATTGCTGGAGGTAGTATGAACTGGGAAAGGCGGGGTTCGATTTTGGAATTAGGTTGGCTTGTGTTGGAGAGATTACTGGTGAAGAAGTGTTTCCATTGCAGGGATTGGGAGAGGGAGGTTAGATCTTTACCAAGGCCAACATGGCTAAATTTGGGTGGAGGCCCAATGACCTTTGAATTGGACTGAAACTTCTATGTGGATGAGATTTTAGTGAAAAAATTAACAACAGTGTTCTGGGATTGTTTCAACTCTGGGTTTAGTTGAGTGTTGATAGGGAGTTTTGGGGCATGTGGCAAGTTGAAAAGTTCAGCTAGTCAGGTTTGGGGTGCTATGAGGGGTTGACGAGGAGGAATGGTATGGGTAGGATAGTGGTTCCCCAAGTCGATAGTAGGATTCAACGAACTGGGTAGCATATGGTGGTTGTGTCTGGAGTGCTCTTCCAGGTACTGGAGTGCAAGGGGTTCGATTTTAGAGAAGTGATGTATGTAGTAGGTTTTGCACTATAGCAGTATCTTATGGATCAAGCTGACATGGTTCTGCAGTGCCTGTGCCATGGAGATGTGTTTTTGCAGTATCTGGTTTGTGAGGGTAGGGACTTGAAGATTCTGGAAACATGGAGGTCATTGTGAAAGAATGGGTGGGATCTAGAGAAAAATTTTTATGGCTAGATCTTTGGTGGGGATTGTGTGTTTGTGTTTGTTATTGTTTCTATCAACGTACCAATGCTTTCGTTTGGTAAGTTACAGAATCTTTGTTTTTGGATATATTTTTATGTATTTGTAAAAACAAAGATGATGTGACTTACCAAACGAAAGCGCTGGCAGGTCGATAGACACACAAACAAACACAAACATACACACAAAATTCTAGCTTTCGCAACCAACGGTTGCTTCGTCAGGAAAGAGGGAAGGAGAGGGAAAGGCGAAAGGATGTGGGTTTTAAGGGAGAGGGTAAGGAGTCATTCCAATCCCGGGAGTGGAAAGACTTACCTTAGGGGGAAAAAAGGACGGGTATACACTCACGCACACATATACAGACACAAGCAGACATATTCAAAGGCAAAGGGTTTGGGCAGAGATGTCAGTCGAGGTGGAAGTGCAGAGGCAAAGATGTTGTTGAATGACAGGTGAGGTATGAGTGGCGGCAACTTGAAATTAGCGGAGATTGAGGCCTGGTGGATAACGGGAAGAGAGGATATATTGAAGAGCAAGTTCCCATCTCCGGAGTTCGGATAGGTTGGTGTTAGTGGGAAGTATCCAGATAACCCGGACAGTGTAACACTGTGCCAAGATGTGCTGGCCGTGCACCAAGGCATGTTTAGCCACAGGGTGATCCTCATTACCAACAAACACTGTCTGCCTGTGTCCATTCATGCGAATGGACAGTTTGTTGCTGGTCATTCCCACATAGAAAGCTTCACAGTGAAGGCAGGTCAGTTGGTAAATCACGTGGGTGCTTTCACACGTGGCTCTGCCTTTGATCGTGTACACCTTCCGGGTTACAGGACTGGAGTAGGTGGTGGTGGGAGGGTGCATGGGACAGGTTTTACACCGGGGGCAGTTACAAGGGTAGGAGCCAGAGGGTAGGGAAGGTGATTTGGGGATTTCATAGGGATGAACTAACAGGTTACGAAGGTTAGGTGGACGGCGGAAAGACACTCTTGGTGGAGTGGGGAGGATTTCATGAAGGATGGATCTCATTTCAGGGCAGGATTTGAGGAAGTCGTATCCCTGCTGGAGAGCCACGTTCAGAGTCTGATCCAGTCCCGGAAAGTATCCTGTCACAAGTGGGGCACTTTTGAGGTTCTTCTGTGGGAGGTTCTGGGTTTGAGGGGATGAGGAAGTGGCTCTGGTTATTTGCTTCTGTACCAGGTCGGGAGGGTAGTTGTGGGATGCGAAAGCTGTCGTCAGGTTGTTGGTGTAATGGTTCAGGGATTCCGGACTGGAGCAGATTCGTTTGCCACGAAGACCTAGGCTGTGGGGAAGGGACCGTTTGATGTTTAATGGGTGGCAGCTGTCATAATGGAGGTACTGTTGCTTGTTGGTGGGTTTGATGTGGCCGGAAGTGTGAAGCTGGCCATTGAACAGATGGAGGTCAACATCAAGGAAAGTGGCATGGGATTTGGAGTAGGACCAGGTGAATCTGATGGAACCAAAGGAGTTGAGGTTGGAGAGGAAATTCTGGAGTTCTTCTTCACTGTGAGTCCAGATCATGAAGATGCCATCAATAAATCTGTACCAAACTTTGGGTTGGCAGGCCTGGGTAACCAAGAAGGCTTCCTCTAAGCAACCCATGAATAGGTTGGCGTATGAGGGGGCCATCCTGGTACCCATGGCTGTTCCCTTTAATTGTTGGTATGTCTGGCCTTCAAAAGTGAAGAAGTTGTGGGTCAGGATGAAGCTGGCTAAGGTAATGAGGAAAGAGGTTTTAGGTAGGGTGCCAGGTGATCGGCGTGAAAGGAAGTGCTCCATCACAGCGAGGCCCTGGACGTGTGGAATATTATATGTATGTGGTGTTGTCTGAAAGCTGACGCAGTCCCTCAGCCACATGCTCCCGATAATCAAGTACCACGGTCGTGGAACCCTTGTCCGCCGGAAGAATGACGATGGATCGGTCAGCCTTCAGATCACGGATAGCCTGGGCTTCAGCAGTGATGATGTTGGGAGTAGGATTAAGGTTTTTTAAGAAGGATTGAGAGGCAAGGCTGGAAGTCAGAAATTCCTGGAAGGTTTGGAGAGGGTGATTTTGAGGAAGAGGAGGTGGGTTCCGCTGTGACGGAGGACGGAACTGTTCCAGGCAGGGTTCAATGTGGATAGTGTCTTGGGGAGTTGGATCATTAGGAGTAGGATTAGGATCATTTTTCTTCGTGGCAAAGTGATATTTACAGCAGAGAGTACGAGTGTAGGACATAAATCTTTGATCACCCAAATTTAGCCATGTTGGCCTTGGTAAAGACAGGAGGTGGAGGGCCAATGACCTTTGGATTGGACTGAAACTTTTATGTATTTGTATATATTTGAGAATATTTTTGCATATTTGTATGTATTTGTGCATACTTTTACACATCTTTTTCTGTTAATCCTCACAACACCTAATGCCTTCATTTGCCCATTTCCTTCATCATTTTTCACTTCACCAATGCCATCCGTGGCACAATGGACTCTGGCTCCATCTCTCTACACTGGTTCAGAAAAGTACCTCTTTTCCTGGCTAAAGCCCAGTCCCACATCCTGTGCCTTAAATGCCACCTAAACCACACATTCCCCACCAAAGATCTACCCATAAAATTTTTTCTCTAGATCCCACCCATTCTTTCACAATGACCTTCATGTTTCCAGAATCTTCAAGTCCCTACCCTCACAAACCAGATACTGCAAAAACACATCTCCATGGCACAGGCACTGCAGAACCATGTCAGTTTGATCCATAAGATACTGCTATAGTGCAAAACCTACTACATACATCACTTCTCTAAAATCGAACCCCTTGCACTCCAGTACCTGGAAGAGCACTCCAGACACAACCACCATATGCTACCCAGTTCGTTGAATCCTACTATCGACTTGGGGAACCACTATCCTACCCATACCATTCCTCCTCGTCAACCCCTCATAGCACCCCAAACCTGACTAGCTGAACTTTTCAACTTGCCACATGCCCCAAAACTCCCTATCAACACTCAACTAAACCCAGAGTTGAAACAATCCCAGAACACTGTTGTTAATTTTTTCACTAAAATCTCATCCACATAGAAGTTTCAGTCCAATCCAAAGGTCACTGGGCCTCCACCCAAATTTAGCCATGTTGGCCTTGGTAAAGACAGGAGGTGGAGGGCCAGTGACCTTTGGATTGGACTGAAACTTCTATGTGGCTGTCCTTTTTTCCCCCTAAGGTAAGTCTTTCCGCTCCCGGGATTGGAATGACTCCTTACCCTCTCCCTTAAAACCCACATCCTTTCGTCTTTCCCTCTCCTTCCATCATTCCTGATGAAGCAACCTTGGGTTGCGAAAGCTTGAAAATTGTATGCGTGTTTGTGTTTGTTATTGTTTCTATCAACGTACCAACGCTTTTGTTTGGTAAGTTACAGAATCTTTGTTTTTAGATATATTTTTCCCACATGAAATGTTTCCCTCTATTATATTCAAATACAGAAAAATATGCACAACTATTAAAAATATGCACAAAACTCACAAATACGCAAAATGCGTAGAAAAATATGGGAAAAAAGGATGGAAACCTTCCTAGTCGCCCAAAACCTCAAATCCCTGATCTGGTTCAGGTTCATTGTTGATATTTTCATGATCTGGACTCAGGGCCAAGACTCCCTACCGTCGTTTCTTCTCAACCTCAACAAACTCTCCCAACCGCTTCACCTGGACCTCCTCAACCCAGTGTGGCTCTTTCCTGGATGTTGACCAACTCCTCTCTGATGGCTCCGTCCACACCTCTATTCATATTAAACCCAACAACAACCTACAGTACCTACAATTTGACAGTTGCCAACCCTTTCACACCAAAAAATCCCTCTCATACTGCCTGGCCACCTAGGGATGGCATATCTGCAGTGACAAGAATTCCCTTCCCAGTATGCAGAAGGTCTCACAAAGGCCGTACCATATCCCCACACACCCCCAATCCTCCTACCAACCCCAGTTCTGAGGTACAGAGGTGTGCCCCCTTCATCACCCAGTATCACCTCGGACTGGAACAACTGAAAGATATCCTTTATCAGGACTTTGATTACCCATCATGATACACTTAAATGAGTGATGTCCTATCCGAGATCCTACCAACCCCTCCTAAAGTGGTGTTCCATCACCCACCCAACTTCTGTAACATATTAGTCCATTCCTGGACTACTACACAACATCCTAGTCCTATGGCACTTCCAATACCAAACTGTTGCCACAGGGATCGTATCCCTGTGGAATATCCAGTTGCACGACGTGTCAAATCCAATCATCTACCACTTCTTATTGCAGAACTGTCACAAGATTATCCTATTCAAGCAGAGGCCAGGACACCTGTAAAGCATTCATGTCATATACCAGATCTGCTGCAATCATTGCACAGCTTTTTGTGCTGGTATGACTACCAGCCAGCTGTTCAACAGGATGAATGGCCACCAACACCATGTGGCCAAGAGCAAAGTGGACCACCCTGTGGCACAACATGTAGCTTGATTTCAGTGGGTGCTTTACAACCCAGGCCATCTGAATCCTCCACCCCACCACCAACTTTTCTGAACTGCGCAGATGGCAGCTATCCTTACAACACATTCTACACTCCTGTAAACATCCTGGCCCCAACCTACAGTAATCTCCTGTCCTCACACCCTCTACCCAACAGTTTACACCCCCTTCTTTCCTATTACCTACTCCCAATTCAATCCCTCACCCTCATTGTTGCTACTCTCTGCCAACACACCCACCGGTCTTTCCCTCTTCTCTACTCTTCTCCTTTTCTGCTTCCTGTCCTCCCCCCCCCCCCCCCCCCCTTTTTCATAACCTAATGACACTGTGCCTGGCTGCCTTGTCCTGCCACCATGTAGTCCCTAGATGCTCCAGCAGGCAGCGTTGATTTCTCTCCCACTACCTGTACACTTCTATCCCTCCTTCTCCATCGCACTCCAGATTCCTGCTTCCATGTGATGCGACACAGTTACAGTCTGGCCAGAGATGTGGTGTGCTTTGTTGTGTGAATGAATGTACTGTATTTACTCGAATCCAAGCCGCACTCGAATCTAAGCCGCACCCGAAAAATTAGACTCGAAATTGAGGAAAAAAAATTTTCCCGAATCTAAGCCGCACCTGAAATTTGAGACTCGAAATTCAAGGGGAGAGAAAAGTTTTAGGCCGCACCTCCAAATCGAAACAAAGTTGATCCATTGTAATATGAGACACAATTTAGGTCGAATGAATGATGATACAGCTACAGTTGTTTGGTTCGAGTCGTAAGCTTAGAAGTTAAGCTTTACCAGGTAGCCATTGCTATGCGTCAGCACTCCGTCCGTATTTATATGGGTATCCTTCCTTTTTCACGTGCTTCATCTACTTTGAATTCATTGCTAATTTTTTTTTTTTTTTTTTTTTTTTTTTTTTTTTTTTTTTTTCCGTAAACTGAAAATGCATTACTGTACTGTGTCATGTATTGTTTGTCGCATTCTGATAATGAGTGTTTACGGCCTGTAAACATGGCTTGCTTTTGTGCGCGCTACCGTCGCGTACAAAAAATTTTTTTTTTTATTTTATTTTATTTTATTTTTTTTTTTTTTTTTTTATGAGAGGAATCGTCTCATTAGCGAAACAATGGCAAGAGACTGCTATTTGTTGTTACTTACACTGCTGCTTTCTTTGATAATGATCAACAAGAACCAAATAATAGACTGCGTATAATAGAAGATGTTCTGAACGAGAGTTTAGCGAAAATTTTTCTCCGTTTGAAAATCTTTGCAGACGCCTCTTTAGTACATAACATTCTGCACAGAAATTAGAGTCATCATAGATTTAAAAATCTAGTAAATTGCTGTGCTTCATTTCTGACTATCACTACTAGGCATACGAATAATACGAATATAAATATAATAGAGGGAAGCATTCCACGTGGGAAAAATAATGTCTGCTTCCACGTGGGAAAAATAATGTCTGCTTGTGTCTGTGTATGTGCGGATGGATATGTGTGTGTGTGCGAGTGTATACCCCTTCTTTCCCCCTAAGGTAAGTCTTTCCGCTCCCGGGATTGGAATGACTCCTTACCCACTCCCTTAAAGCCCACATCCTTTCGTCTTTCCCTCTCCTTCCCTCTTTCCTGATGAGGCAACAGTTTGTTGCGAGAGCTTGAATTTCATGTGTATGTTTGTGTTTGTTTGTGTGTCTATCGACCTGCCAGCACTTTCGTTTGGTAATCTGTATTTAATATGAATATAAACATGACATGATATGTATATTCTTCCGCGTTTGTTGTTGTCGCACTCTTATTTCGTAGTTTATTAGGCAGACAGAATTTAAATGAGATAGCAGCAAACACGAAACAAATACATGGCAAAATGTTTATATTCGAATTATTCTTATGGTGAAGAGAATACTGCATGTGATTCATAATTCATAAAAGTTCCTATTAGCAACCATCTCTACTCACAGGTAGGAAAAAATTCAGAACGTAGAGTTGGCCATATTGACAAACATCCAGAGCAGTCTTGCCAGTCGGATTTTCGTAGTACATGGAAATGCTGCTACATTCGAAGATGAACAAGACAGAATTTGTATTTACTTCGTTGTATAATGTATGAAAATGCAGTGGTCGAAACTCGGGGCGGAGAAAAAAGCTCGTCTTCCACCTTTTTTTTAATTTATTTACTGACGCAGAGGTTTTGGCACCAGTATTTATCTTTGTGCCTGCAAAGCATGCCTGTGTAGCGCTACATATATTCGATGGCAGAAGTTAGTTGTGGCGACACCTACCAAATTTTTCAGAACTTCCGCTTACTGTGCACTCGATTCTAAGCCGCAGGCGGTTTTTTGGATTACAAAAACCGAAAAAAAAGTGCGGCTTAGATTCGAGTAAATACGGTATGTTTGTCTCTCTCTCTGTGTGTGTGTGTGTGTGTGTGTGTGTGTGTGTGTGTGTGTGTGTGTGTGTGTGTGTGTGTGTGTGTGTGATTTTTCCTTTGCTAAGCAAGCCTTGGCTGAAATCAAATTTGTAACAGTCTTTCCATTGTGCCTGCCTGCAACAGAAAGTATCGTCTTTACCCTGAGTAGTGGTCTATCCTTCTCATAATATTGTTGATATTCAAATCTGAACTTTCCATTGTGTGCGATATTTTTGGTAGAGATGTTATTTCCAAACCTCTTGTACTTAAGGTGAAAGCAAAGAAGCAGCTTCAGTGGTCCAAGGAGCTGTAACATAATCTACCAACTAATGGGAATACATAATTAGGTCTCATAAGTATATGTTTACACTTTTCCTTACTTCAGAACATGATTGGGTATTGAAAATACCTGGAAAAATATAAAATCCAGTCTGCCCTCTCCCAGTTGTGAAGCATGATTAAAGTTGTGTATTGTTTTGGGCAGATAATTGTGGGTTTCAGTGGGTTCCATACTATCATTGGAAGAAAAGATTTTTATGTTATGTCAAGGTATTTTAGTTGAGCAAGTTTATTTGGTGAGGCAAACATTGTCCACAGCAGTAAAACACATATTCCAAGATGGCAATATCTTCTACAGTGAGAGTTATCGGAGTTTGATTTGATGAATGTGAGTATGAGATTACGGGTTTTCCCTGATCTCCACAATAGCCAAATTCAAGTACATTAAATCATTGTGGGCTGCTTTTGAAAGTGGAAAAAGGCATGCTCCTCTCCTCCGACATCTTCAAGGAACTGGGAGACCTTCTTTCTGAGGATTGGTATAATATTTATGTGTGGCAATTTTTTATATCATTACTGTCATAATGAAATCAGTGTATACTGCTGTATAGTTGCATAAAAATATTGGCTACTCAATTTGATATATCTTAAAAGTGTGCATGCTTGAAGAATTTACAAGGAGACAGAGTGGCTGGCATGTGTTTAGCTTCAGAAATTGAAATTCCAGTGCTGCAGTTAAACACATTTAAAAATGAAAAAACTATTTCTAGCATTTGTAAGCGTTAGTTCCTTCCTCGGAGAAGAAAGAGGAATGAGATTTGGAAGGAGGAACATGTCACCTAGACCCTAGTGTGATTAGAAACCCACATGTAGTTTTTAATTATAGTATTCATTTTATTTTTCATTTAGCTTATTGTCAATCCAAATTTACTCATTGGTCTGTTATTCTATCATGTCTGAATTGAAGTGGCACAGTGCTTACAATTTATGTACTTCATGGGAAAAATCAGTTGGACTTTAAAGTTTCATTGCATTTTTTAGAAGTGATTTGTGCTTGCAGTCTTTATATGTTTTTGAGGAGGAACTCGGAAATAAGAGGGCATATAATCACTGTTACTAATTAAATGTTTTTTTTTCAGATAATAAACACATACACAGAAGCAGTCCAAACAGTTGACCCCAAGCTTGCAGTAGGGAAATTGCATACACTTTGGGTGTCATTTGCTAAATTTTATGAAGAAAATGGCCAAATTGATGATGCAAGAGTTGTTTTTGAAAAAGCTACACACGTTCCATACAGTAAAGTTGATGACTTGGCATCAGTATGGTGTGAATGGGCAGAAATGGAAATCAGACATGAGTAAGATGAATTTGCCTTGATTGCAGAATCTGAATTAAATATGTGGTCATGTATGTAGAAATAACAAAGATATAGGCTTGCTGATCAAATGAAGCTAAATCACTATGAGGGTCACCTTTGAGTTTTTACAATAAATTACTAGATAGTGCTATTGAGTTGCAACATTACTATTGTTTTAAAATAGGTCACTTGTTATTGTTAAAACTTGGAGCTCAGAAATTGGCTGAGTAATTTGTGTGCAGTGAGCATTTAAAGAAATAGTATTTTGAAAAAAAATGTTATTTTTATGTGAAGGTTTCTGTTGGACTATTATTTACATTTTTCATAAAGGCCTAACTCAGAAACAATGCCTCATGTTGCTTTGTTCAACAACTGTTAATTATTCATCTTGAGAAAAGACTGTTTACAATTGATTTGCAAAATTTTATCATAGTCATGCTTCCTCCAGCAGTGAATTTGGTGAAATGTGGCCAAAATCAATTGTTGTTTCAAAAACATTGATGCTGTGTAGGATAACCTATCCCATCAAAGGCAGAGCTACATGTGAAACCAGTCATCCACTCTGCTGCATTCTATGTGGGCATGACAACCAACAAGCTATCTGTCCACATGAATGGCCACTGACAAACTGTGGCCAAGAAACAAAGGACCACTCTGCTGCTGAACACACTGTCAAATATGACATCCTTCATTTCAATGGCTTCACAGGCTGTGCCATATGAATCCTTGCCACCAACACTAGCTTTTCTGAATTGTGTGGGTGGGAGCTTTCCCTGCAATATATCCTATGTTCCAGTAACTCTCCTGGCCTCAACCTTCATTAGTCATTGTCCTCACCCATCCAGCCCCTTCCCTATTCCCATTCCAGCACTACACAGCCCTCATTCCACCATCACACCCAGTCTTTTTACTTCTCTTCATTTCTGCTACCCCCCACCGTCCTCCCCACCGCCCGCCTGCCCTCTGTCCAACCTGCAGCACTTTGCTGTCCACCATCCCTACCCTCATATCCCTCCTCTTCCCTGCCCCAGCCTCCTCCTTACCCCCACCCAGTTGCCACTCCCATCATGCACTGTTGCTGCTGCTCGCATTGTGGCCTCAGTTGCCTTAGACTGCAGTCATGTGTGGGTGAGTTGCTTTTGCACGTGTGTGTGTGTGTGTGTGTGTGTGTGTGTGTGTGTGTGTGTGTGTGTGTGTGTGTCTGACATCTATTTTTGATGAAGGCCTAACTAGCCGAAAGCTTTATTTGTGACAGTCTTTTTGTTGTGCCTATCTGTGACTCGGCATCTCCACTACATGGTGAATGGCAACTTTTCTTTTCATAATATTGTTACATTCCATCCTGGATTTTCCTTTATTCCTAAATAATTTATTATTTTCAACCAGAACTTTCTGTACATCATCATGTAAACTGTATCTGACGTTTGACTGACAAGAATGATTTGACAGGTAATTCATCTTCTGTTTGCTTTGATGTAATCTGCATTTGCCACAGTGCTCTCTTTACTTGATGGTGCACTCCAGTTCTCTGAGCCAGGAAGTGGATACATGGAATAAACTCAATGCCCAGCAGGTACTCCAACTCATGTTAATACTGCAGTTTGCCATCCCACCTCATACATGTGCAGCTTCCATTCACATCACATGCAAAAATCAATGACAAAGCCTCCAGGCAGTTTTGCTTCCAGACTATGTAACCATTTATAAGTTTTAACTATCGCGATCATCATTTGTCGCCTAGGTAGATGTTGGGCAACACATCACTTTATAGAAGTGATAAGTTACACCTCAAAGAATATTATTTTAAAGCAGAATATTTTGAGAAATTGTAAAATAATTTGTACTGACAATATATCTATGTTTCACTGTTTTTGTAAAAATTTGTGTACTCATCAGCTTAAGATATAGAAAGTAATGGACTTGTGTCACACAATATGATGAACTTTCTGCATACTTCATGATTCAGATTTTTGTTTTAGCAGATTAATAACCAAACAAAACTAATATTCATTGTCACTGTTGTCAAGATTGGACTGAATGCTATGTTGTCATCATTGAATGTGCTATAATTGACCAAGGAAATGGCATGCTAAACGATTTGTGTTTTTCCTCTTCTTTGTATCTTACATTAGCTTCTCTATGTGGTCCTATTATTAATTCAAAATGTTTTAACTTTTATTCTAACATGTTGAAGTAGTTTTGCCTGTTTATCATTTGCTGAAGCACGGAATAATCAGAGTAGGGTTGACAGAGGAAAATTAAAACAGAAGGGAATAGAAGGGAATTTTTTTCCAAATTTTGTTGTGGATTTAGTTCTTCTGCTGCATTACTTGAGCCTTTTCCTTCTTTGTTCTAAATTAACAGTTATAGAATTCTCCTTTTACTGCCTGTAGATAAATATTTTTTTAAAAATTTTCCTATGTGCTTCTTCCTCACCATAGATATCCAGTAGCTTGATATTTAGCATTTCCCCTTGTTTTCTACCATTTTTATCGATAGCTGTGCCTTAGTCCTTGTTTTAGCTATTGATAAAGAACTAATTTGCATAATCTATTTTTATCTTCCTCTTCCTCTTGCTCTTCTGTCAAGTAATAGCCCAATGGCATTTGAGACTGGAAATGAGCACACAAAAAGAGCAAGATAAAAGGTAGGCCCAGGCAAAGGAGCCATTTGGGAGGGTACAACAGGCATGAAAGTATAATAAGTAGCTTGTGGAGTTGAGAAGAACCAGGTGAAATAGATGTAGAAATAGATGTTGGGTTGTGGAGTAAAGAGCCAATGAAATAAATTGTGAAGATGCCATCAGTAAATCTGGATTAAGTTAGTTGTCTTAAGTAGCTGAATAGCTGGAATGGATTCCTCAAGGTGGCCTATAAACAGATTGCCAAATTTGTTGAAACAGTCATGCCAGAACTAAAACATTTCCAATTTTGTCTTTCAGAAATTTTGAGGAAGCACTGAAATTGATGCAGAAAGCAACTGTGATGCCTCCCAGGAAGGTTGCCTATCATGATGAATCAGAAGCTGTTCAAATGCGGTTGTATAAATCCCTGAAAGTGTGGTCCATGTATGCAGATTTGGAAGAGAGTTTTGGTACTTTCAAGGTAAATCTACAATCATCCCTTTTTTTTTGCATGGAAACAGTTGTTCAGAAGAATTATTTCTTTCATCATGGTTCTTATTACAGTGAATTGTAGGTAAAAGTTAAGTAATAACAATTAAATTTATTTCTTATGGCATGCATATTGACATGTATTTATAGACAGCATCTCTTCTTGAGCCAGCAATGTAAAAGTTGAGACAAATAGAACAAATTTTTAGTGTAGTCACTAATGAAAAGGTCACTTTTAAATATAATGGGAAGTTGAGGATACAATAGTGCCAATATGAAAAGGATAGATTGCAACTCACCACATAAGCTTTTGGACAAATAAGACCTTAATCCAAAGTAGAAAACTCACACACATTCATATAAGTGCAACACACACACACACACACACACACACACACACACACACACACACGGTCACTGTCTCCGGGTGTCCAGATGTTGGTTTTGTGAATGTGTGTATGATTTCTATTTCGGAAGAATGACTTTTCTGTCAGAAAGCTTAAATGTTTAGCAGGTTTTTTTTTCCATTATGCTTGTCTGCGACTCAGTGCTTTCTTTATGTCATAAGTAGAATCTATCCTTTTCATATTGTTATCACTTTTAACTATACTTTGATTAAAATAAATTAGTGATTGACATATCTGCAAGTCGAAGTCTGCGGGTTAGTCGTCACCAAATTCTTGAAACACTACAGTATGGGCTGAGTAGGCTCTGCAGCTTGACCGGGGTAAGGAGGTAATGGAAGTGGGAGATAGGATTGAGGAGTGGTTGCTGATAGCTAGATAAAGATTTAAAAAATTGTAATAATAATAAAGCAGATGAAATGTGTGTAAATGAAAACCTTATTACAAAAACATGGAGAAACGGCACTGTGGACCAGAATAAACAGTACACAGATTCTCCTTATGCAGATGCATTGAGGACAGTATCTTTTACTGTTTGATGGTTCTTGACAAAATGCCTCCAGAAATGACAAAATGCCTTGACATGCCTTGACATAATACCTCCAGAAAACAGGACATTATTGAATTGCTAAAGCAGAGAATATATTTCTGTACCAAATGACTTTAGAAAGACTGAATTGCTTAAGTCTCGTGGCTCAGACTAAACCTCCATCACCTTAATGAGGCGTAAACAGACAGGTTAAAAAATAATAAAAATAATAATAATAATAATACAGTTTTGAGATAGCTGCTATATCACTGTCATTTTAATACCACAGAGCCTACAGTTCAGTAATTGTTGCAGAGAAGTGAAAAAAAATCAATTTAGGATAAATGAACTAATTTGAAAGGAAGTCAAGCGTTGCCAGCAAATGGGCATAATTTTGTGAAGCAGTCATAGTGAAAGCATTGAAAAATGAATGTGTAATCAAACATAATGTTGAGAAACGTATTATTTCAGGTAATTCTCAGAGAATCTGCAGTAGACGGTGAAAGTGAGTGCACAGTAGACAGTGGAAATTGATTCAAATTTGTATATAAGCAGCCTGTGTTGATTGATGGAAGAATTTGTATTCAAATTGATATAAATATCTTGCAATGTTCTGTAATGTGAATCTAATGCTTCATATTTACTGTGAATAACTGAAAAAAGTTGGTCTCAAAACAGACCTTTACTTTCTACCAGTTTTGATACAAATAATAAGAATAAACATCATCATCATCATCAGGAAACATAAAATTGTCGTAGCAGTTTATATGCTATAACTCTTCTGGTGGTGTCAATAATAAAAATAAAATTGTAATAAGTAATTCTGCTTCACTGTCTTCAAGGATAAAATGCATTTATACAACTGACTTTGTCATTATTCCAGCCTGAATTTTCCATTGTTTGATTTATACAACTGTGTAATTTTAGTACACTGCCTGTTGCAGTGTTCTCTGCTGCTGCGTGGAGTGCACTCCATGTTTTGCTTTTGTTCATTCTGCACACAGCTCTGTGTGTGTATGTGTGTGGGGGGGGGGGGGGGGGGGGGGTTGCCATACACATGTGCATAACTGCCAACCATGAAAGCATCTGACATGCTGTTCCCTGCCATTGTCCCCACCTCTGCCATCAGTTAGAAACAAAGTTATTTTAATTGCAGCATAACAGCAAATTTACTACTAACCATATACTGGCCAACAAGAGCAAAATATACACAAGGTGATCACTGAATTATGGCTGAATTGGTAAAATTAGCAATAGTACTGCATGGACATTACAGTGAATCATCACACTGTCAAGTAGTATCTAGCAATGGGAATAGCTATTAGTAGTTAATGGGTGTATTAGCTTGATAGTGAAATCAAATTATACTACTGGCTTGGAACCTGGCATAAGTAAAGTTTATTAAGATTGTTAAAATGGAGAATAGCAAAGTTAATAGACCTTTTTCCCTGGAATAGTGTATTAAGATGGGCATGTTTCTTTGATTTTATATTATGCCAATGGAATTTCCCACATTGTTCTGTATTTGTAACTCTTTATTTTGCTAATTATCATGTATTAGGTAATTGCCAATATATCTTGGCTGAAATTGTCTTCATATATTTTTCAGTCTTGTAAAGCTGTTTATGACCGTATCATTGATTTAAAGATTGCAACTCCTCAGATAATAATAAATTATGGACTGTTCCTAGAAGAACACAAATATTTTGAGGAAGCTTTCAGGGTGAGTACATTTCTGTTGGATGACAGAATTTTCGCTTTAGTTGCATTAGAGTAACAAAATAAAAACTGTACATTCTGAAACAGTATCTTTTATGTGTATAACTTATACTCAGGAAGTAAAGTAAGACAATATAATATTTAGCAGTGAAGCAAGTCAGAGGATTTTGTTGCAAAGTATTTAATGTAAAGAAAGAAACAGTTCTGGAAAGCATAGAGGTAAAAAATGTATGAAACACTGAAAGACGCAGAAGGATGACTGAAGGAATGCATGCACTAGATTATAATTAAGATTTCTCTTATGGATAAAATTCAGTAAGAGATTTTGAACAGTTGCAAAGGCTTGCTCCTATAACTGGCTCCCTCTAATTTCTTTTTCCTATTTTCTGTGTTTACTCTCATTAATTAGTTTGAGCTAATCCTGACACACAACTGCATTGGCAAACATGAGCTTTGTTTCATTATAATGCACTTGCTGTTGCAGAATGAAAACTTCATTATTTTTTTCATTGATATGTGTCTCCTGTTTATGATCTCTGATCAATGAACAGATCTACATGTTAACGTGGTTAGTGAATCTGTACAGAAAATAATTGACAAGATAAAGTTTACTGTTCAGTTACTTTTTTGATAACCTCCCCCTGCCTAAGACATCTCACTCAACATACCCCTCCTCTTTATTTTTCTGTGAATCTTTGCTATATTTTGCTGCACAATAAATCTTTTACCTTGAATTTTCTTTCTCTTGTAACAAAATATGTTCCTCTAATCCAGTGTTTCTTGTCTGTATCGTTATGCTTTGCATTTGCTCTTTTTTTTCCTCTCTCTGGATCAAGCCCAGTTATCACCTCTGTAGTTTTTTCACTTCCTGTCAACTTCTCTTTGTCCAGGTCTTTTGCTTCTGCCCTCATTTTAATAAACTGTTACACCAACAGAGAGCTTGGCATCAGCATGAATTCACTTACAATGTAGTTTATGTCAACGACAAAACATCATAAATGACTAGTCTGTTAGTTGTGCTACATTGTTAAAAAAAAATACGAGGGCGGTTCAGAAAGTAACCTCCGATTGGTCACAGTGCAGGTTGTGGGGGGAGTAGCGACGCCATCTGTGCGTTCACGCACTCAACAGGTCAGTCGGCATCAAGCCGTGGTCGAGTGAACATCGTACCTGCGCTAGTTTAGTTTTTGTGGCAGTTTGAAATGTGTGCTGCAATAGAAAACCCCGCCAAATGTGAAGTGCATGCTGTCATAAGGTTTTTTACAGCCAAAGGATATTCTGCAGCAGCTATTCATCGTGAGCTTTGTGCCGTGTACGGACCAAGAGTTATGAGTGAAGGAGTTGTCCGTGAACGGGTACGTTTATTTAAAAGTGGACGAGAAAACGTTCATGATGAAGAGAGGAGTGGTAGACCATCATTGGTGACTGACGAACTCGTTCAGACAGTTGATGCAAAAGTTCGTGAAAATCGACGTTTCTCAATGTCGGAGTTGTCTACTGGTTTTCCACAGATTTCTAAGACTCTCTTGTACGAGATAGTGACAGCAAGATTGGGTTACCGTAAGTTCTGTGCACAATGGGTGCCCAAAATTCTTACCGACCACCACAAAACTCAAAGAATGGCCTCTGCATTAGACTTTCTGTCACGTTATGAGGACGAAGGAGAACCATTGTTAAACAGAATCGTGACCGGTGACGAAACCTGGATTAAGTACGTGAACCCTGAGACAAAAGAACAATCAAAGATGTGGGCACATTCAAATTCGCCTACCAAACCAAGAAAAGCCTCGCAAGATTTTTCTGCCAGAAAACTGATGGCAACGGTGTTTTGGGATGCCAAAGGGGTGTTGTTGGTTGAATTCATGGAACGTGGTACGACCATTAATCAAGACGTGTACTGTGAAACAATAAAAAAGTTACGACGGGCTATACCGAACAAACGCCGTGGTATGCTGACTTCCGGTATCGTTTTTTTGCACGATAACGCCCGTCCTCACTTTGCTCACAGAACAACGGCCCTTCTTGAGTCCTTCAAGTGGGACGTTATCAACCATCCACCTTACAGCCCAGACCTGGCGCCAAGTGATTATCACCTCTTCGTGCATTTGAAGAAATGGCTCGGGTCACAGCGGTTTGATGACGACGAAGAGCTCAAAGATGCGGTCACAGGCTGGCTCCAGGCACAAGCGGGTGATTTTTATGCAGAAGGAATTTCAAAGCTTGTGAAGAGATACGATAAGTGCCTCAATCGCTATGGACACTATGTAGAAAAATAGTGCAAAGATGTAGTTGTAAGATGTATATATTAAAATATTTTTATTTAACTTGGTGTATTTTTTTAAATCAACCGGAGGTTACTTTCTGAAGGGCCCTCGTATTTCTGAAAGTTGTAGCATGTCAACTATTTTTCTAGCCATCACTTGGAAGACAAGATATGAAATTTAATTTCTGAAGTTAAGAAGCACATTATAATTCTGTAGTTTATGTGTAAAATGTGTTTTTGTTATGTCATCACTTAGTAATAAATCTGTGAAATTATTTGTGGCACAGAATAACGTTTCTTTGGTGATTTTTATTTTATGGGTACTGGACCAAGTCCAAGGTGTATTAACCTGGCTAATGTTTATCTTCCAGTGCTGGAGACATCATCAGAGGAAGCCTGCACTGTATAATAACTTTCTTTTTATTTTGTAGGCATATGAAAAAGGCATTGCATTGTTCAAATGGCCAAATGTATATGACATATGGAATACGTACCTCACAAAGTTTTTGAAACGCTATGGAGGTGCCAAACTTGAACGGGCAAGAGATTTGTTTGAACAGTGCCTTGAAAACTGCCCTGCAAAATTTGCAAAAGGTAATTAAATTGTTTTTTTTTTTTTGTCATATTTGGTTATAGTGTCACAAACTTTAAATCTTGATCACATGCTGAATGGTCATTGTTGCTTGGAAATGTTTCTGGTGTTACATCTGTTTGTGGGTACTTCAAATTACGGGTGCAACAACAAAACACTTAAGACGAATTTGACAGGCATCAGTTATGATTTCCCAGATGCAATACACTATTTAAAATTTTGTAAATCCCCCTAATATGTTCCTTGCGTGACACCTTAATCTGTTTGTTGCACCCTCTTTGTCAAAAGTAACACATTGCTCCACTCCTAGTGAAATCAATGTTGAAGGTTCTGACCCCCATTTTCCAGTTTACAGCTAATGCCAAGTAACTGTTAGGCATTTGTGAACACCTTATTTTCAGCTCAGAAATGTTGCATTCTTTTCATTAGTAGCTGTTGTACTTTGAACAGTTACCAGTACTTTTACCAGTGTAATATGTCAGCTTGAATCAGTTTAGTGTTCTGTATCCTCTCTTTTATCTTTGAACCATTTGTCTTCAATTTCAGAAGTGCTGTTTGTTTAATTAAAATCAATTCATTTGGCTTTAAATCCTTCTAAACTAACATATCAAATGTTTTCTCATTGTTTGCTAAATGCATTAATTCTCAATACCTACAACTTTCCTCCTCATAATCTGTATGTCAGTCCTCTAGCAAACAGTCTTGACACCAAAAGAAGAATATTCATAATTACATTACAAAAAGCAAAATTTTACAAGTATTAAATAACAAAATAGCACTGGTTGGTATTTTCTGTGACTTGCCTAGCGTATTTGACTGTGTGTACCACAATATCCTCCTAAATAAACTGATGTTTTAATGGAACTGATGGTAAGGCCAACCAATCGCATATAACCAAAATAGTGCAAAAGTTGTACTTAGTAATTCAACCAATGTAATCAGGAGAGATTCCTCTGATGGGGAGAAATCACATATGGAGTTCCCCAAGACTCAGCCTTACGTCCACCATTGTCCCTCATACATGTAAATGATCTTTCATCACAAGCAGAATTAGTTATTTTTGCAGATGGCACTAGTATTGTAATCAATCCAAGCGATGTTCTTAACACTGTAATTCTACAGTTGCCTTTGCACTCTTCTAGTCATTTCTTGACTGTTTTGTAGCTCTCATGTGCATTTACCCACAACTACATGTAATACTATAAATACCAGCTTTTTTCAGTGGTTTGCAAGCATCCTGTATCTTCCAGGTGGGTTTTGTAGAGTACTGTTATGTTCCATTTTTCAAGATTTTTTTTCCTATATAGCTAATAAACTCCTGAATAAAAGACAGGAATCTTTGAATTAAGCCCACTGAGATGCTTGTAAGAATGACCCAGTTGCTCTCTTCCATGCCTCCACAAAACATATGTATCATCCAAGTAGTGGAACCAAATATTTTATTTTTTGTTGACAGTTGCGAGTGCCTGGTACTCTAATTTTTCCATGAAGAAATTCACTGTAACTGGGCTTAAGAGGCTTCCCATAGCAACGCCATCCATCTGTTCGTGGAACTCATTGCTCCATTTGAAATATGTGGTCATGAGCCAATATTTAACAGCTCTGCGATATTGGGAGGGAAAGTCGAATTCAGCTGTTGCAGCACCTCATTGAGCAGAACAGTAGTAAATAGCAGTACCACATCAGATCTGATATGTCCTCCAGCTGGACCAGTATGCCATTTAACCCTTGAGCAGGCGCACCATTATTCATAACACGACTGCTGGTGCCCGATGTACTTTGTACACACATAAAGAATAGCTTTCTTTATGCAAATATAATATATTAGCAATATCACACTTTAATCTTAGTTTAATGAAACAACAGTAAACTAAACTTACATTATCTGAGTTAAAGTGCTGTTTATTTCTAGTGTTTAGACCACAACCAGTTTTGGATATTACATGCCTATCATCAGGTGTGGTAATTTTGTGCTGTGATCCTGAGCGCACAAATTTATCACACCTGATGATGAGCATGTAATACCTGAATCCGGTAATGGTCTAAGCATTGAAAAATAAAACCCTAACACCTGAAGCAGTATTTTAAATCTCTATTATAATGCTCAATTGCAAATGTCCCTCTAGCAGGATTGTTGGCATAATAATATTGTTGAGAACTTGGCAATCGAATGGGTGGATGAACCAGTGGCACTCACTGTAGGTCTCAGAGGAACATGTTCTTTATGCCCCTTCAACAAGCCATGAAGTCTTGATGGTATCACAACTGTATTGAACTGACTTTTCTGAACGCTCTGTTCAATAGAGAACTTTTTTTTTATGAACCATGTAACAGCTGCAAGAACTTTGTTGGTGGGGTCTTTACTCAGTTTCCTGTACGTCTGCAGACCTAATAAGTTGTTAGTCTTACTATAATAGTCGGTCTTATTCAAAACAGCTGTCACATTTCTCTTGTCAGTGGGGAGAATGATAATCCTATCGTCCTTATTCAGGTGTTTTATGGCACTCCTCTCACCCATAGTTAAACTACTTGTTAGAGATGTTGCACAAACTGATACACTTACAGCTCCTACATGGATTTCTTCACTACAAACACCTGCTTCTACACTGGCTGTTGTTTCCTCAATGAGCAACAACTCATGGACTAATGGCAAAATTCTGTCCCTGACAAGCACAGCTCTCTTATCATCAGATGAGGATTAAGTGACTATGCAGCCTGGCCAAGGCACAGCGTATTTTCAAATGGATGGAAGAGGTCTCATTAGGAGAACAGATTCAACTGACCTACTGCACTGGCAAGCACAGACTGTAAGTTAATATCTGTCTTTATTACTGTCAGTAATAAATTGTGTAGTGGTGACTGGGATAGAATACCATTAGGAAGCATATGTTCACATGATCTATTAGACAGAAGGGCAAATCAAACAATGGAAAATCAGAGATGGGATAATGACATTATTATGGAAAGGATAGGTTGCTACTCACCATATACCGGAGATATTGTTCTGCAGACAGGCACAACAAAAAGACTACTAAACACATAACCTTTTAGCCAAAAGGCCTTCATCCAAAATAGTCAACATATACACACACGTTCATGCAAACACAGCTCACACACACATGGCCACTGTCTCTGGCTGCCAGGGCCAGTCTATGAGCAGCTGCCCGCAATGGGAGAAGCAGTCTGAGTGGTAAGGGTAGCTGGGGTGGGGAGGGGGAGAGAGCGCATGGTATGGGTGGGGGACGGTAAAATGTGGGAGCATGCAGGGACGAGATGAAGAGAGAGCAGGCAGCTAGATGCAGTCAGGAGGTTAAAT
Source organism: Schistocerca americana (assembly GCF_021461395.2). NCBI lineage: Eukaryota > Metazoa > Arthropoda > Insecta > Orthoptera > Acrididae > Schistocerca > Schistocerca americana. The sequence continues at coordinate 557,651,311 of NC_060123.1, forward strand.
GGGGGAGGGTGGAAAAGGAGGAAAGCAAAAAGACTGTGGATGTGCTTGTGTAATAGAAGGTTGTGGAGTGGGAACACAAAAGGAAATAGGTCGGTGAAGGACAATGAGTAACGAATGTTAAGGCCAGGGAGGGTTACGGGAACATAGGATATATTGCAGAGAGAGTTTCCACCTGCGCAATTTAGAAACGCTGTGTTGGTAGGAAGGAACCAGGTGGCACATCCTTTGAAGCAGTCATTAAAATGAAGAATGTTATGTTGGGCAGTGTGTTCAGCAACTGGGTGGTCCAACTGTTTCTTGGTCACAGTTTGTCAGTAGCCATTCAAGCGGACAGATAGCTTGTTGGTTATCATGCCCACTTACAATGAAGCACGGTGGTTGCAGCTTAGCTCGTAGATCATGTGACTGGTTTCACAGGTAGCTCTGCCTTTGATGGGATCGGTGGTGCTTGTGACTGGTCTAGAGCAGGTGGTGGTGGTGGTGGTTGTGGGAGGATGTATGGGGCAGGTCTTGCATCTAGGTCTTTTACAGGGATATAAGCCAGAGCCACGAGAGAAGGGGTCAGAAGAAGGGGTTGTGTAGTGGTGGACGAGAATATTGTGTAGGTTCAGTGGGTAGTGGAATACCAATGTGGGAGGGGTGGAGAGGATAGTGGGTAAGACATTCCTCATTTTGGTGCATGATGAGAGATAGTCAAAATTGTGGTGGAGAATGTGATTCAGTTGCTCCAGTCATGGGTGGTACTGAGTTACGGTGGAATGCTCTTCTATGGCCAGGCAGTGGGAGTTTGGGAGGTGGTGTGTGACTAGAGAGAAATGCATGGGAAATTTGTTTTTGTATAAGGTTAGGAGGGTAATTATGGTCTGTGCAAGTCTCAGTGAGACCCTTGGTATATTTCGAGAGGGACTGCTCATCACTATAGATGCGATGGCCACGTGTTGCTAAGCTGTGTGGAAGGGACTTCTTGGTATGAAATGGGTGGCAGCTGTCAAAGTGGAGGTATTACTGATTGTTGGTAGATATGATATGGACAGAGGTACTGATGTAGCCATCGTTGAACTGGAGGTCATCATCAAGAAAGATGGCTTGTTGGCCTGAGGAGAGCCAGGTGAGGTTAATGGGGGAGAAGTTGTTGAGTTTCTGAAGGAATGTGGATAGGGTGTCCTAACACTCAGTCCATACCAAAAAGGTGTCGTCAGTGAATATGAACCATTCTGTGTGCTTACGAAGGATTCCTATAGATGGCTCATGAATAGGTTGGTGTACGATGGTGCCATCCTTGTGCTCATTGCCATATCACAGATTTGTTTGTTGGTGATGCCTTCAAAGGAGAAATAATTGTGCATGTGGATGTAGTTGGTCATGGTCCAGGAAGGAGGTTGTAGGTTTGGAATCCGTAGGGCATTGGGAAAGGTAGTGTTTAGTAGCGGCTAGGCCATGGGAATTAGGGATGTTAGTGTAAAGGGAGTAGCCCAATAGTGATGGCCAGGGCACTGCGTAGTAAAGGCAGGAACTGTGGAGAGTTACTGGAGGAAATGGTTGGTGTCTTGTAAATAGGAGGGTAGGTTGTGAGTGGTAGGCTGAAGGTGTTGGTTGATTAGAGCGGAGTTTCTGTCAGTAACAGAACAGTAACTGGCCACAATGGGGCATCGGGTTTATGGACTTAAGGAAGCATGTAGAAGGTAGAATTGTGAGGAGTGTTAGGGGTGATGAGAGAGACAGACTCTGGGCAGAGGTTCTGGGAAGGACCTAAGGATGTGAGGAGAGACTGGAGATCTTGCTGGATTCCTGGAATGAGCTCACTGTTGCAGGATTTGTAGGTGAACGAATCTGACGGCTGGCAGAAAACTTTGCCAGGTAATCCTTGCAGTTCAAAACAACAGTGGTGGAGCCTTTGTCCGGTCTGGAGGTAGCATAATAGGGTCAGGACCAGATTTTAGGTGATGGATTGGGGTTCTTGCTGCAGATGTAAGGTTAGCTTTCATGTTAAAGGATTTGGGTAATGATGGTGAGGCAAGCTTCGAGTTTAAGAAATTCTGGAAAGTTATGAGGGTGTGATTTGGGGGCAGTGGGGGTGGATCATCATTGGAAGGAAGAGTGAACTGTGTAGGCAGGGTTCAACATTGGTTTTAGATTGAGTCTGATTGGTAGGGTTGTTGGCAAAAAAGTGTTTCCACTGTAGGGACGACAAGAAGGAGAGAAGATCTTTGACAAGTCCAGCTTGATTGAATTTGGGGTTCGGACAAAAGGAGAGGACTTTGTAAAGGACTGATAATTCAGTCATGAACCTTTCTTCCAAAAGCCTTAGCCCCACACTCCCACAAACTGCACTTTATTGTCCCCCACCCATATCCTGCTCTCTTTCCCACTCTCCACCCCAGCTGCCCCCACCACTGAGATTACTTCTCCCGTCATGCGCAGTTCCTCACAGTCTGGCCCTGCCAGCCAGAGACAGTGGTAATTTCTGTGTGTGAGCTGCATTTGCATGAATATGTGTGTATGTTGTCTATTTTGGAAGAAGCCTTCTGGCTGAAAGCTTACATGTTTAGTAGTCTCTTTGTTGTGCCTGTCTGCAACTCAACATTTTCGCTATATCGTGAGTAGAAATCTATCCTTTTCATAATGTAGACTGAAGAGGAAGTCTGATAACTTGCAACCTTATCCGATGATCCACCATTTAGGTGCTTTCCACGTGGTTATTATTTTATCCGGACATTCGTTATCTGATGATGAGAGATCTGTGCTTGACAGGAGTGGAAATTTTGCAATTAGTCCATGAGTTGTGCCCTTGAAGTAAATAATAGCCAGTGTAGAAGTAGTGTAAACACAGTTACAGCTAAAGAAATCCATATAGAAGCTGTAAGTGTATTGGTTTACACAAAGCCTGTAAAAAGTAATTTAACTGTGGGTTAGAGGAATGCTGTAAAACGCCTGTGAATGATGATGATAGCATTATCAGTCTTCCTGCTGACAGGGGAAATGCAACAGTTGTTTTGAATGTGACCAACAATTATAGTAAACAAAGAAAATAATCAGTTTTTGACAGTATAATGTAATTGGATAGATAAAAAATTTGCTCACCAAACAGTAGTAGGATAACACACGTATAAAAAAAGGTTTTATGTACATAAGGTTTTGGAGGGTGAAGGAAAGGGATTGGTGAGGTTTAGGAAAATGGGTAGAGTTTGAAAAGCCACCCAGAACCCCGGGTCAGTGAGACTTAACAGACGGGGTGAGAAGGGAAGACTGACTGTTGGAGACTGCACTGGTTGTCCTGTCTGGTCCATTTTTTATATGTGTGTTCTCCTGATGGCGCTTGGTGGGTAGATCTTTTATCTATTATTTATTACGTTATGTTGTCAAATATTATAGTAAGATTAACAACTTATTAGATCTGCAGATGTATAGGAAACTGAGTAAAGGCCCCACTGACAGTGTTCTTAGAGCTCTTACACAGTTGATAAAAAAAGTTCTCTGTTAAACAGAGCATTCAGAAAAGTCTGTTCAATTCAGCTACGCTACAACTAAGACTGTATGGTTTGCCGAATTGGCATAAAGAACATGCTCCTCTGAGACCTATACTGAGTGCCATTGGTTCACCCACTTATTCAATCCCAAGTTCTTGACAACATTATTGTATGGGGGCCAATCAGACTCCTATGTCAAGAATTTGGCACATTTTATTAGTAGATTAAATAGCATAGTGGTCCAGTCGGAGGACATATTAGTTAATCTTGATGTGTTATCGGTATTTAATATAGTTCTGCTCAATAAGGTGTTGCAACAGCTGAATCAGATTTTTCCTCCCACCATCACAGAAATGCATAAATATTGGCTCACAGCCGTAAATTTCAAATGGAATGATGAATTCTATGAACAGGTGGATGGGTTGGTTTTGGGGAGCACCTTAAGTCCGAATAGAATTTCATAATGTAAATATTTGAGGGGCAGGCATTGGAAACTGCTAAAAATAAACGAATATTTGGTTGCTCTTTGTAGATGAAACATTTGTTTTATGGAGGCATGACAGAGAAATGAGGTCATTTTCACAAACACCTCAACAACTTTAATCTAAATATTCAGTTTACCATGGAGAAGGAGGTGAGTGGAGGATTAAATTTTATTAATGTGTTAGTTTTCAAGAAATAAGATGGTAGGTTAGGCCACACAGTTTACTGGAAACTCACGCAGGTAGACCGCTACCTACACTTGATTCAAACCACGACAATAGCAAGGCATCATAAAAACGTTGGGGGACAGAGCAAGGTATATCTGCGAACCGGAGCTGGTTGACACTTGACACGGAATTAAAACACCTCACCAGTGCATTGCTTGAGAATGGTTATTCGGCTGTGAGATAAAAAAAGCGTAAAGAGTGTCGCTCAGAAATCATGGGAACACACAGATGCCTGTGAAATTGAACGTTTTCCTCTCTTTCATTAAGGATATTACTGACCACATATGAATAATCTAGAAAAAATGGAATGTCGCAGTACTCTACAAACCCACCTGGAAGATACCGAATCACTTAAGATTGGCCCAGGTTGCTCACAAACTTCTGGAAAAAGCAAGTATTTATAATATTCCGTGTAGTTGTGGGAAGATGTACATGGGTACAACAACAACAATGCTCAAGAAGCGACTAGAAGAGCACAAGGGCAACTGTAGAAGGGAGGAAACTGACAGATCAGCCATTGCAGAGTGTGCTTTGCAGCTAGGAGACCACGACGTTCAGTTTGATAGGACTCAAGAACTTGCAGCTACAAGCAGGTACTATGAAAGACTATACAGAGAGGCCGCAGAAATTGTTGAATACCTCAGGAATTTCAATAAAAAGTTGGAGGGTGTGAAATTGAATGACATCTGGATACTGATACCTAAGAAGATGTGTGTCTACCACCATGAGGTGACAGCGACGGTAGACGATGGCAGAAAACAACAGCCAGCTGTATTCAGGTATTTATAGCATATGACATCATATCACTATGCAGGAGCATGCATAAAAGCAATTTTGCTGCAGTCAGTAGCCAGACAGGTTGTGAATAGTACACTCACAGAAGCTATGATCCCCCTTTAAAATGTTCTGCACAGATGGGATGAAACATTGGGTTTTAATGTGAAATACATTCAACCATGGTGTAATGACTCAGAATATTTTATTTATTGTGACTCATTGCTCCACATTAACATTATCTTTAGCACAAAAACAGGTGCACAATGCTGCAACTAAAATTTTTGATCATTTACCCTGCAACATAAAGTGTCTGACAGACAGCAAAGCAAAATTTGAAAACAAACTGAAAAAGTTTCTCATTTACAACTCATATTCCATAGAAGAATTTCTATTATTGTAACATGGAAAAAGTGGTGGATAGGAATTACTAACTCACACCTGTTTATTTAATAATAATAAATTTGTAAGTGTAATCACTGTAATGTATGTGGCACGCAATTTGATATACAAAATGTAGTAGGTCACTATCATGTATATCCTGTAAATTGTATCAAGCATGCTTGAAACACTAAAACACTGATTTTATCAAGTGTGCCTTGTCCTCCCTTGAATATGTGTAGTTTTTCTTATTCATTGCATGGTCATATTACTGTGGACTTATTCGAAATCTGTTCATAATTGTTTATTTACTATGCTGCGGATGATCTTCCATGTATGTTACTTTTTTATTACCCGGTCATTGGACAACAATTGTCCTTTCTATGTTTCACTGGAGACAGGATTTGTGGCTCCCTGTCTGACAAGGATGATGAACTACACAGCTCGACACCTGTTTCAATATCACTTTCACTTGTGAAACAGCTATCTTCATAATTGTACTTCTCATGTGCATTGGCCGGACAGTCGAGTGCATGCAACACCACACATTGCACTGACTTATCTTACAGAAATGTTAATATTTCAGCTGCTTCTACTTTTTCACCATTAAAAATTCCTTGGGTTCCTTTCTGACAAAATGTCAATTCAGCAACTGATGTAGGTATAATGTAATGTTTACTTTGTTTATGATTGCCATTGCTCTGCTGTGTATCAACACCACTAGCACTGTAGCACTAAGCAGTTCAACTACACTCTGTAGCCTCCTGCTGTGCTCACCATTGGATACCTCCAATCCCGCCCTCTGTTTTCATTCGCAGCCAATATTGTGATTGCATGGTGACATTTGGGGCATCGAATGCCATGAACATAATTGGCCTTTTGTGACCTCACAATCATAGGATTCCTTGTTAGTAAGACACCAAGTCACTGCTAAAGTTCATCTCCATGTTTGAGTGATATATTCTGCAACTGGATGATCAAACTTGTTTTTGACCATAATTTGGAAGTTGGTGTTCAAATTGTTGTCTGGTTGATTTTGGTCTTGCATTCGTAGAAAACTGTGCTGTGGTTGTAAAAAAGTTAATGTATGATGTGATTGTTTTGTTAGGTAGCTCAGGCCTTTAATAATAAAGTATATAAGAATGAGAAGACAGGAAGAAGATGCAGGGTGTAGATGCATGCGACAAATATTGCACCTGTATTTAACTTCGGGGGGGGGGGGGATCAGGCAAGATGATGCAAGCAGGAGTTACATCACCACAATTAGTGATGGTCATCCATGTTTCATTAGCTTTTTCATGGGCTTGTACCCACAGAGATCAGTCTCCTCCTGTATCACGGTAAAAGGACTTATTTCTGCAAATACCCTTTTTAGTGCTGGAGAATTGTATTATATTATTTACCATTTGTGTATTTCTATTTAAAAAAATTAATAACCAAAAATATACTTAAAAATTCAGTACAATTTTTCAAACTAAACATTTTCTCTTCTTTTCTTACAGCTTTGTATCTTTTATATGCCAAGTTGGAAGAAGAACATGGTATGGCAAGACATGCAATGGCAGTTTATGAAAGAGCAACAAAGGCAGTTCTACCAGAAGAAATGTTTGAAGTAAATTCAAATTTTTTATCATTGTTTCATGTGATAAAATGAAAGAACAGTACAATAACTCAGTGTTATTTCTTTTTTAGGTATTTAATATTTACATCAAGAAGGCTGCAGAAATCTATGGTGTTCCTAAAACAAGACAGATATACGAGAAGGCAATTGAAGTTCTGAATGAAGAAAATTCTCGAGAAATGTGTCTTAGATTTGCTGAAATGGAAACCAAATTGGGTGAGATTGACAGGGCACGTGCTATATATGCCCACTGCAGTCAGATGTGTGATCCTCGGGTAAGTTCTTTTAATATGTGGGAGTATTTGATCTCCAAATCTGGGTTGTTAGTGGACACTCAGTTTTGCAGTTGACATTACTTTTGCTTTTCAACAAAATATTCCCAATTGAGAAACCTACTGCTTTCTTGTTCTCTTGGATGAACAGAGTGATGATTTCCAATAGACACATTTAGAACTAGAAAATGACTATTGCCTAGCTTTCAGAAAGATTAGTCTTTTCTCAAGGAGGAAAGAGTGATAGGTTTAGAAGGGAGGAGCAGATCACTCCGACCTCAACTCGAGAGAAACCGACCTGTTGTGAGGACATGGGGAGATAAAGATGAAGAGGTAGGAGGTCAAAAATAGTGCATTGGTAAGCATTGTACCAGCTTCACTTCAAAGATGATGATGAACAGAGTGAGAACAAAAGATGAATTAAGAGAAATACTCATTATTGTATGATTGCAGAATCATGAAGGTAGGCACATCCCTGAAATATAATAAAGGTATGTGTATGTAGTGTTCTAAAGTCTAATGATCACTTAAAACTAGTCTCAGGTAAGGCAGATGCCAGACAGAGATTGATTGGGATAAACTTCAGGAAATGTAGTCCATCAACAAAGGAAGGAGCTTACAAAACCATTGTTCACCCATTACTTGAATATTGCTCATCAGTCTGGGATCTGTACCAGATAAAATTCCAAATAAGAGGAGTGCAGCTTGTTATAGGTTCATTTAGTAAGTATGAAAGTGTCACAGAGATGTTCAGCCATCTCCAGTGGCAGATGCTGCAAGAGAGGTGTTCTGCATTGTGGTGTAGTTTAATGTTAGAATTCCAAGAACACGTGTTCCTAGAAGAGTCAACCAATGTATTGCTTCCTCCTGTGTATATCTCATGAAAAGAGCATCAGTGCAGAATTAGAGAGATCCAAGCTCACATGAAGACTTACCAGCAATTGTTCTTCTTGTGAAACAGTCACTACTGGAAGAGGAAAAAGAGGGAAGTGACAGTGATATGCAAATTACCTACTGCTACCCACCTTAAGGTTCCACATGGAGTGTAGATCCACATCTATACCTATACTCTGTGAACTATTGTTAATTCTGTAGCAGAGGGTATGTCCCATTGTACCACTCATTAGAGCCTTTTACCTGATCCATTCACGAATGGAGCACAAGAATAACGATTGTTTAAATGCCTCTGTACTGTAATTAATCTAACCTTGTCCTCACAAACTCTATGGGGGTGATATGTAGAGGGTTGTAGTATATTCCTAGAGTCATCATTTAAAGACATTTCTTGAAACTCTGTTAGTAGACTTTCTCGGAACAGTTTCCATCTGTCTTCAAGAGTCTGCTTGGTCAGTTCTTTCAACATCTCTGTGCCACTCTCTCATGGGTCAAACGCACCTATGACTATTTGTGCTACCCTTCCTAGTCATATGTGGTACGGGCCTCACACACTTAAGAAATATTCTAGGACTGGTCACAAAAGTAATTTGTAAGTGATCTCCTTTTTAGACTGATTTCATTTTCCGTGTATTCTACCAATAAACCGAAGCCTGCTACTTGCTTAACTCATGACTGAACCTGTGTGCTCGTTCCATTTCATGTCTTTGCTAAGGGCTACACCCAGATATTTGCATGAGTTTACAGATTCCAGCTGTGACTCACTGGTATTATGTTCATAGGATGCTACATTTTTCTACTTTGTGAAATGCACAATTTTTCATTCTTGTACATTTAAATCCAGTCTTTGTACCACTTTGAAATTTTATCACTGTCTAACTGAATATTTTTACAGCTTTGTTCAGACTATACTCCATTGTAGATAACGGCATCATCTGTGAAATGTCTGAAGTTACTATTAATATTGTCCATAAGATCATTAATATATAACATGAACAGAAAACGACCCAACACATTTTCCTGGAGTATGCCCAAAGTTACTCTCGGTACAAGGTAACATGCTGCGTCCTCCCTACCAGCATTTGTGCACCGCCGCCGTCAGTGTCAGCCAGTTTGCCGTGGCATACGGAGCTCCATCGCAGTCTTTAACACTGGTAGCATGCCGCGACAGCGTGGACGTGAACCGTATGTGCAGTTGACGGACTTTGAGCGAGGGCGTATAGTGGGCATGCGGGAGGCCGGGTGGACGTACCGCCGAATTGCTCAACACGTGGGGCGTGAGGTCTCCACAGTACATCGATGTTGTCGCCAGTGGGCGGCGGAAGGTGCACGTGCCTGTCGACCTGGGACCGGACCGCAGCGACGCACGGTTGCACGCCAAGACCGTAGGATCGTACGCAGTGCCGTAGGGGACCGCATCGCCACTTCCCAGCAAATTAGGGACACTGTTGCTCCTGGGGTATCGGCGAGGACCATTCGCAACCGTCTCCATGAAGCTGGGCTACGGTCCCGCACACCGTTAGGCCGTCTTCCGCTCACGCCCCAACATCGTGCAGCCCGCCTCCAGTGGTGTCGCGACAGGCGTGAATGGAGGGACGAATGGAGACGTGTCGTCTTCAGCGATGAGAGTCGCTTCTGCCTTGGTGCCAATGATGGTCGTATGCGTGTTTGGTGCCGTGCAGGTGAGCGCCACAATCAGGACTGCATACGACCGAGGCATCATGGTGTGGGGAGCGATCTCCTACACTGGCCGTACACCACTGGTGATCGTCGAGGGGACACTGAATAGTGCACGGTACATTCAAACCATCATCGAACCCATCGTTCTACCATTCCTAGACTGGCAAGGGAACTTGCTGTTCCAACAGGACAATGCACGTCCGCATGTATCCCGTGCCACCCAACGTGCTCTAGAAGGTGTAAGTCAACTACCCTGGCCAGCAAAATCTCCGGATCTGTCCCCCATTGAGCATGTTTGGGACTGGATGAAGCGTCGTCTCACGTGGTCTGCACGTCCAGCACGAACGCTGGTCCAACTGAGGCGCCAGGTGGAAATGGCATGGCAAGCCGTTCCACAGGACTACATCCAGCATCTCTACGATCGTCTCCATGGGAGAATAGCAGCCTGCATTGCTGCGAAAGGTGGATATACACTGTACTAGTGCCGACATTGTGCATGCTCTGTTGCCTGTGTCTATGTGCCTGTGGTTCTGTCAGTGTGATCATGTGATGTATCTGACCCCAGGAATGTGTCAATAAAGTTTCCTCTTCCTGGGACAATGAATTCACGGTGTTCTTATTTCAATTTCCAGGAGTGTATTTCCATCATGAGTGGGGTTCCAAACTATATGTTCTTGTTAGTTTTCAGAGAAGGCAAGTAGTGATGTTTTACAGGATGTCGTCATGCCTACAACTAACAAAGCTATATCTATCCCAGTTGATTGTTGGATGATTAAAGTCTCCTCCAATAAATAAAATGTCGTGTGATTAGGGGCTCCCATCAGGTAGACTGTTTGCCGGTTGCAAGTCTTTCGATTTGACGCCACTTCGGTGATTTGTACGTCGATGGGGATGAAATGATGATGATTAGGACAACACAACACCCAGTCCCTTAGCGGAGAAAATCTCCGACCCAGCCGGGAATCGAACCCAGGCCCTTAGGATTGACATTCGTCGCGCTGACCACTCAGCTACCTGGTGCGGGCGTCTCCTCCAATGATTATACTATTATTAGGATACTTACATGCAAGTCATTTTTTTCTTTTCTTTTTTTAGTAACATCAGGAGGTGCATCTGGTGCTCAGTGGAAGGACCCTTGTATAATTTTATGCCCACCATTGATACCGAGTCTTGGTTTGACAATATCACATGCAGCTTCAATTTCTCTCTCAGTGGATTGGATTTTCTCATCTATTGCATTGAATATACCATCTTGATCTTCCACTACCCTGTCCTTTTGGAATATGCTTAATTTTTCCCTAAAGATCCCACTACTCTCAACTTCAGGTGTTAACCAGCCACATTATGTGAGCTTTACTGCTTTTTAGGAGCTCTTCAGACACTGGCACTCTGTTGCAAATGCTTCAGCAGTTAACCACTAAAATTTAAGTACTCTTACCTGTTGGAGGCATTTCTTTGGATCTTAGACTGATATTTGTGGTTTTCCTACAGCTGTCATTATCTGAATTAGATGGAAAGTCATCTAATATTTTTTTTAAAAAATGTTTTTGTGCACCCCACACACAGTTAGATACTTGGGGAGTTGCCTCTGATGTGAAATGCACACCTGACCCACTAAGGGGACCCTACAACTCTCAGTCCTATGGTGCAAGTCAAAGAAGTCATAGCCTAGCTTGTCACAGAACCCTTGGAGTCTCTTGTTCAAGTCTTCCACGTGACTCAGAACCGGGGATGGTCAATCTGTTCTGAGCACAATGCTGCAGATTGTGAGATTCGTTGAAACTCTGTAAGCAAGCTTATATTCCAGAATGAAATTTTCACTCTGCAGCGGAGTGTGCATGATGTGAAACTTCCTGGTGGATTAAAAGTGTGTTGCGGACTTAGACTCAAACTCAGGCCCTTTGCCTTTCGCAGGCAAGTGCTCTACCAAAGGTCCCAAGTTCAAGTCTTGGTCTGGCACACAGTTTTAATCCGCCAGGAAGTTTCACGAGGTTGATATTCTCAACTCTCTCTGCTGGTCACTGGAATTATCCAAGTATGACTTCGGAGCCCAAATGACGGGCATTGTTTGTTCCATTGTGCGCCACATCTTAATTGGCTGCATCCTGTTTCCTCAGGAACTGCCAAAGTAGCCTCTTCAATGTAGGTTATGCGAAACACATGTAAATTATGAAAATCTTTGCAAAAATTTGAAACTATGCAAAAATATACAGTTTTCGTGTAAAAATGAAATTTCGGAACTGTTAGTTGTGACTGAGGATACTGTAGCCAAAGATTCTCTAAAGCCCAGTTAAGTTTCCATCTGTTGAGATAATACTACACTGTATATCATGTTTCAGAAAAGCACAGACTTTGTTTACAATTGACAATTTAGTACTACACAATACATCATGACACCTGAGCGAGTTTTGATAAAATCAGCATGAAAAACACATTTAAATGTTATGTCACGTTTTGGTACCTAAGTTTTCAAAATGAATTTATGTGACACACGTGATTTTACTTGAAGACAAAGGAAATGCCAGGAGTCAGCTTATATGCATAAGAAATGCAAACACTAGCATTCAAGCTCTTGCTCTTTTTCTAGTAAGAGTATACACATTCACACAACCACACAGATATCGGAATTTATAGCGGGCATAACTAGTGTTAATGTGTTTTCTATTATTCTTTTCAGTGCTCCACCCACCAGTCATTTATAGGTAAATGGTTTGCCTGTGCCTTATGTTACAGAAATGTGTATTTTTTTGTTTTGCACTTGAAGATTTAGTTTTGCCTTATTGGATACTGTTGTATGATGGCAGCATTTGCCTTCTTTAAGGGATTCTTCACATCTCCTCCAGCTCCACGATCCTCTGTCACCACACTACCCAGCCTCCACCTGCTGCTCCCCTACAAACAGAGACACTTCAGTGTTCCCAGAATTTACTCTCATTTCCTTTGTTTTACCTATATTTATCTTGAGGCCAGTGACAGCTGCTGCTTTTTTCAGAGAGTTTAATTTATCTTTAATATCTGTCAGCCTCTGAGCTAATCTCTTTTGTCTCTGGGAGATTTCCGTTGTGGAGAACACAATATTAGTAGTCATCATACAGTTCTTTGATGATGATTATATTTTTCTGTGGTTTACCATACTTCCACAACACCTGCCAAAGCACTTGATGTTTCACAGAATCGAAGGTCTTTTCAGAATCCATGGATGGCAGCTACACTGTAATATGGAATTCTTTACTTTCCACTAAGATGCTTCTAAGAGTATTAATAAGATCAACACATGTGGCTTGTGCCTGAAAACTGACATGTGCTTTATGCAGTTGATCTCCAAGTGAATCCTGTTTAAAATAATTCTGATGAGGACCACATTGGTTACTGGCAACAGTGTCCCTGTTTTGGGGACTTTACTACCAGCCCATTTTTCCACTCTTCTGGGGATTTCTCTGAGAGCCAAATATGCTTCAACAATGGATAGAGCATTTTAACAATAATTTTGATACCAGTGCTATTTTGTTTAGGCCAGGAGCCTTTGCATTTTTTAGGCTTCATTTTTTAGGCTTCTCAAAGCAACCCGAGTTTCATCCATTGTGGGACACTCCAGATTTATATCTTGATATGCTTCAACTTTCTCTGGAACATCTCTCAACTGTTCCTCTTGGTTGTCTTCATTATCTAATACCTCTTTGAAATGCTCCTCCCCTCTGTGCAGCTGTGCCTGTAGGGTCGTAATCATCACTCCAGCCTTACCTTTAACTGGTCCTTTGTGTCTTAATTTCCTCATTGAGAGCCATTTGGTGATAATGTACAGCTCCGTTATTTTCCCTTGTCTTGCAACCCCTTCTGCTAACTGTGCCAGCTCGTCCATCAATTTTCTATGATCTCTCTTTATTCCTATTTTTACTCCTTTATCTGCCTCTGTGTATTCTTTTTGTGTTTCAGTCTGGTGTATTCATGCCTTACAAAGATTTAACCTACGTCTTAGTTCTTTGCTGTGATTAATTTTGAGCCATGTGTCATTGGAAATCTATTCCTTCCTGTGATGTGCTTTAAATTCTGATATGTTCTCTCCTCATTTAGATGACTGTCTCTAAGCTTTTGCCAAGCTACTTCAATTCCTGCCTATATAAAGTTTTCTTCAGAGAGGGCCTAAAATCTGTTATTTAGTTCAAAACCAAATCTTTTTGCGCTTTGTAGGTCTTTTAACCTTCCTACACCTATTTCTTGGTCCTGTGATAGAGCTAGGTTCTATTTGCCACCATCTTCAATCAGAACTTCACCAAAACTAAGAAGTGGTCGCTTCCAACATTTACTCCTCTCTTATGTCTCACATATAACAAAGTGTGTTGAAACTTAGACAAAGGCTATGTGATCTGTTTGATGTCTGAGAACATGATCTGGTAGATCCACCATATCTTACGGCAATTATGATGCGGAAACAGTGTTACCGCCAATGACCAGGTCGTGCTCAGCACACACATCTATCAACAGTTCACCGTTTACACTTCTTTTCCCAATCCCACGGGCACCCATGATGCGTTCAAGCATTTCATTACGTGAGCTAACTTTTGCATTTGTTGACTATTAAATTTGTTTTTGCCTCTATGATTAATTTGACACCATTCCTATGTATTGTGTTTTCACATGTCTGTCCCACATAAAGCAGCACTCCTCCATTTTCTGTTTGATCTTTTGACTATTCAATTTGTTTTTGCCTCTATGATTAATTTGACACCATTCCTATGTACTGTGTTTTCACATGTCTGTCCCACATACAGCAGCACTCCTCCATTTTCTGTTTGACCGTCTCTAGATTCTGGGACCCTGTTTCATTTAGTCTCAATATTTCCAAAAGATAGCTTTCCATCTTTTTTTGGCTTATCGTTACCATTCTGTCTCTCAGTGGCCTTACATTACAAAACCCAATACAGATTTTCATTTTCAGGCCAAAGGTCATATATATCTGTAGGATCCTGTAATTGAAATTTATGAACACAGTGTGATGTCGTCATATCTCACATTTGGAAAAGAATGGTGGTATTTTTGAAAACTGAGTATAAAAAGCAACAACATTGATATTCCAACCTGGACTTTCTGTTGTTTGTATATAATAAGCAGTATGCTGAAAAATGCACTTTTCTTAATTTATGCTATCATTGTTGCTACATTAATACAAAGCAGTGAAAAAATTGTGTATCCTTAGGTAACAGCAGACTTTTGGCAGACATGGAAAGAGTTTGAAGTACGTCATGGAAATGAGGATACAATGAGAGAAATGTTACGAATTAAACGCAGTGTACAGGCGACTTATAATACTCAGGTTAGTAACAAAGTTTATTTTACACACAAATTTAGTTTTAGAAAATGATGACCTTGAAGTACAATCTGAGATTTCCTGTGTCTAAAGCACTCTTAAAAAAGTACCTTTGTTATTTAGAATTACAAACTATAAGCTAAACTTCTTGTCTCCAGAAAATCAACTATTATCCATATAAGCATGAACATGTCTCTCATTAATTATTCTAATAACCGAACATCAAATTATGAGGATGCCTTACGTCACTCTCAAATTGTGTTTTTAGGTGAACATGATGTCAGCACAAATGCTTTCGGCTGCTAGTAATGTATCAGGAACTGTTGCTGACCTGGCACCTGGAGCTAAAGATGGAATGCGAATGCTTGAAGCAAAAGCTGCTCAAATGGCGCAGGGTGAAAGAAACCGTATGTCTAATTAAAAATCTGTTGAGTGACTGTTTTGTACAATTTTTTCCAAGTTTTTTAATATTGGTATTGATTTTTTCAACAGCACAACCAAAAGGTGGCAACATATTGTTTGTGCGTGGTGAGACACAAGGTCAGGAGCGAGACGGTGTGGATACAACTCGTATAAGCAATCCCGATGAGATTAATATTGATGAAGATGATGAGGATGAAGATGGAGAAAGTGAAGACGGTGGAGATGATGATGGTAATTCAGACAAATATTTATTGATGTGTAATATTGTTAACACAATTAATGTAATGCATGCACATTGTGATAAAGATCCCACATGCTTTGACTGTAAGAAATGTATTATCTTATGTGAGAGAAAACTATCTCGTTTAGTTATGGGTAGATTTAGTAAAAACATTTCTTGCAACCAGTGGATGAGCTATAATTTTTCTTTTGTGTATGGTGAGGATGGAATATGATTGCAGTTATTACTGTCGATATCATGACACATTATGTCTTGTTATGGGAAAAAAACTGGATGCCAACAAATTATTTTTACAGTACCCTTAGCCTACTAGGACTTCAAACTTGTTTGCTGCTTCTAAAATCTGTTGTTCCCCACATAACTCCAAGTGATTGCTTTACACAATACGTTATTGACTGTGGTAAAAAAATAAGTAAATTAAAAAAAAATGCAGAATCAGATATCAGTTGTACACAAGGTCAAAACAAGACAAGACAAGGTATCAAGTCACTACAAAAGTTGGACAAAGCAATCCTATTTTAAAATGTATGTAGGATAATGTTTACTTATGTGTCATTACAATATATGAGGGCTGCCTAGTAAACATGAAATGAAATCCTTTTCTTGGTACCAGTCATGTTATTTTTTCTGAAAATAAACACATTTAAAACTTGTACACTTTTTCATATGTGTGAACCACCCAGATGTGGGTATCTCAGAAATATAGTTCTGGAAGGATTTAACAACATCTTGAGGTGACAAAAGTTGTTGTTCATGCATTTTTCTCATTTGAAATAAGGGAACCAAATGAAGTTATCTTTTTTAGGTGATAAATCAGGAGAATATGAGCATTGAGACATTACACTTTAACCTTTTCAGTCAAATAATCATTTTTTTCCAAAATGCTGTGTGAAAGCCAACACTTTCACATTAAAAGAATGATGAAGGATTTTCAGTTGTTTTTCCTGATATCATTGATGACTTATTACAGCAGATTGTTGCATACCATTGAGCATTAACTGTTCAGTCATCGAAAGCTGGTTATGACATACAAAGTGCAAGCACAGAAAAGGATGACCATTTTCTTGGAAGTGCTTCACAAATGAAGCACCTTTGTAGGTTTCAGTTCATCATGGAACATCCGAACAGATGATTTCTGCTTAGTTTCAGCCTTGTACAAATATATTCAAAGTTTATCTCCTGTTATGATACTGCACACAGATTGTGCATTCTATTTGGTCTAATTTTTGGAGCGTTTTTCGTACATCTGTTGACCCAAGCATGTTTTTGAGTTTCTCTCAAATTGTACAGATTCCATCAAGATGATGCTTCTGTATTACAGCAGCAAGTGACATCCAGATCCTCTTTAATCACTTTATGCACAGCATAATTATTGTGCAACTGATTTTGATCAGTCTACAGCAATAGCTGAAAGAAGCATGACCATGAGAAAATTGTGCAAACCAAGTGTAAACACACTTTTCTTGGAGATGATTGATTTCCAAAAGTTGAATAAAACAGTTTGAGGCATTGTTGTCAAGTTATACGTTCACAAAAATCATAAAATACTCTTACAAAGAGAAATTTCACCCCAAATTTCCATTTTTTCACAACATTGTTTCTTTGAACACTAACTGTCAATGCATTGCATGACCAATTTCTGAGCAGCCATTGGTTCAACAATAACAAATGACATATTAAAAAATAGTAGTATGGCATCTCAATAGCAACAGCTAGTGGTTGTTTGCAAAAACTTAAAGGCATCTCTCATGCTTAATGCTTATGTCGCATTGCCCATGTGGAGATGAACAACTGTGTTTGGTATGATATATTCCACCTGATATAAAATAGAAATATTCACTTGAGAAAACTCTAGAATTACTAGGAGACATTATAACTGGCCATTACATCCTGCTGAGAATGAGGTCATTAGCAATGGAGCTTGAACTCAGACTGTGTTAATTATAGCAAAGGTAATCAGCTGCACCACTTTCAAAGGAACCATTCTGGAATTTGCCTGGAGTGATTTAGGGAAATGAGGGAAAACCTAAATCATGATGATCAGGTGCAGAATTGAACCATTGTCCTCACAAATGAGGGTCCAGTGTGCTAACCACTATATCACCTTGCTGAGTCAGTCAAGGATAGTACACTGGTGTGCACTGTATCAGGTTCAGTTCAAAGTGACTCATGGACAGAGTGAGAACAAAAAATGAGTTAGAGGAAAAGCAATGATAGTTGAACAAATAGCGCAATTAATGACTAGGAGAAAAGCAGAAAATGAGGTGGAGAAATAACTAGAAAGAGAGCGACTGGAGGAGGTGGGTGAAGATAAAACCATAAATAATAAATACTCTGTGATCAGAATGAGATTTCACTCTGCAGCAGAGTGTGTGCTGAAATGAAACTTCCTGGCAGATTAAAACTGAGTGCCGGACCGAGACTCGAAAGGTATAAGGTCCCAAGTTCAAGTATCAGTCTGGTACACAATTTTAATCTGCCAGGAAGTTTCAATAAATACTGTGATTAAAGAAAAAATTACAAAAAAAAGAACAGAAAAAAAGAAAAGATGAGGGTGCTGTAGTGCAAGAATTTGTTGGAGTGCAAAAACTATGGCACAAAGGGGCATAGAAGAGCTATCCAACTTGGTGACACATTGTACCCAGTTGCTAAGAACACCCCAGCATGACTCAAGGGGCCTGCATACGTGATCACTATACAGACCATTTGGATCTTCCCAAACAGCACTATAGTGGGCTGCATTTAAGAAGGTGACAGAGTGATGTGCGGAGAGGCAGAGAATATCTTGTGGTGATACCAGTGTGTTCTCTGTCTGGGTCCCATACTCACGTTCCAGCCATTGCCTACCCTGGTAACTGGCAACACCAATCTGAGTGCTACACTGGACTACTATTTGTGCTACTGATTCTTTCTGGTAGAATTTATATGCTCTGAAAACTCTCCCTGTCACTTCATAACGTAATACTTGTCGTGATTGTCTTATGCTGCCTAAAGTGAACACTATAGTTGCTAAGTAACCTCACCATACATAAACTAACATGAAAAGCAATGCTAAATAGTCTGCCCATTTGGTTGAAACGTAATGTAATACACTGCTTCTCGCCCCACCATCCATCATCTTATGTGCACACTACTACTATAATGCTGCTAGGGTGTATCCAAATGATCTGTGTGTTGTAGCTGGTATGCAGGTCCCTTGAGTCATGTTGCAGAATGTGCTTAGTGATTGGGTATTGTGTGTTCCCAAACTGCATAGTTCTTCTACGTCTTTTCATGTGTTGATGCAGTTTAGTAGTTGTCACCTTACATAAAAAGCCATGCAGTGGACTCATATTAGTTTGCAACCAATGGATGGCATTTGATTGCAGTTTGCCAGTGTTGTGGGTGAGGTAAGTGATGATGGGCAGGTGTGTGGGGTACACACAATAGTCTTAAAAATGTTATACAGTTTGATCAGGATGTTATAGAGGTGGAGCAGTGTTCTGAAATAGATAATCATTTTTCAGGGCTTGACTTGAGAAGGTGAAAACCTTGGAAGAATAATTTGAGACGTGGGCGATGCTAAAACTTTGTCTTTGACTTTAGAAAGTGGAAGTTGTATTTGTTGCAGGGTAAGAGGAGGAGACTACATAGGAAATTTGTTTGTTGGCAAGACCTGCACAATACTAGCAACAGAGAAGAGCATGAGAGGGGTTGTTAGTAAAGGTGTTGATGGGATTCAGTGGTTCAGCAGATATGTTTACCGGGAATGCCTAGGCATTAAGAAGGAAGTGTTTGATGTGTAGAAGTGATGGCAGCTGTTGAATTTGAGATATTGAACCTATTAATCAGTTTTTTGTGGACTAAAGTTTGGATGTGAGCTTTGATGAGATGGATGTTGTAACAATGCCGTGCCCGTAGCCCAGTCAACAAGAAAATATTATAATGACTTAAAAGAAGTATTTGGATTTGTTTATCAGATTTGTAAATCCTAAACAGAATGTGATGGGAAACAATGCTTAGGATATCAGTTTCAATAATAGTTGTCACATTAGCCAAAAACAATTTAGATACTCATCTTGATTTTTTGAAGTACCTGTAGTTCAGCTCGTTATCTTAATATATCTTAGGGTATGATTCTTGAGGTCCAGGTTTGTAAAGTATCAGTGAAAATGTTTATTCACAGTGTAAAGACTTCATAATGTATTTCCAAATACAACATTTCAAACAATCAGCTTCATGTTTTCAACTTTATGAACTACACGAAAGAGAGTCACAGTTAAATAAACAATCCAAATTGATGCAGTTGCATTGCATTTCAGTTCCATGTTTCATTAATAATTGTAGAATTAGGTAAAAATGACATTCATGTTCCACAATGAGTTCACAGTATCAGGCCAAAATTGAAACTCCACTCCAAAACATTGACATTGTTTTCTTCAAAAGCTGAACAAAGATTGTGTTACATAAAAAACTACACAAAGATAATACATCTCTTTGGTGCAGAGTCTTGGTAATACGTTTCTACAGCTTTGATGCCTGTACCTTTCGATCATAAGTCATGGCTTTGTGCTTTTAAGATGGATGTTGAATATGACGAGCCGTTTGGCTTTATTCAGTGTACTTAATTAGCATCTAATGTAACAAGGCCCAACACCTTTAGAAGAAAACAATTTTAAAATTGTTGGAACCTAGGGGAAGGGTTCCTATAACCCTTATTTGCAACTGGTTGGCTGATTTTTTTTTTTTAAACCTCTCCAAGTTTACTGTAATACATTTGCTGAAGATGAGCCATGTTTAAGATTGTATAATTGCATATTTTTTAACAACATTTTGAAATGGAATCTCTGTGATCAAACATTGCAAAACACAAGGTATGTGCCAATTACAGATGAAAGATACAAATAAAATTTACCAAATATTAACTTCTTTACAATTCCCAAGACATTACATAGAACATGTAAAAAGAGCAAAACTATAAATAAATGTTCTCATATAATACATCAAACCCATAGGCTGACTTATTGAACATCAGATTCACAATTTTTTTTTTTAAAGAAGCATAACTGAAAAAAATGAGTGGAATCATAAAATTCATCAATCATGGTTGGTCATAATCTACTGTTTAACAAAGTTCCTTTTGATACTGATTCATCATAATGTCAACATCAAAGAAAGTTGCTTTGGATTTGGAAAAGGACCAGGTGAATTTGAGTTGGGAAAAGGATTAAGCTGTTCCAGGAAGTGGATGATTTCCACCTCACTTTGAGGGCAGAAAACCTCTAAGTAATATATTTTATTAAGTTTTCTTTTGAACATTCTTCTGTTTGATGTTTTTCTAAATTACATGTTTTAAATAATAACTATCACCCAATCACTTCACAATTGCCGTTTTGGTTGAGAGCTCTGTGAGCTGTTTCCGTACTCTGCTATTCGTTGTTCTGAAGGACGCGTCAGTGGTCGAGTCAATCAAAATGTAATGTGGTTCCTGAACTGTACTTGATGTACGGCAGCGGATAAAACAAACTTAAAACTGCATTGTCTTAATACATTCTTCTGACGAAAGACAACAGAAACGAACACAAGGAAAATGCCTTATCTTTGTTATACATTCACTTTCAACATGTTCTTTTACATGAAACCATTGAAAATGAAAATAAAAAAGTTGTGTTACAATCAAAAGATTGAAGTGAACATGTCATACATTAATAAATTAATATGTATGTTTACAGAGATGCATTCAAAATTAAAATTAATCTGTCATTTTACAATTTAATAACTTGACTGTGTAGCAGATAAAAAAAACACGTTCAGTCTCATAAGTGAATCTATAGGAAGCCGTAAGAAATGAAAATGAAATATAGATTTTGGTGCACGAACTAATAACTAAATACAGAAGAACAAACACAGAACTGGATTTGCGATCACATAATTTTACAGACTGGTGTGGAAAAATCAAATTTCTTTTATAATCTAATAGTTAACGTGTAAAGAATTCTAATGGTATTAGCAAATCTTTTACGTATTTATTGACAGAAATGAACTACGTTATTTATTAACACTTTTTCATCTGAGTGTACTCTCGAATAACGTATATTTCCATAATAACTATACATTTCAACACACACCTAGAATACGCATCAGTTGTAATATACAACAGTATCAGTATGACTTGACTGAACAGTGATGAACAGCCTGGCTCATTGTTGAGTATGGTTGGGCACCTTCAGTCACGTTTGCACATAAACGAGGTTTCATTCCATGTTCTTCCATCGGAAATTGTAAAATAAACAGGTAATATGGAGTTTGTAAATCCAATGAATCTGCTATGTTGTTGTTATGTTGTTGTTGTGGTCTTCAGTCCTGAGACTGGTTTGATGCAGCTCTCCATGCTACTCTATCCTGTGCAAGCTTCTTCATCTCCCAGTACCTACTGCAACCTACATCCTTCTGTATCTGTTTAGTGTATTCATCTCTTGGTCTCCCTCTACAATATTTACCCTCCAGGTTGCCCTCCAATACTAAATTGGTGATCTCTTGATGCCTCAGAACATGTCCTACCAACCGATCCCTTCTTCTGGTCAAGTTGTGCCACAAACTTCTCTTCTCCCCAATCCTATTCAATACCTGCTCATTAGTTATATGATCTACCCATCTAATCTTCAGCATTCTTCTGTAGTACCGCATTTCGAAAGCTTCTATTCTCTTCTTGTCCAAACTAGTTATCGTCCATGTTTCACTTCCATACATGGCTACACTCCGTACAAATACTTTCAGAAACGACTTCCTGACAAGGTAACGTTTTTATCTTTTGTATGGAGATAAAAGCCACATAATATCAGAAACTCAATAAAAGTTCATACAAATACATGTGCCTTTTCATCACATTACCTTTAAAATTTAATGTGTATGAAATAATATGTTGATATGTGGCCAATTAAAACTGTAGTAGACTACTGTCTGTCTTTCATGAGCAGCATGTGGTAGCACAAGAGGTGGAAATCTGAGATCAAGTTCTATTCCAACAGATAGTTAAAATCATCAAACATCGTATTTAAGAAATATGTTCTGTGTTTATTTTGAATCTTTGTTTTATTATTCACAGTGATGTCTGTTCAGTTTGACATTCCGCGAAAATGCAGTGATCGCAATAACCCATCTGTTTTCATTTTCCAGATATTCCAGTGGAGAAACAAGAAATACCTTCTGAAGTTTTTGGTGGCCTCAAGAAAGAAGTAAATGAAAATGATGACTAGTGAACTTGCTATGCAAACTGAAATTTATACCTTCAACTGCATGTTGTTTATATATTTTTAATTCATTCCATTAAAATATCTGAGAGTAAAGGTACATTGGAATATTTGTACCAGATTATGTACAAGGAAAGACACATATTGTATTACCATAAACAAGATTAAGTGCATATTATTTCCAAGACCCAAAAAATTATTTTCGTGTGATGATGAAAACCTTGTATTGAGTAGAAGCAGTGGAATGAATAAAGACAATAATACATCGTACAAAGGATATGTTGAGCAGTGTATATGAAAATAAAACAAGGCTTTTTAACAGACAATTGAGATTTTAAACTTGCTTTCCTCTTCAGGTGAGGCCATGGCGTGTGTGGGGTCCTGCACCCAAACAAAACACAAACAAACATGGGGGTAGAGAGGGAGAGGGAGAGAGAGAGAGAGAGAGAGAGAGAGAGAGAGATGCTTTAGAATGCAAGTTCAGCTATTGTGTTCAGCTTTTTTTAATCTGCCTATATGCTGTTTACCTCACCCCTGTGGTGAGTGGTTGTCTTGACATATTCCATTGTTAATAAATGTATGTTTTAATGATGAGTGAGCACTGATTCGTATTTTACCATAATGTCAAGGTGTGGGCTCAGGCTAGCATTTTATATCACCTGTTTCATCTCTGCCAATATGGTACTGAACAAATTGAGGTCCGACGAAAAAGTGGATAATTGTCAAGAGCAACCACATCTGGCCCCCACTATTGCTTTGCATATTGGAGACTGGTACTTCTAGAAATATGTTACTGCTTCCTGTTACACTGATGGGATCGTGATGTCATTGATGACACAAGAACAATGAATTGCATCAATCAGTCAAATATTCTCCGAAGACTTCAATGTCTACAGAAGAGAGACCCACCTCCAGAGACACTTAGCGACTGCACGATCGTCCCTGGATCAATTTGGGGTCAAAATGAATACCTTGTGGCCTGAGTAGACAGAGGAAAATTTAAATTAGTCAGAAAATATGAGCCATGCCACTTCCAGGATTCAGGGAGGTGCTCCAGCCCTGGAGCAAAGTTGTCTGGTAGATTAAGAACTAGGCCAGTGTGCCTGTGATGGGATTTGCGAACATTTAGAAAATGTTTGCTACCACTAACATTGCCAGTCCAATAATTAACGTGTTGACTCCGTGAAGATATGGGATAAATCCCAGAAAATATTTTTCACTAATTACAACAGACATTACTCTCAACGAATGTTTGACAGCATAATTGATGTTCATCACACCGGCTGGGGTGGCCGAGCGGTTCTAGGCGCTACAGTCTGGAACCGCGCGACCGCTGCGGTCGCAGGTTCGAATCCTGCCTCGGGCATGGATGTGTGTGATGTCCTTAGGTTAGTTAGGTTTAAGTAGTTCTAAGTTCTAGGGGACTGATGACCTCAGAAGTTAAGTCCCATAGTGCTCAGAGCCATTTGAACCATTTTTTAATGTTCATCACAGAATTCTGTCAACCGTGACAGTGTTTGCTAAAAACCTTATATTCCACATGAACAAATTCCCATCTTCCATAAATGCATTGCAGTCCCAGATTGCCTATTGTTGATGACGCATAGCTCATGAATAATGTAGCTGAATTTATAGCAAGATGGTGCAGATATATTGAATTGTTATCGGCTATCATAGAACAAGTGATGAGCTTACTGAAATGATGTCACACTATACTCTCAGAATATCCAGCCACATCTGGGATAAAGTATAATGTACCATGGTATTCTACAAGAAAGACACTCCAGACCAGTATTTCATATTGGGTGGGGTGATGCTGTATGGAAATTTAATGTTTCTGACTTTTCACAGTTGTTGATATACAGCTCCTATGGAAGCACAAACATTCTGAAGCTAGCTTGCTGCCATACTGTGCACCTCATCCCTGGAGTTAAGAATTTTGTATGCAGCAGGTGGTGGTGTTACCACTACCAAATGTTGTGATTTGAGTAGCTCTAAAACTTTATCCTTGTGCTACAGTTTAATTCTGTTATGAATGTATTATTTAATAAATTTCTGAATAAGCTATAAGGACACATACTGTCACTTGACTGTCACACATTTTGTAATCGACACTCCATCCATCTACCTCTGCATAAATGTTGTATTTTGACAACTGTTTTATGAGATATATGGGACATATTAACAAAAACTGTACTCAAATGGTCTTTGACTGAAACCAGTCATAAAATTAAAAATAAATTGTTCATTAGCTTCACATGTTACAATATGTCATTCCTGTGCTTTATGAAAGCTGTGGGACACAATCAACAAAGACTAAAAACAAGGCCAGATTTAGAGGTGAGGAGGCCCCTAATCAGTTTTTACGTAGGTTAAGTAATTTTTTCTTTCAAGTGCTTCAATAATTTATTGTGAGAAAAAGTAATAAAATGACAAAATAAAATACAAGAAATAAACCATATTAAGATGTGGTGTTAGTGAATAGAACATTGAGAGGTTTTTCAAGTGAAAAATGGTTGATGAATTTGCTGAAGTCCGGATCCCAGAGTAAATCATGCTCAGCGGTGAGTATGGGTAACTTTGATAGACAGTTTTGCTTCATTGTACTTCTCAGCGTATTTTTTATAGTTTTCATTTTCTCTCCAGTGCAGTTTGAGACCATCAAAAACAAGTACACTCTCAGTGCAATATCAGTGTTTGGGAATGTAACTGTGAAATTTTGATTGTCAACAATTTGATAGAAGAACAGTTCTTAAGATTGGTCTTTTTGATACTCCATTTTGTATAAATGATACAAATTGAACCAACCCATTACTAAGACTAGGTCCTAAATCATCTTTGTAAACTTTTACAAATTCTGCAGGAAAGCATAAATTTGCAGTGTCAAGATCCCCTAAATGATTTAGAAATATAAACCTTGAATGAACAGTGTCATATGCTTTCAGTCAGAGAAACACAGAACTGTTCAGTCACTGGGATAAAACCTGACATTTTAGCATTAGCCTCTAGCACTTTCATATAATCAAGCGAATTCAACTTCACATTTCTTGTTCTGTTGTGTGATTGTATGCACTAGTCAGTATTTAATAGTACTTAAGCTGCTTCTTTGTATTTGTCAGATTTATCTCTTTTGGATTCAACAAATGATTTCAATCATTCCAGTGCACACATGGAAGATTCAAGAATCATTTTCAGGTCTTGCAAAATCTTGTTTGAAGCATTGAAACACTCCAAAATATCAAACATCCTGGCAGATTAAAACTGTGTGCCGGATCGAGACTCGAACTCGGGACCTTTGCCCGCGAAAGGCAAAGGTCCCGAGTTCGAGTCTCGGTCCGGCACACAGTTTTAATCTGCCAGGAAGTTTCATATCAGCGCACACTCCGCTGCAGAGTGAAAATCTCATTCTGGAAACATCCCCCAGGCTGTGGCTAAGCCATGTCTCCGCAATTTCCTTTCTTTCAGGAGTGCTAGTTCTGCAAGTTTCGCAGGAGAGCTTCTGTAAAGTTTGGAATGTTGGAGATGAGGTACTGGCAGTAGTAAAGCTGTGAGGATGGGGCTTGAGTTTTGCTTGGGTAGCTCAGTTGGTAGGCGCTTGCCCGCGAAAAGCAAAGGTCCCAAGTTCGAGTTTCTGTCCGGCAAACAATTTTAATCTGCCAGGAAGTTTCATATCAGCACACACTCCTGCAGAGTGAAAATCTCACTCTTACTCCAAAATATCGTTTCAAAAAATGACAAACAGCGCAGTTTTGAGACCACTGCTCTTTTCCAAAAGGTGCCGTGCTTCATTTATCATGATGTCTTTTTGCTCCTTATCAGAAGATATACTTGTTAGAGCTGCTTTGGTTTTGGAGTAACTGTTGACAATTGCTTTCGTAGCTTCAGCTTGACAAGACCAGCAAGTATCGAAAAACTTTGTCAACACATAAAATTGTCTGGTAATTTTTTTTCAGTTAGAATTCAGTATTGTTCCGTACTTGCTGTAAAAAATGTACATACACTCTAAAATAAATCGAAGAAATAAGCAGCTGATGGACAATGAGTTAGCTGCTGCCTTTCCTACTAAATTAAGAGAATGCACACAACATGGTACAAACATTGATGTATAACAATGAAAACAATCCATTATTAATAAAGTTATTTAATTGTATGAATATAACAGAGGGAAACATTCCGTGTGGGAAAAATATATCTAAAAACAAAGATGATGTGACTTACCAAATGAAAGCGCTGGGCTTTACAAATGTCTGCTTGTGTCTGTGTATGTGCGGATGGATATGTGTGTGTGTGCGAGTGTATACCTGTCCTTTTTTCCCTCTAAGGTAAGTCTTTCCGCTCCCGGGATTGGAATTACTCCTTACCCTCTCCCTTAAAACCCACATCCTTTCATCTTTCCCTCTCCTTCCCTCTTTCCTGACGAAGCAACCGTTGGTTGCGAAAGCTTGAATTTTGTGTGTATGTTTGTGTGTCTATCGACATGCCAGCGCTTTTGTTTGGTAAGGCACATCATCTTTGTTTTTAGAAAAGTTATTTAATTGAGTAGATAAAAATCTACTCACCAAGTGGTGGCAGAACACACACATGAAAGACAGTTGTGATTGGCAAGCTTTCGAAGCCAGTGGCTCCTTCTTCAGGCAGAAGGGTTGAACGAAAAGGAAGAAGGGTGAAGGAGAAGGACTGGAGAGGTCTAGGAAAAAGGGGTAGATTTCGGGAAAGTCGCCCAGAACCGCGGGTCAAGGGAGACTGACTGTGGGGGACTGTATCGGACGAGATTGGAAAAATTGAGAGCTTAAAGGTGGAAGACAGGGTAATATACAAGACAGAGATGTGCATGAGTTCATAAGAGTGAAAAGCTTAGTGCATTGTACATGACAGAGGTTTCAGGGGGGCAATGAAAAATAGACGGGAAAGACAATGAAAGAAGTAGAAAACTAAAATGGAGTGAAGCAAAGAGTAGTTACAGTGAAGAAAAGCTGAGGCGGAGGAAATAAATGTAAATTAAAACCAGGTGGGTGGCGAGAACCAAGGACATGTTGTAGTGCTAGTTCCCAACTGCAGAGTTCTGAGAAATTGGTGTCTGGGGG
This sequence comes from Schistocerca americana, assembly GCF_021461395.2. Classification (NCBI taxonomy): domain Eukaryota; kingdom Metazoa; phylum Arthropoda; class Insecta; order Orthoptera; family Acrididae; genus Schistocerca; species Schistocerca americana. Next base: position 557,679,392 of record NC_060123.1, read on the forward strand.
AAGAATCCAGATGGCCCGTGTGGTGAAACAGGTGCCAAGATCACAAATGTCATGTTGTAGAGCATTCTCTGCAACAGGATGTTGCAGTTGCCGTTATACATCCTCTGCCTATGCCCATTCATCCTAATTGATAATTTGATGGTAGTCATGCTGATGTAGAAGGATGAACAGTGTTTACATAATAGCTGGTTTACGACGTGTTGTTTTTCAGCTGATGTATATATACATATACTATTAAAGGGAGAGCCACCTGCAAAATGACACGTCATATACCAGCTATAATGTAAACACTGTTCAGTCTTCTACATCGGCATGACTACCACCAAATTATCAATTAGGATGAATGGGCTTAAGCAGAGGATGTATACTGGCAACTCACGACATCCTGTTGCTGAGCATTCTCTACAACATGACATTCATGACCTTGGCACCTGTTTTACCACACGTCATCTGGATTCTTCCCCCAGACACCACTTTCTCCGAACTCCGCAGGTGGGAACTAGCACTCCAACATGTCCTTTGCTCTCGCCACCCACCTGGCCTTAATTTACGTAAATTTCTTTCGTCTCAGCTTTTCTTCACCATCACTACTCTTTGCCTCACTCTGTTTTAGTTTTCTACATCTTTCGTTGTCTTTCCCGTCTATTTTTCATCGCCCCACTGCCACCTCTGTTATGTACAATGCACTTAGCCTCTCACTCTTATTAACTCATGCACGGTGTTTTAATAAGTAATCTCTATCTTGCATGTTACCCTGTCTTCCATCTTTAAGCTCTCAGATTTTCAAATCTCGCCCAATGCAGTCCTCAACAATCAGTCCTTCCTTCTCATCCCGTACGGTTAGTCTCCCCTGACCCGCAGTTCTGGTTGACTTTCACGAAATCTACCCCTTTTCCTAGACCCCTTCAGTCCTCCTCCTTCACCCTTCTTCCTTCACCTTCAACCCTTCTGCCTGACGAAGGAGCCACTGGCTCCGAAAGCTTGCCAATCACAACAGTTTTTTATATGCGTGTTCTGCTGCCGCTTGGTGAATAGATTTTTTCATCTACCAGTTAAATATAAATTGATACATGATTTTTTCCAAAAATCGAAGGTTGTATCACTCTGTATTTGCCACTGATATTTGTAGCATTATCTCATGATTGGCTGTAGCAGTCGAGTATGTCAATTTGATGGTTGCAAAAAAATTGTAGTAAAATGTTTGTTGGGGCTTCACCAGTGTGGTCACAGTTGATAGAAAGGTTAGAAATCTTTCCTTTGGCATCGATCCTTCAATATATCAAACAACTGTAGTCAGTGGATTGATATAAGATTCGTAGGACATAGTCCACTGATACAAAGTAATATTTAGATTTTTTAATTCTCGATATTAATTCAATGAGGACTTTATCACTCATGGAACTGATAGGCCTTCACAAATCATAGACGAAAGATAACTGACATGACCACTTCCTGTGTTTGCATACTCTTTCGAATGGGTTTCTAGAATGGGTTCATACTCGACTAACAATTCCAAAACACTGAGGAAATTTCCATTCCTTGTTGAACCAGTAATTTCATCACCGCCTCAGACAGCAATCCATGTTCAGCAATGAATTTAATAGTATTGATGATAATTCTGAGAATTTTCTGCCGATATTGGATTTGTTGTGCCTCATGTCTTGCTATCTCTTGGTCGATGAATCTTTTCCCTATTGCACTAAGGTCATGAAGAATTCCAAGTGAGTCTTTGAAGTCTCATGCTTGTATAGACAATCAGATGCATGCTTTCAGTCACGATAGCCTTTTCTACTTAATTTTGTGTATTGAGCGAAAATATTCTACCCATAAGCGGAGAAAAACAAAGCCAAAATTGATTGATTGTCTCTTGATGTTTATTCTTGTGTGTGAACATATTCTTTGAAAATTTCCAAACAAAGTTTGAATTATCTCACAACTGATAGTGCAGAACTGAATTCTGCAAAGATATTTCATCTCAATTTTGAAGTTCTATGGAACTTTTTGCACCCAATATTTAATTGTTTCTTCTGTAATATTGTCAAACCAAAGACCAATGTCATTTTTGAAACCACAAAATTCTGCTTGTTCTTGATTTTGATATGATGTTTTCAACAATTCTGTGGTGTCGCTTGGTGCAACAGTTGGATTATTTTGAATACTATCCATCAAATCTCCATCTGCTGTCGACTCTCCTCTTTTATTTTTGTAATCTTGTGGAACTTCTTGGTTGGTTGACATGACAAAATAATTGGCCAGTTTGGGTGCTTTAGCTAAAGTTACTTCAGTTTTCTTTTCACGTTCTGCATGTAATTTCCTCTTCTGGGAACGACTAGTGAATAGTTGAGGCGTTTTGTGTCGATCACCCATATTTCCACTATAAAAAAAAGGTCGAGTCTCAGCTGTTGTGAAAACATGCAACTGTAAAAGGAAAGCCCTTAATCAATAAGGAAATAGTCATACAAAAATTGATAATCTAGCAGAAACCAAAAATTAAGAAAGTAAGTTAAATGCGGTGGTGTATGGGATCATGAGGACACAAATGGAAAACAAAAAGGAATAAAAAGCTGTGTCCTTAAGCGTGTTCAACTGCGGACTGTATATTAGACATCACAATATGAACGTGAAAATAATATAAAAAGCTGTGTACTAAGCCTATTCAACTATGGACTGTATATTAAACATCACAATATGAACATGAAAATACTTGTGTGAGTCTATAAAAATTAAAGATTTACATTAATTTACATTAATTCAGGATTTACATTAATTTTCATTAATTGTTGCACAGTGTTCATAGACTCTGAGACTCACCTAAAATGATGTAATACGAACGTCTCAGATGTCGGTGATCCCCTGCTACAAGCACATCATGGGGCAGACACTTGTTAACACCATGAGTCACCTGTGGGCAAAAATGCATATGAAAACCAAAGATGGGCATTCAGTATGAATGTATTATTTAATAAATTCATTGTAATTATTTTTTTGCTCGTTGTAAAATGGTTAACACACACAAATAACAATATGCGATAGACTGAAATTCTTTGATTTATTTATTTACATTTTATGGCCTTCATTGGACCACTCTAGCCAACTTTATACAAAGAATTTTTCAGTTTCCTGTCAGCCCAGTACTTCTTCATTCTCTTGGATCTCATCCTTCTTTCTTCATCAGAAATCACCCTTCCTATTGTCTGTTTGTTGATTCTCATTTGCAGTCTGCTTTGTTTGTCTGTGAGTTTCCTGATATTGTAAGTTTTGTTTCTTAGGTCTTCCAAAGTAATCTGTGGCCCATCCATATCTTCCTTGATTTCTGTAATCCACTTAAAGATGCACTTACTATTCCACAATTTTTCTATTATTCTCCTGATGATCTTGTTCTCTGGTGTTCTGATTAGATGTCCAAAAAATGAAATGCGTTTCTTTCTGATTGTACTCATTGCTGGTTCTATTTCCTTGTAGACTGTTTCATTTGTAGCTACTCTCCTTTCTACTTTCTGCTATGATTTGTTGATGCACATTCTGATGATTATTCTCTATATTTTGAGTATTTTGTCTGTTTGTGCAGTGTTAGTTGTTTTGAAGATGGTTTCACTTGCATGTGTTATTACTGGTTGAGTGACTGTTTTGTAGTGTTTTAATTTTGTTGCTCTTGACAGGCTCTTTTTGCTGTAGGTGTTCCTGGTGATATATTGTGCTCTAGGCAATTTGTTTATTCTGTTATGCCATGTTGGCTTTTCGTTGAGGTTATATGTTATGATTTATCCCAGATATTTAAATTTATCTACAATTTTCATTTCTTGGTTTCCTATGGCAATTTTGTTTATGAGTCGTGGGCCAGTTAACATGATGACCGTTTTTTCAAAGGATATTCCAAGACTAATTTTCTGTGCTATTTCCTGTAGTGAGATAACTTGTTGTTTGGTTTCTTGAATACTGTTGGACAAGAGAGCAAGGTCATCAGTAAATCCTACACAATTTAAACTTATGTTGTCTTTGGGTCTTTTAATTTGGATGTTCTTTTGGTTAATCTTGTACCATTCCCTCATTATGTATTCTAAAGCACAGCTGAACAGCAGGGATGTTATTAAATGAATTAACTATTTATTTATTTTGTGGCACTTATATGCAGTAAGGTCTTTGAATAATTGTTTCAATTCAATAGCTTAAAAAAAATTATTATTTGCATATCTAACTACACATACAAAATAGGTGGGGAGGAATAGATGGGCAGAGAGTGGGGGGAGGAGGAGATGTGTGCAGTAAATGTGTTGAATATGTACATGAATGAAGCTGGAGAGAGAGAGAGAGAGAGAGAGAATGGATATGTAAGTCTGCAATTTTCTCCCATACTACCAAGACCAATTTCAACAAAATCCAGCATGCAAACAGCAAACTTCACAAGCATCTACCCTGTGGGATTTATAATCTCGTATCTCCAATGGAAGTGAGGATAAGGGCAAAAACTTTTTTTTCAGTCCCTGCCATATAGGCACCTTGCGCGACATGCATGTTGCCTGGGAATAGTATCAGCCAGCCTTAGCCACCTGTTTGGAGGGCAGCCTACATGTTAAAGCAAGAAAAGGTTTTCCAGCTCCAGACGTGTAGGTTTCCAAGCACTACATGTGTTGTGCTGTAGAAGTATCAGCCTGCTTTATTGACCTGTTGTGCAGGGGCTACACATGTGGATAGGCATGTCTGGGGAAGAGTTAAGATGGATAGACTGAGGGGGAGGAGGGGATGGATAGGGAGAGAAGTGAGCAGGATGGAATGGATAGAGAGAGGGGCTAGGAGGGGGATTAATACAAAAAATGGGAAGTCTAGGAGAGTATTTCTGCTAGAAAGAGCAGATAAGCAGTTGTTAGCATCTCACTTAGACAGTGAATTGACATCACTTAGTTCCAGTAAGATTAACGTAGAGGAATTATCGTCAAAGATAAGCAAACTGTAAATCATGGTGGAGAATTATGTGGCTAGTAAATGGATTAAGCATGGAAAAGCCCATGGTTTAATAACAAGATTTGGAAACTGCTGAGGAAACAGAGGCTGTTGCACTCTCAGCTCGAAAAAGAACAAATTCAGACAATCAAAGGTTAGTATAGATTCGTGCATCTGTTAAAAAAATATATGCGCGAAGCATACAACTACTATCACTGTCATACCTTACCATAAGATCTGGCAGAGAACCCAAGAAAACTCTGCTCCTATGTAAAACATTAAAGTCAGTCTAAGGCTGCCATCCAGTCACTTGTTGACCAACCTAGTTTGGCAGTTGAGAATAGAAAAATGAAAGTCGAAGTTTTAAATTTTACATTCAAGAAATCATTCATGCAGGAGAATTTTACAAACATACTGTCATTTGGCCATCGAACAGACTCCTGGATGGATGCCAGTAATAAGCATCCCTGGTATAGAGAAACAATTGAAGGAGTTGAAAACAAATAAGTCACCAGGTTGGGATGGAATCCCAGTTCAGTTTTTCAAAGAGTTCTCCATGGCATTGGGCCCTCTTTCAATTTCCATTTATCATGAGTCTCTTACCCAACGCAAAGTCCCAGGCGGCTGGAAACAAGCACAGGTGACTCCTGTGTATAAGAAAGTCAAAAGAACGGGCCTGCAAAATTACAGACCAATAACCCTAACATTGGTTTGCTGAAGAATCCTTGAGCATATTCTCAGTCTGAATATAATAAATTTTCTTGAGACTGAGAAGCTTATGCTCTCGAATCAGCACAGTTTTAGAAAGCATTGTGACACATACTTGAGTACTGCCCAGTCTGTATCAGGTCGGATTAAAGGAAGATATCGAATCAGTTCAAAGGTGGGCTGCTAGGTGTGTTACTGGTAGGTCTGAAGAACATGCAAGTGTTAAGGATGTGCACCCAGGAACTCAAATGCGAATCCCTGGAGAGTGGGCAACATTCTTTTTGAGGAACGCTGTTGAGAAAATGTAGAGAATCGGCATTTGAGGCTGACTGCAGAACAATTCTGTTACCTCCAACACACATCGCATATCACAATTACAAAGAAAAGATTAGAGATACGAGGTCTCATACAGAGGCATATAGGCAGTCGTTTTTCCCTCATTCCATTTGTGAGAGGAACAGGAAAGGAAATGACTAGTAGAGGTATGGGGTACCCTCTGCCATGTGACATAAGCTGTATTGCAGATTATCGACATAGATGTAGATACAAACATAGAGGGGCAAGAGGAGATGGCTAAGGAGAGGAGGCAAGAGGATATGGATAGGGAGAGGGGTGCGGGAAGAGATGGATAAGGGGGGGGGGAGGAGATAGGAGGAGATGGTCAGGGAGAGAGGAGCGGGAGGGGGCGAGCTCAGAGCTGGGGCAGGAAGAGAGGGGCAGAGAGTGAGGGGGAGCAAGGAGCAAGAGGTGGACAGAGTGAGATGGGGAGGAGAAGTAGATGGACAGAGATAAGGGGGAAGCAGAGGATGGTCAGAGAGGGTGAGAGGAGGAGGTGGGCAGAGAGGGAGGGAGGAAGAGACGGGATGGGGAAGAAGGAGACAGGCAGAAGGGGAGAAGGATATGAGATGAGGGGTCATGGAGGAGGTGGTCAGATAGGGAGAAGAGTGTGGACAGAGAGATGGGGGAAGGCGGAGATTGTCTGCGAGAGGGACAGGGGCAGACATGGGTGGAGGACGGAGGAGGAAAGTGTGCAGTTTAAGTGCCAAACACATAGATGGACAAAGCCATGGAGTCAAGGCTTATATATATAAGCACTTTGTGCACGGTGAGATTGTTGAAATTGTCTGGTGCCATTATTGTTAATCATTTAAAACCCAGGGGACACATACAGCTTGGGGTATACTGCAGATGCAAGTAACTTTACCCCTCTTCTGTTTTCTCTGTACACAGCACAGACATTCCTAATATAACATCAATTAAATTTGGATATGCTGACAATTGGGCTTTTGCTATGACCCACAAAGTTCTGGGCATTATTGAGTCTGTCTTGACTGAAGACCTACAAATTGTTGGCAAATACTTCTGTAACTGGAGGTTACAGCCAATTGCTGCCAAAACATAAGTCGCTAGCTTCCACCTTAACAACAAGATCACAAACAAGGATATCAAGATATATTTTGAAGGGAAACAGCTGTGCCATAGCAGAAGTCCATGTTATCTAGGGTCACTCTTGACAGGGTGCTCAACTTCAAAGATCACTTGCTGAAAACTGCTACTAAGGTAAAGTCATGAAATAGTCTTTTATTACATATATAAGCAGAGTCTATATGAACAAGTCTGGGATCTCCTCTCAAACTCTGGGCTCGATTTCAACAAAATCTGACACAGAAACAACAGGTCTTATGACCATCAGCACCGTGCAATTTATAACATCCTTGAATAGTGTTGGAGGTACAGGCAAAAATCTGTTTTTACAGCCTCTGGCATATAGGCTGCCCTGCAAGACAGGCAGATTGTGTGGGAATAGTATTGGTGTGCCTTACTGCTGTGCTTTGCAGTTCAGCCCATATGTTAGGGGCATGGAATGATTTCCCTGCCCCTTCCACATAGGCTGAGCAGGGAGAATGGAAAAAACTGAGATGGGAGAGGAGGAGACGGACAGGGAGAAGGAGATGGACAGTGATGGGGGAAGAGAGTATGCTCAAGGGGAGAGGAGGGAGGAGGTGGATGGCGGTAGGGGGAGGAGGAGATGAGCTGAGAGAAGTGGGTGGGGCAAATGGATAGAGATTGGAGGGGATGAGTATATAGAGTAGGAGAGGAGGAGTTGGATGTAGAGGGGAGGGAGGAGGAGATGGACAAAGAGCGGGGATGAGGAAATAGACAGAGGCAGGAGGAGTGGGAGATGTACGAGGCAGATGGAAGGTGTGGAGGGGTAGTGGGCAGTTGGGAAAGAAATAGGAGGAGATGGGGAGAGAGAGAAAGATATGAGATGATACCATCAGAGGGAATGGATAAATAGAGTGGCAAAAGAAGATGACTTTGTTGTTGTTGTGGTCTTCAGTCCTAAGACTGGTTTGATGCAGCTCTCCATGCTACTCTATCCTGTGCAAGCTTCTTCATCTCCCAGTACCTACTGCAACCTACATCCTTCTGAATCTGCTTGGTGTATTCATCTCTTGGTCTCCCTCTATGATTTTTACCCCCCTCGCTGCCCTCCAATGCTAAATTGGTGATCCCTTGATGCCTCAGAACATGTCCTACCAATCGATCCCTTCTAGTCAAGTTGTGCCACAAGCTTTTCTCCTCAATTCTATTCAATGCCTCCTCATTAGTTATATGATCTACCCATCTAATCTTCAGCATTCTTCTGTAGCACCACATTTCGAAAGCTTCTATTCTCTTCTTGTCCAAACTATTTATCATCCATGTTTCACTTCCATACATGGCTACACTCCATACAAATACTTTCAGAAATGACTTCCTGACACTTAAATCTACACTCGATGTTAACAAATTTCTCTTCTTCAGAAACGCTTTCCTTGCTATTGCCAGTCTACATTTTCTATCCTGTCTACTTTGACCATCAGTTATTTTGCTCCCCAAATAGCAAAACTCCTTTACTACTTTAAGTGTCTCATTTCCTAATCTAATTCCCTCAGCATCACCCGACTTAATTAGACTACATTCCATTATCCTTGTTTTGCTTTTGTTGATGTTCAACTTATATCCTCCTTTCAAGATGCTATCCATTCCATTCAACTGCTCTTCCAAGTCCTTTGCTGTCTCTGACAGAATTACAATGTCATCGGCGAACCTGAAAGTTTTTATTTCTTCTCCATGGATTTTAATACCTACTCCAAATTTTTCGTTTGTTTTCTTCACTGCTTACTCAATATACAGATTGAATAACATTGGGGAGAGGCTACAACCCTGTCTCACTCCCTTCCCAACCACTGCTTCCCTTTCATGCCCCTCAACTCTTATAACTGCCATCTGGTTTCTGTACAAATTGTAAATAGCCTTTCGCTCTCTGTATTTTACCCCTGCCACCTTCAGAATCTGAAAGAGAGTATTCCAGTCAACATTGTTAAAAGCTTTCTCTAAGTCTACAAATGCTAGAAACGTAGGTTTGCCTTTCCTTAATCTAGCTTCCAAGATAAGTCGTAGGGTGAGTATTGCCTCACGTGTTCCAATATTTCTATGGAAACCAAACTGATCTTCCCTGATGTCGGCTTCTACTAGTTTTTCCATTCGTCTGTAAAGAATTCGCATTAGTATTTTGCAACCGTGACTTATTAAACTGATAGTTCGGTAATTTTCACATCTTCAACGCCTGCTTTCTTTGGGATTGGAATTATTATATTCTTCTTGAAGTCTGAGGGTATTTTGCCTATCTCATACATCTTGCTCACCAGATGGTAGAGTTTTGTCAGGACTGGCTTCCCCAAGGCTGTCAGTAGTTCTAATGGAAATTTATCTACTCCCGGGGCCTTGTTTCGACTCAGGTCTTTCAGTGCTCTGTCAAACTCTTCATGCCATATCATATCTCCCATTTCATCTTCATCTACATCCTCTTCCATTTCCATAATATTGTCCTCTATATATTTCTTCCACCTTTCTGCTTTCCCTTCTTTGCTTAGAACTGGGTTTCCATCTGAGCTCTTGATATTCATACAAGTGGTTCTCTTTTCTCTGAAGATCTCTTTAATTTTCCTGTAGGCAGTATCTATCTTACCCCTAGTGAGATAAGCCTCCTCATCCTTACATTTGTCCTCTACCCATCCGTGCTTAGCCATTTTGCACTTCCTGTCGATGACTTTATTATTGTGTTAAAATTTATTGTTATGAGTGTATTATTTAATAATGCACTGAATAAGCAATAAGGGCACATATCATTTGACTGTCAAACATTGTGTATTTGACACTCTGTACACTCCCTTTTGCATAAATAACAAGAGAGGGGAGGAAGATATGGTCAGAGGGAGGGGATGGAGGAAATAGGCAAAGAGAGGAGGAGGAGGAGGAGATGAAGAGACAAGAGAGAGGGGAAGGAGAAGGTGTGATCAATATATGTTTCGAATGCATACATGGGTGAAGTTCTGGGGAAAAGACTCATGTCTGTATGTATAAAGTAGACTATAGGTAAGTGTGTATGTCCAGGATCTCCTCCCAAACCCTTATATTGATTTCAAGCAAATTTGGTGCTCAAACAGCAAACTTCACAAATATCAGCAATGTGGTGTTTATAACCTCCTGGTTCCAATACGAGCCAAGATATAGATAAAAACTTTTTTATGGGTTCCTGCAGTACTGGCTACCCTGCATCACAAGTACATTGTTTGAGACTAGTACTGGCATGCTATACGGACTTGTCATGCAGGGGCTACATGTGCAGATGGGCATGTCTGGGGGAAGGTTGAGATGGATAGAATAGGGCATGAACAGAGAGAGGGGAGCATAAGGGGGGACAGAAAAGGGAAGGTAGAGATAGCTAGTGAGAGGGGGAGGATGAGATTCACAGTGAGAGGAGGAATTAGGGAGGAATAGAGAAATGGGGATGAGGGGATGGATAGGAAGAGGGAGCAAGAGGGTATCAATGAGAGAAGAGCAGGGTACGTGGGGAGCAGGAGGGGTACGGAGAGCTGAGCAGGTGGGTGTGGATATGGCAAGGGGAGAAGGAGAAAATGGACAGGGTGATTAGGATAGGGGGAGATGAACAGATAAGGATGGTGAAGTAGATGGGCAAAGATGGTAGGAATGAGAAGATGGATGGAAAGATGAGGTGGGAGGGAGTGGGCAGAGTGTGTCTGAACAGCAGGTGGGCAAAGAGGGGGAGGAGGAGATGGACAGAGGGGTGTAGGGGTGGACAGAGGGTGGGACGAGGAGGAGAGGAGTAGGCAGTGAAAGAGTGAAAGGGCAACAGAATGAGATGGACAGGGAGAGGAGGAGTAGGAGGAGGAGATGGACAGGGAGAGGGACAAGATTAGATGAATCGAGTTCAGCCAAATTTGGCATTTTTACTTACTTACGCCATGGCACTACGGTCCTCTGAGGACCTTGGCCTCCTCAATCACAGACTTGCAGTCATCTAGGTCTTCAGCACCCTGCGCCACCTCCTCAGTCCCACTGCTCTCAGGTCAGCTTCCACATCTTCCTGCCATCTGACACGTGGTCTTCTTCTCCATCTTGTACCACCAGGATGTCCCATCATCAGCTTTTTTGGGAGCCTATTTTCTGTCATCTGGTGGACATGTTCTAACCATCTTAGCCTTCCCATTTTATTCTCCATACCTCTCCTTCTTTTACAGGACCAAAAGTCTTCCTCAGCACTTTCCTTTCCTAGATATTTAGCTTCTTCTCCAAAGCCTCCGTCAGCACCCATGCCTCACTGCCATACGTAAGAACTGGTTTGATCATTGTTTTGTAAAGTGCCAGCTCTAATTTCCTATGTAGGTTCTTACTTTTGAGCATGGAGTATAGTGCTCTCTATAATCTGTTGGCAGCCTTAATTTGGTTTACTATATCTGCCTCCACTTCGTTTTCTGATGTTATTACTGAACCAAGATATGTAAAACTGTCTACTCTTTTGAAGCTGTACTCTTCTAGCTGGAGATCATTTATGTTTCTTCTAACTCTCTCTGTTACCATGTACTTAGATTGTGTCTCACTAATTTCTAAACCAAGGTTCTTGGCAGCAGCTTCAAACTCTTTGAAAGCTGATGTAAGTGCCTCCATACTTCTAGCACTTATTACTACATCATCTCCATATGCTAAAATTTGAAGAAGTCTCCTGTAAATATTGCTTCCTGGGTTTGTGGTTATTGATCTTGCTGCATTCTCTTATACCAGGTTGAATAGTACTGGAGATAATGGGTCTCCTTGTCTTAGGCCTTATTCCATTGGAACTATCTCAACAGATATCCCTGAACTTTAACCTGGCTTCTGCTGTTTTCCAGGGTCATCTGAGTTAATCTTATTAACTTTTTATGAGATTTGAATGTCTGCATTGTTTCCCATGCAGCTGATCTTTTAACTCTGTCATTGGCCTGTTTAAAATCTATAAAGAGATGTTCTAATCATACATTATATTTGCAGGTCTTCTCCAGCATCATATGTACTGTAAAGATATGGTCGGCTGTAGACCTCCCAGATCTGAAGCCTGCCTGGTACTCCCCTTTCTGCTCTTCTGCTTACTCTCTTTGTTATAGCACTAGAAAGGATTTTGTAGATGATGCTCAGCAGAGGTATTCCTCAGTAGTTCTTACACTGCATGTGTGATCCTTTGTCATGTATAGGGCAGATGGTTGCTAATGTCCAATCCTCTGACATTTTCTCTGTTTCCCAGGCCATTGTAATTATTTTATGTATCCTCCTTACTAATATTTCACCTCCGAGTTTCACCATTTCCACCATTCTGAGGTCGTCTCCAGGACCTTTTTTATTCATAAGTTGCTTTATAATTTCTCTTAACTCTTCTATCGAGGTTGGTTCTGTGTCTGCTACATCATCATCTCCATCCACAACTTGTTCTTCTTGAGTTTCTTCTCTAGCCCCTCCATTTCTCTCTTCACTTACAATGTGTCTGTTTGACAGTAACACTTCAAAATGTTGTGCCCATGTTTCTATTATTTTCTCTTTCCAACTATCAAATGCTGGCATACCAACAGAAAACTGCACAAGAATTATCAATGTGGTGTTTGTAACCTGTTAGCTCCAACAGGACTGGAGATATAGGCAAAATGTGTTTTTTGGCACCTGACATACAGGCTGCCCTGCATGACAGCCATGTTTTGTGGGTTTAGCTCTGGCCTACACATCAGGGGCAAGAAGTGGTTTGCCAGCCCCCAACATGTAGGTTGCCCTGCATGAAAGGTGTGTTATGTTGAAGTTGTATTGACATGCTACAACGACCTGTTGTGCAGGGCTACACATGGAGATTGAAGGTTGAGGTGGATAGAGGGGGGGGGGGGGGGGGAGAGACTGGCGGTGACTGGCAGAGAGACGGGGGCCTGAATAGGAACAGAGGGAGATGGAGGAGGAGATTGATAGGATGAGAGGGGCAGAGAAAGTAGGAGGAGGTGTAGACAGAGATTGGGGCAGGAGGAGATGGACAGGGAATGGGGAAGAACAAGACTGACAGAAAGAGAAGAGGGAGGAGCAGAATGACAGAGAGAGAGAGAATAGTTAAGAGACAGGAGTAGTGAATGGACAGAGAGACAGGGGGGTTGGGAGGAGTGAATGTAAAGATTATAAAGAAGTATGTCTGTATGTATGTCCAGCATATCCTCCCAAACCTGTGCATTAATTTCAGCCAAATATGGCACCCAAACTGAACACTTCACAGGTAACAGCACTGTGGGGATTAGAACATACTAGCTCCCATAAGAGTGGGGATATGGGAAAAAATGGCTTTTCAGCCCCTGACTTGTAGGTTGCCCTAAATGACAGGTGTGTGGTGGTGGAGTATTATGGGGCCTGTTTTATCAACCTATTTTGCAGGGTCTACATGTGCAGATGGGCACATCTGGGGGAAGTTGATATGGATAGAGAAGCGGATGGACAGAGAGAGTGGTGGATGAGGAGAGAGGGGTATGAGAGGAGGACGACTGAGAGGGTGTGCCAGTGAGAAGTAGGAGGCGAAAATTGACAGTAAGAGAGGGGGAGGAGGAGATGGGCAAACAGAAAGTTGGCGGTGAGTGGTACAGATAGGGAGAGGTGGGGTAGAGGAGACAGATAGCAAGAGGGAGGAGGAGGAATAGGTAGAGAGGTGGAGTGAAGGATGTGGAGAGGAGAAGCAAGGGGAGCAGGAGTAAATGGAAAGAGTGATGAGGCAGAAGGAGATGGACAGAAGGAAAAGCGAGAGGAGGAGGAGGAGGACAGAAAGTAAGAGTGGAATGAATCATTTTCTTATATTGGTAATGGCCAGTTACTTCAACCATGACAATTTTACATGGCATTTAATTTCAAATACATTTTTATTATTATTACAATACAATAGTTTGAGAACTACAGAGGTAAAGTGTAAGTTCAGCAACAATTATTCTTCCTTTATGTAGCAGAAGTCTGGAACACTCTCATAAGAACCAACCCACACCATGGGGTTAATGGGAGAAGATGCTACCATTGAGTTTCTGGGGTGCCAGCACCTTCGTTACCCCTGCCATCAGATGTAACACCATTCAGCTTCTGTTCAGCACATTGTTACATTACTATTGGAAATTAGGTGTACAGTATTTGACAACAAATATGATTGCTAACTGGTCACTATCTGCACTATTGCAAACATGAAAGAAATGGCAGTTTGCAGAGGGACTTCTTTAACAGCTAAACGAAAAATACGAGTGTCTACTACTCAATGGTGAGAAGGACTATTGCACTAGACACTAATGCAGTATCCTGGGCTAATCGTTTAATTGTATGTAATGTGTTTGTAAAAGCATGGGTCTAAATGAAGTGTGGTCTTAGTTTATCTCATTTACTGATGTACCATTAAGAGTATTAACAAGTAAAATATTCCTGAAACAGAGTCTTTTGCTGTCTGCCTGCCTCTGAGCACAAACCCATTGTTTGTTTTTGCGACAAGAAGTGAATCAGTAGGCATTATACAAAATTTTACCCAGAACTGACCATTTTGGATGCTACCTAGTGTGAAAGAGTGTTAGAACTTGGTGCCTGCGAATTTCAGTGTCAGTAAATTTCAACAAATGGACAGAAAATTGACAATGTCTCAAACACAATACAGTGAGAGAAACATTAAAAGGATATAATCTGTCATCAACATTCAAATTTACCTGTACGTTCAAATGACATAAAATTTATTTTAACTTGTACTGAATATTCATTTTAAAAAACTAAATAAATAATTACAAAACTAGCTTTCCTGAAATGTCTCAAACCGGTAAGATATTTTGCATTTTTGGCCTTGAAACAAGCCGTGTCTGCATACAGTCTTACCTTGTATGTGAGTAGCAGTCCTAAAAAAACAAGAAAATTGTAGAAGTATTGTTGGGGGAGGGGAACATAAAGAAAGCACCAATGAAAACTGAAAATCAGAGCAGATGTAGTGGAAACTAGGATGCTGCTTTGCAAAAACTAACATTTTGAGACCATGGCTGTGTACAAAATACAGGTTGATTCTTGCAGAGAAGGAAACACAAACCAGCCACTTTTAGTGCTGCTATTTGTTCATGTAAATAGTGCTGTTACCAGTTTGAGCTGACGCGTTCATCCTTTTTTCAATTCAATTCAATTTTTATCATCACATAACATGTCTTATACAATCAAAGATTGTGACATAGGTGACTTGTCAGTTTTACACTATATATAATAATACTAAAAATAGACAATAAACTAATAATATATATGGTGTAACATCTTTAGAGAGGTATTTTAATTAAAATTATAATGCATTGTTGCCATTCATGAAATCTTCTACACTATAGTAACATTTATCTTTCAGATATTTTTCCAGGTCTCTTTTTGGTACCTTTTACATTTGGGTCATCCATATCTTTCCATATTTTATTTACAAATTTCATGCCCATATAGTACGGGGTTTTTTCATATGATTTTAAACGGTGGGTAGGTAACATGTAGCTTGTTCTATATCTAGTATCGTGTTGATGCAAGAAGAAGTTGCCCTCAAAAAGTTGTGGGTTTCTTTTCGTGAAAGTGAGAGTTTCATAGATGTATATGCTTGGAATGCTCATTAGATCTAGTTTTACGCTACGGTCGCAGGTTCGAATCCTGCCTCGGGCATGGATGTTTGTGATGTCCTTAAGTTAGTTAGGTTTAACTAGTTCTAAGTTCTAGGGGACTAATGACCTCAGCAGTTGAGTCCCATAGTGCTCAGAGCCATTTGAACCATTTAGATCTAGTTTTACAAATAAAGGTTTGCAATGTTGCTTTGGTTTTGCTCCCACCACTGCTCAGATGATTCGTTTTTGTAGTCTAAAAGCTCTAAGTAAATTTGTTTTTTCAGATCCCCAGAAAATTATACAATACCTAATGACTGAAGCAAAATATGCATTATATACAGTTTTTTTTACACCTAAATCAGTAATACTATACAAGATGTTCATAATATATACAAGGCTATTCAGTCAACCCAGTATGTTGTCCACATGGTGACTCCATAACAGGTTTTTATTGACTAACACGCCAAGGAATTTGACACAGTCTGCAGTCTCTAATTTTTTGTCCATATATCTTATTTCACTTATAGACTGTGCAGATTGTTTTGTGGTAAAATGAACAATTTCTGTTTTTGTAAAATTTAATTCAAGTTATTGTTTTTGACCCACGCCTCCACTTCCCCAAGTGTTTGTTCAATATGACGAATTAGGTCTACCTCATTTTTACAGCAGACTACAGCTGTTGAGTCATCTGCATAGAGGATAGTATCAGACTGGACCCGACATGGCATATCATTAATATAATATAGAAAAAGCAGTGGCCCTAATATTGAACCTCAAGGAACACCTAATTGAGTGTTTTTCCAGCCAGAGAGAAATTTCTTGCCGTTGAAGTTAATAAGTACTCTTTGTTTTCTGTTTGCCAAGTATGATGACATCCAGCTAAGAGATTTACCTTGAAAACCATAGCGTGCTAATTTTTGGAGAAGCAGGTCATGATTTACTGTGTCGAAGGCTTTGGACGGGTCACAAAAGATACCTGACACACACATTCTATCATCAAGACATCTGCTGACTTTTGTGACTAATTCATTTATTGCATGGATTGTGCTGCGGCCTTTTCTGAAACCATATTGATTGCCTAAGATAATGCTGTTAGATGAATTGTGATTTTCGATCTGATCACATGCAGCTCTTTCAAATATTTTTGAGAAAATTGGTAACAGCGAGATTGTCCTATAGTTTCCCAATTCATCTTGTTTGCCTTTTTTATGTATGGGCTGAACTTCTGCATATTTTAATCGATCTGGGAAACATCCCTCATCAAAAGATTGGTTGATTATAAAAGAGAGTGGATATGCAATACTGTGGCGGACTGTTTTTATTATTTCAGTGGGGACCTCATCCCACCCCACAGATTTTGAATTTTTTAGGGACATTATGATTTTGATGACATCTGAGATGGAAACATGAGAAAACTTAAAACATGGGCGATTGCTATCTGTCATATTGGGCTTTGTTTTTGGTGGTGAACAGTCACCAAATTTTTTACAGTTTATGAAAAAGTCATTGAATGATTCACAAATGGCACTTGGTTCTGTAACAGCTCTACCATTTATCACTATTTTAGAGGGAAATTTTCTCTCTGCCTCACTGCCAACTTCGCTTCTTATAACAGACCAAACAGCTTTTGATTTGTTTTTTGCATTTGAAATGAAGTTATTATTCGCAGTATGTTTTGCTAGTTTAACTATTTTGTCAAATGTTTTTTTGTATGTGCTTACATACTGAAGAAATTGAGGGCTTCGATTTACTTTTGCCTCCATATGCAGTTTCCTCTTAGTAGCACTAGACACTCTAATTCCTTTTGTTACCCAGGAACTACTTTTTTGGGACCTGGTCCTCACTGTTACAAAAGGGAAGCATTCATTGAATATACCCAAGAATTCAGTTAAAAAGTTATTGTAATTGTCACTTGTGGAAGTGTGTTTGCTGACTGTCCACTTGGTTTGGCTTAGTTTTTTGCAAAATACTTCCACATTTTCTTGACTGAAATTCCTACATCTTTTTGTTGTGCAGACTGAATTTTGCTTCGGTAGTGATACAAATAGTGCTTTATGATCTGATACTCCTAAATCTAGAAGAAACTTTTCTTTTACATAATAATTATAACTACTTACAATATTGTCAATACATGTTGCAGAGGTTTCTGTAATTCTTATACACTGATCAAAATTGAGATTTAGCCCATTTGTGGCTACCAGGTTCTTTAAGTGTGAAGAACATTTGTCATCAGTCCTTACATCTATGTTGAAGTCAGCACATATAACCACTTTCTTGTACAGTTTCTCACATTTTAATTTATGTAGCAATGTATCAAACTTATCTAAAAATACAGAGCTTATATGGTACCCAGGGGTGCGATATATGCTGATAATTAGTATGTTATACTCTTTAAGTTCTACACAACAACTTTCAAATGTACCTTCTTCATTCAGATGGCTAAAATTCTGTCTGATATCATAGTCTACCGTGGAATGAACTAGTATGCAAGAGCCTCCATACCCATTGGTCCTACAAAAGCTGGTAGCCAGTTTATAACCTATAAGTTCATTTAGGAGACTGATATTTTCAGATTTTAGCCAATGTTCATTAAGGCATATTACTTTCACAGATTGTTTCACACTTTCTAGCAAAATTTCTATATCATAAAGCTTCCTGATCATTCCTTCAGACAGACCTCTGATGTTTAAGTGCATAACGAAATTACTACTGCTGCATATATTATTTTGTAGAGGGTCTTTAAAACTAATTTGACTATAAAGTAATGGAACGTCCACCTGAGTGTTGACTGCTTGTTCTGGATTTGTTGTATTGGGCCAAATTCGGAAAGAACTGGCCCCATTCATCAGTTTCCCTGCGTGTGAGCATCTGGATGATGAGTAGGTACAGTTTTCTTGACGATAATTTCAGTCTCTGCTGTATGTTCTGAGGCTGGTTCTGGCACCATCTCATCTTCTGGACGTGATGTTCCTGTTTGAGATGGCGCTGTGGCTGCAATTTTGAAATTGTTTTCCCGTTTATCCATTTCCTTGGTCGAAACTGGTTGCATAGCAATTGGTTTTCTTGCAACGTCGTCGTCTTTTTGTATTAATTTCGCTAACATTTTGCCAACATATGACTTACCAGCGTTATTATAATGTAGTCCATGTTTCGTAAACAAATCTCTTGCATCTGGAAGATCAAAAAATGTTACATTTTGTTGGGACTTGCATATTTTGTAGAACTGTCTGTTTACTTTTGCAAGCTCCAGATTTACGATGGAATTGTCTTGCAGGTCACATCTGTGAGGCAAGCTAGTAACTATGATGTTCGGAACTTTCAGATCAAGTAATGTAGTTTTTAAACACTGGGTTGCATGTTTGCTCTCATTTCATTACTTCCACCCATGATTATGATGGCATCATTCTTAGATAGCTCATTAAGTGAGTTGCTGCTCTTAATTATCTCAGTCAAAGGTGCACTGGTATTCGTCATACCTGTTGCCGTGAATAACGTACTGTATTCATTTATTTTTTCGGCAATTTTCTTTGCGTAGCTATCACCAAGTACAACAACTCGTCATTTGATGTTCACTGGTTTATTTTTCGTATTAGATGTTTTCTTGACTGTGCACTCGATTGGAAGTTTCGTCACTGATTTTTGTTCGTCATTGTTCGTTGTCTTATCACAGTCTTCGTCTAGTGCTGTGAATTTATTTAATAGCGGTTTCGCCAGAACTGTACTCACTGTCTGTTTATTTGTTTTTTTTGGCACATGCCACATTTTTTGCGCAGAACGACGGTTAACAACACTGTCTTGTGCTAGACGATGATCTCGCTCTATCTCTTTGTTTTTCAAACAGCTGTTCACATTGATTGTTAAACAGGAAATTTATCACACTGTATTTTAGTTGTAGGGCATCACCACCCCAAGGAATTTTTTTCACAAAGGGAATAAAAAGCGAAAACTAATGCAAACAAGGTGAATTCATAGTCATCAGCCATTCAATGTACACTTCTGGGTAAAGGCCTTTTGCAGTACTCTTCATGCACTACAGTTTCTATATCCTGTGACTGCAAATACTCACCAATATAGCTGGGACTTGTGGGGTCACTGGGCTACAGGTCTACCATTGGCATCACAACACATGCTGGCATACACAGATGTAAATAAACATATCAGTTGACATACACACACCGGCATGCTGACAAGCTAGCTTAAGAATGGATCCACTGAAACTGGTGCCAGCAATGCTAACCGTGGCGTCCACGTCATTGCATGCGGTGCTACAGTTGCAGGACTATTTTGCTCACACTTATCATGTGTCCACTACTGCACGGAGCAAGTAACTGTCGACCTAGCATGTATTTAAAGGACCCCATCAGCACCAGAGAGGATCAGAGGATCAGCGCAGAAGCACCACTATGAGCAGTCATCCCTCTCCTCTGACCACTACCTCATTGGACTCTGTCATTCAAGGACAGCGTACAGCACAGTTGGTCTTTGAATTTGAGTGAGTGTTCAGTAGCCATAGTCAGTGTCTATTGATATTAAATTATTCATACATTGTGAACTAATTGAACAGTTACTTTCCAATTTCCTTGTGAAAATTATTTAAGAACTATTTACTTTGTGAAATTTTCAGAGTTACGTCCCCAGTTAATCATCATTATACATTGTATTGTCTGGTCAGTGTTTCATTAAAAGTATTGATTATACATTACTTCTTGGGAATCTTAGTTAATATGTCTGGTTCATCTGGGGTCACCAGACTTAATGGCCATGAGGGAGCTGGAACTTTTGGGTTTGCATACATTTTCAGTGTAGTTACCCAGTACAAAGATTCGTTCAGAAAATTCCTTGGTTTTGGCAGAAGAATTCACCCATGCAATAATAACTAATTCTATGATTTTTTGTTACAGTATGGCCTTGCATAGTGGAGATGTGTCTACTCAAGTGCTTTTACTATTACAAGATACACAACAGCCCAAGAGCTGCTTTTGGAAAAGCTGGCCTGTATTATCAAGGTGCCTGAAAGATTGTACAATCATCTCTGCATGATTGACACTGATCAAGGAATCTAGCTAATGTTACTGCCATTTCCCAGCTTTAGCAAGAAGTTGGAACCGTGGATGAACTACGAGCAAAGTCGGGACAAGTCAACACATGAGGACACACAGTGCTGTGAAAGCAGTTCAAAGTCTGGTCCACTTACTTGGAGCAAGATAAGGGCCAAAGAAAAATTATGCTTTGCATGACAGTTTGGAATTTCGATGATCACGTGGTGCTGAACACACATTCCTACACAAAGGAGACAGCTTTGCTGTGGTGGCTGGGAATACATTGCTTGGTTACAGCAGCATTTTGTGGCCCATGTCATAAAGGTGACACCCATCAAAAATATTTTTTGTTAGCATATGCAGTAGTGGAGTGGAAGAGGTAGAACCAAATGAACTAACGTATGTGCAACTTGAGGACAAGTTGGTGGACTAGTTTGGTTCTCAAATTCATGTAGCAGCAGCATGCCACAAATTTTTAGTTACACTGGGAAAAATGGCCAAAGCTATCGCAAGTGGATAACAAAGTTGCTGGGACTGTCTCACCATTGCAAATTTCAGTGTCAGAATGCCAACTACAAACAATCACATGTTGACTCCTTAGTGCACAATTTGATTTTGGTCCATTCGTCAGATGAAGCTCTTCGAAATGACTAGCTGAAATTATGCAACCCCAACTTGGTTGCCTGTTTACTGCTTATTTGGGCATTTTAACAAACCATGGTGTCATCAATGGCCGTGCAGGATCCCTTGAAAATCTTTTTGACTCGGAAACCTCGCCAAAGTTCAGCTTGCTCCCATTGTCTGAAACCACAGTGACCCCTGAGCTTCTACCTGCCCTCTGGATGCATTGGTTTTCCAAGCCCCCAGGAAGTTATGTTGCAGTTCAATTGTTTTGTCACACACCAGTATCAATAGCGTTTCTTCTGGAAGGCTTACTGTTCACTTTGTCGTAAGTCCGGTCACAAGATCTACAATCTTGCCTGCAGGATGAAAGTGGGTAGTATGCACCTCCCAGATGTGGATTCAGACAGCAAACCCAACATATCAGGGGTGGGTCCTGATATACTGCAAGTGCATGCAGTCTTACCTAGTT
This sequence comes from Schistocerca americana, assembly GCF_021461395.2. Taxonomy (NCBI): domain Eukaryota; kingdom Metazoa; phylum Arthropoda; class Insecta; order Orthoptera; family Acrididae; genus Schistocerca; species Schistocerca americana. The sequence continues at coordinate 557,701,147 of NC_060123.1, forward strand.
TAACTTGCCTTGACCTTGTTGGTGTTTGTTAATGGGACTCCAGTACAATTCAAGATCAATATACTGACAGGTTTCAGATAGATTATATAATGGTAAGACAGAGATTTATGAACCAGGTTTTAAATTGTAGGACATTTCCAAGGGCAGATGTGGACTCTGACCACAATCTGTTGGTTATGAACTGTAGATTAAAACTGAAGAAACTGCAAAAAGGTGGGAATTTAAGGAGATGGGACCTGGATAAACTGCCTAAACCAGAGCTTTTACAGGGTTTCAGGGAGAGCATAAGGGAACAATTGACAGGAATGGGGGAAAGAAATACAGTAGAAGAAGAATGGGTAGCTTTGAGGGTTTGAAATAGTGAAGGCAGCAGAGGATCAAATAGGTAAAAAGACGAGTGCTAGTAGAAACCCTTGGGTTGTTGTTGTTGTTGTGGTCTTCAGTCCTGAGACTGGTTTGATGCAGCTCTCCATGCTACTCTATCCTGTGCAAGCTTCTTCATCTCCCAGTACCTACTGCAACCTACATCTTTCTGAATCTGCTTAGTGTATTCATCTCCTGGTCTCCCTCTATGATTTTTACCCTCCACGCTGCCCACCAATACTAAATTGGTGGTCCCTTGATGCCTCAACACATGTCCTACCAACCCATCCCTTCTTCTAGTCAAATTGTGCCACAAACTTCTCTTCTCCCCAATCCTATTCAATACCTCCGCATTAGTTATGTGATCTACCCATCTAATCTTCAGCATTCTTCTGTAGCACCACATTTCGAAAGCTTCTATTCTCTTCTTGTCCAAACTATTTATCGTCCATGTTTCACTTCCATACATGGCTACACTCCATACAAATACTTTCAGAAATGGCTTCCTGACACTTAAATCTATACTCGATGTTAACAAATTTCTCTTCTTCAGAAACGCTTTCCTTGCCATTACCAGTCTACATTTTCTATCCTCTCTACTTCGACCATCATCAGTTATTTTTCTCCCCAAATAGCAAAATTCCTTTACTACTTTAAGTGTCTCATTTCCTAATCTAATTCCCTCAGCATCACTCGACTTAATTCAACTACATTCCATTATCCTCATTTTGCTTTTATTGATGTTCATCTTATATCCTCCTTTCAAGACACTATCCATTCCATTCAACTGCTCTTCCAAGTCATTTGCATTCTCTGACAGAATTACAATGTCATCGGCGAACCTCAAAGTTTTTATTTCTTCTCCATGGATTTTAATACCTACTTCGAATTTTTCTTTTGTTTCCTTCACTGCTTGCTCAATATACAGATTGAATAGCATCGGGGAGAGGCTACAACCCTGTCTCACTCCCTTCCCAACCACTGCTTCCCTTTCATGTCCCTCGACTCTTACAACTGCCATCTGGTTTCTGTACAAATTGTAAATAGCCTTTTGCTCCCTGTATTTTACCCCTGCCACCTTCAGAATTTGAAAGAGAGTATTCCAGTCAACATTGTCCAAAGCTTTCTCCAAGTCTACAAATGCTAGAAACGTAGGTTTGCCTTTTCTTAACTAGCTTCTAAGATAAGTCGTAGGGTCAGTATTGCCCCAAGTGTTCCAACATTTCTATGGTATCCAAACTGATCTTCCCCGAGGTCGGCTTCTACCAGTTTTTCCATTCGTCTGTAAAGAATTCGTGTTAGTATTTTGCAGCCGTGACTTATTAAACTGATAGTTTGGTAATTTTCACATTTGTCAACACCTGCTTCCTTTGGGATTGGAATTATTATATTCTTCTTGAAGTCTGAGGGTATTTCGCTTGTTTCATACATCTTCCTCACCAGATGGTAGAGTTTCGTCAGGACTGGCTCTCCCGAGGCTGTCAGTAGTTCTGATGGAATGTTGTCTACTCCCAGGGTCTTGTTTCGACTTAGGTCTTTCAGTGCTCTGTCAAACTCTTCACGCAGTATCATATCTCCCATTTCATCTTCATCTACATCCTCTTCCATTTCCATAATATTGTCCTCAAGTACATCGCCCTTGTATAGACCCTCTATATACTCCTTCCACCTTTCTGCTTTCCCTTCTTTGCTTAGAACTGGGTTTCCATCTGAGCTTTTGATATTCACACAAGTAGTTCTCTTTTCTCTGAAGATCTCTTTAATTTTCCTGTAGGCAGTATCTATCTTACCCCTAGTGAGATAAGCCTCTACATCCTTACATTTGTCCTCTAGCCATGCCTGCTTAGCCATTTTGCGCTTCCTGTCGATCTCATTTTTGAGACGTTTGTATTCCTTTTTGCCTGCTTCATTTACTGTGTTTTTATATTTTCTCCTTTCATCAATTAAATTCAATATTTCTTCTGTTACCCAAGGATTTCTACTAGCCCTTGTTTTTTTACCTACTTGATCCTCTGCTGCCTTCACTACTTCATCCCTCAGAGCTACCCATTCTTCTTATACTGTATTTCTTTCCCCCATTCCTGTCAATTGTTCCCTTATGCTCTCCCTGAAACCCTGTACAACCTCTGGTTTAGTCAGTTTATCCAGGTCCCATCTCCTTAAATTCCCACCTTTTTGCATTTTCTTCAGTTTTAATCTACAGTTCATAACCAGTAGATTGTGGTCAGTATCCACATCTGCCCCTGGAAATGTTTTACAATTTAAAACCTGGTTCCTAAATCACTGTCTTACCATTATATAATCTATCTGATGCCTTTTAGTATCTCCAGGGTTCTTCCATGTATACAACCTTCTTTTATGATTCTTGAACCAAGTGTTAGCTACGATTAAGTTGTGCTCTGTGCAAAATTCTGCCAGGCGGCTTCCTCTTTCATTTCTTAGCCCCAATCCATATTCACCTACTATGTTTCCTTCTCTCCCTTTTCCTACACTCGAATTCCAGTCACCCATGACTATTAAATTTTCATCTCCCTTCACAATCTGAATAATTTCTTTTATTTCATCATACATTTCTTCAATTTCTTTGTCATCTGTAGAGCTAGTTGGCATATAAACTTATACTACTGTAGTAGGCGTGGGCTTTGTGTCTATCTTGGCCACAATAATGCGTTCACTATGCTGTTTGTAGTAGCTTACCCGCATTCCTACTTTTTTATTCATTATTAAACCTACTCCTGCATTACCCCTATTTGATTTTGTGTTTATAACCCTGTAGTCACCTGACCAGAAGTCTTGCTCCTCCTTCCACCTAACTTCACTAATTCCGACTATATCTAACTTTAACCTATCCATTTCCCTTTTTAAATTTTCTAACCTACCTGCCCGATTAAGGGATCTTACATTCCATGCTCCGATCCGTAGAATGCCAGTTTTGTTTCTCCTGATAACGACATCCTCTTGAGTAGCCCCTGCCCGGAGATCAAATGGAGGACTATTTTACCTCCGGAAAATTTTACCCTTGGGTAACAGAAGAAATATGGAATTTAATTGATGCAAGTAGAAAATACAAAAATGCAGTAAATGAAGCAGGCAAAAAGGAATACAAATGTCTCAAAAATGAGATCGACAGGAAGTGCAAAATAGCTAAGCAGGGATAGCATCAGATCCTCCACGACAATCCTCAGTAAGCACACATACAAGCAGTTAGGTTTGTCACCTCTTCGGCCATTTTACAAAGAAGTAAACAGTTACAGCAATGATGTTATTGCCGTGAAAGACCCTTTCTGTCCTACTATCAAATACATGGATTCAGTTCTTACAGCCAAATTATTGGTTGTCAAGATGCCATTTGCCACTAATACACTGATGTGCAAAACTTAAGGATGAAAGTAATTTTTACTTTATGTATTACTGCCAAGTCACATCGCTTGAAACTTGAACCACACGTAAAAAGAACTGCTACAGTGTAGTATGTAAGGTAACTGAAAGCCATATGCAATTATAAGAAGAGAAATGACACTTTTATTCAAATGCAGTAATTACACTGAAGTCACCATGGTTTATGACGGTACTCCGGACATTAAAAAAGGTGGGACAAGGTTCTTAATAGTGCATGCAATCACCACGGATGGCAGCGCATGCTCTGCAATGTACTCCCATTCTGGCCACAAGGCTGCTAAGGGTTTCTTGTGACAGGGTATTCCATTCGCCAAACAGCACTATTAACAGATTCATTGGTGCATGTGGACATGCTGCAGTGTCTCTCTCCAACACATCCCACTTGTGCTCGATGGGATTTAAGTTGGTAAGCTGGGCAGGCCAGTCCATTCGTCGAATATCCTCTTGTTTGAAGAGCTGCGCCACCTATGCAGTCCGATGGGGTCATGCACTGTGATCCATAAAACTGAAGCAGTGCAGAATGCAGCCCAGAAAAGAAACACACGGGGAAGGAGTACAGTGTCACTATAGTGTTGACTGGTGAGTGTACAGTGTTCAAAGATTTAAAGGTCAGTATGCCCAAGCAACAGTTTGCTACCATATGGTGAGAGGTGGGAACATGTAATGCACCCATGTGCATACATGATATGATCATTTTTGGGGTTCATGGGTTATGGTGTAGGGTGGCATAACATTGCATGGACATACTCACCTCCCAATATTTGGGCACGGTACACTTACTGATCAATGTTAAGTGTGATACTGTACTCCTTCCACATGTGGGACTTTTCTGATTGCATTCAGCCTCGACTTCATTTTTATTGATGACAATACATGACCACATGAACTGCGCTGGTGCGGTAGCTCTTCAAATGAGAGTATATTTGGCAAATGGACTGGCCTGCCCATTCCCCTGACTTAAATCCTACTGAGCACATGTGGAATGATTCTGGGGAGAAATACTCCAGCATTTCCACAAGCATCAATGACCAGCCAGCAGTGGTCAAAGGCACCAGTGTGAGAGTGGAACACCTTAACACAAGAACTCCATATCAACCTTTAGCATGGGTGCTCGCTGCACAGCATGCATTGCCATCCGTAATGATCACACATCATATTAAGAAGTATGTCCCGAATTTTGCAATGTCCAGGGGACCACCATAAATGATGGTGACTTCAGTGTAATTATTGTCTTTGAGTAATAGTGTCATTTCTGTTCATCTCATTGTGCATTTATTTAGCTACCTTCTATACTATACTGTAGGGGTTCTTTCTCTGTATGATCCAAGTTTCATTCAGCTATGTTACTTGGCAGTGACACAAGAAAAGTCACTTTTGTTCCTAAGTTTTGCACATAAATTTATTTCAGACGTAGACTTTCTCTCCAAGTTAGGCTTCGAGGTACACGACTGCCTTCAAAAATATGCCACCATCTTCGATAGTCAAAAATGTGTGCTCTTGACAGTGAGGCTCACGATATGTTGAAACCATCAGCGATTACAAAATGCTGTAAAGCTAGGAACAGCCTTTTTGCCTTATGAGACAAATTAAGGTTGGAACTACAGTAGCTGCATGACGGAGGTGTCCTCACTCCGACAGTTTGTGGGCCACACCCATCGTGTTGGTGAAAGAACCAGATAGGTCTCTTTGTATCTGTGGCGACTTCAGTCCAAAATAAATGTTCAAACAGTTGTGGATACCTATCCAATTCTCCAAGTGGAGGACATCATGATCAAGCAACACCATTTTGGTAAGATTTATCGTTGGGAAGCTTACCTCCAATTATCCTTAGATGATTAGACCAGACTCCTCTTGTGATGAACACACTTTTTAGGTTGTTCCAAAACAACAATCTGCCATTTCAAATTTATAGTGCTCCTACCATTTCTCAATGCTATGTGGAGGAACTGACACGATATCCCAGGCATGGCACAAATTATTTAAATGACATAATTGTCATGAGATCTGTCACCTGATAGGTCTTGAAACTTGGAGACACTTTTTTAAGCACTGGAAAAACTAATCTGAAGTGTAATAAACATAAAAGTGTGGTTTTTTGTCCAACATGTGAAGTACCTAGAACATATCTTTACTGCTCTGAGTAACTGCCCAATGCCACTGAAAGTTGAGACCATACAACATTCTTTCAGCCCCCACGAATTCCAGATAGCTGGAGTCAGTTCTTGGCCCACTGTATTACTATAAGAAATTTATCCTTCATGCAGCCAACGCTGTGGAGCCATTAAACAACCTGTTGCGCATAAGAACATGAAGTGGCTTTGGTCGTCTGCTTGCCAATTTGCTTTTCAGGATTTCAAGCAGGCACCTGTCCAATTGCATATTAACCCCAAAAATTACTTACAGTAGCTGTGAGTGCACTGGATTATGGGCTGGGGGCAGTCACCTTTCATAAGGTCAATGGTATGGAAAGACCTAACGCTCTTGCTTCCAAACTGCTAACAATAACTCAACGTAATTGCAGCCGAGCAGAGAAGGAAGCTTTGGCAATTGCCATTTCCCTAAAAAATAAATAAAAAACCATGATTTTATCTTTAAGTGGCATTTCATCCTCCTGACAAATCACAAGCCACTATTGTCTGTTCCACAAAGAGAGGTGGTACACCTAAAGCTGGCAAGCCACCTAGAATGATGGGCCGTGTTCTTATTCACGTATAATTATGATATACCATACTGCACCACTACTTAGCACATTAACAAAGACATCCTATCTTGCCTCTCTGCTGAACAGTACTCATCCTCTGATACTGCACCAGAAATCTGTTTTCACATGGATGTGGAATCCACAGAGGCAATAATGCACTTTCCCATTAATGCAAAGTCCATTGCTAAGATATTTCTGCATGATACTATTCTGTTAGAAGTGGTGGGCTAGGTCACACAGTGGTGGCCAACCAACAGGAAGCTCATCTGTGATGAGAATGTAGTGACATATTGGCACCAATGCCATGAGGTGCCTGTCTTCCATGGGGTCGTCCTCTTTCAAGGTGGAAATAATTGGGTCTTCATTCAAAACATCCTGTACAATTAGGTGCTGGATATACTTCATTAGGGACACTGGGGAACTGTGTAAACAAAGAGGATAACAACATGGGCCAGAAACAGCAGCTTACACAGTTGGAGCCCCCTCTACCTTGCGACCACTGCTCCAAGGACAGGGACGCAGGTGCAACATTTGACCCTATCCCCACAGACACATCCTCCAGTGGATGCCAAGGTCGCATAGGAACTTTGGGGCATCTAGGTGGTTTCACCGTCCCTCCCCTAGGGGGTGAAGGATGCTATATCTGAGACTGCAGTTCCTACAATGCAGCCGAGAGCAGTGGGTTGCCTAGCTAGAGGTCTCCCACAGGCATCACAACATGGACCAGTGTACACCAATGTAAGTACACACACTGACCAACATACACACACTGGCATGTTGGCAAGCTAATTTAATGATGGATCCACTGAAACTCACAGCACCAGCATCGCCAGCTGTGGTGTGTCTGTCGCCCCTGCAGTCATGGAACTAGTTTGCTTGTGCAGATCATGTGTCCACCAGAGAGCAAGAAACCCATCTGCCTGCCCCGTATTTAACACAGTGAATGCTACGAGGCGGCTATAGCAGAGCCTCACACCTGATGCTGTGGGTGTGGTCTGACCTGTCTGTGAAACATCTATCACTATGTGTGCCAGTAGTCAGTGTGTTAAAGGATCTAGCACCAGTGTGGCAGTTCCAACTGAAGCTCCAGTCCCATATGATCAGCGCAGAAGCATCACTAAGAGCAGTCAAGCCATCACCATGGAAGCAACTGCTCTCCTCTGACCACTGTCCTTGTTGGACTTAGACGCTGAGTGAACATTCGGTAGTTATAGTCTGTGACTATAATGTTTAATTATTCATACTTGAGAAGTCACTACTCAACTATTTCACAGTTTCATTCTGGAACTTACTTAGCAAGTATTTACTTTGTATGTGCGGTGTCTGTTCTTTTGGACATGTCCAAAAGAACACACACCACACATTGGCAATTCTCTTTCGTCATATTTACTTTGTGAATGTTTTGGACTTGCATCATCTGTGAAGCATTATTATATACATTTAAGTGCCAAAGAAACTGGTACATGAATGTGTATTCAAATACAGAGTTATGTAAACAGGCAGAATATGGCACTGCGTTTGGCAACACCCATATAAGACAGCAAGTGTTTGGCACAGTTGTTAGATCGGTCACTGCTGCTACATTGGCAGGTTATCAAGATTTAAGAGAGTTTGAACGTGGTGTTATAGTCAGCACATGAGCGATGGGACACAGCATCTCTGAGGTAGCAATGAAGTGGGAATTTTCCCTTATGACTGTTTCAAGAGTGTACCGTGAACATCAGGAATCCAGTGAAACATCAAATCTCAGACATTGCTGCAGCTGGAAAAAGATCCTGCAAGAACAGGACCAACGACGACTGAAGAGAATAATTCAACATGACTTCTGTGTGCTCACGGGGGCCCTACATGATATTACACAGGTGTACCAGTTTCTTTGGCTGTCCAGTGTATGTTATTATATGATCAGAGTAATAATAAAAGTTTTGATTGTATGTTACTCCCCTGGAATCTAATTAGTCTATGTGGTTCTGCTTTGTCTCAGTCTTTTCACACATAATGAGCAACACTTTTTCGCTCACCTCCATTGCATTTGCATTACAGTCATAATTATGTCTTTCTCTCCAGTCTCTTCCCTCAATCACCTGTTTCTCTCTCTCAGTAATTTCTGATATGCTACCAACCACTGCTCACTCAGCAAACCTTAGTTTTGTGTTGAAAACCTATGTCTTACTACCGTAACTCAAAAGTGGTAAGACGTATTGATCGTAAATTTACTGTTTCAGGCACATTACCTTGAAATTTGAAATAATTTTAGTTACCAAAAGAACACCAGGCCATTCTTCTGTTCATTTAGTTTCTTGCCGATGTGGCTATCCTCAACTGTCCTGAATGCAAAAACTCCTTCAATGACTTCATCTTCATGTGGTGTTGATACATTATTTTATTCTTAATATAATTTGTCTTGAAGCTTACTCTCAAACTTACCCTCTTCTTGCATTAGTTGCTGAGATTTATTCGTTCTACAGCCAAATTACACAATGTCAGTACAATGAAGATGGATATAGTATGTTCAGTTAGCACATACTGTATTCCTTCATTTTTCTAGTTTAGGGGTGTGAAGACTTCCTGTATGAATGCTGAGAATGGTTTTAGTGAGATGGAGTCTTTTGGCCCAACTCTCTTGATTTTGAATTGCTCACTGTTATAGTTAAGTCTAATGGAAAGTGAAGGTATAAATTAACATAGGATGAATCAATGTCTAGTTTCTTAATGACTATTAGTACAGATTATTTCGCAAAATCTCTAAATTCCAGGTACGGTGATCATTCACATATGAAGGGGACCCAAAAAAACCGGAATTATATTTTAAAAGGTATATATTTTCAAATTGTTTACAAAACAACCTTATCCCTTTCAAAATACTCTCAATTACAACCAATACATTTGTTCCACCAGTGCTTCCACTGTTTGAAACAGTTTTTGTAGTCATCTTTAGAAATGGTTGACAATTCCTCTCCAGTGTTGTCAAATTGGTGTCCTTTCATGCTTCTTTTCATGTGTGGAAATAAGAAAAAGTCGCACAGAGCCGGGTCAGGTGAGTAAGGTTCATGGGGCAGTGGAACCATGCCACTTTTAGCCAAAAACTGTCTAACAGAGATGGCTGTGTGTGTAGCTTCGTTGTTGTTGTGGTGAAAGAGCAAGTCTCCTGTCTGTCACAAATTGGGTCTTTTTTTATGAACACTGTTGTGTAATCTTGTTAAAACTTCCAAATCAAAGGTTTGATTGATGATCTGACCTGGGGGGAAAAACTCTAAATGAACTATGCCCATGGCATCAAAAAAAGTACATCAGCATTGTTTTGATGTTTGATTTGACTCAACGACATTTTTTGGTCAGGGTGAGAATGACTTCTTCCATTGGCTTGACTGTTGTTTGTTTCTGGGACATGACCATAGCACCATGACTTATCAGTAATGACCTTTGACAGAAAATCTGGATCAGTTTCAAGCTGTTGTTTCAAAGCATGATGTGTTTCAATTCGACGTTCCTTTTGATTGTCGGTCAGAAACTGTAGAGAAAACTTGGCAGCAACCCTCTTCATTCACAAATCTTGCATTAAAATTTGCTGGACTGAGCTCTAAGATAGCCCACTAATCTCTGACAGTTGATCAATTTTTGATGGTCTGTGAACACAATCTCTTGAATTTTTTCAATAGTTTTTTCGATTTGAACAGTTGATGGACATCCAGAAGAGGTTCGTCATCAATCGACATGTCGCTATTTTTAAATCGAGCAAACCACTCATACACTTGAGTTTTTACCTTAGCGTCATCTTGGTATGCTGCTCTCAACATTAAAACAGTTTCAGCAACATTCTTACTGAGTAGAAAGCAAAGTTCACAGCTGTATGTTGTTGACTTAAGCTTGCCATCATAAAAAACAAAACAAGAACAAAACAGTGCTGCCAAAAACAATCACTGGAGATGAACAGAACAAGTCCAGTTGGCAACACATGTGGTGGCACTGAACTGACAATGAGTTGTGTACTCATGCTCCCCCACAGCTGTGTTATTATTCCATCGGTTTGTGTGTGTGTGTGTGTGTGTGTGTGTGTGTGTGTGTGAGTGTGTGTGCGCGCGCGCGCTCCCCTTGTTCACTGTCTGTTCCATAATTTTGTGTGTGACTTGCAAATGGTTCATTGTACTACATCAACTTCTGAAGTCGGCTCATTCCTTTGCATGATTAAAATCCAACAATTTCCAGCACTGCTAATGATAATTTTAATGAATATCTTTTAGATTATAGAGAGGCTACAAGGAGTGCTCAATAAAGACTGGCATTATTGTTCATACAACCATTTATTGTAAAATATCACTCATACAGACTTTTGTCCCCCCCCCCCCCCCCCCCCCAATGAAATGCACTTGTCCCATCTTTCTTTGGGGTTGCCTCTAAAGCTTTCACTCTCTCGGACTTGTTGTTGAACCAACATCCCGTAAGTTCCTTTTTGGCCATCGGGTTAAGAAAAAATCACATGGGGTCAGGTCATGACTATAAGATAGATGGGGTAACATACAGATGCATTTTCTTGGCATGAACTTGAGAATAGTATTAGCAACAATGGGCCTGACATTGCTGCGACGAAGCTTCAATTGTACAATGAGGTTCCTTGTTTTCTGGGGATGTAATCCTTTGCTAATTGCTTCAGAACATTCTTATAATAATCTGCAGTGTGTTTGGAACTGTGTGCATGTCACTGTCCCCTGGTAATAAAAAATCTGGTGACCATGGCCTTACTGGCTGACTTCTGCACTTGTGCCATTTGTGGTAGGGGCTGACCATGTCGCACTCATTCTGTGCTGCTCCACTTCATCTCTGGGCCATAACAGTACATCCATGCTTCATCAGCAGTGATGATGTTTTGCCACCAAGCAACACCCTTGTCCTCAACACATTGTTTCTAATAGTGGCACACATCAATGCCAGCCTGCATTTGCTGTGGAGAAAGCAGTTGTGGTACTCATCATGCACACATCCTAGACATTTACAAATGTTCTTTTAAAACAGTGCTCCCAACTGATACCCCAAGGATTTGTGCATGCAGTGTCACAGTGAGAGGTGAGTCATCACAAATAATGGCATCTGCTGTGTTGATTATTGTTTCTGTTATAGCAGTAACAGGTGCACTTGTTCCTACTCGAAAATCAGCATTTTCCCAGTCACTGCTGGAAGCATGATGCCAATGGGAACATGCTTGACAAAATATTGCAGTCTCCATAAGCTCTCTTCCTTCATAGTCAGTTTCAGATGCATTTTTCTTCAAGAGAACGCAAAACTTTATTCCATACTGCTGTTTATGAAAATCAGACATGTCTAGAGCCAATTACGAAACACGTTCGCTCTTGTATGCTGCAAACACTCAACTAACAGAGCTATCGCTGTGAAATTTGCAGTGATTAGCAATTAAAGTATGTAGTTCAATGGCACACGGACTGATGTCACACGCAGGCACTTAACAAAAGGAAAAAATTCTGTGCAAGTCTTCACTGAACATCCCTAATATAGCATTTTGTATCTTGTGTACCTCCTTTCTTGTAAAGCAGGATAATTACAGCAGTCTTCCAGATTTGGGGAATTGTTCACCTGCACAGATATCCTGTAAAAATTTTGAAATTCCTTTTGTATTACTTTATTTTTAGGTTGAAGCCTTTCTATTGACACATCATTTGCAGGCACCTTCCCTTTCTTCATATCTAGAATGGTTTTACACATCTGATTTGACACTGTTTCTAGGATGTCATCATTAACTATGGGGTTTGGATTAATCGCTTTAACTGTAGAACTATTTCATTAAATACACTGCTGGCCACCGTAAATGCAACACCAAGAAAGACAAGAGGTAGCACAACAAAATTTATTTTGTAGATAACATGTTGACCAAGTATCAAATCATTACGTTTACAGAGGTCTGTGACATGTGGTTCCTGCCAGAATCAGTAGCCAGAGTAGCCGCCATTGTTGGAGATCACCGCTGCCACACGTGTCGGCATTGAGTCAAAGAGACGTTGGATGTGTTCCTGGGGTACAGCAGCCCAAGCAGCTTCCACACGTTGCCAAAGATCATCTGGTGTGGCAGCTGGGGATGTAATCTGGGTCACTCGTTGAGCAACCATGGACCACATGTTTACTATCGGCGAAAGATCCGGAGAGCGAGCCGGCCAGGGAAGCACTTCAATCTGGTTATTGACGAAGAACCTTTGGACAATGCGTGCCACGTGTGGTCGCGCATTATCCTGTTGAAATATGGCTGTGGCCGAGCCCTGAAGGTAAGGAAGGACAACTGGCTCCAGCACCTCAGATATGTAGCGCCGGCTATTTAAAGTACCGGCAATGCGTACTAGAGGCGTGCGAGAGTAATGTCCAATACCGCCCCATACCATAATATCCGGTGCAAGACCAGTGTGGCGGTGCATAATGCAGCTGTCCAGCATCCTCTCTCCACGGTGTCTCCACACTCGAATCCGACCATCGTGGTGCTGTAGACAGAAGCGTGCCTCGTCAGTAAAGACAGCGTCATTCCATTCTGCCGTCCACATCCGTCTGTCATCACACCATTGGCGGCGGAGACGTCTGTGGTTCTGCGTCAATGGTAGACGAAGCAATGGACGTCTTGCGGACAGACCACTCTGCTGTAAACGGCATCGAATGGTACGCGCAGACACTGGATGATGCGTTACAGACGCAATGTGCTGTGCTATGGTTCGGGATGTCACTGAGCGATCCGTCACTGCCATGTGCACAATTTGCCTATCAGCACGTGCAGTGGTGCACCGAGGTGAATGCGATCGACCACGTCGGTCCGTCGCACCCTCCTGCATCCAACGGCCACATATCCGCATTACAGTTGTTTGGTTTCGTCCAACATGACTAGCGATTTCTCTGTATGATAATCCACAATCTCGGTAAGCCACTATCCTTCCTCTGTCGAACTTGGATATTTGATCAAATGATGATCGCTGTTGTCTACGAGGCATAACTGATCGTCTTGTGAAACAACCACAAGGTAAACACACGTGCCGAACGTACACTCGTCGAAATCGCCAAGCCTTAAATGGCACTATAAGGTGGCGCCACAGGCGCGCGTGATGTGCGTCTGCGCTGAAATTCTAATCAGTTGCATATCTCATCGCTGCAAACCCATGGTGTAAATTTCACTTGATTCGGATGCTTCCTTCAGGGTGTTGCATTTACGGTGGCCAACAGTGTATATGAATGCTTATACAATTTTCTCTGTGTTGTTGGTTACTCTGATGAAATGTGATGACTATGGTTGGTTGGTTGTGTTGGGGAAGGAGACCAGACAGCGAGGTCATCGGTCTCATCGGATTAGGGAAGGACAGGGAAGGAAGTCGGCCGTGCCCTTTGAAAGGAACCATCCCAGCATTTGGCTGGAGCGATTTAGGGAAATCACGGAAAACCTAAATCAGGACGGCCGGACGCGGGATTGAACCGTCGTCCTCCCGAATGCGAGTCCAGTGTCTAACCACTGCGCCACCTCGCTCGGTGATGACTATGCAATGTAAGTTTCTTCTGTTATTTTCAATAGTTTCTGAAATCAAAACTTTCTAATCTTCTCTAATGCATTACCAATTAGTACTGTTTAGTTCTATCAAGTTCCTATTATGGTTTATATGAAATGTTCACTTACTCTTTAATAGATGCATTTTTACATTTGAGCTTTTCATTTATTTTGCCAAAATGAATAGTTTTCAGTGATTGATTTCCAAAAGCAAAAATACTCTTATGTGCAACAAAAATTTCATAAATCCATCCCAGTTTATCTATAAAAATTTACTGCCACTTCAAATGCACATATATTTGCCACTGATATACCTTCTCTATTTACCTGATCAGGCACTGTTTTTTGTTTATACTATTGTAATTCTAGAGAAACCACACATCATTATACTGTAATTCATATCTAAGAACGTACATGTTTTGAACATAGTTATAATTGTATAACAACTAAGAGTATACGACACTAGTTATTTGAAAGCATTAAAATTAAAGCAAAATAACATATATAATTTTACTGTGTAGGATTTGGCACTTTATACTCTCAGCAATTGTCACTGAACTGATAGCAGCTGGTCCGTACAGGTCACACACAACATATTCTTTAAGCTGACCCAAATTTAAATAGTCACTACAAGCATTATAATTTGGTCTCTAATTGGAAAACAGTCAATATGGCGCTGTAAGTAAAAATCATGAACACCAGAGATTGCACTAGTACTAATTTACTAATTTGTTTTACAGAGAGACACAATTTCATATCATGTATTAATGTGGCCAACCTATTACACTCATTTTTAGCCAGCTCATTTCCAGCCTGCTATTCTTCGTACATATATGAGAAAATTCAGTTGAGAAAAATGTTAAATTACAAAGAGTGTGAATGGCTCCACACAAAAGGTGTGTCCTCTCAATTTATGTTCTGAGTGACCTGCCCATCCTTTCCAATCTTCTCCTAACCAATCAATGCTTCTTTCTTTCCTGGGAAAGGAGAGAACAAGTTCGGAAGGCTAGGAATAGTATACTCTACATTTAAGTGTTTCTGTACAGTGCAGTACATCCAATTTTGCCTTCTGAAAGCAAGTACTGGCCCACCACCTTGTCTCTTTGGAACACACACACACACACACACACACACACACACACACACACACACACCTATTGAAATGCAGATTCAGTATGTGGCAAATAATCAATACTGAAGCTCATAAGATGGAACGGTTTGTGTTTAAAGATTTAAAAACCTTCTTAGATTAAAGCTCTAAAAAGTATCATAATGTGACACCAAAAAAGTAGAAGCAAAAACTTGAAAGTGGTTACTGTCTTTGCATCAGCCTTCAAAAAGCAAGACCTTGGGGTGGAATCCCCGTAACTACATTAAGATCATATGAGTTAATTAATTCAGATTATTTTATGACAATACTTTATTTGTTGTACAGCTGCACATGTTATATGTCCGAAAATATCCATAGACTTAACATCAAATGTTTACACTCATTTCTTTATTTAATTTTAACTTTTTCTGTGCCATAATTTTCAATATTTACAAACTGTGAAAAGAATTTCTTCCATCAGCAGTATTTTATAGGAGGGTAAAAAAAGAGAAAAAGGAACAAAACATAACATAAAAATAAATAAGTCTCTTAACACAGATATAAGTGTTTCGTGCCTGCAGTCTTCCGAGTACTCTTATTATTTTTGAATAGAATTAAATGATTCCTTTTGGTGACGTAATGAAGTAGAGAGAATTTGAGACTGTATTTGATCCATAAGATGACTGCTGGGCACTAGCAGCAATGGAAGTTGCATCTTTTTGAATACCACCAAACATAATGAGTTCACCTTTACCTGCGACTAAAGTATACAAAATCATTTCTTCAGGCCCTCTATTTTCCTTAACAGGCAACCATCTCACAACACAGTGTGAAAGGACATTTGAAATATCTAAAACATACATTGACATTGATGACTTTGAAGGTGGAAGCCTTCTCCTTACAAATGCAGGTGTGTCGGTTGATTTACTTGTCTCTTCAGCTTTCGCAGCGCCAGAGGATGAACTGTTGCTTCTGCGTGACAAGCTAAGTAGTCTTTCTTCCATTCGACGTAATGATTCTAACTGTCTTTGCCTATTTGTGTTGACATTACTTCTAGATGTATCATGATCTCGAAATGCTACCATATTTCCAATTCTTCGGCACATATTAGAATCTAAATTTTCAGGCTCGCGGCAAACTGGCATCCCCATTGACAAATTTTCAGGATTCTCATACTTTTTGGAAGCCCCCAATCTCAATTTTTGTTGATTATTTGCTTCAGAATTTTTTACTGTCTTTGAAGTGGAATGACTTGCACTGAGATCACTCTGAGAACCACTAGTTAGCCTTTGTTGACAAAGGCTTTCAGGATCACTTTCATCACCACTGCTTGAGCTTGTAGATGCATTTGGTTGTGTGTTACTTGCATGTCTCGTTGTCAGACTTCCTCTTCGGCCATTGACATTAAATTCTTTATCCGATGTATTTTCGGTGTTTCTGCAAAACGAAAAAATCACTTTAATTGAACATACTTCACAGACCCATTCAAACATACATAATGAAATATTAATACTAAATTTATCAGGACATGAGATGGTAGGCATAGCTTATCTACCGTGTGTACAGACACAATGCGTCATCATTCCTTATCAGTAACTACAAATAATAGTCCAGTATTTTAGACTCTACCATTAAAGTAAAAGCCTGTTACCTTGGACAGTTGACATGGCTATAATAGAAACATTGTTGTCACTCTGTTGCACTTATTTGCTCCACACTCGAAATGGGGCATAGAGCAAACATGTAGAGAGGGGGTGGGGTTGGGGTCAGGGTTCATGTGGAGGTGGGGAATTCTTAAGATTAAACTTTCAGAACTCGAGGCTTCCTATTCACCTCTTCAGGGGCTGGAGGGAGGGAGGGAGGGAGGGAGGGGGAGAGAGAGAGAAAGAGAGAGTTGGTAACTGCAGACAACATGAGAAGTTGTGAGTAAAACCAAGGTCAAATGTGGAAACATACAAGATGAGAAGGCAGCAACTGACATACACAAGTAAAAATTGTGCAGCAGAATAATGAAATAATGTTGGTAAATTTATTACAGTAAAAAGGCATTAAACACATCACGTATGATTAAAGAAAGTGATGAGACAGCGGGGAAACAAACAGCAAGAAGTTGAATGGAAGTACAGATAATAAAACACCCATAGTAAGATAGTAAGTATGAACAGAGTGAAGGTTGTGGAAATAATAGATTACTGAGTGAATTAATCCTGGCATATGAAGTGGCTGGGAAACTATGAGACAATACTGAGTAAGGTCAGGAAAGAAACTGAACTACTTAAAATTACTTTATGATTAGCTCTATTGCACATGACATGGCGTGTTTTCATTACTGAGTAATAGTTCACCCACTTGATGAAGTATTGATTTTGTACTCCCAAATATTTTTGTTGCTTGCACGTTTCTTTTCATGTATGCAGCTTGTGCCTAGCTCCAAGTTGGCAATTTCTGTGTCACATTTCACTTCTCATACATGTGTCAATAGTACTGTGAATTTTTCTTGCTTTGCATGAGCCTGGCCTCTGACCACAAGAGGGAATATTATAGGTTAATGTGTGCATCTGCCTTGCTTAATGATTATGTTTTACTTCCTTTTGTATCCCGTAAAAAGTTATAATTATGACACAGCAATGATGATTTACTATTATTCAATCAGAGGTCTTAATTTATCTGTTTGCCTTTGTCAAACACATTACCCATATAAACAATGACAGACATCTCAGATAAAGAATCTCTATAACACATTTCGTGAATATTTAGTGGTGAAGGTGAGAGCCATGTACCAACAATGGCGAGTATAGTCACAATGTAATGCAGGCCTTTGTATGGTACAAAAGCTACAATTTAGTACAAGATTACTATTTACTAAATAATTTATGACTGCATGTAATGATCAGTTATATAACAACATTAGTATGTAATACATCGGTTTAGCAACTTACAAGCTCAGAAAACGTACAATGATAATTTGCAATATTTTGAAATGGAGTGTATCCGTCACATGCTCCCCTCACTGTTTACGCTATTCCTTAGTCAACAAACACCAGTGCACTCACTTTCGAGCAGTAACAGTATGCAGACACTTCATTCAAGAATATGATCAGTGATAAAAGTAACTTATTATTATTAATTTTTTATGATACAGTCCTAACCAGTTTCGGCCTTAAAAGGCCATCATCAGATGCTACAACAGAGAACAGAAAAGTTTAAATTAAGACCTGAAATAAGTGCAGTTATTTTCACTATGTCTGATTGTGAAATTAGTAAAATGCTATTAACATGCATATGGTATATACCTATGGGATTCATTTGATGAACAAGTCTTCATGCACTGTCATTTAAACATAAAATCAGAAACCAGGGAATTATGAACATACAACAAAATGTACTTATCCTTCCCTACTCTTTGCACTAGCTGCGCATGACCCCTATAGAACAACCTTTAACCATGGAAATCATAAAATACAACAATTATCACAATGCTATTTCAATCTTTTATTCATAAAGTATGACAGTAAATATAGGTCTTTAAAACTGTAAAACCTATTTACAACAAAGTAAGGCTTTTACAATAAAGGAGATAGAGTAGCAATCTTTATGATATATTTTTCGGTGCTCAGTGGTGCTACACTCAGTCTTTACACAAATGCACATAACTTTTGGAAACCTGGCACACAATGGATAACCACGGCAGTTCCTTGTTGCAGCTTTCTGGCACTCTTCCTCTGACTGCAAGGGATTTATATTAACTAGTTCATGTTAGGAAGCACAAACGCGACATGGACTCATTCACAAGGCGGCCTATGATCAGCTGGAGCATGTGCGAAGGGAGCTGTGACTAACTCAGCTAAGTATATCGTCGTCAATTTTAAAATATGCGTTAGTTGCAGACTCATTTTGTTCATTGAGGAGTTTGTACGGCTCTTTGTGTTTTGTGACATAAATCTCCAGTTGTTTCAAAATGTCCAACTGCCTAATTTTTTCAACACTATGTAGAATTTTTAGTAGTTGGTCCATGTTACCAATATCATATCCAAACACTTGCATATGTAAACCTAACGCTGTTTTACTGCTGGTGTGTGTGTGTGTGTTCTTTGAATCTTAAGTCAAAGAACCTGCCTGTATGGCCGATATAGCTTTTATCACAATCACGGCTTGGTATTTATTACTCATAAGTGCCATGTTATGGCACTATCTTATTTTTCTGTTACACGCTTTTATGCACGCAATTTTAACTCCCTTTCTCTGGAACATATGCTCAGTTCTACCTGATGTTTTCTTATGTATTTCATGTTACTTTTTAACTTGACTTTATTGGATATTGTGACCTGTCTTAATATGTCTAATTCTTTCTTTACTTTTGCTTAGCCTAGGAGAAGCCATATTATTCTATGTATCATAGAGTAAAAGTATGCATGCTTCTGAATTAGATGATGACTGGAGAGGGGATTGATAATCATGTTTGTACATGCTGGTTTTCTGAATATTTGAAATGCATGTCTGCTGTTTTTGTTGTAAAAAAAAAATATACACTTTGCGTCTACTTTATGTTCCATCATGAATTTGATCTTGGCATGCACACTACTTGTTTTCTTGGACAAGTTTTCTATTTGCATTTTGTTCCCTCCATAAAGCACAACTGAGTCATCAATATAGCTTTTGTAGTATACTATGTTGTTGTTGTTGTTGTTGTTAATTTCTGGATTCACCTTGAAAAAAGCCTTCTCCACCAGGTTAATAAAGATATACGCAATGGTTCCTGCTAAGCAGTTTCCCATGGTAAGGCCATCACTTTGCCTGTAACATTTGTTGTCAAATATACAATAGTTACATGACAAAACAAACTAATATTTCTATCAGTTCTACTACATCAGCCTGGCCTATGTTTTGTTACATAGCAGATTTATTCTTATCAGTTCTAAGGCTTCACTGACCAGGATATTTGTATATAGGTTCTTGATATCCACTGAAGTGAAAGTAGAGCACCGTCTGGTATTTCCCGAGTGAAGGTCGCACTGTTTGTAATATTATAGGATTCTGCATAAATAAAATTCGTTTTCAATATTTTGTTGAGCTCCATATCAATTTTGTATGTAGAACAATCTATATTAGTAATTACTGGTCTGACTGAGCAATTTTAATCTCCGCTATCACATTTTCAACTGTACCTGGGTCCTGCTCTTTCATCAGACTGTACTAGTGACCTCGGCAATGCTTCGCAGTTGCAAAAATATGTATGGATGTTGTATAAATATACTAATCTCCCCCCCCCCCCTCCAATATCTCTCCATATCCTCACCACCCCTCTCTCTGGCCATCTCCCCCCCCCCCCCCCTCTCTCTCTCTCTTTCTGACATTAAGACTTATTTACTGTTATCACTAGGGACGCGTAAAAAATGTTTTACTTCATGATCAAATTTGTTGTTTTTTGCTGAGGTGTTTTTTTACAAACTTTAATGTTGCTTTTTGTATCAAATTTGGTGGTGCATTTGCAAAATCCCATGTCGCCAAATTCTGTATTTCTTGCCAAAACCATTGTTTTTGTCAAATTCTGTGTTTTTTTGCCAAGTTCAGTTCTGTTATTTATGCCGAATTTGGTTTGTTATCTTCATCTATACGGATACTCTGCAAATCACACTTAACTGCCTGGCAGAGAGTTAATTAAAACCACCTCCACAATAATTGTCTATTATTTCACTCTCAAAAACTGCGCAGAAGAAATGAACACCAATATCTTTCCATGCAAGCTCTGGTTTCCCTTATTTTATTATGATGATTGTTACTCTCAATGTAGGTTGGTGCCAATAAAAATACAGGGTGTCTCATGAAAGACGCCCAGGAGGGGTCTGCAGGTCGTGTGGCGTGTTTGCCAGCTGTTACCACTGCATCTGCATATGCATAGTTCTTGGATACCAACACTTTGTGCCTGCTACCTACCTGTGTGACTGAGTTTACGGGTGTTTTTTTTTGTCAAGTTTAATCACTTCAAATATTGTTGCTAGCCATCATTATTGCAACTGCGCCGAGTCTGGGGCTTTCCCTGCCTGTATGTTGCTGGGTACAGTCCTCAGACAGAAACACTGTGCGCGTGTCTTCTGTACTGTGTCGAGTTTCCATTCGGTATGGTATACACGAAAGACCAATGAGTGTTTCTTGTGTTGAACTATGCAAAAACAGAATTACACATGGAATGTAGGTTTGAATTCAAATGAAAATTTTCTGGTGTGCGTGTTCCCAATGACTCGGCGATATGCAGATTGTTGTTGTTGTTGTGGTCTTCAGTCCTGAGACTGGTTTGATGCAGCTCTCCATGCTACTCTATCCTGTGCAAGCTTTTTCATCTCCCAGTACCTACTGCAACCTACATCCTTCTGAATCTGTTTAGTGTACTCATCTCTTGGTCTCCCTCTACGATTTTTACCCTCCACGCTGCCCTCCAATACTAAATTGGTGATCCCTTGATGCCTCAGAACATGTCCTACCAACCGATCCCTTCTTCTGGTCAAGTTGTGCCACAAACTTCTCTTCTCCCCAATCCTATTCAATACTTCCTCATTAGTTACATGATCTACCCATCTAATCTTCACCATTCTTCTGTAGCACCACATTTCGAAAGCTTCTATTCTCTTCTTGTCCAAACTATTATCGTCCATGTTTCACTTCCATACATGGCTACACTTCATACAAATACTTTCAGAAATGACTTCCTGACACTTAAATCTATACTCGATGTTAACAAATTTCTCTTCTTCAGAAACGATTTCCTTGCCATTGCCATTCTACATTTTATATCCTCTCTACTTCGACCATCATCAGTTATTTTGCTCCCCAAATAGCAAAACTCCTATACACTTTAAGTGTCTCATTTCCTAATCTAATTCCCTCAGCATCACCCGACTTAATTAGACTACATTCCATTGTCCTTGTTTTGCTTTTGTTGATGTTTATCTTATATCCTCCTTTCAAGACACTATCCATTCCATTCAACTGCTCTTCCAAGTCCTTTGCTGTCTCTGACAGAATTACAATGTCATCGGCGAACCTCAAAGTTTTTATTTCTTCTCCATGAATTTTAATACCTACTCCGAATTTTTCTTTTGTTTCCTTTACTGCTTGCTCAATACACAGATTGAACAACATCGGGGAGAGGCTACAACCCTGTCTTACTCCCTTCCCAACCACTGCTTCCCTTTCATGTCCCTCGACTCTTACAACTGCCATCTGGTTTCTGTACAAATTGTAAATAGCCTTCCACTCCCTGTATTTTACCCCTGCCACCTTTAGAATTTGAAAGACAGTATTCCAGTCAACATTGTCAAAAGCTTTCTCCAAGTCTACAAATGCTAGAAACGTAGGTTTGCCTTTCCTTAATCTTTCTTCTAAGATAAGTCGTAAGGTCAGTATTGCCTCACGTGTTCCACTGTTTCTACGGAATCCAAACTGATCTTCCCCGAGGTTGGCTTCTACTAGTCTTTCCATTCGTCTGTAAAGAATTCGTGTTAGTATTTTGCAGCTGTGACTTATTAAACTGATAGTTCGGTAATTTTCACATCTGTCAACACCTGCTTTCTTTGGGATTCGAATTATTATATTCTTCTTGAAGTCTGAGGGTATTTCGCCTGTTTCATACATCTTCCTCACCAGATGGTAGAGCTTTGTCAGGACTGGCTCTCCCAAGGCCGTCAGTAGCTCCAATGGAATGTTGTCTACTCCGGGGGCCTTGTTTCGACTCAGGTCTTTCAGTGCTCTGTCAAACTCTTCACGCAGTATCATATCTCCCATTTCATCTTCATCTACATCCTCTTCCATTTCCATAATATTGTCGTCAGGTACATCGCCCTTGTATAGACCCTCTATATACTCCTTCCACCTTTCTGCTTTCCCTTCTTTGCTTAGAACTGGGTTTCCATCTGAGCTCTTGATATTCATACAAGTCGTTCTCTTATCTCCAAAGGTCTCTTTAATTTTCCTGTAGGCAGTATCTATCTTACCCCTAGTGAGATAGGCCTCTACATCCTTATATTTGTCCTCTAGCCATCCCTGCTTAGCCATTTTGCACTTCCTATCGATCTCACTTTTGAGACTTTTGTATTCCTTTTTGCCTGCTTCATTTACTGCATTTTTATATTTTCTCCTTTCATCAATTAAATTCAATATTTCTTCTGTTACCCAAGGATTTCTACTAGCCCTCGTCTTTTTACCTACTTGATCCTCTGCTGCCTTCGCTACTTCATCCATCAAAGCTACCCATTCTTCTTCTACTATATTTCTTTCCCCCATTCCTGACAATTGTTCCCTTATGCTCTCCCTGAAACTCTGTACAACCTCTGGTTCTTTCAGTTTATCCAGGTCCCATCTCCTTAAATTCCCACCTTTTTGCAGTTTCTTCAGTTTTAATCTACAGTTCATAACCAATAGATTGTGGTCGGAGTCCGCATCTGCCCCTGGAAATGTCTTACAATTTAAAACCTGGTTCCCAAATCTCTGTCTTACCATTATATAATCTATCTGATACCTTTTAGTATCTCCACGGTTCTTCCATGTATACAACCTTCTTTCATGATTCTTAAACCAAGTGTTAGCTATGATTATGTTGTGCTCTGTGCAAAATTCTGCCAGGCGGCTTCCTCTTTCATTTCTTAGCCCCAATCCATATTCACCTACTATGTTTCCTTCTCTCCCTTTTCCTACACTCGAATTCCAGTCACCCATGACTATTAAATTTTCGTCTCCCTTCACAATCTGAATAATTTCTTTTATTTCATCATACATTTCTTCAATTTCTTCATCATCTGCAGAGCTAGTTGGCATATAAACTTGTACTACTGTAGTAGGTGTGGGCTTCGTGTCTATCTTGACCACAATAAGGCGTTCACTATGCTGTTCGTAGTAGCTTACCTGCATTCCTATTTTCCTATTCATTATTAAACCTACTCCTGCATTACCCCTATTTGATTTTGTGTTTATAACCCTGTAGTCACCTGACCAGAAGTCTTGCTCCTCCTGCCACCGAACTTCACTAATTCCCACTATATCTAACTTCAACCTATCCATTTCCCTTTTTAAATTTTCTAACCTACCTGCCCGATTAAGGGATCTGACATTCCATGCTCTGATCCGTAGAACGCCAATTTTCTTTCTCCTGATAACGACGTCCTCTTGAGTAGTCCCTGCCCGGAGATCCGAATGGGGGACTATTTTACCTCCGGAATATTTTACCCAAGAGGACGCCATCATCGTTTAATCATACAGTAAAGCTGCATGCCCTTGGGAAAAATTACGGCTGTAGTTTCCCCTTGCTTTCAGCCGTTCGCAGTACCAGCACAGCAAGGCCGTTTTGGTTATTGTTACAAGGCCAGATTGCAGATTAGTGCAGATATTTCAAGAGACTGGATCTGTGTTACACAAACAAAGGCCCTGAGAACCTAGTGTTTCAACTGCAAATAAATTAGACGAGAAATTTCTGCGCCGTTTGACACTTCAGACTGGTGTGTCAAGAGCATCTACTTGCAGAACTCTGCACAAATTGAGGAACTCAGATACTGTTGCTCAACGTTATTATTGCAACTTGTTGTTACACTCTGTGCATGATGAGGAAGTTGATCCTGGGATGCGTTTTGTTCTGATGAAGCATGGCAGCATTTGTCAGGATACATAAATACTCAGAACAATTGACGTTGGAGCCCTTGAAAATCCTTATGGATTGCATCAACAACCTCTCCACGATGTGAAAACAGGAATGTGGTATACAATTACTGCAAGACGAATTACTGGACCAATCTTTTTCCATGAAACCATACGTTCTGACAGGCATGTGAACAATATACTGCATCCTTTTTTCGAGAACTAACAACTAACGAAAATATGTACCGTTATTCAATGCAAGCCAACACACCGCCAATGCTTCTATGACAGCAATACGAAGTGTTTTTGATGATGGGATGAATGGTTGGCCTCCACATTCTCTAATTCTAAATCCATGTGATTATTATCTTTGGGGAACATTAAAAGACATGGTGCATGCAAACCAAACCCTGCACGCTCGAGGAGTTGGAAGACAGGGTTCGGCTAGTCATATCACAGATTTCGGCAGCTGAAATTTGCTGAGTGTTTGCTAATGTGTTCACGAGATGCCAGGTGCTCTTATCACAGGGGGGGGGGGGGGGGGGGGGGGGCGGCATCACTTTGAGCAACTACTGTAAATAAAGGCACACTTAAGTTAATCAGATGGCAATGCTGTTTATGCTTAACTCCAAGGGAGTGAGTGCACATCTGCCTACTAGTAGATTAGTGTCCGAGAGTCGGGTGCAGCGGTGGCGGGCGATGTGGATGCCATGGTTTATGGCGGCAACAGCTGGTGGCTGAGCTGCATGACCCCTCCCGGGTGTCTTTCAGAAGACACCCTGTATTTCTGCATTCAGAGGAGAAAGTTGGTGATTCAAAATTTGTGATAAGATCCTGCCACAACGAGAAACACCTTTGTTTTAATAATGTCCATCCCAGATCTCTTTATGTCTGTGACACTCTCTCTCTCCTATTTCTCGATAATAAAAAATGTGCTGCACTTCTTTGAACTTTCTCAACGTACTCCGTTAATCCTATCTGGTAAGGATCCCACACCATGCAGCAGGACTCAGAGAAAGGATGGACAAGCATAGTGTAGGCAGTCTCATTAGTATATATGTTGGATCATCTAAGGGTTCGCCAAATAAAACGCGGCTCCCTGCCGCCGTTGGATAAGCAGCTGCAGCAGCAAGTCGTATACCCCTAGCTTGCTTACTTGTTACATAGTTTAATTCTTAATTTCTTTGCGTGTTTTTGGGTATTTGCATTGTTTAATTCATAAATTTTGGGCGTATTATAGTATTTGAGAGTTGTAGCATCGCGCTTTAGTGTTTACTTCGTAGATTCTTACTTAAATTGCGTGTGAGTTTCGTATAGGAGGTGTAATTTCGAGTTTTAGTTACTGTAATCGTAAATTCAGGCAGATTGTAGCGCAGTCGTTAGGCATTTGTACAGGTTAGTTAATACATTCTTTGCGTGTTTCCCTTGCGTTATCTAGGCACGGACTCGTGTTTCAGTAACTGTTGTTCAGCATCGATTAGAATGGACAGGGACTGTGATTGCTGTGTTCGGATGAGGGCTGAATTGGCATCCCTTCGCTCACAGCTGCAAGTGGCGCTGACTTTGGTCGCGCAGCTTGAGGCTGTTGCCAATGGGCACCACTGTGGGGAGCCGGACTTGGGTATCACGGGGATGTCAACCTCGTCCCGTCTGTCCCCAGATCGGTCTCCCGCTGTGGTTGCCCCGGTTGGTGCCCGCAGTGCGGCTGAGCCCTCGCCTGTGGTTGATTGGGAGGTCATTCCAAGGCGTAGCAGGCAGCGAAAGATGTCCCTGGAGGCTTATCATAAAGCCTCCCCGGTGCGGCTGTCAAACAGGTTTCAGGCACTGTCTCTGGCTGAGCCAGATGCAGCTGCCTGCCCTGCTTCAGAGGATGATTATTAGCCTTCAAGGCCCGGGCAATCACAGAGGGTGGGCTTATTGGTAGTTGGGAGCTCCAATGTTAGGCGCGTAATGGGGCCCCTTAGGGATATGGCGGCTAAGGAGGGGAAGAAATCCAGTGTGCACTCCGTGTGCATTCCGGGTGGAGTCATTCCTGATGTGGAAAGGATCCTTCCAGATGCCATGAAGAGCATAGGGTGCAGCCAGCTGCAGGTGGTGGCACATGTCGGCACTAATGACGTGTGTCGCTTTGGATCTGAGGAAATTCTCTCTGGATTCCAGCGGCTATCTGATTTGGTGAAGGCTGCCGGTCTTGCTTACGAGATGAAGGCAGAGCTCACCATCTGCAGCATCGTTGACAGAACCGACTGCGGACCTTTCGTGCAGAGCCGGGTGGAGGGTCTGAATCAGAGGCTCAGACAGTTTTGCGAATAGGTCAGGAGTTCACTACACTCAGCTGGCGGCTACACGGGTAGTGCAGGCTGTGTGGCGTGGACTGGGTGGTTTTTTTTAGGTTAGAAGGCCTCGGGAAAGTACGGGGTGGGCTGCAATCTCAAAGAGTGCCTGACAAATACAGGACATGCTTGGATCAAGGAACAGTCGGAATTGTAGTTGTAAATTGTATTGTTGTAGTTGTGCTGGGAAAGTCCCTGAGCTTCAAGCGCTAATAGAAAGCACATAGGCTGAAATCGTTATACGTACAGAAAGCTGGCTAAAGCCTGAAATAAGTTCTGCAGAAATTTTTACGAAGTCTCAGACGTTGTTCAGGAAAGATAGATTAGGCAGAATTGGTGGTGGAGTGTTTGTGTCTGTCAGTAGTGGTTTATCTTGTAGTGAAGTCGAAGCAGATACTCCGTGCGAATTGGTATGGGTGGAGGTTACTTAACAGCCGAACTAAGTTAATAATTGGCTCCTTCTACAGACCCCCCGAACTCCGATGATATAGTTGCTGAACAGTTCAGTGGTGGGGACTTCAACCTTCCCTCGATATGTTGGCAAAAATACTTGTTCAAAACCGGTGGTAGGCAGAAAACATCTTCCGAGATTGTCCTAAATGCTTTCTCCGAAAATTATTTCGAGCAGTTAGTCCATGAACCCACGCGAATTGTAAATGGTTGCGAAAACGCACTTGACCTCTTAGCCACAAACAATCCAGAGCTGATAGAGAGCATCATGACTGATACAGGGATTAGTGATCACAAGGTCATTGTAGCTAGGCTCAATAACATTTCTTCCAAATCCACCAGAAACAAACGCAAAATAATTTTATTTAAAAAAGCAGATAAAGTGTCACTAGAAGCCTTCCTAAAAGACAATCTCCATTCCTTCTGAACTGACTATGCAAATGTAGACGAGATGTGGCTCAAATTCAAAGATATAGTAGCAACAGCAATTGAGAGATTCATACCTCATAAATTGGTAAGAGATGGAACTGATCCCCCGTGGTACACAAAACAGGTCCGAACGCTGTTGCAGAGGCAACGGAAAAAGCATGCGAAGTTCAGAAGAACGCAAAATCCCAAAGATTGGCTAAAATTTACAGACGCACGAAATTTGGCTCGGACTTCAATGCGAGATGCCTTTAATAGGTTCCACAACGAAACATTGTCTCAAAATTTGGTAGAAAATCCGAAGAAATTCTGGTCGCATGTAAAGTACACAAGCGGCAAGACGCAGTCAATACCTTTGCTGCGCAGCGCCGATGGTACTGTTACCGACGACTGTGCCGCTAAAGCGGAGTTATTGAACGCAGTTTTCCGAAATTTTTCACCAGGGAAGACGAATGGAATATTCCAGAATTTGAAACACGAACAGCTGCTAGCATGAGTTTCTTAGAAGTAGATACCTTAGGGGTTGCGAAGCAACTCAAATCGCTTGATACGGGCAAGTCTTCAGGTCCAGATTGTCTACTGATTAGGTTCCTTTCAGGTTATGCTGATACAATAGCTCCCTACTTAGCAATCATATACAACGGCTCGCTCACCGATAGATCTGTACCTATAGATTGGAAAATTGCGCAGGTCGCACCAGTGTTTAAGTAGGGTAGTAGGAGTAATCCATCTAACTACAGACCTATATCATTGACGTCAGTTTGCAGTAGGGTTGTGGAGCATATACTGTATTCAAACATTATGAATCACCTTGAACGTAACAATCTATTGATACGTAATCAGCATGGTTTCAGAAAACATCGTTCTTGTGCAACGCAGCTAGCTCTTTATTCGCACGAAGTAATGGCTGCTATCGACAGGGGATCTCATGTTGATTCCGTATTTCTAGATTTCCGGAAAGCTTTTGACACCGTTCCTCACAAGCGACTTCTAATCAAGCTGCGGGCCTATGGGGTATCGTCTCAGTTGTGCGAGTGGATTCGTGATTTCCTGTCAGGAAGGTCGCAGTTCGTAGTAATAGACGGCAAATCATTGAGTAAAACTGAAGTGATATTAGGTGTTCCCCAGGGAAGCGTCCTGGGACCTCTGGTGTTCCTGATCTATATAAATGACCTGGGTGACAATCTGAGCAGTTCTCTTAGGTTGTTCACAGATGATGCTGTAATTTACCATCTAGTAAGGTCATCCGAAGACCAGTATCAGTTGCAAAGCGATTTAGAAAAGATTGCTGTATAGTGTGGCAGGTGGCAGTTGACGCTAAATAACGAAAAGTGTGAGGTGATCCACATGAGTTCCAAAAGAAATCCGTTGGAATTCGATTACTCGATAAATAGTACAATTCTCAAGGCTGTCAATTCAACTAAGTACCTGGGTGTTAAAATTACGAACAACTTCAGTTGGAAAGACCACATAGATAATATTGTGGGGAAGGCGAGCCAAAGGTTGCGTTTTATTGGCAGGACACTTAGAAGATGCAACAAGTCCACTAAAGAGACAGCTTACACTACACTCGTTCGTCCTCTGTTAGAATACTGGAGTGCGGTGTGGGATCCTTACCAGGTGGGATTGACGGAGGACATCGAAAGGGTGCAAAAAAGGACAGCTCGTTTTGTATTATCACGTAATAGGGGAGAGAGTGTGGCAGATATGATACGCGAGTTGGGATGGAAGTCATTACAGAAAAGACGTTTTTCGTCGCGGCGAGATCTATTTACGAAATTTCAGTCACCAACTTTCTCTTCCGAATGCGAAAATATTTTGTTGGGCCCAACCTACATAGGTAGGAATGATCATCAAAATAAAATAAGAGAAATCAGAGCTCGAACAGAAAGGTTTAGGTGTTCGTTTTTCCCCCGCACTGTTCGGGAGTGGAATGGTAGAGAGATAGTATGATTGTGGTTTGATGAACCCTCTGCCAAGCACTTAAATGTGAATTGCAAAGTAGTCATGTAGATGTAGATTCTCTGGTTTGCCTTCCCCACAACATTTTCTGTGTGTTCTTTCCAATTTAAGTTGTTCATAATTGTAATTCCCAGGTATTTAGTTGAATTTACAGCATTTAGATTTGATTGATTTATTGTGTAACCGAAGTTTAATGGAGTCCTTTTACTACTCACATGGATGACCTTACACTTTTCACTGATTAGTGTCCGTTGCCAATTTCGGCACCATACAGATATCTTTTCTAAATCTTTTTGCAGTTTGTTTTGATCTTCTGGTTGCTTTACTAGATGATACATGACAGCATAATCTGCAAAAAAAGTAAGATGGCTGATAAGATTGTCTCCTAAATAATTTTATAGAAAAGGAACAGCAGAGGGCCTATAACACTACCTTAGGGAATTGCCAAGGTCACTTCTGTTTTACTAAATTACTTTCCATCAATTACTATGAACTGTGACCTTTCTGACAGAAAATCATGAATCCAGTCGCATAACTGAGATGATATTCCATAAGCCTGCAACCTGATTACAAGCCACCTGTGAGGTATGAAATCAAAAACCTTCTGGAAATCTAGAAATACGGAATCAATTTTAAATCCCTTGGTGATAGCACTCAATGTTTTGTGTGAGTAAAGAGCTAGTTGTGTTTCACAAGAAAGATGTGCTCTATATCCATGTTGTCTGTGTGTCAATAGACGATTCTCTTCGAGGTAATTCATAATGTTCGCACACAATATATGTTCCAAAATCCTGCTGCATATCAAGGTTAATGATATGGGCCAGTAATAAAGTAAATTACTCCTATTGCCTTTCTTGAGCATTGGTGTGCCTTGTGAAACTTTCCAGTCTTTGACTATGGATCTTTCGTTAAGTGAGTGGTTGTATATGATTGTTAAGTATGGAGCTATTGCATCAGCATACTGTCACAAGAACCTAATTAATATAAAGTCGGGACCAAGGACTTTCTTTTATTAAATGATTTAAGTTGCTTCACTACTCCTAGAATATCTACTTCTAAGTTACTCATGCTGGCAGCTGTTCTCGATTCAAATTCTGGAATATTTACTTTGTTGTCCTTGGTGAAGGTATTTTGGAAGGCTATGTTCAGTAACTCTGCTTTAGCTGCACTGTAATTGGTAGTATTTCCACAGATATCTCGCAGAGAAGGCATTGATCGTGTCTTGCTGCTGCTAGCATACTTTACATATGGCCGAAATGTCTTTGGATTTTCTGCCAGGTTTCGAGACAAAGCTTCATTGCCGAAACTACTATAAGCAACTTGCATTGAAGTCTGCGCTAAATTTTGAGCTTCTGTAAAAGATTGCCAATCTTGAGTATTTTGCGTTCATTTAAATTTGGCAGGTTTTTTTTTGTTGTTTCTGCAACAATGTTCAAACCTCTTTTGTGTAACACAGGGGATCTGCTCCATCATTCATTAATTTATTTGCTACGAGTCTCTCAATTGCTGTTCATACTATTTATTTGCATTCAAGTCACATCTGGTCTACACTTACGTTGTTAATTTGGAAGAAGTGGAAACTGTCTTTCATGTAGGCATCAAGCGGATTTATATTCACCTTTCTGAATAGATATACAGTGGAATGTTGCTTAACGAGCACCTCCCATAATGCACAATTCGCATAATGAGCAAAACAAATCGTAAATAAATGACTCACTTAATGAGCGATGTTTTGCATAACGAGTGACGACAGTTTAGCGTGACATCATCAGCCGTTCATGCATGGTGGGATTTCATTCAGCAATATGAGCACCTTTCATTGTCAGCAACAGCTTATGAACAATGTCTTTAGTACATACTGCAGTCTGAGGTTAGCGCTCTTTCTGCTACCATCACAGTGCAGCTTGTGATGACACATTTTTCTAAACTTGTGTTCACATAGTGTTTTCTTTGTGTGCAAATTGTAATAACCTACATAGAAATGTCCCTGAAGATAAAGCCACAAAAATAGGACCACATGAGAAAGAAAATGACCTTAAAAATGAAACATAAAATCACTGAAAAATGCAAACGTGGTGTGAGCATTGCTGATTTAGCATGCATATACAATCAGTTTACATCAAATATTTGCACCATCCTCAAGAACAAGGACAAGATTAAGAAGTCAGATGCTTTAAAGTTAGTGACAAGAGTATCTAAACAACAGTTTTGTATTCTGGACAATGCTGAAACATTGTTCCTTATATGGATAAACGAAAAGCAATTGAAAGGCAACACTATTAACGAGAACATCATTTTTGAGAAGGCGAGAATGATTTTCACCGACATCATTAAGACGATGCCAGAATCATCCGCAGCTGAAGAAGTGTTTAAAGGAAGCTGTTGCTGGTTCAAGAACTTTAAGAGAAGAACCGGCATCCATGGTGTTGTGAGCCACAGCAAAGCAGCCAGCTCCAACACCAAGGCAGCAAAGAACTTCACTGGTAACTTCATGATGTTCATAGATTATGAGGGTTATCTGCCGCAATAGATTTTTAATTATGATGAGACAGGTCTATTCCAGAAAAAGACCCCGAAGTGTACCTTTATAACAGCAGAGGAGAACGCATTGTCCAGTCACAAGCCAATGAAAGACCATCTCATATTGCTATTCTTTGCCAATGCAAGCATTGATTTCAAAATTAAACTGCTGTTTACCATTCAGAAACTTCACGGGCCTTCAAGAAGTGTAAAGTCCAGAAGAGTAGGTAAAATGTGGTGTAGAGGGCCAGCAACAAGGCTTGGGTGACACGTGATCTTTTTTGTGATTGTATCAATAAAGTGATTGGTCCTTGGTGAAAAAAATATTTGGTTGAGAGATGAATCTGACATTCTATGACTTGCTTGTTATGGACAATGCTCATGCCCATTCTCCAGGCCTTTACGACCTCCTCCTCAAAGCATTTCAATTCATCAAGATCCAATTTTTGCCCCCAACACCAATCCGTTACTCCAGCCTGTGGACCAGCAGATTATTTCTAACTTTAAGAAGCTCTACACTAAAGCAATCTTCGAGCACTGCTTTGAGTTCACTGAAGCTACCAATCCCACTCTCCGAGTTTTTCTGGAAATATCACTTCAACATTTTTTTTTTTAATTTTTTTTTTTTTTTTTTGTGTGGTTTTAGGGCGCACAACTTCAATGGTCATTAGCGCCCTGACTACGTTAAGAATGCACCGCGAGGCACAAGTTTAAAACAACAACTAAAAGGGAAAACACGATAAAAGACAGACTGACAGGCATAGGATTAAAAAACAGCATCATCAAATGTCCTTAGAGAGGTTTGTCAAATTGATAAAACGAAGAACGCGAGCAGCTGCTCGTGGGTCATCCGCTAAAATGGTACCTAGTGTACATGGCAGGTTAAGATCTAGACGCAGTGTGTTAAAATCCGGACAGGACATTAAAATGTGGCGGACCGTCAGCAATTGCCCACACGGGCAGAACGGCGCCGGCGCAGTCGTCAGCAGATGGCGATGGCTGAACCGGCAGTGTCCAATGCGTAACCGGGCCAAAACGACCTCCTCCCGCCGAGAAGGGCGGGAGGAGGACGTCCAAGCCGCGGGAAGAGGTTTCAAGGCCCGAAGCTTGTTGTCTGTAAGTGCAGCCCAATCGGCATGCCACAGCGATAAAATGCGTCGACAAATTACCCTGCTACAATCCGACGAAGGGACACAACAAGAAGCTGTCCGAGGCTGGAGGACCGCAGCCTTGGCCGCGGCATCTGCAGCTTCGTTCCCAGGGATACCGACATGGCCAGGGACCCACATAAAGCTAACCGGAGAACCGACGTCCACCAGCTGCTGAAGAGAGCGTTTGATCCGGTGCACGAAAGGGTGAACCGGATACGGATCGCTGAGGCTCTGGATGGCGCTCAGGGAATCGGAGCAGATGACATAAGCAGAATGTCGGTGGCGGCAGATGTAAAGAACAGCCTGGTAGAGGGCAAAGAGCTCAGCTGTGAAGACCGAACAATGGCCATGGAGCCGGTATTTGAAACTTTGTGCCCCGACAATATAAGAACACCCGACCCCGTCATTGGTCTTCGAGCCATCTGTACAAATGAAGGTGATATTGATGAACTTCGAACGAAGTTCAACAAAACGGGAGTGGTAGACCGAACCGGGGGTAACCTCTTTTGGGAGCGAGCTGAGGTCAAGGTGAACGCGGACCTGAGCCTGGAGCCAAGGTGGCGTGTGGCTCTCGCCCACTCGAAAGGTTGCAGGGAGTGAAAAATTAAGGTGTTGAAGGAGGCGACGAAAGCGAACTCCAGGGGGTAGCAGGGCAGAGACATACAACCCGTATTAACGGTCGAGAGAGTCGTCAAAAAAGGAATGATAAGACGGGTGGTCGGGCATTGACAGTA
Organism: Schistocerca americana; assembly: GCF_021461395.2. NCBI lineage: Eukaryota > Metazoa > Arthropoda > Insecta > Orthoptera > Acrididae > Schistocerca > Schistocerca americana. The sequence continues at coordinate 557,735,419 of NC_060123.1, forward strand.
GCCGACAGGCATACCGACAAAGCAGTATATCGCGCCGGTAGGTGAGTGGCAATTCGCCAGCGTCAGCATGAAGACTCTCTACGGGACTAGTATAAAACGCTCCGATCGCAAGTCGTAAACCCCGATGTTGTATGGAGTTGAGGCGGCGTAAAATGGATGGCCGTGCAGTGGAGTATACGAAGCTCCCATAATCCAGCTTGGAGCGGATGATCGACTGATATAGACGAAGCAGGACGGTTCGATCAGCTCCCCACGACATACCACTGAGAACACGGAGGACATTTAAAGAACGGGTACAACGGGCAGCCAAATATGACACATGTGGAGACCAGCTAAGTTTCCTGTCAAATGTAAGACCTAAAAATTTTGTTGTCTCCACGATTGGGAGAGCAACGGGACCGAGTCGTAAGGACGGTGGGAGAAACTCTTTGTAGCGCCAGAAGTTAATACAGACCGTCTTCTCGGCAGAAAAACGGAAGCCATTGGCGACACTCCAGGAGTAAAGACGGTCAAGAGAACGCTGAAGACAGCGCTCCAGGACACGTGTACACTGCGCGCTGCAATAGATCGTAAAATCGTCCACAAAAAGGGAGCCTGATACATCAGCTGGGAGGCAATCCATTATTGGATTGATCGCGATGGCGAAGAGAGCGACGCTCAAAACTGAGCCCTGTGGCACCCCATTCTCCTGGCGAAAGGTGTCTGACAGGACAGAACCCACACGTACCCTGAACTGTCGATCCATTAAAAAGGAACGAATAAAAAGAGGGAGGCGACCGCGAAGAATGCCCGCCCTCCAACAGGTGTCGTAAGCCTTCCCCAGATCGAAGAACACAGCCGTGGTCGGGCGCTCCCGCAAGAAGTTATTCATAATGAAGGTGACAAGGTAACCAGATGGTCAATAGCAGAGCGGCGCCTACGAAATCCACATTGTACATTGGTAAGTAGGCGTCGAGACTCGAGCAGCCAAACCAATCGAGAGTTAACCATTCGCTCCATCACTTTACAGACACAGCTGGTAAGCGAGATGGGTCGATAACTGGAAGGCAAGTGCTTGTCCTTCCCCGGCTTAGGAATCAGGACAACAATAGACTCGTGCCAGCATGCGGGAACATGTCCCTCAATCCAGATGCGATTGTAAGTACGAAGAAGAAAACCTTTACCCGCAGGAGAAAGGTTCTTCAGCATCTGAATATGAATAGAATCAGGCCCTGGAGAGGAGGACCGTGATCGGCCAAGTGCGTTTTCGAGTTCCCACATGGTGAATGGGGCATTATAACTTTCACGATTTGAGGAGCGGAAGTTAGGTGGCCTAGCCTCCTCTGCCTGTTTGCGGGGGAGGAAGGCAGGGTGGTAATGAGCGGAGCTCGAAACCTTGGCGAAAAAGCGGCCGTAGGCATTGGAGACATCCTCAGGGGCCACAAGGACGTCATTTGCGACCGTCAAGACAGAAACTGGTGAGTGGACCTTAGTGCCAGATAGCCGGCGCAGGCTACCCCAGACAACAGAAGAAGGAGTAAAACTGCTGAAGGTGCTTGTGAAAGCAGCCCAGCTGGCTTTCTTGCTTTCTTTAATAATACGACGACACTGTGCACGTAACCGTTTATAATTGATACAATTCGCCACTGTAGGGTGGCGTTTAAAGGTGCGTAAAGCACGTCGACAAGCACGTAAAGTGTCTCTACATGCTGCGGTCCACCATGGGACCGGTACGCGACGTGGAGAAGACGTAGGGTGAGGGATGGAATATTCAGCAGCAGCGAGAATGATTTCCGTGAGGTGTGCGACCTGACGATCGCAGCTTGTGAAGGTTTGATCCTGAAAGGTCGCCCTGGAAGAGAAGAGCCCCCAGTCTGCTTTGGAGATGGTCCAACTAGATGAGCACGGAGAGGGGGTATGCTGCAGGAGATGGATAACACACGGGAAGTGGTCGCTCGAATTTGTATCAGAAAGTGCATACCACTCAAACCGGCGTGCAAGTTGGGGAGTACATATAGAGAGGTCTACATGGGAATAGGTGTGAGATGTGTCCGAAAGAAAAGTAGGGACGCCAGTATTGAGGCAGACAAGATTGAGCTGGTTAAAAAGGTCTGCTAACAGGGAGCCCCTCGGGCAGGATGCTGGAGAGCCCCAAAGGGGATGGTGGGCATTGAAGTCGCCTGTTAACAAAAATGGTGCAGGTAGCTGAGCAATAAGTTGCATCATGTCTGCCCTGGTAATGGCAGATGACAATGGAGTGTAAACGGTACAAATGGAAAATGTAAAAGTGGGGAGAGTAATGCGGATGGCAACTGCCTGCAGGCCGGTGTGCAACGTGATGGGATCGTAGTAAATATCATCCCGGACCAGCAACATAACCCCTCCATGAGCCGGGATACCTACCACATGGGGTAGGTCAAAACGCACAGAGGTGTAGTGTGCCAAGGCAATTTGATCGCATGGGCGTAGCTTCGTTTCCTGGAGGGCTACGACGAGCGGACGGTGCAAGCGGAGCAGCAACTTCAAGTCCTCTCGGTTGGAACAAATGCTGCGAATATTCCAGTGAATAAGTGCCATCGTAAGAAGAAAAGGAAGATGAAAGAAGGGGTCACCTCGAAGGCCGCTGAGGGCCTGGCTTCGAGCGAGCACTGCCGCCGCTATCAGTAGGCGGACAGTCATCATCCATTGGGTCTATAGGTTCATCGGCCATCTTGGGAAGATGGCCGGGAGGGGGAGCTTCCTCCGCCGGTGAACGGCCAGATGTTCGGCTACCAGCGGTGCGGCCAGGCGAAATGGATGACGGCCTGGGGCGGCAACCGCTGGGTGGCGCAGGAGAAGAAATGCGCCGTGGCGGAGAAGGAGAACTGTGCTTCCTATGAGCCTTCTTGGAAGGACGTTTGGTGGAAGTACCGGTTGAAGGCTGGGAGGTCGAGGTACGTAGGAAGTCTGCACGGGACGGTTCCTTCTTGAAGGCCCGTGCATCAGACTTCTGGGTCTTCGTCTTAGCAGAAGCTGATGAAGGGGCTGGTGTCTGTGGGGTGATGGGACGAAGAGGAGACGTCGACCGCGCGATCTTAGCACTGGCCGAACGGACGACCATGGTGCTGAAGGTCAGATCGCATGTCTGGGTTGCCACCTCCCTGGTAGTCCGAGGAGAGGCGAGGACAGTACTGTATTTCCCCGCTGGGAGCAGCGTGGGCTTCCTACTAGCCAATAGCTTGCGAGCAGCCGAGGTGGAGACTTTCTCTTTGACCCGAATTTCTTGGATACAGCGTTCTTCCTTATAGACAGGACAGTCGCGGGAGGATGCGGCATGGTCACCCTGACAGTTCACACAACGAGGAGACGGAGGTGGACAGTCACCCTCATGGGCATCCCTGCCACAAGTGACACATTTAGCTGCATTGGAACAAGACTGTCGAGTGTGATTGAAACGCTGACACTGGTAGCAGCGCGTAGGTGTCGGGACATAGGGGCGAACAGAAATAACCTCGTAGCCCGCCTTGATGCGCGATGGCAGCTTAACACTATCGAAGGTCAAGAAAAGTGTCCGGGTCGGTATAAGGTCATTGTTGACCTGTTTCATGACCCTATGGACAGCCGCCACGCCCTGCTCAGCGAGGAAAGATTGAATCTCCTCGTCAGTCAATCCGTCGAGAGAGCTAGTATAGACTACACCACGAGACGAATTCAAAGTTCGGTGAGCCTCCACCCGGACAGGGAACGTGTACAGGAGTGTGGCCCGAAGCAGTTTTTGTGCCTGAAAGGCGCTCTCAGTTTCTAGTAATAAGGTACCGTTACGCAACCTGGTACAAGATTTGATAGATCCGGCTATGGCATCTACGCCCTTCTGGATAACGAAAGGGTTGACAGAGGAAAAATGACGAGGAACTGTGGGGCAGGCGGTAGTACTTTTGTCACTGGTGGCTGGTCATGTTTCCGTTTTTGGGCAGAAGTCGAGAGAGATGGAGTGAAATCCATTGCGGAGGAATCCCCCATGATTGCCAGCATCTCCGATGGCGCGCTCCTTCCTTGTGGGGATCCTCTCAGAGGGCACTCCCGCCTTAGGTGAATGTTTACACCTCAGGTCACACCTCCCGAGAAACAGACGGAGGGACCAATCGGCATGGTCAGAAGGTATCAGCTCAGGCAATCACCCCTCTCTGGGCCTGGCCTTTACCAGGGGGTACGTGCGTGCCTTACATGTCTACCCAGGGCGGGGAATTACGCGTTACCCCGTCACCGGCTACGCGTGCGAACGCATGGGTCGGCCTTCAGGCACGCACAGGGAGGAAGGAAGAAGAGGAAAAAGAAGAGAGAGAGGGAGAGAGAGGACACACTGTCTCAAACGCAGAGGCGGAGACCAGAGAAGGCAGGGAGAAGAAGGCAATGAGAAGGCAGGGAGAAGAAGGCAATGAGAAGGCAGGGAGAAGAAGGCAATGAGAAGGCAAGGAGAAGAAGGCAATGAGAAGGCAAGGAGAAGAAGACAAGGGAAAGAGTAAGGAAGACAGTGAGGTGGAGAAGAGCAAAGAAAGGAACCAACCAAAGGAAGGAAGAAACGAGAAGTGAAAAAGCAAAATGACCGCAAATAGAGGTCGTGGAACCGTCCGTCTCCGGACGCAGGCGCTAACGACCCCCTTGAGGGGGTGGGACTCCTTTTAGTCGCCTCTTACGACAGGCAGGAATACCTCGGGCCTATTCTAATCCCCGGACCCGCAGGGGGGACTTCAACACTGTTGTGTCAAGATGATTGAAAATGCATGGGAAGGGGTTACCAAGTGAACTCTTACTTCTGCTTGGAAGAAGCTTTCGCCAGAGTGTGTTGTCGAATGTGACTGAGGCATCTGAGTCAGTACCTGTGGAGCCTGATGTCAACAAGGAGCACTGAAGCCGGTTGCATCATACACTGAAAATCACCACCCCAATAAAGCAGTGGCTACGAGTGCTACAAATTTATTTGATGATAATTGTGTCACATTTTCTCCATGTATTGAAGCGTCGGCAGAAACAAATGACTACAGATAGCTTCCTAGTAAAAAAAAAGTTATGTATAATAAAGTACATAATACTGTATGTATAATTATCTTTGAATAAATGGCATGAATAAGATACAACTTTTAGTATTTTTTCTGCGTGGAATGAATTATCATATTTTACATTAATTTATATGGGACAAATTGTTTCACTTAACAAGTAAGATTCTGAAACAAATTATGTGAGGTTCCACTGTATTCTTCATTTATTCATGGAGGACTTGGGAGTTACAGTATTCAGTCTTTCTACGACAATCCTGTATTCACTAATCCTTGCATCTGTTTTGATGCTCATTATTAGCTCAGGATTATTGTTTTCACAATCATATATTATTCGAGTACGCTCACAAACTAACTGCTCAAAATAATTTTCAAAGAATGTGTTTAGCGCAATTTCAGATGATGTTTTATGCATACCTTCAGATTTAAACATGTATTTCGCCAACACATCTAGGGTAAATTGAAGTCACCACCTACCATAGTTGTATGACTCTGGTACATGCTTGAAATTCCTTTGAACCCCTCAGCAATCATTTTGTGTGAGTTGGGAGGGCAGTAAAAGGATCCAAATATTATTTTATTCTCTATCTATACGAACTCACAGGAACTACCTATTTCAGTATGCCACAAATAAACTACTTCCAATAGCAACAAACACACCACCGCCAACTGTATTCAGCCTATCCTTTCTAACACTGTTAGGTCCTTTGCAAAAATTTCAGCTGAACATATCTCCAGCTTTAGCCAGCTTTCAGCACCTGTATCGATTTGAACATTGGTGCTTTCTATTAGCACTTTGAGCTCTGGTACTTTCCCAATACAACTATAACAATTTACAACTGTTATACTGATGGTACATAGATCCATGTTCTTCCTGTGTTCGCCCTGCATGCTTTGAGACTGAAGCCTTTTTTGTGTTTCCCTGAGCTACTCTAATTTAAAAAACCACTGAATCCACACCACATAGTTCCCACTAGCTATCTAGCTGCCTCCTGCATGTAATGGACTCCTGACCTATTTTGCAGAACCCAAAACCCCACCACCATATGGCGCAAGGTGAGAAATATGCAGCCTACACTGTCGCAGAACTGTCTAAGCCTCTGATTCAGACCTTCCACTTGGCTCTGTACCAGAGGTACATAATCAGTCCTGTTGACTGCACTGAAAATGGTGTGCTCTGCTTTCATCTCGCTAGCAAGAAAGGTGGGGTTTACTACCTCTGTTACCCACTCGGAAATACAGAGAGAATCTCTTCTGATCCAAAGCAACACACATCATTGGTCCTGATGTGAGCCACCACCTGCACTGGCAGACTCCTGAAGACAGACATAAACTATCCTATTAACAAAGTTTCAAGAGCTAGCTTTAAATGAATACTCTACAGATATACCACTACTCCTTATGTATTGCTCACAGTGGGATCATAAGGATAAGGTCAGAATAATTACTACATGCACACAGGCATTCAAACAACCACTCATCCCGCACTCCATATGTGAATGAAACAGGAAGAATGCCTAATAACTGGTACAAAGGGGTGTACCCTCTGCCATGATGTACACGTAGATGTAAATCAGCAGACTTGTGGGTTGTGCTGGATGTCCATTGGATCACCACAGCTGGCTCACAACAATGATGACAATACACTGCAACCTCAAGTTGTGTAACCGAAGCCACCACAGCCTGGGACTGAGAGTGGTGTCACTAACTAGGCTTGCATCCGCACACAGCATTTTTGCCAAATTCTTTTTCTTTGCCAAATTTGGAGCTGTTTTCTTGCCGAGTTCAGTGGTGTTCTTTTTTTATCAAATTCCATGGTGTTTTCTGCCAAATTTGGTGGTGCTTTTTTTTTTTTTTTTGCCAAATTTAATGATGCCTTTTTGCTAATTTCGGCACTATTTACATTGTCAAATGAAAGTTTGTTAGGCAGGAAATGAACTGTTATTTTACGATCATACATGAACCCCCAGGCTTGGGAAGATTAGAAGCCAAAATACAGTTTTAATATTCAGTAACTATCAGTTATGAATATCAGTAAATCGCTGTCCTCATTTTTATAACATTTTTATACTCTGCAAGATTACAAATTTCACAATGTACCATGAAAGTTGCCTACTTCACTTTATTTTGCTAAAATCTGCTAATTTTGCATTACTTTTGCAAAATTTTCCTGCCCCTAGTTGTTATAAATGAAACCTTCACTGGGAAATGAAATCGCTTAAAATGAATGGGTAACTCAATTGGAATCATTAGTGCAAGGGGTAAGAATAGAAGTTTCAATGACAGTATTACTCAGTTCTCTAGGTACGGTTATGAAATTTTGGACGATACAGGGTCCAATAGTAGTATTTTAGGCAAAGTCGATACATCATAAATATGACTTTCCTCGTTCCTCTTAAAACTTCCTGTGAGGAAGAAAACATAACAGAAAATTGTTGAGTAAACAATTTTTGTGGAATAAATAATTTGTCTAATGCTTTCAATGCCCAGCCATCTAAGGTCAAACTGACTGGGAAAAAAAAAAAAAGGCCTACGTCCCTCAGAACATTTTGTAGGTTTTCATGCATAAATATGAAGTAAAATGGCCACAAACTTTGAGATTTTTACTAACAGCATGTTCTCTATATGTATTACATATATATTTATGTAGCATAATATTAAAAATACACTATGTGATCAAAAGTATCCTGACACCTGGCTGAAAATGATGTCCAAGTTCGTGATGCCCTCTATTGGTAATGCTGGAAGTCAGTATGGTGTCGGCCCACCCTTAGCCCCGATGACAGCTTCCAATCTCGCAGGCATACATTCAATCAGGTGCTGGAAGCTTTCTTGGGGAATGGCAGCCCATTCTTCACGGAGTGCTACACTGGGGAGAGGTATTGATGTCGGTTGGTGAGGCCTGGTACAAAGTCGGTGTTCCAAAACATCCCAAAGGTGTTCTATAGGATTCAGGTCAGGACTCTGTGCAGGCCAGTCCATTACAGAGGTGTTATTGTCCTGTAACCACTCTGCCACAGGCTGTGCATTATAAACAAGTACCCGATCATGTTGAAAGATGCAATCACCATCCTCAAATTGCTCTTCAACAGTGGGAAGCAAGAAGGTGCTTAAAACATCAATGTAGGCCTGTACTGTGATAGTGCCACGCAAAACAACAACAACAACAACAACAGATGACGTTCACCAGGCATTCAGCATATCCACACCCTGCCATTGGATTGCCACATTGTGTACCAGATTCGTCACTCCACACAACATTCTTCTACTGTTTAATCATCCTATGTTTTCACTCCTTACACCAAGTGAGGCGTTGTTTGGCATTTACTGGCATGATGTGTGGCCTATGAGCAGCTGCTCGACCATGAAATCCAAGTTTTCTCACCTCCCTCTTCCTTGTCATAGTATTCACAGTGGATCCTGATGCAGTTTGGAACTCCTGTGTGATTGTCTGGATAGATGTCTGCCTATTACACATTATGACCCTGTTCAACTGTCGGCGGTGTCTGTCAGTCAACAGACAAGGTTGACCCAGTCCCATTATGCTCTCTCACAATGTCTAATGGTTACTGAGGTCGCTGATATGGAGTACCTGACAGTAGGTTGCAGCACAATGCACCTAATATGAATAACGTATGTTTTTGGGGGGTGTCCGGATACTTTTGATCACATAGCGTATGTAGCCTATTTCCTACTGAATATTTATTAATCACATAAAACTTTGAAGTAGAGCATCATGTAAAAATGTGAAGTAAAACAGTTAAGAAATTTCTAGTATAAATGTTTCCTCTCTCTCTCTCTCTCTCTCTCTCTCTCTCTCTCTCTCTCTCTCTGTGTGTGTGTGTGTGTGTGTGTGTGTGTGTGTGTGTGTGTGTGTGTGTGTGTGATATACATTAAAAATATAAGGCCATGTCCAATCGAATGTTTAAAAATCTTAAGTAAGTCAATCAAGAACTTTTCAAAATGTTTGGTAACAACTTTAAACAATGACTTGGCTTTACATAGTAGCACCAATTTACATACCGTATAAACTACATATGTAGCCTACGCCCGTCTGAACATTTATTAGAGCATTGTGTAAAAATATGAAATAAACCAATCAAGAATATTTGGAGAATTTTGCTAACAATGTTTCTCTTTTGTATGTGTGTATATACATATTTATATAGCATATGTATTTAAAAAAAGATGGCATTTGTACCTCTGAACATTTACTTAAGTATTGCATAAAAATATTGGAGATTTTGGGTAACAACCTTTGCCATTTATACAGACATACAGAGTATCACTCTCTCTCCTGAACTTCTATTAGAGTATCGTGTAAAAATGTGAAGTAAATCGGTCAAGAACTTTTGGAGGTTGTTTGTAACAAAGTTAAATTATGATTTGTCTGTTTGTAGTAGTACAGATTGATTGTAAACCTCTGCTTAAAAGCTAGACCAATCAATGGAAACTCCAGGTTAGAAATCAACAATATTAGAAAGCTATAATGTTTAACAGTCTTTTAGTTGTGCCTATCTGCAACTCAACAGGTCATATTTGTTTAAAAGCCATTCTTTGTCAATGTTGGAATGTTTCCTTCCATTATATTAAATATCCAAATTGTTATTTTACTGAGCTATCAGTTTTGCTGATATATTACGCCACCTTTGGGCCCCCTGACTGACTGACGTGTAGAAAGATTCTCACCTTCTGTCCAGTCAAAATGGGTGCCAGCATTCAATGACTGCTGTATGTAGATTTTTGAGACAGCGATAACTTCAATCCTCACTTACTGACTGTTCAGCTGGTAGGAATGACTGAACTGATCACTAGCTAAAATATCTACAGATATTAGTCTTTGAATGCTGGTCCCTATTTTGAATGGACATAAGGTGAGAATCTTCCTACACGTCAGTCAATCAGAGGGCCCAAAGATGGCATAATATATCAGCGAAACTGGTTGTTCAATAAAATAACAATTTGGATATTTAGATGGCTGAAAGGTGTTTTGATTTGATGTACTGAACAGTCAAGGTCCCACAACCATCTGTATAAAGATGGGCAGAGAGAGACTTGATACTGGTAACGTTGAACAACAATTAAGTAAACAGTAGACAGATAGATATCTTAGAAGAACTGGAGGTTTACATCACGAAACGAACAAAATGAGTTTGCAACTACTGCATATTTTAATACCTACAATGATTAACTTGGCTGCGTTAGTTGCTGCTCCTTCCATACATGCTACAGCTTATCATGGGCCACCTTGTGAACAAGTGCCACACAGTGCTGGCCAGGCCATGTTTGTGTTTCCTAACATCTACCCAGCTAACAGCTAACATAAATACCTCACAGCCAGAGAGCTGCAACAAGGAACTGTCTTGGTCATCCATTCTGTGCAATCGTTCCTACTTATGTGCAGCTGCATAAAGCCTGAAGTACAGAATCACCGGGCACCGAAAAACACACCATAAGGGTTGCTACTCTGCCTCTTTTATTGTTAAACACCTCACTTTGTTAAAATAGGGTTTACGGTTTTAACAGACTGTATTTACTTTCATATTTGATGAATAAATGATTGAAATATTATCATGATAACTGTCATATTTTATGGTTTTTATTATAGAAGATTGTCTTACAGAGGACGTGCGCAGCTAGTGTAAAGAGTAGGGGTGGGAAAGTACACTTGATAGTATGTAAATAATTCCCTGATTTCTGATTTTTGTCAATCTGACAACACATGAACACTTGTTCATCAAATGCCACCCATATGTATAAACCACATGCATGTTAATAACACTTTACTAAGCTCACAAATAGACATAGTGAAAATAACTGCATTTGTTTCAAGTCTTCATTTAAGATTTTCTGTTCTCTACTGCAGCATCTGATAATGGCCTTTGAAGGCTTAAACCAGTTATGACTGAATCACAAAAAAAGTGACTGTGTCAAAAATAAAAAACTCTAATACCTTACAATAAGTCAACATAATATCCACAAATGGAATGTCACTTTTGTTCCAAAATAAAAGAAGCTGGTTGTGAATACTTCACTACAGGAAGGCTGCTTGATAGAGTTAAATACAAATGGTTTAGAACTCAGTGTTTTACTCTAACAACCCCATCTACAATACTCAAAACAAGATGTCAGCAACTCACATTTCAGCAAACCATGTGAAAAGAAACTGAAATATCATAAACCAGAGTTCACCAGAATCCCATAACTATTGAAAAACTAATGAATTGTTCCAGTAGTGACTAAAAGATATTTCTCCATTTGATCAGATATTTTTTTCTGCTATGAATAATTTCTTAAAAAACAAACCTTGGCACTTCTGTTCCATCCTCCATTCTACGAATAGGCTGTACAGTGTTGACACGGCAGACTGAAGGCCTATTCCACTGCGGTGAATATGGGGGTGCAGGTGCATTAGATACAGGATTTCTACTGAATACCACAACTTGCTGGCCAATCTGGGGAAAATAGATATTTGTATGCAAGTGTACATTGTACCCATAAGTTAATGATATTTACATTGTTTCATCCAAGGAAGCACACACCTTACAGGCTGGATGACACCACATATGAGAGGCAGACCACTGAGGATTTTCTACTTGAACCTCCAGCCACGTCCACACAGGTTCAGTGGCAGTGAGCAGCCAGACATCACTGAAAACCATATTCGGACCGCCACAGCCACCTATGAAGATTATGCGTTATGTGCTACTAATGAGAAATATAAAATCACATGTTGAGGAAATGGAGCAATAGCAACAAAATGTTTAAGTAATTGTCTCTTATTTCACAACTATTAGCTGTCAGTGTAGAGGTGAATTCCAATAGTTTCATTTAACTAAACCAAACTGATTCTTAATTTACATCTTTCTTGAATAAATGAAACACCTATTAATTTTCAGTCAAAAGCTCATATTATTGCTGTTGATATGTTACCACATAAAGGAGACTCTGCATCGCAGACAGGCCTGCCTGTGACTCAACGTCTCCTTTATGTCATAAGTAGCAGTCTACCCTTTCCATATTGTTGCTACTCCATTCTGCACATTCCACTGTCTGATGTTTATATGTCAAACAAATAACAGTTATTCACAAATGACAACAGGTCTCCCACTCATCCTGGGTCTGAGTAAACTGACTTTCCTTTTCAACTTCTCCCTTCCCAAGACAGGGACTAGTAGCTCTAACAGCTAGGGTAGTGCCATATACTTTTATACGTGTCAATCAGAAAAGTGGAAGATCAATACAAACAAGTTTGTGTTATGAAGGGAGTAAGGCAAAGTTGCAGTTTACCATGACTTTGTTCAGATTATACATCAAAGAATCAAAAACAGGAACTGAAAGAACATTTTGGAAGAGGAATAAAAGTGCAAGCAGAAAGCTAAGGTCTTCAGAAAAAATAGCCATTCTGGCCAGACATGGAAGATCTAGAAAACCTGCTGAAAGAAATGGACAGCAAACTTAGCTCAGCATACTTGGCATACCCTACATATGGAATGGGACTTCAAAATTGGCCTGGTGCTCCTGCAGGCAACGCACAATCCTTGGGATGCTGGGGATCTGTGAGAAATGGGCGACTAGTCACAGCTGCATTGAAGGCGGATATCATTAATGTGATGGATCTTACTGATGGCAGAAGAGCTGATAGGCTTCATGGTGAGGGAGAATGTAGAAATGTTGCAGCTTAGTGAAGTCAGGTGGAAGGGAAGAGAAAGGAGAAAAATGACGAGAGGACACACACTTTATTGGAGTAGCAGACAAGAGGTTAAAAATGGAGTGCATACAATAGTAAAATCAATTGTAAAATAATATTTGGAAGCAGTGGAATCCGCAAGTGACAGGATGAATATGTGGCTGAGGACAAGTAATGGTGTGAACAACTTCATCCAAGTATATGCACCATGGACAGGAAATACAGAAGAGAACAATGAGGAATTCCTAGAGGAATTATAAAATGAAATTATAGATGTGGAAGTGGTAATGATGAGTGACTTACATGCCTTTGTGGGAAATTAAAGACTATGGAATGAAGAGAGAATTGATCCATATGGATATGGGGGAAAATGAGAAAGGACAAACTGGCTGAGTTTCGTGAAAGAAATGGTTTGATTGTGAAAAACACATGGTTCAGGAAGAAAAATATCCAACAGATAACAAGATTTGGTTGGGGAGAGAGAAGGATTTAGCACAGAATATGCTATATTAACAAACAAAGAGGTCAGGTACAGATGCAGAAAATCAGTCACATTTTCTACGATGTATCTGATGTATATGGTGCATTATGATAATGGAAAGCTCAGTTTGATGCAGATATTCAAACAGACACGATTTTATCTAGTCTCTTATATGTAGGGGATGCAACCGTTTTGACCAAAAGGAAAGTATCCCACAAAAAAGAATTTATTTGTATAGGACAGAAAATGTAAGAATGAGAATCAAAACCTATGGCTTTTAAGGAAAAATATGTCCGAAGATTAAAAAAAAAAATGGTGTTAATGAAATATTAAAACTAGTTAAATATTTTAACAATCCAGGATGTGAAATTATGGGTAAACATAATAAAGATACAAATAAGAAACTTACAAAATTCTCAAATATATGTGGTACAATAAATAGGTGCCCCAGGGGGGGGGGGGGGGGGGGGGGAGGAGACTGACATTTTATAAAGCATTGCTGTTCCTCGTTTGCAGTATGAAAGCGAGTCATGGATCAAACATAAACAATGAGAGAGTAGAATGCAGGCAGCAGAAATGAGATTTCTCAGAGCAGTAAAAGGATATAGTAGATTAGAGATAATTAGAAATTATAATATTAGAAATGAAATGAACATCTATAAACTGGGAAAAAACTCCACAAAAACAAAATAATACAGACTTTAACAGACTGAACACCTGATGATAACCTTCCAAAATCATAAGATACGAGCCAAAGTGGAAAGAAGTCAACAAAGAACAAGGGAATGACGTGTATCACAACAGGGAAATTCTTGAAGAAGAAGAAGAAGAAGAAGACAAAGGTGTTAATGAGTACTTGTAAGAGGAATAGCAACTCGCTTAACAGCAAAATTGGGAAACACATAGTGACAGAAGAATCCACATAATTCTCCTCTTAGGAAGCAAGATTACACAGGACGGTCAAAGCATGGAAGATATTACAAGTATGGCACAGTTGAAGAAAACATTCTTCAACAAAGATATCTACTAGCAATGATGCAGAAATGAAGAAGCAGTTCCTGAAGTATAGGTCTTAAAACACAATACTGTACAGAAGTGGAACATGAACCGTTTGAAATCTGAAGAAGACACTGGACAAACTTGAAATGTGGTGCTATCACAGAATGTTAAAAAACCAATTGGACAGATAAAACATGAAATGAAGAAGTAATAAAATAAATAAGCAATATGATAAGTCTATGGAGACGAGAAGAGATATATCTGGCAGACAACAGCTAAAGCATCCATGAAAATTTAACTTAGTGATTGAAGGAGCAATAGATGCAGAAAATTAGTAAGGGTAGACAAAGAGTAAGGATTAATAGACAATGTTAAGTGTAGTAATTATACAGAGATGAAAAAATTAGCATATGATACGAAAAGATCAAGGGCAGTAACAAACCCTTCTAAAGACTGATGATTTACAAGAAAATCAGTTCCTCCTGAAGTCCTCCTTATTGTGTCTTAATTTTCAACTAACATGTTGTTACTGCTTCATCTTTATCTATTAGTCTTCAGGAAATACTTTGTTACACTGATAAAAATTTCACTTACCCAGTATTAAAATGCTGCTGTCATCCAAAGTCAGTTGTGACTGTCCATATCGAACATGCGGCTTTAGTTCCGTAGTTGCCTTTTTGCTCCACAGCATGTCATCCATATCAAAGCACCAAACATCATTTGAACTAGAACCAAGACAACAGAAAGTCTTAATAGATATGGTAAAAAAGTACTAACAGCAATCCAGCAACAGAAACTAATTAATTAAACATCTAAAGTAGTAAATCTTTTTGTTTATCAACTTTCTGGTCTCAACTGTGCACCACTACAGGCTACATGTTTTAGAAACAGGCTATAATAAAAGAAATTCACTCTTCAATAAGCTGGACAACTACTACAAATACAGTTTAATAGTTTTTTTATCTTCTTATTTTTCACTTATGTAAAATTGTTTTACAACTTGCTACAGTCACAACTGGCTTAGCTTTAAATCTCCTGCGTACAATAACATTCCAGTATCCATGAAAGATAAGGACAGTTGAGCAACAGCTGCCAGCAAATGCTTTGCATCTTTAACAAATTTTATGCACCTAGTAATATGTAAGCTAGTAGACGGAGAATGTGAGTGGCAAGAGGCCTACATCAGGAACATTTTCCTTATACAGTAACTTCCATTAGCAAAAATATTATACTTAGCAAATATTGGCACAGATCTCCTCTCACCAAAAAAGAGAGTCATTGAGCAGAAGACAGGCACATAAAAAAAAAAGATGTAAAACAGTTAGGCTACAGTCTAATTCCTTCTTCAGGGATTTTATATTGACATACTAGTGAAGGGAGGCATAATGCCTTTTTGGCCCATCTAGGATTATGTTACTTATGATGAAGATATGTTGCAAAATGTTACTGAATCTAAATAATAATAGAAACTCTCAGCAAAGTCACATAGCATACTTGTGCAAGTATTCCTATTGGGGGACTCCCAACAGAGGCTGAAATTCTGCCACTTCAGTGTAAGTCATCAGGTGGAAGACCAGAGTCTCTAATTAATTACCAGAAGGAAATTCCCACAGCAGTTATGCATGAGGGCATAAAAATGAAGCGTATCTGTGCAATCTTTATGCTACTATCAGACAAAAATAATGACACAGTACACACCCATCAATTAGTCATTTAACAGTCCAGTACGTTCAATAATCTGGCATCGCTTTATACAAACTGAATATTTCAGATGCTTTCAGTGGAATTCGGTTGCACTGGGCAGTGGTGAACAATTTTGAGTTGAGTCATGCCAACAATTGTTTCAGTGACTTGTCAGGCAGCTTTTGTCATGCACAAATTGTCTACAGTGATTAAGAAGTAGTGTTTTAAAGTGTAAACATAATTAGTGCTGTTCTTATTGCAATTACAATACTGCTGCATATTATTATGGGAATGTTTTTTGAACCTAGCACCTCTCAAAACAGAGTGAAAGTGTCACATAAACAGGTAACACTTACAATACAACAAAAGCTTGACATCATTAATAGGGCTGAGAAAGGTGAGAATGGAAATAAGGTTATGGAAGAGTATAAAGTTGGTTCTTCAGCAATCTATGATATTAAAAAAAAATAAAGGTCAGCTTCAACAGTTTGCCTCACACATAGGGACAGTAAAAGACAATGAATCACAAAAAACTTTGAAGAAGCCCAAACTAGATAAGATGAATGAAATTTTGTACACGTGGTTCTATCAAATCCAATGAAAAAGAGGGGGCTGATGCAACAAATCCAACATTTTCATCTTCCTGGAATGAAGCAGCTGCTGCCTTTGATACATTTATAAGATTTGCTGAAAGCACCAAATTGTACAACACCATACAACTTGTAAATTTGTACTATATATAACGAGGTTTTTTTTTTTTTTTTTTTGGGGGGGGGGGGGGGGGGAGGGAGGGAGGATTTGGTCTTATTTCAAGTCATAAAATAGAGAAATGCTGTATGTACTGTAGTAAAAAACATACATGGTACTGTACAATATACTACTGTAATGTACTTGAGATAAAATCTTAAAAGTAAACTACAGGATGTGTGCAATTAAGTTTAATTTTCTCCAAACAGTTGTTTTGTACAGTATTATACATTTTTTACCACTGTAACGAAACAGAGACTGTATGATAAACAATTGCAGGCTGTTTGCTCTTTGTTTATCTCACATCTCAGAATCTGCACACTGCTATTTCCAGATGAAGCTTGGCAATCTGTCATTTTCAGTAGTCCGGCACTGTCAAGGTCCTGACAGTAGTGGATTAGTGGGTTTCTATTGCATCTGCAATTCTGGAATACTTCTTTATTGGAATAATTTTATGAAGTTAGTTTGGCACATCATATGAACCCCTCTGACATATGCTGCATTTTATATACACTGATGTCCAAAGTTACAGCAACAAACTGCTATTTCCCCCTCCTGTGTCTAATTCACATTATAGTCACACAAACTGACAACCAGATGTCCGTATAATAGTGTTCTGCATGGAAGACGGCATTCCAGTCAACGGACAACCATAGCAACGATGACATCAGGGCACCTATGAAATGATATAGTGTTTGCTGGGCAGCCCCACATCCACAATCACTGTCGACAGTCACAGATCGTTCAGTACGACACAGAGAAGATGCCTAGCACCTCTCTGTGATGGAGGTCTATAGGAATAAAGGAAGCGGGACAGTTGCAAACTGATGTGGCTCAATGGCTTAATGTGAATCGTTCTGTAATTTCTCAGATTTGGTAACAGTTTATAGAGACTGAAACTGTATCCTGAAGACCACGGGAGGGCCGACCACATGTAGCTTCAGAACAGAGGACCATTATTTGGCTGTGAGGGCACAACAGCATCACCTTAGTACTGCATGGCAACTGTTGTGTGAACTTGCAGCATCCACTGGACGTGTTGAATCGAGGAAAATGGTGTGCAGAAGGCTTTGGCAGAGTGGCCTTCAATGTCAGAGACCTGCTGTATGTCTACCTCTTATGCATCTTCACAGAAAAGAACGTCTAGAGTGGAGTCATCTACATGCCACATGGACAGTCGAACAGTGGGCCAATGTAGTTGTCACAGATGAGTCCTGATTTAGTCTGGAGAGCGATTCTCGATGGATTTGCATCTGGAGGAAACAGAGAACATGATTCCGGAACACAAACATTGTGGAAAGAGACCGATGTTGAGGAAGATACCTTAATGGTGTGGACAGGGATTATGTTTACCACTCGAACACCTCTTCATGGAATTGTACGGGTGAATCGGCAAGGTTTAACTGCTGTCACATATTGTGACATCATCTTGGGAACTCATTTGCAGTTTTGAGGTGCTGTGGCCCAGACTTTGTATTGATGAATGATAATGCTTGACCTCATAGAGCACGGGTGGTAGATGTTTTCTTGGAAATGGAAGATATTGCGCGCATAGCGTGGCCTGCTTGCTCTCTCGATTTGAATCCCATAGAGAATGTCTGGGATGCACTAGGGAGGCGGCTTGCATCATGTCAGCATCCACCAACCATTCTTCAAGACTGTGAGCAGCTCTGCAGGAAGAGTGGGCATTATTACCTCAACATGAGACTGATGATACTCACAGCATGCCCTGTCGTCAGGCCTGTATTGCTGCTAGAGGTGGGCACACCCCGTACCAAGCACATTAACCAGTTGTTGGAATGTGTGTGTGAATATGTTAAGTTGGATAAAACCAAAGACTTTTTGTTTACTATCATGCATGTTTCAGATGTTTACGTTTTGTATTCTTTACATTGGTTTTTCCTTTACTATCATCTGTTTGTATTGTTTTGTGGCAAAATAAACCCAACCTTGTAAAAATTTCCATTTGTTGCTTTAATTTTGGACACCAGTGTACATTCCACTTCCGTGCGGCACTGCAAAGTTACCAGGACAATATGTCCTCTTCAAACGGAATGATTTAGTTGGACTCCGGAGTACGGTCAACTAAACTGTGAGGCTGGAATCTACTTCAATCTTTTTATGAAGCCACTTGAAACCAATGATATATGAAGAATATTATATCTGACATCATATTCATATTCAGAATACAACATATCTGTGACATTTCGCAAAGCAGAACAGTAATGATAGATTGTGACCTACAACTTCCAAGCGAATGTGGAATGGAAGTATGACACACACACACACACACACACACACACACACACACACAGAGGGGGATGGAGAGGGCGGGAGGGTGAGGGGGCGGGGGCAGGGGCACGGGGTTTAAGGGACCAAATTACTAGGTGATTGGTCTCTCTCTCCTCTAAGTGTCAAATCAATTAAGTTCTTCTTAGGGAAAATAGATGGACAGCCAAAATGATCATTACTGTGTTTGTCTCAGATATACGAGGGCTATCCACAAAGTACATTACGTTTTCGTTTGCGTCCGTTAGGGGCGAGGCTAGCGTGACCATCTTGGTGTCACGGCATTCCACCGCTCAGTCGGCATCCTGCCGTGCTAGTGAGAGGTTTGTGCTGTACTCCGTTGAGTTACTGTGACAGTTTGAAATGTCAGTGTTAATTGAAAATGCCGCGAAGTGTGAAGTGCGTGCTGTAATAAGGTTTCTGACTGCAAAAAACTGTACACCGATATAAATCTATTGGCAGCTTTGTGAAGTGTATGGGGACAACATAATCACTGAAGGTGGAGTGCGTCAATGGCTCATAAAATTTAAAAATGGCCAAACTAACGTTCACGACGAAGAGCGAAGTGGAAGACCCAGCATAGTGATTGCCGAACTTGTCGAATCTTGACAGAGATTCACAAAAATCAGCGAATGGCTGCACCGTTAACGTTTTTGGACGCTTACGAGAAAGATGGTGACTCATTACTCGATCGCATCGTTACTGGTAACGAAACATGGGTTAAGCATGTGAACTGCGAGACAAAATTGCAGTCAATGCAGTGGGGGCACACAAATTCCCCCAAAAACCCAAGAAATGCATGCAGACAATGTCGGCAAGGAAGGTGATGGTGACTGTCTTTTGGGACAGAAAAGGTGTGATTTTTGTGGATTTCCTGGAAAGAGGCACTACAATAAACTCTCAAAGGTATTGCCAAACTCTGCACAACCTCAGAAGAGCAATACAAAACAGGCGCAGGGGAAAGTTGGGCTCAAAGATCTTGCTGATTCATGACAACGTCCGGGCCCACACGGCAAATGCCACTCGTGAAGTTCTCGAATCTTTTAAGTGGGAGTTGTTTCCTCATCCGCCGTACAGTCCTGACCTGGCACCGAGCGACTTCCACTTATTCCCAGCAATGAAGAAGTGGTTGGTTATGCAGTGTTTTGATGACAACACACAGCTTCGAGAAGAGGTAACCACGTGGTTGAAGGCGCAGGTGGCTGAATTTTACGACGAAGGAATTTCCAAGCTCGTCCATCGCTATGATAAGTGCCTTAATTTAAATGGCAACTATGTAGAAAAGTAGTATTTAAGTGTGGCTTTTATCTGTATATAATTTAAAAAAAGCCAATATTTTATTTATTTTTAATTCCAAAACGTAATGTACTTTGTGGATAGCCCTCGTAAAAATTAAAAGGAAAGGATAAAACCAGCTACACAGGAAAGGTAAAGACTGCAAGGTGGGAAAAGTATGCTGTCCAAAAAAACAGTCGAAGGCCCTCTGGGGCATGTGCATGTTGTTCTCTAACATGGGACGAGTTGACTGGCATTTGTAAGCAGCTGGAAATTGCCCTAACTACTGTCAAACAATTGACAACTGCTGCAAATCAGTGTTTGGAAGAGCTCCCAAGAGTTGTGTACCTGTGACACCTGTACCAGAGGTATCTCAAGTTCTACCCTCTCCTGTGGATCCTTTCTCCTCTGCAGAAAGTACAGGGTCTGTCATTACCAGTCTACTTGACTGTGAGTGGCATGTCAATAGTAGATCTCAGCATCCTTTACAGGGTGAACGGGGATCAGGGAGGGCTCAGGGTGTTGTACTGAAGCCCCTCACCAACAAGTCTGAGATGTTGCCTTTCACTGAAACTGAAACTAGCCCAGTGGGACTCACTTCACCTGTTGTAGGAAAACTTGTTTTGTCTGATGTCAGGAAGAGGCAGACGCAAAAGAATAGGGGTCTATTATCATTGGCAGTTCAATGTATGGCAAATGATGGTACACCTTAGGGAAATGGCAGCAAGGGACAGGATAGGACACCATGTGCACTCAGTGTGAATGCCTGGGAGGGGCCTCATTCAATATGCTGACGATGCTATTCCAGCAGCCATTGGGCGAACAGGGTGCAACCAACTGCAGATTGTGGCGCACCCTGGAACAAATGATGCCTGTCGTCTGGGCTCCGTAGTCATTCTTGGGTCATTCCAGTGACTAGCACAGAAGGTCGAAAACACCAGCCTTGAGCGTGGAGTTTCAACGAAGCTCACAATATGCAGCATTTTTCCCAGAACAGATTGTGGTCCTATGGTTCTGAGTCGAGTAGAAGGACTGAACCAGAGATTTTGAAAGTTCTGTGACAAGCTAGGCTGTGACTACCTGGACTTATGCCATAGGGTTGAGAACTGTAGGGTCCCCCTAAATAGGTCAGGTGTGCACTACACATCAGAGGCTGCTACTCAGGCAGCTGACTGTGTGCAGAGTGCACACATGGTTATTTTTAGATTAGGTGACCTCCATCCAATCCAGATAACGACAGCTGTAGGAAATCCAAAAGTATTGGTGTAAGATCGAAAGAAATGCCTCCCACAGGTGAGAGTACTAAAATCCTAATGGTAAACTGCAGAAGCTTTCACAACAATGTGCCACAGTTTGAACTGTTCATGAAAAGCAGTGAACCTCACATAACTAGGAACTGAAAACTGGTTGAAACCCGAAATTGATAGCAGCAAGAGTTTTGGAGAAAATTTACATGTATATTGAAAGTATAGACAAATGTGAAATGGAGGTGGTGTATTTGTCACAGTAGACAAAAAACTCGAATCCACCAAGATAGAAATTGACCCCGCATGAGAGACTTTTTGGACAAGACTCAGTATCAGGGGTGGGCATAAAATGATAGTTGGATTCTTCTATTGCCCACCAGACTCATCTCCTGATGTAACCAAAAACTTCAGAGATAACCTCAGTTCCCTTGTACTTAAGTTCTCCAATCATACTATAATCATCAGTGGAGACTTTAATCATCCAACAATTAATTGGGAAAAATCACAATTTTGGTAGCAGTTGGCATCATGAGGCATTAAGTGAAACTTTACTAAATGCCTTCTCTGAAAACTACCTAGAACAGATAGTTAGGAATCACATTCATGATAGAAATATACTGGATCTAATGGCAAAAAATAGACCTCACCTCTTTGAAGAAGTTCACATCGAAACTGGTATCAGTGATCATGACGTGGTTGTGGCAACAAAGTACAAAGGACAGCCAAAACAAGCAGAAAGATACATATGTTCGGTAAACTATACAAAAAAATCAGTAATGTCAAACAATTGAAAATCCAGGATGGAATGTAACAATATGAGAGAAGGAAAGTTGCTACTCACCATATAGCGGAGGTGCTGAGAAACGATAGGCACAATAAAAAGAATCACACAATCATAGCTTTCGGCCATTACGGCCTTTGTCACCAGGAGACACACATACACACACACATACACTCACGCAAGCGCAACTACACAGAGCTGAAACTACACTACGAGTGGCAGCACCAGTGTATGATGGGAGTGGCGACTGGGTGGAGGTAAGGAGGAGGCTGGGGCGGGGAGGGAGAGGGATAGTATGGAGGGAGTGGGGGACAGTGAAGTGTTGCAGTTTAGACGGAGGACAGGAGAGAAGGTGCAGAGGGGGAGGTGGTAAGTAGCGGAAGGAGAGAAATAAAAATAAATTAAAAGACTGGGTGTGGCGGTGAAATGACGGCTGTGCAGTGCTGGAATGGGAACAGGGAGGGAGCTGGATGGGTGAGGACAGTGACTAACAAAGGTTGAAGCCAGGAGGGTTATGGGAACGTAGGATGTATTGCAGGGAAAGTTCCCACTTGTGCAATTCAGAAAAGCTGCTATTGGTGGGAAGGATCCATACGGCACAGGCTGTGAAGCAGTCATTGAGATGAGAGGTATCATGTTTGGCAGTGTGTTCAGCTACAGGTTGGTGCACTTGTTTTTTGGCCACAGTTTGTCGGTGGCCGTTCATGTGGACAGACAGTTTGTTGGTTGTCATGCCTAAATAGAATGCAGCACAGTGGTTGCAGCTGAGCTTGTAAATTACATGACTGATTTCACAGGTAGCCCTGCCTTTGATGGGATAGGTGATGTTAGTGACTGGACTGGAGTAGGAGGTGGTAGGAGGATGTATGAGACAGGTCTTGCATCTAGGTCTATTACAGGGGTATGAGCCGTGAGGTAAGGGGTTGGGAGCAGGGGTTGTGTAAGGATGGACGAGTATACTGTGTAGGTTCGGTGGACGGCGGAATACCACGGTAGGCGGGGTGGGAAGGATAGTGGGTAGAACATTTCTCATTTCAGGGCACGACGAGAGGTAATCGAAATCCTGGCGGAGAATGTAATTCAGTTGCTCCAGTCCCAGATGGTGCTGAGTTACGAGGGGAATGCTCCTCTGTGGCCAGAGTGTGGGACTTTGGGAGGTGGTGGGAGACTGGAAAGATAATGCGCGGGAGATTTGTTTTTGTACAAGGATGGGAGGATAATTACGATCAGTGAAGGCTTCAGTGAGACCCTCGGTATATTTAGAGAGGGACTGCTCGTCACTGCAGATGCAACAACCATGGGTGGCCAGGCTGTACAGAAGGGACTTCTTGGTATGAAACGGGTGGCAGCTGTTGAAGTGGAGGTATTGCTGGTGGTTAGTAGATTTGATATGGACGGAGGTACTGATGTAGCCATCTCTGAGGTGGAGGTCAACATCTAGGAAGATGGCTTGTTGGGTTGAGTAGGACCAGGTGAAGCAAATGGGGGAGAAGTTGTTGACGTTCTGGAGGAATGTGAATAAGGTGTCCTCACCTTCAATCCAGATAGCAAAGATGTCATCAATGAATCCGAACCAAGTGAGGGGTTTAGGATCTGGATTTTTAGGAAGGATTCCTCTAGATGGCCCATGAATAGGTTAGCATAGCATGGTGCCATGCGGGTGCCCATAGCCGTACCAAGGATTTGTTTGTAGGTAATGCTTTCAAAGGAGAATTAATTGTGGGTGAGGATATAGTTGGTCATGGAGACTAGGAAGGAGGTTGTTGGTTTGGAATCCATAGGGCGTCTGGAAAGGTAGTGTTCGATAGCAGTGAGGCCATGGGCGTTAGGAATGTTAGTGTACAGTGTCACTGGCATCAATAGTGACAAGCAGAGCACCGTGGTATTCCGCCGTCCACCGAACCTACACAATATACTCGTCCACCTTTACACAACCCCTGCTCCCAATCCCTTACCTCATGGCTCATACCCCTGTAATAGACCTAGATGCAAGACCTGTCTCATACATCCTCCTACCACCTCCTACTCCAGTCCAGTCACTAACATCACCTATCCCATCAAAGGCAGGGCTACCTGTGAAACCAGTCATGTAATTCACAAGCTCAGCTGCAACCACCGTGCTGCATTCTATGTAGGCATGACAACCAATAAGCTGTCTGTCTGCATGAACGGCCACCGACAAACTGTGGCCAAAAAACAAGTGGACCACCCTGTAGCTGAACATGCTGCCAAACGTGATACCCCACATCTCAATGACTGCTTCACAGCCTGTGCCATATGGCTCCTTCCAACCCCTAGCAGCTTTTCTGAATTGCGCAGGTGGGAACTTTCCCTGCAGTACACCCTACGTTCCCGTAACTCTCCTGGCCACAACCTTTGTTAGTCACTGTCCTCACCCATCCAGCCCCCTCCCTGCTCCCATTCCAGCACTAAACAGCCGCCATTTCACTGCCACACCCAGTCTTTTAATTTATTTTTATTTCTCTCCTTTCTGCTACTACCCCACCCCCCTCCCTCTCCGCACCTTCTCACCTGCCCTCCGTCTAAACTGCAACACTTCACTGGCCGCCACTCCCACCATACTATCCCTCCCCCTCCCCACCCCAGCCTCCTCCTTACCCCCACCCAGTCGCTACTCCCATAATGCACTGGTGCTGCGGCTCGCAGTGTAGTTTCAGCTCTCTGAGACTGCAGATGTGTGTGCTAGTTGCGCTTGCGTGAGTGTGTTTGTGCTTGTGTGTGTGTGTGTCTACTGCTGACAAAGGCCTTAATGGCTGAAAGCTATGATTGTGTGAATCTTTTTATTGTGCCTATCGCGACTCAGCACCTCCGCTATATGGTGAGTAGCAACTTTCCTTTCCTCATAAAAATCAGTAATGCGATATCTAATGAGAAACTTGAAACTTTCAACACAGCTCAGGAGCATGTAGAGGAACTCTGGCTCAAGTTTAAAAGAATAGTTGACCACGCACTGGATAGATATGAACCTAATAGAACAGTTCACAATGGGAGGAAACTTCCATGGTGTACAGTCACAGTAAAGAAACTTCTAAAGAAACAGATATTACTGCATAATGGGTACAGCACAAAGTGTAGCGCTATAGATAGAGAGATGATACGGAGGGAAATGCATTTGGCTGTTAAGAGAGTAATGCATGATGCCTTAAACGACGACTGTAGCAGAATATTGTCAAATGACATTTCACAAAATCTAAAGAAATTCTGGTCATATGTAAAGGCTGTTAGTGGTAGCAAAGTTAGTGCCCAGTTCCTAGCGAATGAGATAGGAACTGAAATTGAGGATAGCAAAGCAAAAGCTGAAATGCTTAACTCCATTTTCAAATGTTCCTTTACAAAGGAAAACCTAAGAGAATTGTCCCAATTTAATCCCCATACCACTGACAAGAAGAATGAAACAAGTATTAGTGCCAGTGGTGTTGAAAAACAGCTGAAGTCACTAAAACTGAACTATGGTCCGTGACCCAATGGAATCCCTGTCAGATTCTATACTGAATTTGTGACTGAGTTAGCCCCTCTTCTAACTACAATTCATCATAGATCCCTCGAACAAAAAACTGTCCCCAGTTCTTGGAAAAATTCACAGGTCACACCCGTCTACAAGAACAGTAGTGGAAGTGATCCACAAAAATACTGTCCAATATCCTCGACATCGATTTGTTGTAGAATCTTAGCACATAATGAGGTATCTTTAACAGAGTGACTTCCTCAATACTATCTAGCATAGTTTTCAAAAACATCCATCATGTGAAACCCAACTCGCACTTTCCTCCCATGACATACTGAAAGCTTTAAATCAAGGCAACCAGGTAGATGTAATGTTTGATTCCCAAAAAGCATTTGACTCAATACTGCGTCTACACTTATTGTCAAAAGTACAATCACATGGAGTATCAAGCAAAATTTGTAGCTGGATTGAGGACTTTTTGATAGGGAGGACACAGCACGTTATCTTGGGTGGAGAGTCATTGTCAGATGTAGAAGTAACTTTGGGTGTGCCCCAGGGAAGTGTGTTGGGACCCTCGCTGTTCATGAATTATATTATTGACTTTTCTGACAATATTAATAGTAAAATCAGGCTTTTTGAAGATATTGCATTTATGAAGTACTATCTGAGAGAAGCTGCATAAATATTCAGTCAGATCTTAACAAGATTTCAACATGGAGCAGAGATTGGCAACTTGCTCTAAATGCTCAGAAATGTAAAATTGTGCACTTCACAAAAAGGAAAAAAATGTAGTATCCTATAACTATAATAGCAATAAGTCACAACTGGAACCAGCCAACCACACAAATACCTAGGTCTAACTCTTTGTAGGGATACGAGGTGCCACCCAAAATTTTCGGGACTGGTGCTGCCATCTGTTGAAAACCTTACCCTTCAACTAACAGTCACCATCACCCTCGAAGTAGTTCCCATCTGCATGTACACACCGGTCCCAGCGTTTCTGCCACTGGTCAAACGTTTTCTGGAAGTCATGTTCTTTGAGGGTGTTTATCACCAACGGTGATGCTACTTGAATCCTCTCTAGAGTGTCGAACCGACAGCCTTTCTATTTGAGTTTCAGTTTTAGGATCAGCGCGAAGTCGCAAGGTGCCAAATCTGGCGAGTACAGTGGGTGGGGTACAACTGCCATATTGTTTTTTGCCGAAAAGGTCCTGGTGAGTAAGGACGCGTGACAGGGCGCGTCGTCGTGATGCAGCAACCAGTTCCCTTGACGCCAAAATTTGGGCTGTTGTCGCCGCAAGTTTTCACGGAGCCGTCACAAAACATCACAGTAGTATGCAGAATTCACCATCTGGTTGGGTGGGACGAATTCTTTGTGCACAATTTCCTTGGTATCAAAGAAAACAATGATTTTGCTCTTCACCTGTCTCACTTTTTTGGGTCTTGGAGAGCCCGAGCTCTTCCATTGGGACAATTGTTGGTTTGTCTCTGTGTCATAATTGTAATTCCAGTTCTCATGACAAGAACGTTGGATCATCAGATGCGGTCTGATGATGGTCTGTGCACACTTCTGCACACACTGCCTTCTGATCGGCAGTCAAGACCCTTGGCACAAATTTTGCAACAACATGATGCATGCCCAATTCATCAGTGAACATTCATTGACATGTCCCATAACCAATACCCACTTCATCTGCAAGATCTTGAATGGTTTAACGTTGATCTGCATGAACCAATTGTTGAAGTTTGGCAACAATGTCTGGCATTGTGCGACTAGCGAGCCTTCAAGTGTGAGCATCATCTTCGACGTCTGTACGGCCGGCCCTGAACCGAGCATACCACTCAAACATATGCATACGGCTCATGTCGCACAGAATTTGATACACACGCGCTGTTCTGTTCGCGGATCCATCATAAAATCATCACACACCAAACACAGAGTATTACAGAAATCACTGTGGATACGTGACCCATCCTAGAATATTGCTCAAGTGTGTGGGTCCATACCAGATAGAACTAACAGGGGATACTGAATGTATGCAGAGAAGGGCAGCACAAATGGCCACAGGTTTGTTTAATCCATGGGAGAGTGTCAGAAAGGTACTGAAGGAATTGAAATGGCACACTCTTGAAGACAGACATAAACTATCCTGAGAAAGTCTATTAATGAAGTTTCAAGAACTGGCTTTAAATGATTACTCTAGAGATATACTACAAGCCCCTGCGTATCACT
The DNA here is from genome assembly GCF_021461395.2 of Schistocerca americana. Lineage (NCBI taxonomy): Eukaryota > Metazoa > Arthropoda > Insecta > Orthoptera > Acrididae > Schistocerca > Schistocerca americana. Next base: position 557,763,322 of record NC_060123.1, read on the forward strand.
CACACAGGGATCGTGAGGATAAGATTAGAATGATTACTGCACGCACAGAGGCACTCATACAATCACTCTTCCCACACTCCATACATGACTGGAACAGGAAAAAACCCTAATAATTGGTACAATGTGATGTACCCTCTGCCATGCACCTCACAGTTGTTTAACAATATAGATGTACATGTAGATGTCGCCGAGTATTAGTGAGAGGCACTTCTTAAGTGGTGCTCAATGCAATTTTTTTATGGCTGCAGCTATTTCATGGCCCCACCTCAGTACAAGTTTCTTGAGATGGATCCCTGAGAAGTGAGGCAATGTTACTTCTGCCATTTTTAATACTGCTTTAGAGTTATGTCAGAGGGTAATTTTACTTCCTCCTTCAGAGGAGAATTCAGAATATAACAAAATGATGAAGCTATGCAAGTTGGCATCATTTAAGCTCCAGCTTGGAGAGGATGCTGATGATATTGATGTAAGACAGAAAGAATAATTGGAAAATGGTTGCTGTCGTGTAAATCATCATCCACCTTCCACTACATAGATGGGAGAAAGCTGGGACTAGAGACTGACAGAATAGCCAAGAAGGTACCATATGCTGGACTAATGTATGTGATGCACCCTAAGTTTTTTTTTTTTTTTAAAAAAAAGAATCTGTTCTAGTATATTGGCTTGCAGACAGGTTTTGAAACTGCCCTACAGAGTGGTGTGGGCATTAAAATACCGTAGTTGCAAGATCAAGTCAAAGATCACTGGTGTGTGGCCTCCCCTTATGGAGATAGATAATGTTGTAGAGAGTGTACAATCAATCATCTATATATGGAAATTCCTGTTACAAACTTCTAAGACTTGTAGAGGGGAGTGACTACATAATACTTTGAATAGGAACCCAAGCCTGGAAATGTACAGTTTCTGATCTATCAGTTCAGATGTGTAATGTGTCCTTGTCTGCTGAGGGCAAGAGAAAAGTCTCAGAGTTGCTTGACCTGTTATGCAACGGGGTAGACAGGATGACAAGCACTATGTCAGATGGTCATCTGATGTCACTCAGCGTCTACCTTGCTGCGAGAACTATCCAATACAGTAAACATGATTGGTACACGTTTTTGGAAAACACAGACATGCTCCTTGTGTATGGGAAAGCTTGAGGTAATGGAAGAGCTTAGTTGGCTATATAATAAGCGATTTCCATGATGTAGCACGTCATAGCACAAACTTTTTGCCCAAGCTCCAAGAAACACGTACCTTCACTCTGAGAAGTCAGGATTGTGGTGCTCCATGACAATGGCGTATGCCCAGACCTGAAGTAGGTGTACAGAATCACACTGAAGAGAACCCATCAACAAGTACCTGCACAACTGCGCGTGTAGTGGTATTGTCTGGGACTATCTGCATGAGTAACAATTACATCTGTAGCACTAATAACATGCACACGCTACGGGTCCAGCTGATTTTCCACAACGCATTGCCTACTGTACATGATTCCTGCACTGCTGCATCGACACGCTCCTGTTTCCATGTCGAGTTCTGATCACAGATGAATGTAAGTTCACTAGGGACTGCATTCTGAATTTGCGAAACAGCCACATACGGACAAACTGAAGTCTTTGTGCCATGCATTTTAACGTATTTCAGCACAGGATTGGTATTTATGCTTAGGCTAGTATTATGTATAATCATGTGGTTGGGCCATACCTGCTTCCACTCAAGCTAAATGGTCCTGCATATTTTCTCTTCCTACAAAATGTAATGGGCCTCTTCTTGGAAGCTGTGCCACTGAATGTCCATCCGGAAATGTGGTTTCAACATAATGGTGCACTTCACTTCCCATGTGCAGTTCGGAGACATCTCAACAGACAATATGGTGAAAGATGGATAGGCCAAGTCTGTCCAATCACTTGACCACCACAATTGCCCGATTTAACTATGGGCTACTACTTATAGGATTGTATGCAAAGTATAATTTACGAGACTCCTATAGAGACAGAGGATGATTTGCTGGCTTGAGTTCTGGTGACTGACTAAGAATTGAAGAGACACCAGGTGGGATGGAGAGAGTGTACAGCACACGCTTCATAGGTACTACATCTGGAACAACATTGGTGGTCATTACATTGAACTGCTGGTAATCAGTACTGTTCTGTACATACAGTTTTGGAATAATATAAGCATGTAATGTTCAAGGATTAACACAAACAAAATATGTGCTTAAGTGATAAATGGATGTTTTGCTATGTTTCTTTTGAATTGTTGCCTAATAATTTTACTCTGTCATGTCTAATTCTGTTTCTCGAGCAGAAGTGCAGTAGTTACACATCTCGGGCAGAAGTGCACTAGTTACACATCTAAAGCGAAAAATCACAGAATGGGAATGGCACATTTCCAGACCTGTGTTCCTGTTCAAAATATTATCGTACTCACTCCCCTCTACAAGTCCTACAGTTTGTAATCAGAATCTCTGAACATTCTGCATATATTTATTTTGCTTCCAGTGAAGCACTAAAACTGTTCTCATTATCAATGTATAAACCCAATTTGATGCCCTCCCAAAGTTGGCTTCATGTTTGCAATCCCATATGCTTCATCATGTCTGAGAATAGGAGAGTAGTCTGCAAGGAATGAGCTTTCTTGTAGGGTTATATCAACAGCTGGGTGGAGTGCTGTCAAGTGTTTAAATTAAGTGAGGTGACAGAAATAACCATTACAGTACGAGTGGATATCTGCTGCACATGCTTTGTTTGTTTGTGTGTGTATGACAGAGAGAGAGAGAGAGAGAGAGAGAGAGAGAGAGAGAGAGAGACTGTTTGGAGATTATGGGCACAGTGAGGTTATCAGTGCCCTTACGGACATTAAAAGAAATAAATGTGAACAAAATTATGAAAATGTTATCACACAGTGAGGAAGAAACCTAAAAAATGACACTCATGCTCTCGCTTCCGCCTGACTCAAACTGACCACACAGTCACCCTATCTCACACACGCTAATACAATGGAGAAGGAGTAAAAGCTAAAAGATGCTATACACAAGATTAAAACACAAGTAAAATGACAAAGAGGCAAGGCACAGGAAAATCTCACTGGCTTATCACTTACAGAAAACATGGGTGAGACAGTCACTCTGTTAACACATTAAAACCATCTCCCTAAAATCTTGGAATAAATGTTGGGCAATTTACAAAACTTTAAAACTGTAACCACATTCGTTTGAATGTTACCTAAAATAGAGGGTAGATCTGTCAGCAAATCTGCCGCACCTGCAATGGTTGGAACGTAAAACACAGTTCAATAAAATGTGGCGTACACTGATCTGTACAATACAGGCAACACACATTGGAGGGTTCTCTTGCCAGAGCAAGAAGTTATGCATCATAGGACAGTAGCCATGTGAAGACTAGTGAGGAGGACCACATGCCATCGATGTAGGTGGAACGAGATACATCAAGGGCCATGTTATGATGGGCTTTACTAGACAAAGCTTATTGTCTGTCAATTCCAGCCAGTCGTCCTACCACCAACGCAAGACTCTGGATCTGAACAGTGAGGCTATGGCATGCAGGGGGATGGCACACTGAAATAACTGATGATCACAACATTCCTCCTTGGCTGCTTGATCTGCCCTTTCATTCCCTGCAATACCCATGTGCCCTGGTACCCAGCAAAAAGACACCTCCTTCCCCAGTCATAATAGTTGGAGAAGGGCATCCTGGATATTCTAGCTCTGCTGTACCTGCTGAGCACAAACACTGAAGAGAGCGAAGGACACTCAGAGAATCTGAACAGACAAGAAACTTAGCACTAAAAGAATGTCTCATCTGCTCCAACGCCCGGAAAATTGCATATAATTCTGTGTCGAAGACAGAAAAGTCTTGAAACACCAGACTCTGAAGACACGACCTGGAAAAACAATAGAGCGACCAACGGAGTCCCCCTCTTTAGATCAATTTGATTTGTAAAGACAGCTACATAGATGTGGTACTCATATAAAAAGGCACAAAATATCACATTAAAAACAGAATCGGAAGTGCAATCTCTCCTGCACAGCACCAAATCTAAAATTACTCTGAGCCTCTGCAGTAACCTGGGCGGCGGATGGTTAAAACCCTGGATTTGAGGTTGTACTTGCTCCACACTGAGTGACTCCAGCAAATGTTGCATGTGGATCCCAAACAGCATTGTTGCTTGTGGACGATTGGCGAAAAGGCATTCCCGAGATGAACAAGCAACAGTATGGTATGCGGGTCAAGAGGAAGCTGCAAGGAAGTTACATACATGATGCAGCATAAGGAGCTGCCATCAGATGGTGAGTGGTGGTTTCCCAACCTCAGCACAGAGACGAGTTATGGGGCTGGTCGTGTAAACACCTGTGGCCAGCCTAGTCCCTCGTGGTGGATAGCATCAATAATCTTCAGGTAAGAAGGCCTTGCATCCATAGTCTAGCTGTGAACGCACAAACACCCTATAAAACTGGAGCAGACACACCCTGTCTGATCCCCAGGACCTGCAGCTAAGGCACTTTATGATATTCACTGCCTTCTGAACTCTGGTTTTCAGGTCCCTCAGGTGGGGTAACCATGATAATTTGCAGTCAAAAATGAGGCCCAGAAACCCCACTGAGTATTTAAAATGTACAATGGTGTCCCTCAGATGCAAGTCAGGTAAATCAGAAGTAAGACAAGAATGACTAAAATGCATGAACACTCTCTCTCTCTCTCTCTCTAATCAGAAGTAAGACAAGAATGACTAAAATGCATGAACACACTCTCTCTCTCTCTCTCTCTCTCTCTCTCTCTCTCTCTCACACACACACACACACACACACACACACACACACACACTTATCTGTAGAAAACTGAAAAACCATCTTTGCAGCCTACTCCTCCAACCTCTGCTCATCCACAAATAAGGAGCACTGTACAGGACTCTGTACCACAGACCAGATACTGATCTGGTGATGACTATGGCAAAGAGGGTAACATTTAAAACACTGCCCTGAGGAACACCGTTCTCCTGCTCAAAACTATCTGACAGCACATCACCAACTCGAGACCTAAAAAACCTCTTAGACAGGAAGGACGTATGAAAATGGGGGGGGGTGGCTATGAAAGCACCATTGACGGAGATGCACAAAAATATTGTGTCGCCAAGTAGTAGCGTACGCCTTACTGACATCAAAGAATATACCGAGACAATTATGTTTATGCAGGAAATCCTGATGAATAGCCACCTCTAGTAGGATCAAGCTGTTGATAGTAGACCGAAATCTCCGTAATCCACACTGATAGTGGCTAAAGAATTGCCTGGTCTCTAACAACCAGACAGTGATGCTTAACCATGCACTTCAGGGTCTTTCCTAAACAGCTCATTACGGTAACACTCTGGAAACTACTGGGACATGTGTGGTCCTTTCCTAGATTGAGGAGAGGTGTAAGAATTGCCTCCGTCCGTGAACTGGGGAAGGTGTCTGTCTGCCATATAAGATTAAAACTTTGGAGGAGGATTTTCTGTGATGCCTTTGGCAAATGTTGAAGCATATAGTACTGGATTTGATCGTGACCGGGTGCAGTGTCACGAGTCTCAGAGAGCACTGAATCCAGCTTCCACATGGAGAAATGAGAGGTGTGGCCTCAGAACCGTCTGATTTGAAGTCCAACTTGCCCCTCTCTACAGTCACCAGGCAGTGACAAAACACCGAGTCCTGGCTTGCATTGGCTGTAGTTTTTGCAAAATGATTGGCCAGCGTCTGAGCGATGTCTCTAGGTGTTGTTTGGAGACACCCCTGTAACACTGCAGCTATTGTTACATGACTTGTTTGCCAGAAATCCTTCTTATGGCTTCCCATACTTTTGTAGAACAAGTGGAATGATTGATTGTATCCAGGAATGCTTGCCATAAGCTTTTCTGACTCTCCTTAGTTACTCATCACTTCTCGGCTCTTGCAACTCGAAAGGTGATGAGGTTGTCTGCTGTTGGATGGCAACCGTCAGACAGCTGCATGCCTGGTGCAGATTGTTGAACTGCACTCATCTGTCCACCAAGGTACAGGTCACCTCCTAAAATGACCTGAGGATTTTGGGATCGACAGATTAGCCGCACGATGGATCACTCATGTGATGTGGTCCACCGATTCCTGGATGCTGTTGTGGTGCTCAAAAACAGCAAGCTGCCTGAACAGCATCCAGTTAGCTTTGCTGACCACCCATTTTGGTGGCTACTCTACAGGAAATGCTCCTTCCAGTAGATAAATGTGGAACGGGAAGTGGTCACTCGAATGAAGGTCGTCAATGACTTCACACTGAACAGAGTCTACGGGGGCTGTAGAGCAGAAAAGGAGGAGAAGGAAGAGAATAGAGAGTGACAGTAGTGAAAATTTGTCACAAACCAATGTGAGCCAGTACCAGCTGTTCTGAGCGATTGTTGTCTATTTGCTTAATTTCTGTACGTGGCATTGGTGATTAGGGGGCCATTAGATTTACCAGATCCATCTTTCCCTTCAGTTTCTTCTTTTCTTCCTTTCTCTTCTTTTCATCTCAGGGTTTTACTTCCAGTTGGGAAATGTTTGCCCAGGTTTCCGGAACTGAAGATGAATGGGCCTATTATGGCCCATTTACCACACCTTCAGTCACTGATTGCTGTCAAAGCATGCGGTGATGAGAGTTGTAGGGTGTGACTGGATGAAGGGGTGGGGGTAGGAAGTAGCACTCTATGAGGGGAAGACAATGTTTTGCTCAGGGAGCAGAGGTTGAGGTCCTCGAGATAAGTGTATAAGGGATAACAGCAGGGAGAACACCTTTTCCCTAACGTGGCTGGCTTCGGAGGCCTCATGATGAAGAGGTGGAGTTAAATGTATTTTTTGCTATAGGCGGTACCTCTGTTATGACTTACGTAAAATTTGTTATCATTTGTACATGATGTAAGCATTCATATTCGTTTCGAGACTCGAAGTACATTAGTCGTTTGAAAGTTTCTTATTCTTGTATTTCGTGTTCTTTTTTGAAGAGATGGGAAGTTGGCGAGCGGGGCGAATGCTCTTCTCCACAATTCGTATAAATCAGTGGTTTATCCACCTGGAGTGTTCTCATGTATAGCATTTATCATGTATAGCATTTATCATGTATAGCATTTAATCATCTAGCAGCATGAATGGTTTGGCATCACATCGACAGACTAGTACCTTTACTTTCTTGGGGAGTATGTCGTTTTCAGAAGTCAGAATAAATGCTCCAGTGTTTGTCCTGTTATCCATTGGGACTCACTGGACATGATGGACACAGTGTGATACAGTGTTTGCATTAATACTGGTTGGCTACTCATTTCGTTTATTGAGAAGAACTCTCTGCACTTATCTTGAATTTGTTCTACAAATATCAATTGTTTTATATTCAAGAAGGATTCACCACATGTTCTGCAACTGACCTAGTTTTTTTTGGGGGGGGGGGCATATTTTTCTCCTTGTCTCTTTAATCAGTTGCCCTCCTATGGTGCAGCAAAGGGAGGAAATTCTTGCAATTCTATCTCATCTTTTGGGGAGACTGCTGAATGTCTTGAGACTGCATGGAGTCCCTGTGGTCCAAATATGACAAACACATAAAGGCATATATGGGAAGTTAACAGCACAGGTACCACAAGTGGGACACTGGGCTATGTGCCACGATGGGCAATCTTCCATCCATACCCTGCACTACTGAGAAAATTTTGAAAATTGGAGGGTCAAACTCACTAACAGGGATCATACTTGATTTGTCACACAAAGACATACGATATAAGCCAAAGAATTGGAATTGTGACTGAAATTAGCTAAGCCTGCACCAAAACAGCCATCATGGTGTACGGGTCAGAAGGGAAGGATAACCAAGGGGGAGAGGGAGAACAGCAGCATAGGGTAAGAAGATACGCAACAATGGCTTGGGCCCTGTGTTCACCACACTTACGCTCACAAGTACGACCTGAAATCTTGAGGTGGGAGGGATAGAGAAGGGAGAATTTCTTGAGACTGCATCCCTTGTAGAACTATCACAAGGCATGTCAGTTGTACAGTCCTGCAGGTTGTTTCCCCACTTTTTTGCAGATGTGGAGGTATATCTCCTTCCTTAAGTTAAAGACATTCTGTCACTCGGCCATTTCTTGAGACTGAGGAAGGGGGGGCAGGGGGGGGGGGACACTTCCGCAACATAGCTCAATATGTGATAACATGTATGAAATATTTTTCCTCATTTATGATCCATCCCATATGGTGGTAATTTCAGTACAGCAAACTCAAAACCAGACTAACCAGTGAAAGGGTTCATTTTCCTTGGGCCTCTGGGGAAAAGGCTATATTGTCAATAAAACATCAGCAATGGGAGATCATTAACAGTTACTTGATCATCAATTTGAATTTCCTAACAATTTTCTAATGATACAAGGACAGAAGTTCTTTTGCGCTATCTGATGGAAACACTGTTGACAACTAAAGACTGGATAGCCGACAACATATTTGTTGACAGGATACATCAACTGGGACTGCAGCTATTGTTATATTTTCAGAGTCATAATATCGGCATTATACTGTCAAAGCAGAAAGCCTATTAGCAACAAATCATCATCTGCGTCTACATCTGTTGCATCTTCTAAGTGTTCTGTCAATAAAATGTGGTCTTTGGTTCGCCTTCTCCAAAACATTTTCTGTGTGTCCTTTCCCATTTAAGTTCTTCATAACTGTGATTCCCAGGCATTTAGTTGAACTTAAGGGATTTAGATTTAAATGATTTATCATGTAACTGAAGTTTAATGGAGGCCTTTTACTATTCAGGTGGATGACCTCTTTTCACTGATCAGGGTCAATCGGCAATTTTCACACCGCAGTTTGTTTTGATCTTCTGATGGCTTTACTAGATAAATGACAGCAACATCTGCAAACAAACTAAGATGACTGATCAGATTGTTTCCTACATCATTTTATAGAAAAGGAACAGCAGAGGTCTTATAACACTACACAAGGGGAACGCAAGAAATCACTTCTGTTTTACTCAATGATTTTCCACCAACTACCATGAACTGTGACTTTTCTGACAGGAAATCATGAATCCAGTTGCACAACTGAGACAATATCCCAAAAGCACGAAATTTGATTACAAGCCCCTTGTGAGGTATAGTGTCAAAAGCCTTCTGGAAATCTAGTAATACAGAATATATTTGAAATCCCTTGTCGACAGCACATTTTCTGTAAGTAAGGAACTAGTTGTATTTCGCAAGAATGATGTTTTCTAAATCCGTACTGACTGCGTGTCAATAGAAGGGTCTCTTCAATGTGATTCATAATGTTCAAAGCAGTACACATTCTAAAATCCTGATGAAAATCAACATTAATGATACGAGCTTATAATTTAGTGGATTACTCGTACTGCCTTTCTTGAGTATTGGTGTGACCTGTCCAACTTTCCAGTCTTGGGGTATGGATCTTCCGACGAGCGAATGTTTGTATGTGATTGTTAAGTATGGAGCTGTTGCATCAGCATATTCCGAAAGGAATCTGTTATTTTATTAAGTGATTTAAGTTGAATCACTACTCTGAGGACATCTACTTTTAAGTTACTCATGTTGGCAGCTGTTCTTGATTTGAATACTGGAATATTTACTTTGTCTTCTTTGGTGAAGAAATTTTGGAAAGCTGTGTTAAGTAACTCTGGTTAGCAGCACTGTCATTGATAGTATTTCCATTGCTATCGTGCAAACAAGGCATCGATTCTGACTTGCTGCTAGCATTCTTCGCATGTAGCCATTATCTTTTTGGATTTTCTGCCAGGTTTCGAAACAAAGCCTCACTGTCGAAACTATTACAAACATCTCACATTGAAGTCCACAGTAAATTTCAAGCTTCTGTAAAAGATCACAAGTCACCAGTCTTGAGGGTTTTGTGTTCTTTTAAATTTGGCATGCTTTTTTAGTTGTTTCTGCAACAGTGTTCTGACCTCCTTTGTGTACCAGGGGAGATCAGCTTCATTGTTTTTTAATTTATTTGGAACAAATCTCTCAATTGCTGTCAATAATATTTTTTTAATTCAAGCTACATCTGGTCTAGACTTATATCATTAATTTGGACGGAGTTGAGATTGTCTCCCAGGAAGGCAACAAGCGAATTTTTGTCTGCTTTTTTGAATAGATATATTTTTCATTTAATTTTGGAGGATTTAGGAGTTCCAGTATTCAGTCTTGCTACAACAACCCTGTGTCCACTAATCCCTGTAACTCTGTTGCTGCTCAGTATTAGCTCATGATTATGTAACTTAATTAACAATTAATTAAACAAGAATGCATTTATCTTTAATAGAAGGTGATCACATCACTAAATAAGGAGGACTCTGCTGTCCTGTTATGCAGTCATTATTTTAAACTTCAATTATATAAATACACTTCCAAATAGCAAAATCATATGTGATTTCACACCATAACACTGTCAAAAAGCTGTGAGTTCTAACTTAGCATTTACATGATTTATTACTTTGCCCCATAGAAGGTGGTAGTGATTTTCTATTACCTCACGTATTGTCCTAATGAATGGGTCTTTTGCAGTCCACCAAAAACCACCATTGTTTCACCAAGGACGGAAGCAGAGTGACCAGCCATTGCAGGTGGTGCAGTAGTACTATTTATAGCTCTCCATCGATTGCAGCTGATATAGTAAATGTGTAACTCATTGAAAAGTCGCCAGCCCTATAAACACAAAAGACTTTTCATGCAGTTTATCAATACCCAGTACCAAAGTTCATTAATTATACAGAAAGGGAAATTTGTACACATACTGAAACTTTAAATGACATAATGACACTAAGGTTAAATTATTAAAATGATATCTTCCAATAACTGACAGAACCATAGGGAGCACAAAATTTACAGCTGTGGTTTCCTTTCTGTAACATTAAAATGACATGATGTAAGAAAATGATGTGTATTTTAAAAGACTGAACATAGTAAAATTCGCTGACAAGGAATTTCTGGTAGTAGAGAAGCACTATCACACCAGCTTGTTCAGAGAAGCTATAGAAACACAAAAACATGGGAATGGCTTCAACAAGAAAGAAGAAAGCCTTGGATCCTGGTTTCCCGTGCTGCAGTGAATTACCGTGGCAGGTAGCAAGAGGAGAACTGCACCGGAAATGACCGCAGAGAAGACCTCTGACGTTGGTGTGCCCAGGTACATATAGTCAGCGGCTGCGAGCTCGGCTCCAGTTCACCACCCGCTACTGAAAATTCTTCGCTTTGATGATAAAGGCACCTGGGTAGAAAGATGTGTAAGTGACAAATTTGTGCCACTGCATGAGGTATTTCAGGAATTGAACAGAATACTCCCAGGACTTCAGAATTGATATCACAGTACAAATGATGAAATAGTATGTCTTTCCAGATGTTTTTGTCCTTTTAAAGTTTTCCTCAAAGACAAACCTGGAAAATACAATATACCTGTTAGAATTCTTAGTTGTGCAATTGAACGATACAAAATAAAAATGGAAGTGTACCCTGAAAAAGGCAGTAGACCTGTCCGTGAACGAGGTCCTTTTGAGATTGTGAAGAGACTGATGGAGCCAACAAAGAATACAGTCTACAATATCACAACTGACCGTTCCTACACTTCTGTGGAATTGGCGGACATTCTGTATGAAGATTAAAAACTTGTATTGGTTGGGACAGTCAAATCCAACAAAAACACATACTACAAGAACTTAAGATGACAACAGGCAGAGAGCTCTATTCCTCCAAATTTGCACTCACAGATCCATCTACTAAGATGCCTCCAGCAACAGGTCTCTTACATCACAAAGGAAAAAAAAAATCTGTTGATGTTGTCAATACAACATCATGATGCAGTAGTAGAAGTTGATACACCAAAAAAGAAAACCCATATAAACCTATACTATTATTCCACAATGGGAGGAGTGGATGCCATAGATCAATTGGCTAAGACATACTGTACAAACAGGGGTATGAGAAGATGGCCACTGTCATGTTCTACAACCTACTTGATATGGCTGCCATAAACTCATACACACTGTTCAAGATGAATGTGCCTCAGTGGAAGAAAGAGAAATCAAATGCCAGAAAACTGTATCTCCATGACTTAGGCCTTGAACTTTTGAAACCATATGTAGAAGAGTGATCCAAGGACTTGAAAGTGCTCCAGTAGCCTATTATTTGCATGATCGGAGAGACCCTTGGATCAAAAACTAGAGGTAACAAAAATTGCTGCAAATGAAGGAACCAACTACGAAAGCAAATGCTACATATGCTTGAAGAATGTAAGTAACCAGAGAGCCTGAGACAACATCACAAAAACCAAGTTAACGTGTGGAAGCTGTGGTCTCCATCTGTGTAAGACTCATTCAGAATCAATCATTTTGTGTGCAGGAGGTAAATGTCATCTGTAAATGACAGTATTATCACCAAATGAAGAGTGTGTTTTGAAAGTTTTCCATGTATCATAACTATATTTGTACAACTGTTTTTATTTCTGTTTTTGATACTTTCTGAAATGGAGAAAACTGTGTTACTTAGTTATTAGATCAGAGGGTGCTTAGAAACTTTGGACAGACTGTGTAATTAAGTACAAATTGTATGTTTCTAGTTTATACAAACTTTCATTGTTCAAGATTTGACCACTGTTGCTTGTCATATTCACACTGTGTGTTCAAAAAATTATGTTTCAGGTTATATAGTCACTATTTCCTGTTAAACTGATTTCACATGGGAAACAAAATTACTTAAAATAATAAGTATTACAGAACTTACAGCTTACGTAACATGAGCAAAATTTTGCCTTGGTTAGTGCCCATGTAATCTAAAATAGCTTGGTGCTCTAGGATTAAATGGAGATGCATTTAATAAATGACGAAAAGTAGAGCTGAATTTACAATTTTAATCTATCATCATTTAATTTATTACTTTACCAGAAGGAAAAAGGAAACTGGCATTCTGTGTCTGTCTGTTGATTTCCAGTGGGGTCATCTTTCTGCTTTTCCTAACAGAATGTAAGACTTCGCATCAACATTATCTGCTTCTACTGTTGCAGTTTTTTATCTATAGCTAAATAGAAGTTACTTTCTGAACAATCAACATATTTGTTCTACTTGATCATGTGGTATCTTTCACAAATTGTCATTAAATCACTTCACCATGTTCGACTGAAGTGGTTTCAAGATTTCTACTCTAGCCCTCCATAACTGAAAGATGAGAGAACCACAGCTACAGAAATGTGTGATTACATAGTTAAGCGTCCAGTGAACAACTGCTGCTTTTCATTTTCTTCTACACTTTTTTTTCTGCTTTACTTTGTGTGAGAATTCTATACTAAAATTTAATTAGGCAAATCAGAGATTCAATATGACTGCATTCAGTAAATTATGGACATTACAGAAACTGTGATATATGCTTACCTGGTGGAGTGGATAAGGAGATGGATGAGTCCAGCCTCCAAAAAGGATTAAGGTATCCTTATAACAAACAATTGTAGCACATGCCTTAGGTGAAGGATACGACCCCATAGTTAGAGGCCTCACCCATTGCCGCTTGTCAAGATCAAGTCGCCATAAGTCATTAAAAGTTGTGCTTGTGGAAGTACATCCGCCAAACACATACATTGAATTGCCTACAACAGAAGAACAAAGGACTTTGATGTTATGTGTTGCTAGTGGCTGATCCAGTCCCTTACAACAATGCAATAATACAAGGCAGAAGATGAAGAGAGGTGGGAAGAAGAATTTAGGTGGATGGTACATATAGAATGATAAAAGCATGTATATATTTTGGAAGTGAAGAGGGAGGGGAGACAGTCTGAAAGAAGGTGAAAGATATAACATGTAAAATAATAATAATAAAAAAATAAGTTAAACATATATCTGCCAGCCTACACCTATTTAAAAAGAAAAAAGACGCTGTTGTGCCATGTGCAATGTGTTCACAATTTCATACTTGCTTATTCAAACTAAAAGCATGTTTTTTGTGCGTGTTGACAGTCACTGTACCCCAACAAGAGATAAAATGTGGCTGTAGATCACAAACTCAGAAATCTGTTGTGGACAACAGATACCTATGTAACCAAGTTTCATTTCAATGGCTGACACAGCACTGCAGCACTACTTTAGGGCTGCCACTGTCTGCTCCAAGTGTACTGGCATCTACAAAGCTGTTTACAATGTGCACATATTCCACCAACGGGCTGAAAGATACCTCTCTCTACCATGGGCTCAAAGATGCTGATAGTCAATAAAACACATTTTCCTGAAATTACATTTTATTTTCGACTCTAGAGAGAGTAAAGCTTGCATGTTATGTTATAAAGGTGAATGTTCTCTCAATCTTGCACCAGTTAGCAAAATTAGGTCTTAAATACGTCATATATTCCTGTGACAAAACACTTCACAATTTATCTATCGAAATTTAATTTATTTTTGTATGACTATTAATTAAAATAAAAATGTCTTTTTATGAAAAAAGTGTGAATAACTATTCATTATTTAAAAGTGCAATTAGCAACAAATACACAATTCAAGTACAAGTAAAAATAAAATGTTGCTGCTGGCAAGATCTGAACCAGTGGCTTTGTAATGACAAGACTTATACAGTACACACTCAGTTACCACTAGTTCTGTTCAAATGCTCGAAATGTTTTGTAGCTTACAATTCTTGAAAACCAATGAAAGTGATTTTTCAGTTTTTTCAGAAGTGTGTCATGCAGCTGTAGGAAACTTATCTCTGGGCAATGAGCCCTTCATATGCTATGAGTATGAAGAAAATCATAGGGGACCACTCCCTAATGTCCCATTCTAAAATTTAGTTCTTTAGGGTACCTTTGGGCATATATGGAACAGCATCCACTAAAGACACAGACAAGGTTCCCAGAGAAAGAAAAATGAGAGAGAGAGAGAGAGAGAGAGAGAGAGAGAGAGAGAGAGAGAGAGAGAGAGAGAGAGAGCAGTATCAAAGTGCTCATCTGAGATAAAATTCCATATTGGGATGCACTGTGCTGAGTGGAACATTCACTTTAAAAATAAGGTTTTTTCAGCAAAAAATGCCCCAAAAGCCATGAGCAACATCTTAACAACTGGGAACTTTTTTTTGTTTTAGAATGGTAGACAGTGGTCTTATATCAATATACATTTTTTTCTTAAGCTCCCAAATTATGTTGATTAATATGGGAAAATGGAGCTTATGGATATACAAATGCCATTTCTTTATGGTCCTGAGTATCCCCACCAAAGCAAATGAAATCAATCAGATAAATGTCGGAGTTGTCACTTTAACATAGCAAAGGTCTCATTTCAACTGTATGTAAATTATTAATAAAAAGAAGCAGTATTAGGGAATGGAAATGATCTAAAGACAAAGTGTTTCTGACTGACAATAGGGCTGGTGTTTGTTCAAGATAGGAATACAACTGAAACTTTATGACAGATTGAGGCTGGGTGCACACAAACTCAAACCCGAGTCCTTGTCTATCACAGGGAGTGTTCTTACTAAGGCCTGAATGTACAGACAAGCCTCACAATTCACCTCATGGTCAAGCCTGCTCATCTCTTTTTCAAACACATCAGCTGAAGAGTGAAATTTTCATTCTGGAAAGAAACTGCAGACCTTAGCTAGCCAGTCTCCAGAATGCACTATAACAGACTCTTCTCACAGGAGTGCTAGTTCTGCAAAGCATGCAGGAGAGCTTCTATAAAGAATCAAAAGCAGGTAGGCTGAAGCTGAGAGACAGCCTGCAAGGCATATTTGAACAGTTCAGTCAGTAAGGTAGTTCAGTTCCCTCAGATTTTCTCGACACGGCTGACTAACAGTGTGCTCCTTGGCATACAGTTGAAGACAATGTCCTGGGTTTCAGAGACGGCTTGCAAAGTGTAGACTAGCAAGGAGAGCTGCTTCAAACCAGTCTTTCAACTGAAGACCACACCAATAACTATAGCCCCCTTATGTATTGCTCCTATACAGTCTTTAAAGACAAGATTAAATTAATTGTGGTGCACAAATATGCATTTAATAATTCTTTGAAATGAACTGAATGGGACGAAACCATAATATGTGGTACAATTCGACATGTCCTCCTAGTGCAGTCAAAATCGTGGCACAACTCGGCATTTTCTCATACGGAGAATGTTGAAATTTTAAGGCAGTTGCTACATTACACTGATAATTCTCTTTTGATTCTTCTTGTCTATTTCACAGAGTAGCCTAGTCAATGGTCCCAGATATACTAAAAAATACCATACAACTAAATATATTTTGTAAAGCCAAACAAACTGCGGCAGAAAGGTCTGAAAAACTGAAAGAATATGACACCCTTCACGAGAGAGTTCTGCCACTATAACAAGTGAAATCCATCATACCACAAAAGCATGCAGAATGTGAATATCTTTTGGTAATAGATGGTGTGTACGCCTCAGGAGTTAATTCTTCACATTCTATGAGGAACTCCGTCACAGACCGATTAAACTTCTTCTGTGTATGGCGAATAACATCTGTAACAAATGAAAATGCTTTAACAAGCAGACTTGGTATGTTGGACAATAATTCATCTGCATAAAATTGTAAGGCAAGAAATATGTACAAATGGGTAAACCTGTAACAGTTTAATTAATAAGTCGGTTGCAAGGTATAGGCCTATGCGTTATTCAAATGTGGAAGTTAGTAAAGGTTACGAATCCTTAATACACCGTAGTATACAGATTTTAAGAATCTTTACAAGAGAATAAAATTGGTGCACTGTTCGATTATTAGGACATACATACTTTTTACAGCTTTATGCCATCGTCTACAAACAACGGAACATTCTTCTAAGTCTTTGTATGGGGGAACAAGACTAAGAATATATTCCAAAACTTCATCAGGAAGATCATCTATTGACCTTTCGTATCTGTTCACGGGCACAGCAGTGAGAGAGGATGACATTTTTGCTGTCAAATTTCGGCATATATTAAGTACATTGCAACTTTTAGCCGGGGAAACTAAATCGCTTCATCACTTTTCAGCCACCACTTGTAAACACACAATGTAAACTGCTTTTAGCGCCATCTCATCGAGATTTGCAACTGCATTCTGTTAACAAAGTACCAACTTCCCGCGATCTTTTAATTTTTCGGCACGTGTAAACACATTCATCAGCTTCTACCGGCAAAGCTCAGTTCTTGGTGACTGATGCATGTTGTTAGTGGTTATTATTGGCACATTTTCTTCTAAATAGGCAACAACACTTCTGTAGCGTCTGGCATCGCTAAACATATGACTATCGCCTCGCACAAGGCACTGGAATCAGCTGTTCGGTTCAAAATGTAAACAGCACGCGAACATGTTATAGTTGAAAGTATTCGTTCTGTAGCAACTTTAGTGAAATTTTGCGACTAGGCCGTATCGTAAAGACAGACGCGACATGTCGATGCTTACTCAGATAAATCCTTTACTCATAAAAATTCCAAATATTCGATTTGCAGCACCTTTCAGAAACATTAATTTATCGGTCCCTCAAAAGGTATAGTTCTACCGCTCAATTATTAAACAATATTTCAGTTACTGTCATACGTAAAGGACTGTTCCTACTGAAATTAAAAGCGATTTTCTACAATGATTGATAGTGTCGTTTGTCTGTTGCCGTACTAGGTGAAAATTTCTTGAGGAGGTACAGTATCTTCTTGAATACTGTCATTGTTGTGATAATCTCCGTCTTTCAATTTATTTCAGATAACCGTAGTGTCGGTGACAGTCGGAGTGGTCTTAATCGGTTTTTTAGCGAGATACTTGCGTCGCAGAAGAAGGGTGATTAATTACAACAAACGTGGAGGTAATCAACGTATCTACTCTTCCCGAGGTGCAAAAAGTCCGAATGGAGGTACGTTCATTATTATCAAGTGACCAGGTTGGTACAAGAAGGTTCATAGTTACGTGTTCTGTCATCTATGGCCTGTTTCTATTTGGTGTTTTGTTTTAGTTAGGGTAAATCTCACTTAACGTTGTAATTATGTCCATTAATTTTCAATACAACGAAATCGATTGTTGTTTCAATGGATAAGTCCGACCACTGTTATTTGTGACTTTCTATTAGAAGAGGTATTTTTTTGGGTCCCAGTTGTGTTTGTTTCAGTGTCAGACGCCAATATTAATTCCAGTGGAGTGAAGTATTTCATCTTTTCAGCAATAAACTCAGGCTGAATGCATATTTTCCGTTTACCAGAAAGGGGCCGCAGTCAGGATGTCATATAAAATAAATCAGTAATAAATTTACACGGCATATTTGTTAAGTTATGGCCGATATTTTACCAATAAAATATTCATTACAACAGCATTACTGTGAAACGATTTGTCGTGTCATTCAAATTCTCTCTGTGGTACTTATACATTTTTATTTCGGCCATAAATATTGTACCCTGAAATGTAATATGAATGGGCTCACCCTGTTTCAGTACCATTGGAAATTGTACCTGGTGTGAGTCCTTGGCATTTCTCCCCAACACCACTCCGAGTGCAGACTCGACACTTGAAATTTTAGTGTAATTTGTCATATTGTGGTATCTGTTTTCTATTTACAATGAAATTTGTGCTTCAACCATAGTCTAGCCACAGATTTCTATGATAGCCTAGTTGAATGGACATTGAATTTTATCTGATGTATTTTTGAAATGTTACATCCTATGTGTAAGAATACATTTATATTAGTGTTGCATTGCCTTTTTGAACAGAGGTTTTAACAAGCGAGTGCATGACCAATATTTCACTTTCAGTTTTTAATGGTAACTGAGATTAATCTTTTAGGCCATTGTTATATTAAAATCAACTGCATTCTGTACACCACCTAGTTGTAACACAATCCATTGTCAGTGCTGTTGTTAAGTGTTTTCCTAGCTACCAAAGAAGTAACAATAAAAACTTGTTTCACTCTTGCATGAGGCTCAGCAGGTCACCACAGAACCAGTAGCATGAGGTGTATGATGCAAATTTGTCTGCCCTCTCTCCATTTTCATTGCATATGCAAGTGATGTATAAACCTTGTGGCAGCTTTATTCAAATCCCCAATTTGACCTTATGAAATTTTACACATAGTTTCACTTTGTCAGTGTATGACCATCAGTGACTATGTGTGGTATTAGCAGATTACTTTCATTTTGTTTCATATTTCAAGAATAGTTATCTTCTTACCAACAATGAACATAGATGTCAGGGTATACTACAGATCAACCTGGTACTACAACCTTTATCTTGTCACCAAATTGTCACTTTTGAGTGTAACCTGTAACTTACATTGTAACTCTGATTTTTTGCTGCGTGTGTGTGGGGGGGGGGGGGGGGGGGGTTGGCAGGGGAGGGAGGAGGAGGAGGTGATGGTGGTAGTTAGAGACCAATGTTAAACTTGACTGTAGCCATCTACTTTCTGCAGTGAGTGCAAAATACCCTCCATCATCCATCTGGGGTGGGTGCCATTATTACGGTAATGTTCTAGCTATCTCCTTCATATGTAGAGGAGGGAATGGGGTATGAAGTATTTTTTATTTCTGTCTGATAACACTTCTTGACATACATGGAATAGGTCTTCAGATGGGGCACAGCCTAACTTCTTGGAATTTCTGTAACCTCTTCGCAGTTACTGAACAGAATTTTTTTTTAACATGGCAATTCCTTTCAGAAGATTCTCAATGTTTTTCTTAATATTCCATGCTGACATTTCTGAAGAGTGGTCTGCAAGGGCCGCTTATTAACAGATAAGTCACATCTTCCCAGAAATCTCACTGTATAATAAAGTCTGTTGTTTAAACCCCTATGTTGTTCTTCCATCAGTTTGAGGATGTTTCATCAGTGTCAGCCTTTAATACTGAAATAGAGTTTATGATATAAGGACAGCACAGAGCATATATGCAGAGCTGTCCAGATTATGTATAACATCAGACAGGTTGAAATCAAACCTGAAATGCTTTTTCTTAGCCAGCAATTCTAACAGCCACACCATGGCAGAGAATCATATGGAGTATGAAACTTTCAATTTCACCCTTCATACCACTGATGAACTGTTAACAAATAGAGTGACATGTAACTAAACAGGTCAGAAACTGCAGTGATCTTGATTGTGAAACAAAGTTGTAGGAAAGACTAAAAATCTTGTTCGATCAAAATCCCCTACGCTCCAATAATTTTTCTTCAAAAGAGTTGAGAAATGGTTAATAACAGATTTTAATTCTTAAATGTATAATAATTATGAGCAAACCTCAGTTTGGAACCTGGACAGGCAAACACTTTGTGGATTCCGTAACGTGTTCTTGCAAGCTTGATACACTGGCAACTATGACTTACCTGACTGTATCCACTGAACATTACTGTTTGTATACATTTGACAGTTTCTGATGGCTGTTTCTGTATTCATGACTCAGATAATTTAAATTTTCTGGTTAGCTTTATGGTTGTGGTATAGAGCAGTAGGATACATTACTGTAGGCCTACTAAGTTCCACTCAAAAGTCGATACACACTGATTGCAGCCTACATTATGAAAGAATCTTCAAGCTTACTTTCATTTTGGGAGCACCATGTTTCCACAGTTAGACATATGTAACAAGAAAACTAGCTTAATCGCTGCACATCAGATTTGGTTCCCCATGTACTTTATAGTTTTACCTGAGATGAAACTTTCTAACAATGAAATATTGAACCATCTGTTTCCTTCCAAAAATTAATGCAAGACATTTACAAATGATCATCTAAAAAGAACTTAACGTTTTGCCAAATTATTAACCAAAGTCTCCTTTCCTCCTCTCGCTCATGAACCTCCACTCCTTTCCCCCTCCCTTTCTTGCTAGAATCCACCGTGATGGGTGGAAACGCTCGAGCAGCTCACCTAGCACCTAAGAAAAATAATAGTTCTGCTCAAACTGGTTATCATTCTAATCAATAGCAGGGCAAGTGTTCTACCCTATTTTGGGTGATTATGGGACAGCTGTAGTGCAAATTTTAAATTTCTGTTTGTAGTTGGAGATTTTAGGATGTTACATTGTAGAATTCTAGTCACTCATTTGTGATCAGGCAGGAACATGAAGTAAGAGTTCTTTTGCTCCAAAACTGATTTAAATTTTAGTGTATAATTTGATCACTACAATGTAACTATAAAATTTCATTCTACCATAGTTTAAGCATTGTCTGGTGCGTATTATCTGGTGGCCAGCTGACTGGCTACCTACAAAGTGTATGTTCTATTAGTCACACTGGACAAACCTGAGAAACTGCTTCCTGTAGAGCATTTAAATAACATTTGGCCCTTTACTGCTTTATGCAAGAATGCTGAAGCCCAATTTATCAAATATCCAAAAGCAACAATCCATTCACCCTACTAATCCTGCTCCGATCAAATCACAAAGCTGTAGGATTCTGTCTGGATCACAGTACAACATAATATGTCTAAATCTCAGATTCAAGTGACGTTCGTGAGTAATCTGCAGGATTGACCAGTATGAAATGAAATGTAATGTTTTTTAATTTTGTTGATTTATTTGGGTTCTGTGACACGAACAGACCATGTCTCTCACTATATGCTCTATACTTGCTGCAAGGTGCATTTATAACACATCCTGTTGACAAAACTCATTTTATTTTTATTGTGCAACATGATGGGTAAATTTGTGACCACAGTTTCCAGCATCCAGGGTTCAATCCCCATTCAAGTCTAGGATTTTTTTCTGTAATTTATCACTTCTTTTCCTCACACAGGGCTCACGACTTTTTTGTGATCACAGCGGCCCCTACTCCCTCTTCTGTGCTGCAATCTCTCATCTTTGCCTATTCTTTCATTCTCTCTCTTTGTTTCTCACAATGACAGCATTTGATATCAGCATGGCTATTCCCTACATTCTGCCTTCCTTTCTTGGAATATTCTTGGACTCACCACCTTTTGGCTGAATTAATTTGTTGTACCCTACTTGGTTTGACCTTCATTTTCCAAATTTTTCTGTAGTGTGGATTGAATGGGGAAGAACACCTTAAATAGCACCTACTACACACACTGATAAAGATTATCTGTTCACAGTACCTGTGTAGACTGTTACTTGTGCTTCAAAGCCAATGTGGTAGCCAGTCCAATGTGGTGGGGTCATTATATACCCTTTTGGTTGAACCTCAGATGGGGAGAGCCCTTGATGAGGGTAGGTGACATCGAGTTGGATATTCCACATGTGAAATGTTAAGTTACAGCAAGTCAATGGCCATTCTGATCAGACACGTATAGAAATTTCAATGCGGGTAGAACTTTATAACCTTACTGCTTTCCCTACTGTGGCTGTCCCAAGCGAAAATGGACAAGCCAGATACCTAGGAGTGAAACAATTTAGTCAGTACTTAGTATAGGCTTGAACTGATTGGGATACTTTTACTGTCACAAGGCCGTTATTTTTTGTGGAATGCATTGAAGATAAATTTGGAGTTGAGTCATTAGGAAAAATGTGCAGTGGCTTGCTATTGATTGAAGCCACCTCTGCTGCACAATCTGCAGATCTTCAGGTGTGTGAAGGTCTGGGTGACATACCAGGGACGATTGCCATTGCATCACACAAGACATTGAATATAATCTAAGGATTCCCCTTTCACTGAGATCTTATGCCCCAAACATACTAGGACCTAAGGGCTAATCTTGAGTGGCGAGAAGTAGATTTTGTATCGTGCATTCAAAACATCCCAAGGATAATAGACTAGATATGATTTCTTTTATCTGAACCTTCGAAGGGGATGTCCTTCCAGAAAAAGTATGTCATGGTACACTAGTGTGAAGTGAAACCTTATATTCCACTGCCAATGAGG
This sequence comes from Schistocerca americana, assembly GCF_021461395.2. NCBI lineage: Eukaryota > Metazoa > Arthropoda > Insecta > Orthoptera > Acrididae > Schistocerca > Schistocerca americana. Next base: position 557,786,097 of record NC_060123.1, read on the forward strand.
TGTGTATGCTTTGGTCATAAGTCATTGTGGTGGCAGGCCCAAAATTTGGTAACTGCGAACAATCACTCCGTAAAAGTAGTCATTGTAAACAACCTTCTTTGTGTGTTGATTGCACAGAACTCCATCTTTCACGTTCACCGGTTTGCCTGGTCTTTAAGAAAGAAAAGGAAACACTGGAATATAAATCTACTGACTGACTGCTGTATACTGCGGCATGTAAAAAATATAAATTCCTACATCCTGTTAACGTGACATACAATTATGCGAAAGTGTCATCACTCTAACTACATCCAATTTTTTCAAAACCAGTTCTCCCACCACCTTCCTCTCTGGTGGCTCCTGCGGCACCATTTCTGGGAACCGCTCCCGACCTAGCTAGAGGAGCAGCCTTCTCCTCTGGCATCTACCGGTGACAGGGCTCCCTTTCAGAATCTCTTTCCTTGGAAACCCACAGATCAGATGCCTGACACTAATCAGTGGCCGAAGGAAGTGCAACCTGTAGGTCCCAGAGTTGCCCGCTCTTTGTCCCCACACTTGTTGTACAGAGGTCCTCACAAAAAACCTGGTCACCAAAGGCTGCAAATGAGAAGAAGAAGAAAAATTGAGACAAGACTACTCCAGTGATGCTAGAGACACCAATCAATCAATGCCATTGGATTCTGAATCAATGCTCATTGATGTGGTTCCACCCCCATTAGTGACAGACAGTGATCCTGGGGTGTGGCCAGTCCTCCTGGTCCATTCATACCTTCCCTGGACTCCTGAAACATGATCATTCAATGGAACTTTAATGAGTATTACCGTCACCTGCCAAAACTACAGCACCTCCTTTCCTCCTCCTCTGCAGTTTACATTGCTGTACATGGAACATATTTTGCTGATGACCATTCCTGAATGCTCCATGGTTATTATGCATTCTGTCAGAACCGTTTTGGCACTGAGCAACCTGTAGATTAGTTCACGCAGATGTGGTCAGTGTGTGGCTTTTCCTTCATACCGCATTGGAAGCAGTTGCGGTGGAAGTGCAAACTACCTTAGCGATCATCATTTGCAACATTTACATACCTACAGGCAGGTCATATACTTACCTTGAATTGATCACCTTAATCCAACAACTTTCACCATCTTTTCTCCTACTTGGGGATTTCATTGCGCACCACCCTCTGTAGGGGAGTACCACTTCATAAGGTAGGGGCTTTTTACTTAACGAGCTTCTTGGTGACCATGATCTGTGTCTTATCAATGATGGTATTCCTACCCACTTCAGTGTCAGGAAAGACAGCTTTTTAGCTATCAATCAACTGTATGTTTCCCTAATCCTGTGGCTTCACTGCATTGGTCACTACATGACTTTATGGCAGTGATCACTTTCTGGTGATCCTGTCGCTTCTTTGCCACTACCAGACAGACCCACTATCACAATGGGTGCTTCGAAAAGCCGGCTGGCAGTTGTATGCTTCTGCTCCTCCATCACCCCCTGTGTGAGACTGCACAATGACATGCAAGACCTCTTCGATGTGATCGCCCACATCACTGGGTTTCTTCCACCTGGTGCCGTGGTGGACCAAAGAAGTTGAAATAGTTGTTAAGGATCGCCGAAGAGCCGTGCAGTGTTTCAAGCAATGTCCTTTGCAGACCAACCCTATCACTTGTAAGTGACTTCATGCTAAGGATTGCTATCTGATTAAACGCAATGAGAAGGAATTGCTGGGAGCACTACACCTCCTCCCTGGGAAAGTATGCCTCTTCATCTGAGGTGTGGGCCAAGCTCTGTTGTCTTCTGGATGACCAGCAATTAAAACTGTTCCAGATCTTGTCCTTCAGGGTGGTCTTTGTACTGATGTGGCTCTTCCTGAACACTGTGCCAACCACCTTGTGACGGCATTGGAGTCCTCTTCTGATCTGGTTACCTTTCTACTGCAGAAACGACAAATTGAAGACTACCAGATCGCCCCCCCCCTCTCCCCCCCCCCCCCCCCCCCCCTTGTTTCACTTCCTGCCAAGCAGAATTGTGTGATGAACCTTTCACTGACTGGGAACTGCTTCAGGCTCTTGCCTTGTCTCAAGATACTGTCCCAGGCCCTGATTCAGTTCATAATCAGATTATCCAACACCTGGATGTTACTCAAAGGCTACATCTACTCAAGGACTACAGCTGTATTTGGCTGGCAGGTGTCTTCCCTTCGCAATGGCTACAGTATTGTCATCTAACTCCTTAAGCCAGACAAAAACCCAGCCCATCGCAACAGCTACTGACCAATTAGCTTCACCAACGTACTCTGGAAATTACTTGAAAGGCAGATTATGTTGGGTTCTTGAGCCTCATAGCCTTTTATCCCCTTAACAATGTGATTTCTAGCAGTGACAATCAATAGGCGACCATCTAGTCCAATTTGGAAATAGCGATCCCAAGGGCTTCCTCCAAATGCAAACACCTCACTGCAGCCTTTTTTGACTTACATCAAGCGTGTGAACCACTTGGCACCATCACATTTTACTTACCCTCCGTGACATGTGCTTTAGAGGGTTTCTACTAATTTTTTTTCATCAGTATTTATACCACTAATTTTTCTGGGTTTGAGTTGGTACTTCACCCAGCTCTCCATGGGTCCAAGAGAAAGGTGTCCCATAGATCTCTGTCCTGAGTATCTTACTTTTACTCATAGTCGCCAATGGGCTAGTGACCTCAGTTGGTCTGCTGGTCATTTCTGAACTGTGTGTCGACAACTTTTGCAACTAGCGCTGCTTCCACTCAGTAAGTAGCCTCGGCTGAACACCAACTCCAAGGTGCCATCTGACAGGCCCCTCCACGGATCCATTCCTATGGTTCCCAGTTCTTTCCTGGAAAAACATAGGTAATCCATTTCTACACTCATAGCACGGTCCATAATGACCCAACATTGTATGTGGACTCCCAGTACTTGGAAGTTGTTGCCCAGTCCCGTGTTTTGGGCCACTTTTTTTCTAAAAAGCTAACTTGGCTGTAGCATATTTGTTAACTAAAGACTAGTTGCATGGAGAAGTTTAACACTCTGATTCCTGCCCAAACTTCTTGGAGTGCGGATTGTGTTAATCTTCTCCATATTCCCATGGCTCTGGTCTCATACTGACTGGACCACGGTTTCCAGGTTTGCGGTCCAACAGTGCCTTCAGCTTTGACATTGTTAGACCCAGTCCAGTACCGTAGAGCTCCTCTAATCGTGGTGCTGTATGGAATAGTCCCATAGACAGTCTCCTCGCTGCAGTGCTTACCTCTTCAGTTCTGACAGTACCAACTCTTGGTCTCTTGGGTAATTGCCATTCGACAAGTCCCTTATCATCCAACATATCTCATTCTTTTTACATACGAGGAGCTATGATACCCACCCCTTGGGTGGGATTACCAGTTGGAATGCACCTCACAGCCTTCTGCCAGGGAATATGCTCCACGTGTTTCCTCGTGCATCCCCCCCCTTGTTGACTCTTAGTCACCCCCATGACCTTTTGGTGTCTGTGATGTTCAGTTCTTCAGCAGTTTCAGAGTGCTACCATCTTTTACACTGATGGCTCTAAAACTGTGGATAAGACACAATATACTTTTACGTCCCCTGCTGGTCAGGAATACCATCTATTGCCAGGAACATATAGTGTTCTTACGGAGAAGTTGATAGCCGTTAACAGAGCCCCCCCCCCTCCCCCCATTTTTCTAATGGCCCTCACTTGACCACATTTTAATACATAGTGACTCAGTGAGGAGTCTTCAGGTCATTGAGCGATGTTACTCTTGTCACCCTTTGGTCTCTGCTATTCATGCTCTTCTCGCTGAACTTACTGCTCTGTTGTCTTTATCTGGGTCCCAAGTCATTTAGGTATTCCAGGGAATGAACTGGCTGACCATTTGGCTGGAGGATCTATTACACACACCCCATTCGCTTTGCCGATCCCAGGTGTGGATCTGCGGGAGCGAATAGGACCTCTTCTCACTTGGAGATGGAATGACATCTGGTTGGTTACTGCTCCCTCTAATAAACAGTGCACTATCAAGGAGACTACTGCTGCCAGACGCTGTTCCTTCTGTTCCGCCCAGTCGGAATCCACCATCCTATGTCTTTCTGCATTGGTCATACCAGGCTAATCCATAATTTTATTTTATGTATGAGCCACCCCCACATTGTAGTTGTGGAGCCTTACAGACAGTAGCTAATATCTTGATGGAATGTCCCCTTCTTTTGGCCTTCCATGCTAAGTATATGCAAATCCTCTGCCTCAAACATTGGCAGACAAGTCACGAGCAGTTGGAAGTGGTTCTCCATTTTCTCCGTGAGAGTGGTTTTTATTTTTAGACACAAGATTTTAAGCTATCTTCAGGACAGGGGTGAGGTGATTGGGGTTGGGCGTCTCATACTGGGCCTGGGAGACTCGTGACGGTACTTCCTTGACCATCTCAATCTTTCATCCCTTCTTTCCTCTGTTTCAAGTACTTTAGGATGTAGTTTGTCTCCTTTTCTGCTGCACCATATTTTCTGTTCTAGAGATGGCAGTCTGTGGAATAGTGGGTGCTCTTTAACGCTTTGACTGCACTGGACTACTTCAGTTCCAGATTGGAGATCGCCCTCATCATCGGCGCTCAAATCGTCGAAGTGGCGTCAAACGAAAGGCTTCGTCGATTCTGTGGCAGTCTTGGCTGCAGACTTCTGGGCCTGCGTTATCGGGTGGAGAATTGTAGGAGTACCCATGACAGGTCAGGGGTGCACTACACAAAGGAAACAGCTACTCATGTGGCAGAGTACTTGTGAAGTGCACGTGGGGGTTCTTTAGGCTAGGTGGTAGTTTTAGGTACTCTTGATGAACACTCGCCAGTCGTCACGAGGATAGCGAAATTAGACTGCGTTCATAGTAAAGACACTTCGACTGTGAAAATTTTATCAGCAAATTGTCGGATTATTCGTAATTATATTCGGGACTGAAAGCAGGCTGAAACCCGAATTAAAGTTCTGAAATATTTAGCGAGTCATGCTAAAAGATAGATTAGACGCCATAGGAGAGGGAGTGTTGATCGCCAGATAGTGCAATATACGAGATACTGGCAGAAGTAAAGCTGTGAGGACGGGGCGTGAGTCGTGCTTGGGTAGCTCAGTTGGTAGAGCACTTGCCCGCGAAAGGCAAAGGTCCCGAGTTCGAGTCTCGGTCCGGCACACAGTTTTAATCTGCCAGGAAGTTTCATATCAGCGCACACTCCGCTGCAGAGTGAAAGTCTCATTCTAGTGCAATATTAATTGGAGGCGACTTCAACCCTCCGAATATAGGCTGGGTCGTCCAAATATTCAGTGCAGGTGATATGGTCAATCTTGTGAAGTACTTTTGAACACGTTTTCCGAAAACTACCTTGAGCAGCTAGTTCGACAGCCCACACGCAATGGAAATATTTTAGACCTTGTTGCTACGAACAGGCCTGACCCATTATAGAGACGGGGATTGGCGATCATGATGTCATCGTAGCGACGAAGGTTACTAACGTTAATAAATTATTCGAGAAGGATAGAGCATTTTTGTTAGAAAGAGCAGATAAGCAGTTGTTACCATCCTACTTAGACTATGAACTGACATCATTTAGTTTAATTCTGATGGACGTAGAGGAATTGGCTCTGAGCACTATGGGACTTAACTCCTGAGGTCATCAGTCCCCTAGAACTTAGAACTATTTAAACCTAATTAACCTAAGGACATCACACACATCCATGCCCGAGGCAGGATTCGAACCTGCGACCGTAGCGGTCGCGCAGTTCCAAACTGTAGCGCCTAGAACCGCTCGGCCACTTCAGCCGGCACGTAGAGGAATTGTGGGCAAAATTTAAACTGACTATAAATCTTGCCGAGTAATTGTATTAAGGACAGAAAATACCCACCGTGGTTTAACAACAAAATTAGGTAAATGCTGCAGAAGCAATGACTGTTGCACTCTCGATGCAACAGAGAAAGCGTAAATGACGACAGGCAACAGTTAGTGCAAATTCGTGAGTATGTAAAAAGATCGATGCGCGAAGCATAGAAGAACTACAATCCTCATACCGTAGCAAAAAGTTTTGCCGAGAACACGCGGAAATTCTGGTCCTACGGAGAACCGCTAAGCGGTTCAAAACCTTCTGTAGTCACTCGTTAACAAGTCTGGTGTGGCAGTAGAAGGTAGCAAAAGGTGAGCCGAAATTCTGAATTTCGCGTTTAAGAAATCGTTCCCGCAGGAGAATCGTACAAAAGTACTCCCGCTTGGAAGATATACTAATAGGCATCCGTATCGTAGAGAATCAACTGAAAGATTTGAAAATATATAAGTCGCTAGGTCCGGATGGAAACCCAATTCGGTTTTACAAAGACTACTCTACGGCATTGACGCCTTACTTAGCTTACATTTATCGCAAATCTCTCGCCCAGCGCAAAATCTCAAGCGACTGGTAAAAAGCGCAGGTGACTCCTTATATAGGAAGCGTAAAAGAAGGGACCGGCAAAACTAAAATTAGAGACCAATATCCGTAACACAGGTTTGTTGCAGAATTCTTGAATATATTCTCAGTTCGAATACAATACCGGTATATTTCCTTGAGACGGAAAAACTTCGCTGGCCGGGGTGGCCGAGCGGTTCTAGGCGCTACAGCCTGGAACCGCTCGACCGATACGGTCGCAGGTTCGAATCCTGCCTCGGGCATGGATGTGTGTGATGTCCTTCGGTTAGTTAGGTTTAAGTAGTTCTAAGTTCTAGGGGACTGAAGACCTCAGAAGTTAAGTCCCACAGTGCTCAGAGCTATTTGAACCATTTTTGAAAAACTTCTATCTACAAATAAGCACTGTTTTCGGAAGCATCACTGGTGCGAGATTCAGTTTGCCCTTTTCTCACATGATATTCTGTGAATTACGACTGAAAGGCAACAGGAAGATTCCATATTTCGAGATTTCCGAAAAGCCTTTAACACGGAGCCCCACTGCAGACTGTTAATGAAGGTACGAACATACAGATTAGATTCCCAGATATGTGAGTGGCTCGAAGACTTCTTAAGTAATAGAACATAGTACGTTGTCCTCGACGGCGAGTGTTCATCAGAGACAAGGAGATCGTCAAGAGTGCCCCAGGGAAGTGTGATAGGACCACTATTACTCTCTATATACATAAACGACCTGACGGACAGGGTGATCAACAATTTGTGGCTGTTAGCTGATGGTAGTGCGACGTATGGGAAGGTCATTGAGTGAGTTTAGAAGGATAAGAGATGATTTAGACAAAATTTCTAGTTTGTGTGCTGAATGGCTAGCTCTAAATGTAGAAAAATGTAAGTTAATGCGGATGAGTAGGAAAAACAAATCGGTAATGTACGAATACAGCAGTAGTGGTGTGCTGCTTGACACAATCACGTCGATTAAATATCTAGGCGTAATGTTGCTAAGCTATATGAAATGGAGGGAGCATATTGTAAGGATTTTAGTAGGGAAGGCGAATGGGTGACCTCGGGTTTTTGGGAGAATTTTGAGACAATGTGGTTCGTCTGTAAAGGAAACCGCATATAGGACACTAGTGCGACCGGTTCTTATGTTCTGCTCGAGTGTTTGGGATCACCACCAGTTCGGATTAAAGGAAGACATTGAAGCAATTCAGAGGCGGGCTGTTAGATTTGTTACCGGAAAGTTCGAGTAAATGTGGCGGAGATGCTTCGGGAACACAAATGTGAGTCCCTGGAGGGAAGGCAACGTACTTTTCGAGGAAAACTATTGAGGAAAGATAGAGAACCGACGTTTGAAGCTCACTGCAGAGCGAAAATGATAAGTAGTGGTACAAGATAACCTCCGCCACGCACCATATGGTGGGCTGTGTAGTATAAATGTACACGCAGACGTAGATATAAAAAGGGTTGCACTAGCTGGCCGAACAACCTTAGATGGGGTCTTTCGGCCAATAAGGCCATATGCTCATTTAATTTCATCTCATTTATTTGATGTAATATCGTTTGTTATTTATCTTTACTGTCCTGAGTGGTAATAATATCATGTTAATAAGTTTATACTTTCCAATATTTATGCCTGATGATGATCTACCTCTCTTCCATTCTCTGATCATATCTACATATGTAGATACTCAGTAATGTTGGTGACAAGCTACACCTTTGTTTTACTTATTGATGTGTTTGTATTTCAACTGTTACCTCTTTACCTATGTCATTTTTAATTTGTTGTTCATGTATTGTAGGCTTTTTGTGACTTCTAGCAGATGTTTTGGTATTCCTTTTTCTTCCATTACTGCCCATTGCTTATTTGTGTGAATTCTGTCAAGTGCTTTTTCATAGTCCACCAATAGTAGGTGACTTTCCAGATTAAATCCTCGTCTCAATTGTACAGGGTGACACAGAATAATGGGAATGTCTGAAATGAGTAGTGGCAGCCATGGGCAGGTGGCAGCACTGCGTGTTGCTGACAGCGAGTAAACAGTCCGCCATTTCAGTAATCATGGATCAGTGGAATGGACAACAACGTGCGTGAGCCATAAAAATGTTTTATAAAAAAAATGATAGTTTTCTAGCGGCACAGAGGGAGCTTCGACGTTTTTGTAGTTTAGGACGTCAAGATGCCGTTCCGTCGAAACACGCGATAAAATGTTGAATTAATAACTTTGAAAAGACTGGATCTGCCCTCAATAAGAAACCAGCAGGACGACCAAGAACTGTGCATTCTGCAGCGAACATTGATGTTTGTCTTACGGAGGCTATACGCCGTTCAATTCGTAAGCAAGCAGCAGTGGTTGAAATGGCCCGGGAGAGTGTTCGCAGAGTTCTTCATTTTGATTTAAAATTTCATCCGTACAAACTACAGATGGTGCTACAATTGAAGGACAACGATTACCGGTTGCGATTCGGATTCTGTCAACAAATGATAACAAAAATAAACAATAACGCTGAATTTCTAAGCAAGTTGTGGATGCCAGATGAGGCACATTTTCATCTCAAAGGTTAAATGAAAAAAAACAGAACTACCGTTACTGGGCAAACACAGAAGTCACCGCATATCGATATGCGCTTATATAGATGGCCGTAGTACCGAGTACACAAAATATAAAACAGCAGTGCATTGGTGGAGCTCTCATTTGTACTCGGATGATTCATGTGAAAAGGTTTATGACGTGATTGTGGCTGCACGACGGGATTGAACAGACTTGAATGCGGAATAATTGATGGAGTTAGACGCATGGGATATGCCATCGCGGAAATCGTTAGGGAATTCAATATCCTGATATCCACACTGTCAAGAGTGTGCCGAGAATACCAACATTCAGGCATCACCTCTCGCCATGGGAAACACAATAATCCGACGGCCTTCACTTAACGAACAAGAGCAGCAGTGTTTCCGTAGGGTTGTCAGTGTTAACAGACAAGCAGTACCGCTTGAAACAGCCGCAGAAATAATTGTGGGACATACGACGAATGTGTCTGTTAGGACAGGCGGCAAAAATGGCGTTAATGAGCTATGGCAGCAGACGACCGACGCGAGTGTCCTTGCTAACAGTACGACATCGACTGTAGCGCCTGTCTTAAGCTCGTGACTATATCAGTTGGATCGTGGACGACGAGAAAACTGTGACCTGGTTAGATGAGTCCCGATTTCACTTGGTAAGAGCTGATAGTAGGGTTCTAGTGTGGCGTAGACCCCACGGAGCCATGGTTCCAAGTCGTCAATGAGGCACTGTGTAAGCTGATGGTGGCTCCTTTTCGGTGTGAACAGTATTTTCATGGCGTGGACTGGGTCCTCCGGTCAAACTGAAATGGTTATGCTTGGCTACTTAGAAGCGATTTGCAGCCATTCATGGACTTCATGTTCCCATGACAATGCTCCATGTCACCGGACCATAGTTGCTCGCAACTGGTTTGAAGAACATTGTGGACAGTCTGAGCGAATTATTTGGCTACCCAGATTGCCCAACATGAATCCCATCGAACTTTTATGGTGTTGTGTCTGGGAATCCTGTATACTCAGTTCGATAGACAAACAATCAAACAACTCTTACTAATGAGTTTCATTACAACAAGACAAGTACAAATACTTAACTTTGATCCTACTACAAAAGTTTCTCGAATGAACTGCGGTGACTACTGATCTCTATCTGTGCTTCGTAGAGATTCCTGGTGATAGAGGCTACAATATGTCGTCCAACAAAGTGGCTAACGTTGAAACTGCTATCGAAGTGGGCGCCACTAGTCGGGCACGGCGCTTATGTTGTCTTCACCTAGGGTCCCCCGCTGTCACGGTGTCGTCCTGGAGGGAGATCGGTGCATGCGATTGGCTGACCTCTTCTCACAGCTGTCTCTTCTCTGTCATTCCCGACTGGCGTGCCGGCGCTGACTTCACACTGTAACATATGGGACATAATAGAGAGGTGTTGGTTTGCTGTCGATTTCATATCATTGAACTTGTTCACAGTAACTGACTCTTTGTCCTACCTTCTTATTCATAACGATACCTACTGTCCTTATTCCATTTTCCGCTGTTGTTGGTGTTACGTTGTACTTATTTGACCAGAAATCCTTGCCGTCTTTCCATTTTACTTCGCTGACGCCCACTGTATATTGAGCCTTAGCATTTCCCTTTTCCTATTTTCTAGCTTCCCTGTCGTGTCCTAATTTCTGACTTTCCACTCACTGGCTCGTAGAAGGTTATCATTTCGTTGGTTATTCAGTCTTTTCCTCAAGATTGCTTCCCTCTTGGCAGTCCACTCCCATAGGTCCGAATGAAGGACTAGTCCAGAATCTTTTGCCACTGGAGAGATCATCATGACACTTTTCCACTTACAGGCTGTGTGTCCTGAATACACGTTATGTGTGTTTAATGCAGTGATTCCATTTCCTTCCACATCCTCATGCCGTTGATCATTGCTGATTCTTCCGCCTGTTACAGGCAGTTTCCCTCCCCAGGGGCGAGAGAGACAGTGCCCAGAACTTACATCTGCTCCTCAGCCCTCTTTGATAAAACCAACAACAATAGCCGGCCGGTGTGGCCGACCGGTTCTAGGCGCTTCATTCTGAACCGCGCGACCACTACGGTCGCAGGTTCGAATCCTGCCTCGGGCATGGATGTGTGTGATGTCCTTAGGTTAGTTAGGTTTAAGTAGTTCTAAGTTCAAGGGGACTGAAGACCTCAGATGTTCAGTCCCATAGTGCTCAGAGCCATTTTGAGCTAACAACAATAGTTCAGGTATACATTCTGGTGTGACAAGCAGAAGATGAAGAGATGTAGAAAGTATATGAACATATTGAATGGGTAATTCAGCTGTAAAGGGAGATGAAAATGTAATAGTCTTGGGATATTGGAATGTGGTTTTAAGGGAAGGAGTAGAAGAAAGCGTTAGGGGAGAATATGGGCTTGCTAGTAGGACTGAGAGAAGAGACTCATTTGAGTTCTGCAATAAATTTCAGATGGTAGTAGCGAATATTCTGATTAAGAATCACAAGAGGAGGAAGAACAATTGGAAAAGGGCGGGAGTTACAAGAATATTTCAGGTAGATTACATCGTGGTCACGCAGAGATTCCAAAATCATATGTTTGATTGTAAGGCGTATCCAGGGGCAGATATAGACTCGGATCACAATTTGCTAATGTTGAACCCTCAGGGGGCTTACAGATCTTTCATGAGTTTGTGTGTGTGGCACCCACGGCCCTGAACTATTGCAGCCCATTATTCCCTCCCAGACTGCATTTCCTTCCCCACACCTCTCCCTCCCTGTCCTTGCTCCTTCCCCATTGCCCCCTCTTTCCCCTCTCTTATTATTCTTATTTATGTTGACCTGGCTATCCATCTGGTTTCCTGTATTCCTTATGGCTTTGTTCCCCTTGCATTTTCTTTTTCATCCTTTTGGCGTTTTTGGTCCACTTCTAAATTTTTTCTCTGTGGTGTGAGCCATTTGGGGAAGAACTCCCACCTCCTACCTTCCCTGCCATAGCCCTCTCCGCCCCTTTAGGTCACCAGCATGTATAGCCAGTCCATGTGGTGGGGCTGTTATGTACCCATCCAGCTGGGCCCCGTGACACCACAAAGGTCGCACTTCTGATACGTGAGTTATTACCTCCCCAGGTATGCATAGGAGTGGTTGCTTCTCATTCTGAACCATTGGGGCTCCCAGCGAACGATCACTGTGCCAGATGGCCCTTGCTGTGGCTGGATGGTGGCCATGGGGAGAGTCTCTGGGTGTCGTTCCCCCTCCTTGCTTAAAGAAGTGTCCCAGTACTAAGGTACCCACCAGTGACGGGGCTCCTCCCCCCCAGAACCTCTCCCCTCAGTGTCTCTCAGGTTAGAGATCTTCTATCACAATTCAGCTATGGGACACGCAGTCTATGTACCCCACTCTTTTTCGGTTTTGGATCTTGGAGAAATCTGCACTCCTCAGCCTATGAAAGAAGAGGAGAAGAAGAAGAATATAAGTTCCAGGACAAGATGTGTACCCTTGGTGCCCTGGAGGTGTTATCTCTCATCTCGCAACCTGAGTCTGACCTCTCATTTATGGATGCCACCCAGTCCTCGTTGGTGATGGATGGCGACCTGGTAGTGTGGTTTGCCCCAGCCCATTCGCCTTGCATTTAGATATGCACTATGTATTCATTCAAAGCAAGTGTAATGGATACTACTGTCACCTCTTGTAGTTGCAATCTGTTATTGCGTTTTATGTGGCAGCTTGTGTCGGTCTCAAAGAATCTCATTTTATTGATGCTCACTCACTGCCTCTTTGTGGGTTCCGTGTTTCCTATCCGAACCAGGTTCGCCCTTTGATGGCTTCCAGTGGTGTTTGCATGTTGCTCTCGTATGGATATCGTTAGTAGGTGGATCCCACTTTGTACTGCACTGGAAGCAGTTGATGTCCAGGTTCACTTGGACAGTTTGCAATCTCTATCTCCCTTCTGAAGGGCCACCTAAGTCTGCTGCTGTAAATGCCCTCCTTCAGCAGTTCTTCCCTTCCTTCCTCCTCCTTGGGGTTTTCGATGTGTATCACCCTTGGTGGGACAATGCTTTTTCGTCTAGTCGGGGGTTTCTTGGAGACCATGACCTGTGCATTGGTTCCCCTACTCATTTTAGTCCCACATATGGCACTTTTTTTGCTATTCATTTTTCGCTGACTTCCCGTCCCCTTGTTTTTTCCTTACACTTGTCGCCACACAATGATCACTGCGATAGTGACCACTTCCTATTGACTCCCTTGCTTCCTTACCATCTACTGATGACCAGGTTACCATGGTGGGCTTTCCATCACGCTGATTGGCCTGTATATACTTCCCAGGTCGTGTTTCCACCATCTTTGTCAGGTTGTATTGAGGAGGTCGTTCGTGATCTGTCCAATAAGATAATCCACACTGTTGGCATTGAGATTCGCCACATGAAAGGCCCTGTTCGCCATTGGCCAGTTCCATGGTGGAGCACTTGCCATTGCCACAGCTATCAGTGATCATTATTGCACCTTACAACATCTCAAGTGGCACCTGTCCTCCATCGGTCTTATTACCTTTAAACATCTATGCGCCAAAGCCCGTTACTTAATCAAACAGAGCAAGTGGGTGTGTTGGGCTTGCTTTATCTCCTGTCTAGTGTCTTATGTCCCTTTGTCACAGGTGTGGGCTACACTGTGCACCCTCCAAGGTTGTCAGTGGCAGTCATCCACTCCTAGCCTTTACCTTCCAGTTGGCCTTTGTAAAGATCCATCAGTTCTCATGGATCACCTTGAGATCCATTTTGCTTAGACATCAGTGTCCGCCTTCTATCCAGCCACCTTTCTTCTCTGGGAATAGTGTTCTGAAGCTTCCTGCTTACGTTTTATACCTTGTCAGACAGAATCCTACAATGAACCTTTTACTGAATGGGAGCTTCTTCTGGCCCCCCTCTTCTTCCCACAATTCACATCCTGGCTCTGATTCCATCTATAACCAATTGCTTCAAGACCTCAGTTCTCCACAAGGACAGTATCTCCTCCACGTATTTAACCATATTTGGTTCCAGTGCATTTTCGTCTCTCAATGGAGAGGCAGTATTGTAATTTATGTCCTTAAACGTGGCAAGGATCTGTCCTCTGTTGATAGATACTGGTCAGTCACTCTGACGAATGTCTCATGCAAGTTACTAGAACAGATGTTGGCTCGTTGGCTCAACAGGGTCCTTGAATCTCGGGACATTTATCTCCTTACCACTGTGTCTTTTGGGAGGGACAGTCCCCACTGAGTCATCTGCTTTGATTGGAAAGCACAGTTCGGCAGTCCTTTTCTCGGCGCCGCCATCTTGTCGCAATTTTCTTCGCTCTTCATAAAGCATCTGACACTGCTTGGCAACATCACATCCTCCTTGTGCTCCACAAGTGGAGCCTTCGGGGCCAGTTCCTGTCACACCAGTCGATGAGTCCTGGTTAACACCGTTCCCAGCTCTCCACAGACCCAGGAGAATGACATTCCACAGGTCTCCGTAATAAGCGTCCTCGTTTTTCTCATCGTTATTAACGGACTTGTGGCCTCTGGCAGACTTGATCACCCCTCCTCTCTATGTGGGTGATTTCTGTATTTGGGCTAGCTCCCCACTCAGTGACCTCTGTGGAACGACAGTTCCACTGTGCCATCTGGCACACTTCCACATTGAATTTCTCGCATTGATTTCAGTTCTCTCCCCTTGAGTTGAGAGTGCAGATTGGCTGTTTCCATTAACTCAATGTCCTTTGCTTCCTTGCCCACACCTCTTGGGGCACAGATCATTCAACCTTCTCCACCTTTACCGGGAATTAGTTCTGTCTCATCTGGACTATGGTTGTCAAGTTTATGGATCAGCTGCTCATTCCATGCTGCTCCTCTTGGACCCAGTTCACCATTGTGGTATCCATTTAGTCGTCAGTGCCTCTCACACTAGCCTTGTCCATAATCTTCTGGTTGACGCTGGGATCCCTCCCGTTTCAATGCAGCGGTCCCAGCTGGTAGTTACCCATACTATCACTATCCATTCTAGCCCTGCTGGCCCCTGCTATTCTATTTTTTTCACAGCTTCGGGCCATCGCCTGCTTGCTGCCTGTCTTCGCGTGGGTTTACGGGTGGAACTCTGCCTGCTTTTCTCCACCATGACTTCCATTTCCCCACGTTCTCTCCAGACCCCCTCCCCCTTGGTTAGTTCCTTGGCCCCAGATTTGGGTAGATCTCTCACAGGGTCCAAAAGCCTCCATCACTCCAATAGTGTTCTGTCATTTGTTCCAAACACTCTTACAGGAGTTTCAGGATGCCACCATTCTTTACACCAGTGACTCTAAATTTGCCGATCATGTGTGATATGCCTTCACATTTGTTGACATGGAGCACTGCCTCTCGCCCACCAAGTGTGGGGTGTTTACTGCGGAATTGATGGCCATCTATCTGGCCCTCTGCTTCATTAAACGATCCTCACTCACACAAGCTTTGTTATGTACGGCCTAAATGTATGGCCTTCAGGCTCTTGCTTAGTTTTTCCGACCACCCCATGGTCTGTGCCGTCCATGACCTTTTTTTCTGTTCTTGGTGATGCTGCATGTTCAGTTGATTTCCTTATTTCCTTTGGGTTCCTGGCCATGGCGGTGCTCCCTGTTCTCTGTGTCCCCTCCAGGGGTAGATTTGTGGCTTTACATCAAATCCATTTTTGCTTAATCGTGGGCTGATTCTCGGGCGGCTGCCCCCACTCCCTCACCAACTTCGCGCAATCAGAAAGACTCCAGCCACGTGACATTCTTCCCTTTGTCTCTCTCAGCAGGAATCTACCATCCTCTGCTGTCATTGTGTTGGTCATATTAGTTGATCTATGGTTTTCTACTCGACAATGAGTCCCCCCCGCCCCTTCCTTTTTAGTTACGGGGCTACGCTCAAGGTGATCCCGCTTTTTGGCCTTTAGTACTAAATATGTCCTCTCACCTTCCTTGTCTCAGGTGTTAGCGGATGACCCTTGCATGGTTACGTCTGTACTCAGTTTTCATCGTGAAAGAGGTTTGTCCTCTCAGATTCAAGTACTTGACATTTCCTCTGGAATTTTCCTCTGTTAGATTTGAGTCCTTCTGTTAGCATAGACGTTGGTTGTGAGGACCTTGATCTTGCCTCCACGTCGGCCAGGTTCTCTCTCCCTTTTCCCTACATTTTGTCTGGTCTATTGTGTAGTTCTGTTTTCCCTTTTCTCGTGTCTTCTTCCCTTGGTGGTGTCCCCATTGTATCGTGATAATGGTATGGTGTGGGTGTCGGGATGGGTCAGTGGTGGTGCTCTCCCGTTCTTTCCTCTTTCTGCTACTCTGACGTCCCTTTTCCTTCTTTGTTTACTCATTATCCCTTCCCCTTTACTGGATTGTGCTGTTTGTGTTTTTCCTCCCTTGATTTCTGCCATCTTGGATGATTGGACCGATGACCTCACTGTTTGGTCCTCTGCCCCCCTCCCTCCCCAATCAATCAATCAATCAACCAACCAACCCGACAATGATGAAGAGTAGGCTGAAGGTTAAGAGAATAGTCAGGATGAATCCGTGAGCAAGGAAGTGAGATACGGGAGTACTAAGGAATGAAGGGATACACTTGAAGTTTTGTGAGGCTACAGGTACCTGTAGGTACTGCGATAATGAATTGGCAATTCAGTAACAGTAAGGGACATCTCAAAAAAGGGCAATAACAGAAGTTGGAAAGAAAAACATAGGTACAAAGAAGGTAACTGCAAAGAAACCATGGTTAACAGAAGAAATACTTCAGTTGATCGATGAAAGAAGGAAGTAAAAAAAAGTTCAGGCAAGTACAGGAATACAGAAATAGAAGTCACTTAGGAATGAAATAAGTGGGAAGGGCAGGGAAGCGAAGGAGAAATGGCTGCATGAAAAATGTGAAGAAATCGAAAAAGAAATCCTTGACAGTAGAACTGATTCAGCATATGGAAAAGTCAAAGCAACCTGTGATGAAATTAAAAGCGCGGGTGGTAACATTAAAAGTGCAATGGGAATGCCATTGTTAAATGCAGAGGAGAGAGCGGATATGTGGAAAGAGTACATTGAGGGCCTCTGTAAGACAGAGGACTTTTCTGATCACATGACAGAAGAAGAAATAGGAGTCGATAGGGGATCCAGTATTAGAATCAGAACATCTTTGGAAGACTTAGAATCAAACAAACCAGAAGGGATAGATAATATTCCATCGGAATTTCTAAAATCATTGGGGGAAGTGGCAACAAAACGAGTATTCACGTTGGTGTGCAGAAAGTATGAGAATTGGCGATAGACCATCAGACTTTCTGAAGAAACGTCGTCCACACAATTCCCAAGATTGCAAGACTGATAAGTGTGAGGATCATCGCACAATCAGCTTAACAGCTTATCATCCAAGTTGCTGAGAAGAATAATACACAGAAGAATGGAAAAGAAAATTTGAGAGTAAATCGCAGAAAGACAAAAGTAATGCAGTAATAAAACCAGCGAGAAACTTAACGACATAACTGGGAATCATGAAGTAGATGAAGTTAAGGAAGCAAAATAACCTATGACGGACGGAGCAAAGAGGAGATGAAAAACAGACTAGCACTGGCAAAAAGGACATTCCAGATCAAGAGATGTCTACCAGTCTTAATTTGAGGAAGAAATTTGTGAAAATACGTGTGGATCACAGAATTGTAAGCCAGTGAGACGTGGACTGTGGGAAAACCGGAGCTGAAGAGAATCGAAGCGTTTGAGTTGTGGTGCTGCAGAACAGTGTTGAAAATCAGGTGGAATGGTAAGTAATGAGGAAGATCACCACAGAATCCGCGTGGATACGAATATTGCCCCCTTTCTATCAGCAATTTATCGTAGATCGCTGGAAGAACGTAAAGTACCTAGCGACTGGAAGAAAGCGCAGGTCGTTCCCATTTTCAAGAAGGGTCATAAATCAGATGCGAATAATTATAGGCCTATTTCGCTTACGTCAATCTGTTGTAGAATAATGGAACATGTTTTATGTTCTCGTATTATGACGTTCTTAGATAATACAAATCTCCTTCATCATAACCAACATGGATTCCGCAAACAGAGATCATGTGAAACTCAGCTCGCCCTATTTGCCCAAGAAATTCACAGTGCCGTAGACACTGGCGAGCAGATTGATGCCGTATTCCTGGACTTCAGGAAGGCATTTGATACGGTTCCGCACTTACGTTTAGTGAAAAAAATACGAGCCTACGGAATATCGGACCAGGTTTGTGACTGGATTCAGGATTTCCTAGAAGAAAGAACACAACATGTCATTCTTAACGGTTCAAAATCTGCAGATGTAGAGGTAATTTCGGGAGTACCGCAGGGAAGCGTGATAGGACCTTTATTGTTTACAATATACATAAATGACTTAGTTGACAACATCGGTAGCTCCGTGAGGCTATTTGCAGATGACACGGTTGTCTACAAGAAAGTAGCAACATCAGAAGACTCGTACGTACTCCAGGAGGACCTGCAGAGGATTAATGCATGGTGCGACAGCTGGCAGCTTTCCCTAAACGTAGATAAATGTAATATAATGCGCATACATAGGGGCAGAAATCCATTCCAGTACGATTATGCCATAGGTGGTAAATCATTGGAAGCGGTAACGACCGTAAAATACTTAGGAGTTACTATCCGGAGCGATCTGAAGTGGAATGATCACATAAAACAAATAGTGGGAAAAGCAGGCGCCAGGTTGAGATTCATAGGAAGAATTCTAAGAAAATGTGACTCATCGACGAAAGAAGTAGCTTACAAAGCGCTTGTTCGTCCGATTCTTGAGTATTGCTCATCAGTATGGGACCCTTACCAGGTTGGATTAATAGAAGAGATAGACATGATCCAGCGAAAAGCAGCGCGATTCGTCATAGGGACATTTAGTCAGCGCGAGAGCGTTACGGAGATGCTGAACAAGCTCCAGTGGCGGACACTTCAAGAAAGGCGTTACGCAATACGGAGAGGTTTATTATCGAAATTACGAGAGAGCACATTCCGGGAAGAGATGGGCAACATATTACTACCGCCCACATATATCTCGCGTAATGATCACAACGAAAAGATCCGAGAAATTAGAGCAAATACGGAGACTTACAAGCAGTCGTTCTTTCCACGCACAATTCGTGAATGGAACAGGGAAGGGGGGATCAGATAGTGGTACAATAAGTACCCTCCGCCACACACCGTAAGGTGGCTCGCGGAGTATAGATGTAGATGTAGATGTAGATATGGAAAACACTGACAAGAAGAAGGGACAGGATGATACGACATCTGTTAAGGCATCAGGGGAGTAACTTCCATGGTACTAGAGGCAGCTGTAGTGGGTAAAAACTGTAAAGGAAGACTGAGATAGGGATACATCAGCAAATAATTGAGGACGTAGGTTCAAATGCTACTCTGGGATGAAAAGGCGCAGGAGAGGAATTCGTGGCGGGCTGCATCAAACGAGTTAGAAGACTGATGGAAAAAAAAAGAAAAAAATTAGAGGTCAGTTTGTGCACAAGATCCCGCACTGGTAACATTTCCGCTGTTATGGACGGCTATAGAGGCAGCATGGCTCAATATATCTACAGGGTACTTCCAATGGCTTATTGAGTGCATTCCACGTTGGGTTGGTGCACTACGCCGTGCAAAAGGAGGTCCGACACGAAATTCGGAGCTATCCTCTGACTTCTGTCACCTCAGTGTAAATACTATATGCAGAAATTGCAGTGTAATTAAAAGACGATCTCTTTGTAATATAGCTTGCCGTGTTTTTGGATTCTGTTTTCGAGTATTTGATTGTGCAATAGACAAGAGATGTTCGAAAACTGCGTACATTATTTTCAGAAAGTTTCTCATCCGAATGAAATCCGCTGATTTAAGTTCGTTGAATAGTTTTACGTGCTATCTTAAATATATATGCCTTTATAGCCATTTCTTCACTAGAACTTTTCTTCTTTTCTTAACTATTTGTTTTTTTGTCACTATTTTTCTTCAGTAATAAAATAATGCAGCAACGGTGGCGGCTCCTCTGGTTTTTAAGCTCGACACTGTAAATTTCCCCTTGCCTATCTCACGACGCGACTCTAATCGAAACACTTCTGCAAGTTCCAGCAGCATATTCTCGAAAATAACATGACCAAGCAAATTGCTGAAGGAAACTTGGGCAGATTTTTATTGTTAATGTAAGCACCTCAGAGAGTGCTTGCAGAAATTACTTGTAGAAGAGACTTGCTAGTTTAGATACGCCTCAACTGGGCGTGTGAGATATAGATATGGTCATATAGACAGATGTTGCAAATGTGATGCATGGTTAGTTATAACCCTCCTTAGAGTTTTCACGGCTTGTGTCGTGTTGCATGACATCGCAACAGTGAAGATTCGGTAGAACGAGTGATTCATATGTTTCACTTCCTGTGGAAATCTACGAGGGCGCGCCTGAAAGTAATGCCTCCGAATTTTTTATGTGAAAAGCTTTAAAGCTTTTCAAATAAAACAAACGTTATTAACATTCTACATTTTTGTTCTTCGCACCTACATATTTGCAGTCTTTTGTTACTGTAGGGCTCCAAATTGTAACATGTAACAGGGTGGCGTGTAACGTAAATATGTCGGTGCGTGAGAAACAGCGTGCTGTAATGGAGTTTCAAATTCGAAGAGTTCGTCCACACATGGAGCATCGTCGTCTTCAGTATGACAATGCCAGACCACACACTAGCGCTGCGGCATCTGCAACAATCCGACGCCTTGGGTTCACCGTCATCGATCATTCCCCTTACAGTCCCGACTTGGCCCCATCCGATTTTAATTTGTTTCCAAAACTGAAAGAACGCTGTTGAGGACGTCACATTGATACTAATGCAGCTGTGTAAGCAGGGGTGAGGTTGTGGCTCCGTCAACAAGGTTAAACATTCTACAATGATAGTATCAACAAACTGGTCTCACGTTGGGAGAAATGTGTTTGTCGTGAGGGTGACAATGTAGAAATAAATATGTTGACATGATGAATAAAGATCTAGACTGTTAATGACGTTTGTTTTATTTAAAAACCTTTAAAGAGTTTTCAAATAAAAAAATTCAAAGGCATTACTTTTTAGCGTGCCCTCGTATTTCGACATTTCTGAAGGGCATGGGATATATCTGTCAAAACTGGTACTAAAATATTCACAACATTCTTGATCGTGCTGATGCTGTCAGCCCGCTATCTATCACTTTAAATCGGTTTTCGCAGTATTCCTCTCTCCTTGTGTTTATCATAACGTTTTTCGGGTGGAAAGTGTTGTATCTATAGTCCGGGGTTCATGAGGAAGAGTGTTCCTTACAGCATGAGGGCTAATTGGGGGCGAAAAAACGTCCATTCATTCTGATTTTGTCTTTCCTACATTCTAGCTACGGAGACTCTCCCATAGAATTGTAGGACTCTTATCGCTGCTCTCAGTGGAACGAGAGCGTGATTTCTGAATAGTGCACGTATTGCCTTACCCTGTTTCTCAGCTTTCTGTATTCGTCATAGCGGTCGGGCTTCGGATTTGACTTAGAACGGCTGTGATTAGCATCATTATTCATCATTCGACGCATCTCTGTTGTCAGCCAAGGAGCAGGAGATCTTCTTAATGGGATGGAAGGTATAGGAGTATTCTTGTCGTAGAGAGCAGTAAACTTCCCAATAAATTCATGAATCTGTTTGGCGCCTTTCGGTTGCTGAGCAGACAGCTGTTAGAGCGGCATGATCTATACTCTCCTAAAAGTCGTGGGACGCGATTTGAGCTTCGGGGCGTGTGAGGCGTAGGCCACGAGTAGTATAGTGTAAGACAAAAGGACGAGATAAAAAAAGACGCACCAAAAAGGAATTACCCGAACGGGACGGAAATCGGTAGTTGTGAAGTACATGTAGAGATAAACGTATGATTACAATTTCAGAAAAATTGGATGGCTTTTTCAGTAGAAAGAGATACATAAACTTAGCAAGTCAGTGACACATTGGTCCACCTCTGTTCCTTTTGCGAGCAGTTATTCGGCTTGTCATTGATTGATAGAAGTGTTGGATGTCGTACTGGGGAGGTATCGTGCCAAATTCTGTTCGTCAAAATCCAGAACTACTTGGAGGGCCATGTCCATAATGGTCCAAACGCTCTCCACTGGGGAGAGATCTGGCGACCTTGTTGGCCAAGGTATGGTTTTTCAAGCACGAAGGAAAGCAGTAGAACCTCTCACTGTGCGCGAGCGAGCATCATCTTGCTGAAATGCAAGCCCAGGACTGTTTGCCATTAAGGGCAATGAACCAGGGCGAGGAATATCGTCTTCGCTGCTGATCGGCGCTCAGTTTGAAGCAGGACCTATCAGTCTTCAGTCTCACTTCGAACCGAGCCCCGATGACCAGTGGATACGTGTCTGGAGACGCCGGACAATAGGGGGTACCAAACCGTCAGTCTCCCTCTATATGGGCCGACAACCAGGAGTGATGGTTTGGGGTGCCATTTAATTACGTAGCAGGACTCCTTTGGTTGTCATCCGCAACACCCTTACAGCACAGCGGTACATCGACGATATTCTAGCCCCCTCTTTGTTGCTCTTAATGGCAAGCCATTCTGTGCTTACATTTCAGCAAGTTAAGGCTGGCTGCACACGCGGAGAGTTTCTGTTGCTTGTCTTCATACTTGCCAAAACACCACCTTGGCCAGCAAGGCTCCAGCGGAGAACATTTGGAGCATTCCAATCATCTCGGGATTTTGAGGATCTAACACGCCAGTCGAGCAGAATTTGGAGCGATATCCCTCAAGAGCACATCCAACAACTCTTATCGGTCAGTGCCAAGCCGAATAACTGCTTTAATAAGGGCCAGATATGGACCGACGCACTTCTGACTTGCTCAATGTGTGAAGCTCTTTCTCTTGAATAAATCATATTTTTTTTTTTCTGAAATATCATGTCCATTATAATAATCCGGGCTGTTATGCCGTGGTCGGTTGATGAATGCTGTGTCGATTCCCAACGTTTCGTCTCCGACTGCGGAAGACATCTTCAAGGGGGTCCGTAGCTCAATGGAAGGTCCAACACACCCACTGGCTCGCTACTGACTGCCGCTAAATTCCGTGCCCGCGCGCTCCCACGCCGCGGCGTGACGTCACGTGTTTTGAAAACGTCAGTGCAATTGGCCGCTGTCCGTCACCGTCGATCGCCGTTGCCATCACCCAGTAGTGGACGGGTGGTACACATCTTCTTTAACACCGGCATCCATATACCGTTTAATTTCACACCCTCCTCCTTTCGGTTGAAATTATTTGGGTGTTTAGCGATTTCGATTGCCTCCCTGTAGAGCCTTTCGTAATATCCGCTTGTGGCCGCTAGTACTTGCATCTCCTCGAAACGAATATTGTGGTTCCCTGGCTGGAAAGCATGCTCCGCAACAGCTGATCGTTCCGTCTCTCCTCTTCTACAATTTCCCTTATGCTCTTCCAAACGTTTAGAAACAGTTCTTTTAGTGGTACCCACATAAACATCACCACAGCTGCATGGGATCCTATACACTCCACCTTTTTCCAGTAGTTTGCGAGCGTCCTTGGCAGGCTTAAGGTATTCCTGTATCTTCCTGGTGGGCTTGTAAATTACGGTAATATTCCGCTTCGTCAAGATCCTCCCTAATCTTTCCGTTACATTTTTAACAAACGG
Source organism: Schistocerca americana (assembly GCF_021461395.2). Lineage (NCBI taxonomy): Eukaryota > Metazoa > Arthropoda > Insecta > Orthoptera > Acrididae > Schistocerca > Schistocerca americana. The sequence continues at coordinate 557,809,712 of NC_060123.1, forward strand.
CAGGAAAACCTCAGATTTTGCAGTAGCCTGTACGTCAGTATGATTTCTGCGTGGCTGCCTCAACGCACGTTTTATTTCGGCGGACGAATATCCGTTCTTCATTAGTGCATTGTGGAGATGTTCCATCTCAGCGTCGAGCAACTCAGGTTCACAAATATTTCTAGCTCTGTCCGCTAACGTCTTGATAACACCCCCCTTCTGTTGTGGGTGGTGGTTCGAATGCCGGTGCAAATAACGGCCCGTGTGCGTGGGTTTGCGGTATACTGAGTGGCCCAAACTACCATTTTCGTTTCTAAAAACAAGCACATCGAGGAAATGTAACTTGCCGTCTACCTCCTCCTCCATTGTAAACTGAATTATCGAGTTTATACTGTTCAGATGTTCGTGGAACCGGCTTAGTTCCTCCCTACCATGTCTCTACAGCACAAACGTATCATCCACGTATCGGAACCATACATTTGGTTTTTTGCTGGCAGTACCTAAGGCCTGTTCTTCGAATTTCTCCATAAAGGAGTTTGCAATTACGGGACTTAGGGGGCTTCCCATAGCCACGCCATCCGTTTGCTCATAAAACTGTTCATTCCACTTGAAGTATGTGGTCGTCAAACAACACTTAAACAGTTCTGAAATATCTGGAGAGTATAGGATCCCATGCAGCTGGGGTGATGTTTATGTGGGTACCACTAAAAGAACCGTTTCTAAACGTTTGGAAGAGCATAAGGGAAATTCTAGAAGAGGAGAAACGGAACGATCAGCTGTTGCGGAGCATGCTTTCCAGCCAGGGAACCACAATATTCGTTTCGAGGAGACGCAAGTACTAGCGGCCACAAGCGGATATTACGAAAGGCTCTACAGGGAGGCAATCGAAATCGCTAAACACCCAAATAATTTCAACCGAAAGGAGGAGGGTGTGAAATTAAGCAGTATATGGGTGCCGGTGTTAAAGAAGATGTGTACCACCCGTCCACTACTGGATGATGGCAACGGCGATCGACGGCGACGGACAGCGGCCAATTGCACTGACGTTTTCAAAACACGTGACGTCACGCCGCGGCGTGGGAGCGCGCGGACACGGAATTTAGCGGCAGTCAGTTGCGAGCCAGTGGGTGTGTTGGACCTTCCATTGAGCTACGGACACCCCTTGAAGATGTCTCCCGCAGTCGGAGACGAAACGTTGGGAATCGACACAGAATTCATCAACCGACCACGGCATAACAGCCCGGATAATTATAATGGACATGATATTTCCGGCCGTGAAAGTCTACATTTTTCTGAAATAGTAGTAATTTGTTTGTCTGTATATGTACATCGCATTTACCGATCTCCGATATATTCGGATAACTGTTTCGTGGTGCACCGCTTTTTTAATTTTTTTTTATAGAGAGCACATCATCCGCTGGGGTATCTGGAGTCGAATTCTGAATGACATGTCATACTTTTAAGTATTTGATAATTATATAACTGCCAAAACTGTCCGCGGCAACAAATAAAATACATTACTCCACTGCCAGTTGTGGAGCAATGTTATCTTTCAGAAAATTTTATTTCTTGAGGAGCCAAAGCAACAAAATTGATTGATTGATCATAATTTAAGATATTCTTTCATTTAAGTCTTCATCACACAGCTTCACTACTTGATGACCATGGATGGAGATCGTGTACAACGTCGTATTCGAAGAAGGCTGTAATTTCTGATACTCCACCATTCATTCTCAACAATGACTTTGGGAGATCCCCCTGTGGGTCTGGGGGTTAGAGTAGGCCCGAGGTATTCCGGCCTGTCGTAAGAGGCGACTAAAAGGAGTCCCACACGTTTTGGCTTTTATGTGATGGTCCCCTGAAGGATTTGACCTCCATTTTTCAAAATTTTTCCCGAAGAGCGAGCCAATGGCGGAAGGGCGCCTTACATGGTGCACCGTGTCCATCGTGCATTGAGATCTTAAGCCCACTTTCTCGTAGTCGCATTGCAGCCCCGCCCATTCTCCATCTCTTGGGCGAGGGCACCTCCCTGGGTGCGTTTTCCATCATGCACTATGCAGTGTCACTTTCTGTGCCAACGATGACCATGGACTTCTTTGCACCTCATATTCAGCACGGTAGCCAGTCCATTGTAGTGGGGCCGTCATGTATCCTGTTGTTTGTAGCCAACTGACAACACAGGGATCGCTCTGCTGGTGCCTGCAAAGTTAACTCCCCATGTATGCCAAGGAGTAGATGCCCATCACCCTGGGGCATCGGGACTCCCGTCAATGTCCATCCTGCCAGGCAGCCTTTGCTGCGGCTGTGTGGCACCTTTGGGGAGGGCCCCTGGTCAGAGTGGATGACATCAGGGCAGATGACACTCCATGAAGCATAGTACGTCATCTCTTGGTGGTGGTCTGCCGCCAGCAGTCTCTAAGCAGGCAAAGTCTAAATTAAATGCTAAAAAATATGACCCCAAGTCGTTCCCCTCCCTGGCCACACCATGGGAAGAACGCCAGTCTAAGGATGGCACTGAAGCTTATTCACCCCGGTACCTCGTATGTATGAGAGTTGATGGAAATCTTTCATGTCCACGAAGCCTCAGTTTTTTGTGGAGCATTTGGAGCACAAGCTTGTCTAAAATGCGCTGTGGGTCAGTTTTGATAAAAACAGCATCCTCTGCCCATTCATGGGCATTACTCACTTGTGGCAAGTTGGGGGATGTTTTTGTTACCATCACGCCTTATAAGAGCTGAAATATGATCCAGGGTATTATATTCCACAGGGACCTCCTTTCGCAGTCTGACAACGAGCTGCGCGGCAGTTTATAGCGGTGAGGTGTTCATTTCGTCTGGCGCGTCCATCAGGGTCCAAGGGGTAACCAGGTTGCCACCGGTGCCTTCATCTTGGCCTTCGAGGGTGACACATTGCCCGAGAAGGGAGAAGATCAAGGTGGTGGTCTACGACTGTGACGTCAAGCCATATATCCCCCCCCCCCCCCGCCCCAGTGTGGTGCTTTAAGTGCGGGAAGTTCGGCCATATGTTTTCCCGCTGTGCTTCGAGCCCCACCTGTCGAGATTGTGGATGTCCATCGCATCCCAATACTCCATGTGCCCCGCCTCCCATCTGTGTCAACTGCGGAGAGCATCATTCACCTTGCTCGCCAGACTGCAGGATTTTACAGATATAGAGGAAAATCATGGAATATAAGACTCAGGACCGACTGACCTATGCCGAGGCTAAGAGGAAATTTGAGTGCCTACATCTTGTGGCTATGACCACCTCATATGCTGCTGCTACGAGAACAATTGTCACCCCATCAGTTCCTCGAATTCCTGCCGCCTCTCAGAATCAGGAGACTACACCTGCCCCCTTGATGGTGGGGGGCACTCACCTCCCTGTTGCTCCTGCACCACCTACTTTGGGAGCAACCCCCCCTCCCCAACCATTCGGTATTTCAGTCCCCACTTCTGAGCCAGAGAAGTGTAAGGCTTCTTCAGCTCCTCTTGCTAGGAAGGGGTCCCTTGGATCACTCCCTTCCCAGGTTTCTGCTAGTGGGAAATATGACACCTGCCAGTGGCTGAAGAGCCCAAAAGCAGCTGGTCGTAGGGCTACGCACTCATCCTCAGTTCCGGAGACTGATTCAGTGAAGTTCCCCCAGCCAGGCAAACCCAAGGAACAGCTTGAGAAATCGAAAAAGAAGACCCCTAAGAACAAGGAACTTCCAGTGGCACCCACACCACCACTAGCTACAAGCTCTGTGTCTGAGGATGGGGTGGAGATTCTGGCATCCGCTGAGGACCTGGATCTCTCCTGACACTCAGACACAATGGATATAGACTGCTCAGGCAAAGAGTAGGTGGCAGCAGGTGACCCTGAGCAGGTGACCGCCTCATTGAATGTTCCATCCCTTCCCAGTCTCACGATGATGTTATCCTCCAGTGGAATTGCGGCGGTTTTTCCCACCACCTGGCTGAGCTATGGCAACTGTTAAAGCTCTACACCTGCTTTCTGGATTGCCCTCCAGGAAACCTGGTTCTCAGTAATGCAGACCCCTGCCTTCTGCGGCTATAAGGGATATTACAGGAACCATGGCGACTATAATCGAGTGTCGGTGGAGTTTGCGTTTGTGTCCTAAACTCATTCCATAGTGAAACTCTGCCCCTTCAAACCCCTCTTGAAGCTGTTGCTGTTGGAATACGGATAATGCAGGAAGTAACTGTTTGCAATGTATATCTTCCTCCAGATGGTGCAGTATCCCTGAATGTATTAGCTGCACTGATTGATCAGCTCCCTAAACCTTTCCTACTTTTGGGAGATTTTAATGCCCATAACCCCTTGTGGGGTGACACCATGCTTACTGGCCGAGGCAGAGATGTCGAAACTTTACTGTCTCAGTACGACCTCTGCCTCTTAAATACTGAGGCCGCCACACGTTTCAGTGTGGCTCGAGGTAGTAACTCGGTCATTGATTTATCAGTTTGCAGCCCAGGACGTCTCCCATTTATCCACTGGAGAGCACATGACGACCTGTGTGGTAGTGACCACTTCCCAATCTTCCTGACACTGCCCCAGCGTCAGGCGCACGGACGCCTGCCCAGATGGGCTTTGAAAAAGGCGGACTGGGGAACTTTCACCTCTGCTGTCACCGCTGAATCTCCCCCACATGCTAACATCGATGTGGTGGTTGAGCGGTGACTAGCACAGTTGTTTCTGCGGCAGAAAACGCGATCCCTCGCTCTTTAGGGTGCCATCGGTGAAAGACAGTCCCTTAGGAGGTCACCGGAAGTCGCTGAGGCAATTATAGAGCGTTGGCGAGCTCTACAGCGACGTAAGCGACATCCTTCTGTAGAGCATCTGATAGTTTTTAAGCAGCTCTGTGCCCGTGTACGCCAGCTTATAAAACGATTGAAGCAGGAATGTTGGGAGAGGTACATGTCGACCATTATGTGCCATACGTCACCTTTCCAAGTCTGGACAAAGATCAGACGTCTTTTTGGGTACCAGACCCCAACATGTGTCCCTGGTGTTACCATCAGTGGCGTGCTACTCTGTATATATTGCCGAGCACTTTGCTGAGTACTATGCTCGAGCTTCTGCATCGGAGAACTACCTCCCAGCTTTTGCAGTCCCAAACGGCGGATGGAAAGGAAAGTCCTGTCGTTAACTACACGCCACAGTGAACCCTATAACGCCACATTTATGGAGATGGAGCTCCTCAGCGAATTTGCACATTGCCCCGACACAGCTCCTGGGCCGGGTCGGATCCACAGTCAGATGATTAAACATCTCTCGTCTAACTACAAGTGCCATCTTGTCATCTTCAACCGGATCTGGTGCGATGGCGTATTTTCCATCACAGTGGCGCGATAGCACCATCGTTTCGGTGCTCAAACCCATTAAAAACCTGCTTGATGTGGATAGCTCTGTCAGCCCATCAGCCTCACCAACGTTCTTTGTATGCTGCTGGAACGTATGGTGTGTCGGCGGTTAAGTTGGGTCCTGGAGTCACATGGCCTACTGGCTCCATGTCAAGGAGGCTTCCGTCAGGGTCTCTCTACCACTGATAATCTCGTCCCTCGAGTCTGTCATCTGAACAGCATTTTCCAGATGCCAACACCTGGTTGCCGTCTCTTTTGATCTATGCAAAGTGTATGACACCAATTGGCGACATCATATCCTTGCCACATTATACGAGTGAGGTCTCAGAGGCCCGCCCCCGATTTTCATCCAGAATATCCTGTCACTCCGTACTTTCCGTGTCCAAGTTGGTGCCTCCCATAGTTCCCACCATATCCAGGAGAATGGGGTCCCGCAGGGCTTTGTACTGAATGTATAACTATTTTTAGTGGCCATTAACGGTCTAGCAGCAGCTGTAGCGCCGTCTGTCTCACCCTCTCTATGTGCAGACGACTACTGCTTTTCGTACTGCTCCACCAATATTGGTGTAGCTGAGCGGCGCGTACAGGGAGCCATCCAGAAGGCGCAGTCATGGGCTCTCGCCCACGGCTTCCAGTTTTCGGCCACTAAGTCGTGTGTCATGCACTTCTGTCGGCATCATACCGTTTATCTGGAACCAGAACTTTACATTCATGATGATCCACTCACTGTAGTGGAGAAATATCGATTATTAGGGCTGGTTTTCAATGCCCGATTGACCTCCTTCAGCTTAAGCAGAAGTGCTGGCAGCACCTCAATGCCCTCAACTGACTGAGCAACACCAACTGTGATGCAGATCCCTCTACTCTGCTACAGCTCTACAAAGCCCTTGTTCAATCCCGCCTTGACTATGGGAGTCTGGTTTATGGTTCGGCGGCGCACTCAGCGTTGCGTGTACTCGCCCCAGTGCACCACTGTGGCGTTTGCCTAGCACCGGGAGCTTTTAGAACGAGTCCTGTGACCAGTGTCCTGGTGGAGGCCGGAGTCCCTCCATTGCAGATCCCATGTGCACAACTGCTCGCCAGTTACGTTGCACACATTTGTAGTTCTGAGCAACCGAATTACCATCCCCTTTTTCCACCCGCGGCATTTCATCTCCCGCATCGGCGGCCCAGGTCAGGGCTAACGATTGCGGTTCGCGTGCAATCCTTTCTGTCTGGAGTCCTTCCCTTTACCACCTCCCATCCAGGTCTGTCCACTTACACCTCCATGGTGTACGCCTAGGCCACAGATTCGTCTGGATCTTTCGCATGATCCTAAGAACTCAGTTACTCCTGCCACTCACCGCTGTCACGTCTCCTCAAATGGTTCAAATGGCTCTGAGCACTATGGGACTTAACTTCTGAGGTCATCAGTCCCCTAGAACTTATAACTACTTAAACCTAACTAACCTAAGGACATCACACACATCCATGCCCAAGGCAGGATTCGAACCTGGGGGCTTTGGGAGACGGAATGGCATAACAGGACACACAACAAACTGCTTGTCATTAAGGAGACTACGAATGTGTGGAAGTCTTCCATGCGGGCCTTTCGCAGGGAATCAGTTGTCCTCTGCCGGCTCCGCTTTGGCCACGATTTGGCGATCCACGGTTACCTCGTGTGCCGTGAAGACCCGCCCGCTTGACAGTGTCCCATATTCAGGTGCACTGTCCCACTTTGACTGCCCAGCGACAAAATCTTGGGTTACCGGACTCGTTTCCGCTAATTTTATCTGACAACGCTTCATCGGATGATTTAGTTTTACGTTTTATTCGTGAGGGTGGGTTTTATCATTTGATCTAAGTATTAGCGCATGTCTTTTGCCCGTCTGTGTCCCCCGACCTAGTGCTTCTAGGGTGGAGGTTTTAATGTGTTGCAGAGTGGCTGGCTTCTTCTTTTTTATTCTCATGGTCAGCCAGCCTTGGTAATCTGCTTTGTTGTTTTAATCTCTTCATCCCGTTTCTTGCGTTTCTGCGCTTTTCTTACCCCTTTTGCCCACTTACATGTTTGTTGCCCTTCATCGTTCTTGTAATTTTTCCTTTCATTCCGTTTTGTCAGTCTCTTTCGTTTTATTCTCAAACTTGTAGCATTGTTTTATTCGGAACAAGGGACTGATGACCTCGTAGTTTGGTCCCTTTCCCCCCTTTTAATCCAACCAATCAACTTTGGGAGAGCGCCCCATCTCCGCGTAGCACTAGACGGACACCGCTAAATTCCGCGTGCTGTAGACGTAGCAGTTGGATTAACAGCTGCTGCACATCGGCGGTCCCGCTTTCCCGTGTCTCGTAACTCTGGTCGTTGAAGGCGCATTCTGAGAACGGCGGCGGGGGAGAAGGCGCGCTTGTAAACATTTTCACAGTCTCAGTTGAGATATCGGGAACGGGGTTGTAACGGAGCTTCGTCTCCGACTGTGAAAGGCCAGAAATTCCGATTGAATTTTCAGCTCCGGCTCTGGTAGTTTTGAAAAGGAGGTATTACGAATCTGGGCGGTGCAAATTCTGAAATTCAAAACCCAAAACGTCAAATACGAGCAACAACGTTGCCACTCGTATATCCCGGATGATCGAGAGATGCTGTTGTCTCCAGAAGCGCTTCAGCATAGCTCAGAGGCCTTCCACTGTCTATAATTCCGTGAGAGCGTACGATGTGTGACTATAAAATAACAGGACTAATGCTTTAAAACATTTTGTTTCAAAGACTTAATATTTAGTTATTGTCATCGTCAACATACGACGGTGATTTGATAATTCTGGTAAAAAAGCAAGAAAAAACGTATGTTTCGTAAAGAACTCCATAACTTCACGACATATTCTCTTCTGAGGGATATACACTTGGCCTAGCGATCTTCCAGCGTTTTCATTCCACCGGAAAAATAGGTTCTGTCAAACTCTGCAAAATACTCGTTGACTGTCATTTCCTCATGTGATGAAAATTTCTACATTTATTTCTACATACTCCGCAAGCCACCCAACGGTGTGTGGCGGAGGGCACTTTACGTGCCACTGTCATTACCTCCCTTTCCTGTTCCAGTCGCGTATGGTTCGCGGGATGAACGACTGCCGGAAAGCCTCCGTGAGCGCTCGAATCTCTCTAATTTTACATTCGTGATCTCCTCGGGAGGTATAAGTAGGGGGAAGCAATATATTCGATACCTCATCCAGAAACGCACCCTCTCGAAACCTGGACAGCAAGCTACACCGCTATGCAGAGCGCCTCTCTCGCAGAGTCTGCCACTTGAGTTTGCTAAACATCTTCCCAGACAGCTAAAATTTCACGTTAGAGAACAGCAAAAAGTCTCTTGAGGCTATGTCTTGTTAGTAGGGTGGATGAGGAGCCAATTCAAAGCCCAGTTCACGCACTTTCGGCATTGTTATCGCTGATGTGTGGAATGGTACATTATACTGGTGAAAGAGCACTTTTTTGCATGCAAGCCTTGGTCTGCTTTCAGCCAACGCAAGTGTCATACGATCCAGTTATGAAGCATAATAGGATCCAGTTATTGTTCTGCGTTTTTAGAAGTAATCTGTGGCGATTATTTTTTGGAAATCCCAAAAAACAGTGGCCATCACCTTACCAGCTAACAAAATGGTCGTTGCCTTCGGTGCACTTGACCCATTCTTTTGACTGCCATTTTGATTCTAGTGTATACCGATGGATCTAGATTTCATCAGCATCCATAATCGGCGCAAAAAAGTCTTGCGGATTACGAATAAACATCGCCAGACATTCTGTTGAAAGGTTGTGCCGGATGCGCTTTTCATCGACTGTGACCAGTCGCGAAACTCGCCTCGCACACAGCTTCTTCATAGCCAATTCTCTGTGCAGCATATTACGTACTCGCTCAGTTGAGATGCCTACAGTCTCGGTAATCTTACAAATTTTTATTCGGAGGTCTTGCATTACCATATCGTGGATTTTGTCAGTGGTTTCGTTTGTGGTGACCTCAGCTGGACGGCCGGAGCGCGCTTCGTCTTTGGTGCTTGTCCCTCCACGTTTGAATTTATTAGTCCAGAAGTAAATGGCCTTCAGTCATAATGCAGAGTCCGCGTGAACGTCATACAATTCTGTTTTGATTTGTGCAGCCGTCCAATTCTTGGAATGAAAATGTTTAATAACAGCACGAAACTCAGTTTTCTCCATTTTCAGTCGCAGTCGACACACTGACCAGTCATTAGGCTGTCAGCAATGATCTGTTTGCTGTACATTCTTGGAACAATCAAGCTTACGAATCATGAAGGCGCAAGAAAAATATTCCATTCTTTCATGGAACTTTACCGGACTTATCAAACCAACCTCGTACTCCCCTCCTCTATGCCTACAACGCTGCGTGTGAATTTTCCGTTGATGGAAACAATGCTGCAAGTTTTCCTCTGTGAGCTCCTTGATGACACATGCCGCTTCCTCTTTCAGTACTTCAATGGACGGAAATCTCGTTCCTTTTTAAAGCAGATTTGACTGTAGGGAATAAATAAAAACACATCGTGCTACGTCATGTGAGTAAAGTGAGTGGTCTAACACTGGGATGCTGTACTATGCCAGATACCTCTTTGACAGACAATGCGGTATGAGGCAATTCAGAGTCCTAACGCAGAACCCACAAATCTTACTTTGTCATGGAGTAGAGCAAGAACAGCAGGGTAATAATGTTGATTAATAGCTTGACCTTCAATAACCCAGCGAAGATAAAGAATTTCATGAATATCGAAAAAAATCATCATCGCTTTGAATCATAATTTTGATCATTTCAGCTTTTTTCGCTCTCGGTGAAGTTGGGCCCTTCCAATGCACAGATTGACGCTTAGTTTCTGGATCAAAAAAAAAAGATTCTTCGCATGTGATCACTCTTCCTAAGAAATTTGTATCATTTTCAGTGGTATTCATAATAGTGTCAATGCAAATATTTTCACTAGTGTTTTTGCTCGATTGTGAGATGTTTTTGCTCGATCGTGAGAATTTTAGGCACCAGTTTCGCACACACTTTTCTCATATTAAACTGGCAATGTAAAATTTGCCTTACGCATTGTTTGGCAATTCATACAGTTTCAGCAATCGATCGAATACTCAGCCGTCTACAAAAAAAAGTAACAGAAGTGATCCAAACATCTACGGTCCATTAACCTTTACGTTCATATGTTTTATAAGGTGCAGTAAAGTGAAAACGAGACACACCAAAAACAATAAGTAAACTATTTATTATTTCAGAAGTAGTCCCATTGTCCGAAGCTAGTCGATGGCCACGAATGCCTTTCTTCTGGGCTACAAAAATATGGAAATCGCATGGGGAGAGCCCGGGACTCTATGGAGGATGTGTAAGAGCTTCGCTGTAGGGACTTCTACAGCCTAGTGGAAACAACCTTGGCAATATGTGAATGAGCGTTATTCTGCAACACAATCATGCTGTCCATCAACATTCCTGGGTGCTAGGACTTGATGGCGCGCTTCAGTTTTAGCACAGTGTCCACATACCATCCTGAACGCTACGGGTCAGTGCAGTCTGGTAGATTCAAATTTTTCGATTTTCGAAAAGCATTTAACTTGGTACCACACCTTTGCTTATTATCAAGAGCACGATCCTATGGGCTGTCAAGCGAAGTTTGTGACCTGATTGAGGATTTCTCGGGAGGGAAGACTCAGCACGTTATCTTGAATTCCGAGTCAGCGATTACATTTACCAACAACTTAAATTGGAACGACCAGAAAAAAGTCATGGTAAAATCGACCCAAAGACTGCGTTTTACTGGCAGGGCATTTAGAAGCTGCAGTATTTCTTGAGTTTTCGTAAAGTATTTGACTCGTTAGCACTCCTACGCTTATTGTCAAACGTACGATCGGATGGGTATCAAGCGAAATTAGTGACTAAATTGAGGATTTCTTGTGAGAAAAGCCGCAGCGTGCTGCCTCGAATTTCGAGTCTGCGTTGTTTATTATTATTATTATTATTATTATTATTGTGGACTGGCAAGACAGCCAATCCACAGTGACGGGTAACCGAAAGTCACGCGCTTAAACTCACGCAGGCTGGCGTGAGGTCTGAAACAGGATACGTAATGAATGCTATAAAGAAAAGTACGTAGCTGCTGGAATACTTAACTTTAATCCACAATTGGTGAACATTGGTCTTGTTACTGTACATGGTTCATTAGATATATAGCAAAGGATAAATGGCGCCTTGCTAGGTCGTAGCAATTGACTTAGCTGAAGGCTATGCTAAGTATCGTCTCGGCAAATGAGAGCGTAATTCTCAGTGAACCTTTCCTAGCAAAGTCATCTGTACAACTGGGGCGAGTGCTAGTAAGTCTCTCTAGACCTGCCGTGTGGCGGCGCTCGGTCTGCAATTACTGACAGTGGCGACACGCGGGTCCGACGTATACTAATGGACCGCGGCCGATTTAAAGGCTACTACCTAGCAAGTGTGGTGTCTGGCGGTGACACCACATTCCTCCCCCGCAAATCGGCGGACGGGTGTGGTATAAGCCTTCCGCCCGCCGTGGAGAGGACCCCATGTTGGCGTATGCGACGAGTTGGGGAGCCTAACAACAGGCAAGGCTGTGCCACCCGCACCCGGCCATTCGGTCCGAGGGGAGCTAGGAAACGCCTGAAAACCTAGTCCAGGGTGCACGCCAACATGCGGTGTATGCGCCCTAAGATAGTCAGGAGGGGCCGAAGGGTCGACCTCCATCGCGTCGGGGTACCCGACGGGCGAAGACGACATCTGGTCCGGAGCGGGCAAGAGTTCCATGTCGGAGGACAGCTGGTCACGGGAAGCGATCGGCGGCGCGTGACCCAGGGAGGCGCTTGGCGGCTGCAGCGACGCGTCCACTGCGGGCGGCGGCGGCTGCGGCGGCGGCGCGACGCCATGGGGCAAAATGGAAGGCATCGTCGGTAACACCTGGGGATGAGGCGAGCCAGTAGATGGGTCCCCAGGGCGCTGACCGGACGGCACCGTCGCTGAAAGCAGACGGGGAGCGGCAGAACCCGTGCGACGACAGAGGCGCAGCTGATTGAGATGCCGACGCACCTCACCAGAGGCCCCCAAAACCAAATACATCGCGCGGCCGAGGCAGCGAAGAATGCGCCCTGCGAGCCAACGCCGTGAACCTCGATAGTTGCGATAGACTACAACGTCGCCTGGAGCAAAAGCAGGAGTCTGCCGCTGCACAGGAACCTGATGCGGCGGATGTAGCAAAGACATCAAGGTTCGATGAGGACGACCGTGGAGCAACTCAGCTGGCGAGCGACCATCTCGGGGGTGAGAGCGATACGAAGACAAAAAGAGCAACAACGCGTCCTCCCGAGAATGCGACTCTTTCAACTTCAACATCTGTGACTTGAAAGTCTGGACCAATCGTTCAGCGGCTCCGTTTGACTGAGGCGAAAACGGCGCGGATGTCAGATGTTGAATACCATTGGCCATGCAGAATGACTGAAATTCTGCGGACATGAATTGTGGGCCATTGTCGGAAACAATAGTCTGTGGAAGACCCTCAATGCAAAAAATAGCAGATAACGCTTGGATGGTGGCAGACGACGTCGTGGAAGACATCCGGACAACAAAAGGAAAATTACTGAAAGAATCGACAACAACTAACCATCGAGCATTCCAGAAGGGACCAGCAAAATCGATGTGTAAGCCTTGCCAAGGGGAAGTGGCTTTCGGCCATGCAAAGAATTTCCGCGGCGGTGCGGATTGTTGTTCGGCACACGCCATGCATGAAGAGCACATAGTCGTAATCGCAGCATCGATTCCGAACCAAGTACAGTGCGGATGAGCAAGTTGTTTCGTTCGCACTATACCCCAATGGCCTTGGTGGAGAACCCGTAAGACAGAGGACTGTAACGAACGGGGGACCACGACCCGGGACTGATCATTATCAGAACGCAACAGCAAAACACCACGTCGAACAAAAAGTCTCTCCTTGTGTGCAAAAAATCGGCGAACCAACGGATCCTCGATCCGTGACTTTGACAAGGGCCACTGCGTGGCAACAAAACGCAAAACGGTAGCAAGGACAGGGTCAGCAGCTGTGGCTGTAGCTACACGACGAAAATCAATCGGAAACGATTCGACCACGTCATCTGTTTCCGAATCAATGAACATGCAAGCAAGTTCGGAAGAATCGAATGCTCTATCCTCAGCAACAGGCAAACGGGACAACGCATCAGCGTTTCCGTGCTTAGCAGTGGACCGATACAAGATATCGTAGCGGTACTGCGAGAGGAAAATAGACCAGCGAATGAATTTCTGCGCTGTACGTGGAGGTACAGGCTTGTTTGGATGAAAAAGCGATGTCAAAGGTTTGTGGTCTGTGATGATGGTAAAGTGACGACCATACAAGAAATCATGAAACTTTGCAACACCAAAGACGAGAGCCATAGCTTCTTTCTCTATCTGTGAATAATTTCTTTGCGCAGACGAGAGCAATTTGGACGCAAAGGCAATAGGGCGATCATGCGAGCCATCTTTGTGCACAAGCACAGCACCGATCCCGAAATCCGATGCATCTACCATCAACAAAAGGGGTTTCTGGGGATCGAATGGCGTAAGGCAAGTATGAGAAAGCAACGCCGATTTCAACTGGCGAAAGGCGCGTTCGCATTCCGTCGTCCAGACGAACGGAACACCTTTACGGCGTAAGCGATGAAGCAGAGCTGAAATGGAAGAGGCTTGCGGCACATAGCTAGTATAATAATTAAGTTTTCCCAACACACTCTGTAGCTGCTTCAAATTCTGCGGTGAAGGCAAGTCTTGTATGGCACGGAGGTGCTCGGGACTGGGATGTATGCCTTGGGCATTGATTACATGTCCCAGATATGGTAAGTCACGAGCAAAAAACACACAGTTGTCCTTCCGCAAGCGAAGACCATTTTGTCGCAAGACCTGAAATAATGTTCTGAGATTGGCTAAATGTTCTTCTTCTGTCTTTCTGGAGATCACAATATCGTCCAGATAGTTTGCTGCAGTAGGGACCGACGAACAAACAATTTGTAAATATTGCGGAAACAATGCAGGGGCAGATGCGCACCAGAATGGCAGTCTTTTGAACCGATACAAACCAAGATGCGTGTTAACCACCAAAACTCGCTGTGATTCAGCGTCCACCGGTATTTGCAAGTATGCATCTGCTAGGCCCAACTTAGAAAAATATTTACTCGGGCACAGTTTGTCAAAAAGATCTTCCGGGCGGGGTAAAGGATAAGTTGCAATCACTAGTTGTGGATTCACTGTAGCCTTGAAGTCCACACAAAGTCAATTTTCTGGAAGGTTTAGGCAAAATTACTAAGGGTGAAGCCCAGAGAGAAGCCTGCACACGTTCAATTACACCTTGTGAGTCTAAATTGTTTAATGTTCTTGCGACCTCATCACGCAATGCGTGGGGATCTTTGCGCGCTCTGAAAAATTTCGGTTGCGCGTTTACTTTCAGTTCCAAATGTGCGTGATAGTTCTTAGCGCAACCAAGGCCCGGTGCAAAAATGTCTGCAAATTCTTCACATAGACGAGAAACACTGGCTGAAGGCACAGTCTGGTTCACTGATAGGATCTGATTTACGATAGACAAGCTAAACAACTGAAATAAATCTAAACCAAACAAGTTCACTGCAGAAGAAGAACGAAGAACGTAAAAGGACACAAGTTGTGTTTGTCCCTGGTATGTTGCAAGAAGGCTGCACTGTCCTAACATAGGGATCTTGTGACCTGAATATGTAGTTAGCTTAACATTGGCAGCACGCAAGGGAGGTGTGCCCAGTTGTTTGTACATGTCTTTATTGATCAGAGAAACTGCAGCTCCGGTATCGAGCTGGAATGGTATCACTTTGCCATTAATGTCCAAGTCTACAAAAAGTTTAATGTCCTGCTGACGACAAGAGCGACTGTCTCGTGTAACGCGAACAGACACTGGTACAGAATCACTCGCGGCTTGACGTGATTTCCGTCGATGTCGACGCACACTTTTTGTGGGACGAACACAGTCACTGTTAGAGAGAGTGGCACTGGGCGGAGTGGAATTAATTACATGAATTTCCATGGGCGAAGGTTCACGAGCCCGAGTATTCTTGGTTCGATTCCGGCGCGAAGCAAAGGGCCTGGAATGGTTGTGAGTGTCCGATCTAAGCTTTTTCTGGCAAACACTTTGAACATGACCTTTCTTATTACAGAAAAAACAAATAGCTTGGCGTGACGGGCAATTCCCACGCGAATGTCTAGTATCACACCGCGGGCATGATTTCACTGCATTTGCGTGCTTACGCGGCACACGTGGCTGCGCGGACGTGCGCGAGGGCTGTTTACAGTTCCGTGCAGCTCGCCCGGCGGGCCGGTTAATGTGACACACAGCTGGCGAAGTTGCAAATGATTCCTGAGCAAAGGCAAGTGTGTCTTGCCTATCCAATATGTCCATCACTTGTTGAAGGGAGGGATTGACTATTTTCAAAATTTGCTCCCGTATACGAACATCAGAAACGTTCTGTGCAGTTGCATCACGTACCATAGTATCTGAATACGGGAGTCCACATTCACACTCAAAAGCACAATCCCTAGTAAGGCCTTGCAAAGTTGCAACCCACTCCCGATTAGTTTGACCGGCCGTACGTTTTGTACGAAAGTAAGTATACCTTTTTGCAACAACATTGACTGATTCCTTGAAATATGCATCTAATGCAGACAAAATGTCTTCGTAGGACAGAGTTGCTACGTCGCGTCGGGGAAACAATTTCACTATCACACGGTACGTCTGGACGCCGACACATGATAATAAGTGAGGCTGCCGCTCATTACCTTGAATTCTGTAGGCGGCGAGATGGAATCCAAATTGGCGTGAACACTCCGTCCAGCTTTCCATCGCCGCATTGAATTGTCGAGAAGGCGGTGCGACTGCGTGTTGTGGCTGCGGTAGCGGTGGAGCGGCGGCCGCCGCATCGTTCTGCATTGCACGGTGACCCGGGACGAGCTGTCCAAGGGCATCCAATAACGCCTGCGTCTGCTGATTCTGCAAGCGATAAAATTCGGACAGTACATCTGGAGATCGTGGCGAAGCCATGACACAAGTAATCTAAGCAAGTATAAAGAATGAGACCCTGTTTTTACTCGTCGCCAAAAATGTTCTGGACTGGCAAGACAGCCAATCCACAGTGACGGGTAACCGAAAGGCACGCGCTTAAACTCACGCAGGCTGGCGTGAGGTCTGAAACAGGATACGTAATGAATGCTATAAAGAAAAGTGCGTAGTTGCTGGAATACTTAACTTTAATCCACAATTGGTGAACATTGGTCTTGTTACTGTACATGCTTCATTAGATACATAGCAAAGGATAAATGGCGCCTTGCTAGGTCGTAGCAATTGACTTGGCTGAAGGCTATGCTAACTGTCGTCTCGGCAAATGAGAGCGTAATTCTCAGTGAACCTTTCCTAGCAAAGTCAGCTGTACAGCTGGGGCGAGTGCTAGTAAGTCTCTCTAGACCTGCCGTGTGGCGGCGCTCGGTCTGCAATTACTGACAGTGGCGACACGCGGGTCCGACGTATACTAATGGACCGCGGCCGATTTAAAGGCTACCACCTAGCAAGTGTGGTGTCTGGCGGTGACACCACAATTATCATCATCACCACTATCAGTGGCTGCAGCTGCAATAGTACGAGTAATGCCAATATTAACTTTGTTAGTTCATAGTATAATTTACTCACACTGCCACCTCAGACACTAAAATCATTTTAATACTAATTGTCATACGAAGGTGTAGTTTCCTTTTAGATTAATGCACTTGGTATAGCGATGTTCCAGTGCATTGATCCCATCTCGAAAATGAGTTTCCTCCAGGCCATTAAAATAGTTGACAGCTCCAGCTATCAATTCTTCGTTTGAAGGTAGTCTTCGTCCACCAAGAAAAATTTTAAGTTTTGGGAAGAAATGGAAGTCTGACGGCGCCATATCATGTGAATAAGGCAGGTGTGGCAACAATTCATACCTTAGTTCATGTAATTTTGCCATGGCGACGGCGCATGTCTTGATGGAAGATGACTTTCTTCCTTGCTAAATCTGGCCTTTTTTCGCGCATCTTTTGTTGCAATTTTTCCAGGAGGTTAGCACAGTATTCCCCAGTAATTGTTTGCCCAGTGGGGAGATATCTACAAACAGAACCCCTTTGCATCCCATAACAATGATGCCATGACCTTTCCCGCCGAAGGAATTGTCTTTGCTTTCTCTGGTGGCGGAGAATCAGCATGCTTCCACTGCTTTGACTGTTGTTTTGCCTCTGTAGTATAGTAATGCTGTAACGTTGTTGCTTTAATTTGCTATGAAAGCGGTGCTGATAGACAAAGCGGGTTAAAAGCTGTGAGCTATCTGAGGAAGTTAACCTTACATTACTCCGCAACTGTTTCACCAGGTATCCAGTCTAGCTTACTAAATTCCCAACCAGACTAACATTAATTATAATATAAAAGAGAATTTAAATAAAAAGAAATAAATCAGTTATATTTGGAAATTTATTTTAACATTGATCATTGAAATTTCAGCATATTAAACTTGATTCATAACTAAACTGGTGCCTTATTTAGGATTGTGAAAATGTGAGATTGTAATCTTACGGAACACATCAAATATGGAGCCAAGATTGGGAGACTGCACACAACACTGCATTCATAAAATAACACACGAATAACGTTGAAACAAATGCAAGAGGAAATTAACCACAACCAACCGATTCAATTTTCACCCAAAGAAGTTACGTTCGTAGCGCAATCCTGTCCGTCATGTAATTACCACACACTGGTATACTAAATTCGTACTAACTCTCTGTGAAATCTTCCTGAAAAGAATAGCTGAGGGCTACTTTGATGATTACACCACATGCTTCACGTGGTCAACTTGGTTTACACAAAGAGTGTAACTCCACAATAATTCTGACAATTAAAATAAATTAGATCGAAAAGCAATTTACAAAAGAAAAACCTTGAACTGGTTACTATCGTCTTACTATTAACCTGATGGGTCAAACAGCTGTATAAGCACGTGGTACTGGTCTCACAAAGTACACCCCACGTGGGTTGAACATAAAGAAAAGTTGCTATATTTAAAAATATTGTCAAGACGAGACGTTATAATCTCACACACATTCGCATTTAAGATTGATGATCTTAGTTAGAGTTATTGATCAACACGTGGTTCCACTTTACTCACAAAGTAGTGACAAAGCAACTACCGGAATATATTCTGAACTTCACACTCGAATTACACTACGTTGCAATTTAAGATAACATTAGATATTTTAGAACTAAACGTGAAATAAAGGTGATTAAATTTTCAGTTAGGCTGATCTTAAGAAATCCATTGTCCTACGGACTTAGCAGAAACGCGCTTAGCCGGAGATTTTACCACTTCAGACGCTCGCCGCGGACAGACTGCCCTGGGCTCCTACCAAGGGTGCTTCCATATACAACATGGAAGTGACCAGAGAGGCAGCTTCCTATACCAAAATGACAAGGGGCGGACAGGACCATACTAAGAATAGAAACCTCTTTGCTTTTAGAAAGCGTAGCTACCTGTTCCGACGTTGGTCCTACTGTTCTCTAGCAGACAGTCTTGTCTGCTACCATCCAGCATGCAGCTAGAAATACATTTGCTCATGCATCCTCTCACACAGAAGGGAAGGGGGATGACAGTATCTTATCATATACAGTATATAAAAGAAAGCGGATGTAGGTTCCGTATGAGACTGTGTGACATGAATTACATATAAACTGTGTTTTAAAGTGTAGTAGTGTGACAGATCGTTCTTGTTTATGTGTAAAAGTAACAAGTTTCACTGCTCAGTCTTCTCTCAGATAGTCAGAAACACCACAGTAAATTTAGAAGAGGAATTTATGCCGTAAATGACAACATATTTAAGAAATTAACTTGAAAGGAATCAAACAGAGACCTTTCAATGCACCCAGGTTTCATCTGTGGTCACAAACTAGGTGCAAAAAATCTTGTCCGTTTCTCCTAAATTGGTCGAAACATTGTTCCGATATGTCCATTCTCATGCGTTTTTGATCCAGCGGCACCCATCTTGCACATAATTTTTTCATTTCTAATTCTTCAGTCAAAATGTGATATACCCTTTCAGAAGACATCTGGCAAGCGTGAGCAGTTTCACGCACTTTCAATCGGCGATCCTCCATGACCACTTTGTGCACTTTTGCAATGATTTCTGGACTAGTGACACATCTTGGCCGACCACTGCGTGGACCATCATCTAAGCTCTCCCGACCCAGTTTAAATTCATTTGTCCACTTAGCAATATGAATATGAAGGAGCAGAGTCCCCCAGTGTATTCTGGAAATCAGCATGAATGTCCTTTGCTTCCGTACCTTTCTTTACGAGAACTTAATCACTGCTCGAATCGCGATTTTATCCATCTTCGCTAAGCACAACGCGGGAACAACAACAAAGCCACGTCACGGCCACAACTCTCTTCCAAGAGCACTGACGTGGCACGTGTTTACAGGCAACAGTCCAATGAATATCACGTGAATAGCTCGTTGCGCTAGCGCTGACCTCTCGTGCTCGTGGTGATTCAGAGAACCACCCTCATATTAAAATTATTATTTTCTTAAGAAACTGTGGTGTAATGGGTACTGTTTGTCTGAAACCCTGGTCCGATGTAAGAGGGGGCGCGGTGGTCCTAATCAGATCAGAGTAAATAAATAAATAAGTAAATAAGATGCAACAGATCTTCTAAAGAGATTCCCTGCACTTCGCTTGACCATCCTTGACTGGAATATTGCTGTGCGGCGTGGGATTCTTATCAAATAGGATTGATAGGGGATATCGAAAAAGTTCAAAGACAGCTGCCTTGTATTATTGCGAAATAGGGAAAGGTGTGTCACGGATATTGCGTGGCAGTTATTAAAACGAAAGCGTTTTTCGTTGGGGCAAGAATTTTTACAAAATTTCAGTCACCAGCTTTCTCCTCCGAATGCGAAAATATTTTGTTGACGCCCACCTTCATAAGGAGAAATGATCATTGATCATCGTAATAAAATAAGAAAAATCAGAACTCGCAGGGAGTGATTTACGTGTTTGTTTTTCCCATGCGTTACTCGAGAGTGGAGCAGTCTGGAAGTGGTTCGACGAACCCTCTGCCAAGCACTTCAGTGTGAACTGCAGAATAGTTATGTAGCTGCAGATGTAGACATATGTAGAAGTAACTTTAGGCGTGCCCCAGGGAATTGTGTTGGGACCCTTGCTGTTAGTGCTGTAAATTAATGACGTAGCAGACAATATAAATATCAACTTCAGACTTTTCGCGCAAGATGCAATTATCTCTAATGTAATAGTGTCTGAAAAAGCTGCACAAATATTCAGTCATATCTTGATAAGATTTCAATGTGGTGCTAAGACTGCATCTTGCTTTAAATGTTCAGCATAGTAAAATTGTGCATCTCAAAAAACGAAAAAATAGTATCCTATGGTCACAGTTGGATTCGGCCAACTCATACAAATACCTGGGTGAAACTCCATGTAGGAATATGAAAAGGAACGATCACGTAGGCTCATTTGTAAGTAAAGCGGGAATACTGCGATTCGTTGGTAGATTACTAGGGAGATGCAGTCAATTTACAAAAGAGATAACTTACATATCACTCGTGCGACCCAGTCTAGTATATTGTTCAACCATGATGACCCATACCAGATATAACTAACAGAGGGTATTGAACGTGTACAGAGAATGGCAGCACAAATGTTTGTAGGTTTGTTTGCACCTTGGGGGAGCGTCATTTTGATGTTGAAGAAACTAAACTGGGAGACACCTGAAAATGAACGCAAGCTATCCCGAAAAAGCCTACTTACAAAATTTCAAGAGCTAACTTCAAATTTTGAATCTAGGAATATAACGAAACACTCTACGTATTACTCCCAAAGGGATAATGTGGAGGGGATTACATTGATTATAGCGCGTACGGAGACATTTAAATGGTAATTTCCCGCGCTACATACATGAAGGGAATGGGAAAAAGCTCTAGAACTGATGTAATGGAAAGTATCCACTACCACACACTTTACAGTGGTTTGCAGATTATGGATGTAGATGTAGACTTCTATTGTTGCCAGCTAGCAACTGGTATTGGCGGTATCCTCTTAGAGCATAGTATTTATTTTGATCCTACTGTTATCGCACTTTGCGGTACACTTCGCTCAATCATCATCATCCGACAACTACCCGTCAGCCTTCCAGCTGAAGAAGATAAGAACCTAGCCTTCACTACTCAACGTCTGGAACCATATAACACTCCTATTAGTGTGTGGGAACTCCTCAAAGCTCTAGCCCTTGGTCATGGCATTGAGCCTGAAGCTCATGAACTGGACTATCAAATGTTACAACATGTAACCATAGATTACAATCATATGCAGTCGCTCTTCAGTGCATTTCGTATGATGATGTGTTTCCAACCCTGTGGAGAGAAAGAGTTTTGAGACCAGGTGAAACTACGTATGAAATGAATAGCATTTGGCCCATCAGCCCCACGAATGCTCTGTTTAAGTTGCTTAAACGAATGGTGAACCGATGACTGTGTTGGACTCTGGAGATGAGGGACGTTTTATCTATAGCCAATGTGGATTTAGAGAGGGTCAAACCACAATTGGCCATAAGGACAGCATTTGCGCATCGCCAACATCTCTCTGCTGTATTACTTGACTTCAAGAAGGCCTATGACCTCTGATAGCGTAGCCACATCCTTGCCACACTGTACGGGTGGTGTTTCAAGGACCACTTGTTTCGCATCAGAGTTGAGACGTCCTGTAGTACACTCTATATACCGGAAATGGGCCACACAGGGCTCCGTGTTCAGTGTGACACTTTTTCTGGTAGTGATTAATGGGCTTGCAGACGTTGTGAGGCCTAAGGCCTCAACTTGCGTATGTGTGAACGACTTTCATATTTAGCAAAGCTCTTCAAATACGAATTCCCCCTGCGACGTCAGGGACTGGAACAGACCCACAGTAATTCTTCGCCTGTCGTAAGAGGCGACTAAAAGGAATTCTAACCCTAGTGAAGCTTTTGTGTTGGTGACCAGGTTATTATTCAGACACCTGTCAGTTTGAACTCATTTCACAACCTTTCCCCTCAGCCTTTTTTGCTTAATAACTTGTGGTCCCCCATTTAGGATTTGACGTCCGCTTGTATAAATTTCACAGAAGTGCTGACAGTTTGAGAAAGGTTGCCGTATGAGGTGCGCTGCAGTCGGGGTGGAGTGGGTCTATGTTCGTATCCTAAATTCAGGGCAGTAGCCAATTTTTCGTGTGGGTTCATCATGTACCGTCGCGATTGTAGCCCTCTGACAATGCAGGGATCGCGTTGGTAATGCCTGAATTATAGCCTCTATATATGTGTCGAGGTGCCTGTCCAATCTGGGCTACCGGAACCGGGCAGTGGCTAATACACCATTTAGCCTTTGACGTGGCAGTGTGGCGCCCATAGGCAAAGCCTATGGATCAGAATGAGTGGTATCGGGCAGACGAGCCGCAATGAAACGGACCCAACTCAACCATATTGGTGGCCTTGCCAACAGGGCCGCCTCAGCAGATAGAAAGCAAGTTTTTAATGCAGAGGCTTACAACCCCCCGGCGTTTCTGTCTTTAGACATGGCATTGGACGGGAATCATGTAAGGCGAATTGGAGTTGGACAGTTTGCCTTGTTCTTGGTGTTGTGACTTGGCAAGACAGCCAAGCCACTACGAGGTGAAGCCGAAAGGCACGCGTTTAAGCTCACGCAGGATGGCGTGAGGTCTGGAACAGGTCAGGGATATGAGACTAGCAAAAATAGTACGTATCTGTTGGAATACTTAACTTTAATCCATAATTGGTGAACATCGGTCTGACGGTACATGCATCACAAGATAAATAGCAAATGATAATGGCGCCTTGCTAGGTCGTAGCAAATGACGTAGCTGAAGGCTATGCTAACTATCGTCTCGGCAAATGAGAGCGTAATTTGTCAGTGAACCATCGCTAGCAAAGTCTGCTGTACAACTGGGGCGAGTGCTAGGACGTCTCTCTAGACCTGCCGTGTGGCGGCGCTCGGTCTGCTATCACTGATAGTGGCGACACGCGGGTCCGACGTATACTAGTGGACCGCGGCCGATTTAAAGGCTACCACCTAGCAAGTGTGGTGTCTGGCGGTGACACCACACTTGGTATGCTCCATAATTGACGGAAAACCTCTTGCAGCAACTAAGTCACTTATTTTCATTGAAAAGATTGAGGATTCGTTCGGAGAAGTTGCTACAGTAAAGATACGTTCGGAGAAGTTGCTACAGTAAAGAAAGTGGGAAATGGATCTATGTTGCTCAAAACTTTGAATACTAACGAATCACAGGCACTACAAGCCCATGACAAGTTTCTGGATGTACTGGTTACCATCACCCCCTCACTCACCCCCCTCATAGCAAACTCAACAGGATTCAATATGTCGAATTCCATCGGGACCTATCACTACAAACAGATGATCTTCTAACCTACAGTGGCGTGTAGTTAGTCTCGTTCGTTGCATTCAGAGAACACCTAAGGATAACAGGAAGGATAACAGAACTGGAACCTTCATCCTAGCCTTCGACTGAAATATTTTACCTGAAAAAGTTAAGGTCATGGTTTATACCTGTGATTCAAGCACTATTTTCGTCGTCCTATGATACCTTTTAGGTGCCAGGCATGTGGGCACGTGGCAAAGGGATGTTCAGATGTTCAAATGTGTGAGAAAATCTTACGGGACTTAATTGCTGTGGTCATCAGTCCCTAAGCTTACACACTACTTAACCTAAATTATCCTAAGGACAAACACACACACCCATGCCCAAGGGAGGTCTCGAACCTCCGGAAGGGGATGTGACAACCCCATCGCCCAGTGGGAAACCACTGCAATCAGCCACCCGATAAATGTTCGGAAAATCATCCCTAAGTGAGTAAGGAGGAAACGACTGCCAGCCGTATGATGATCAATTGAGCCATCGGGAAAGTGACCAACAAATCACTGTACACTGATCTAATCACCCAAGTGGAGGTAAACGTGATTCGGAGCAATAATATTAATCTCGACTGGAGCGAGATTACCCGGACGCTTGAAACATAAGGGAATTAAAGAAAAAGGTTCTGATACACGTCCTCCAACTGTACTAACGAGCGCGCCAGGTACAGCGTTCAGTCCGCTAGGCGGCGTTCGACTGACCCCCCCCCCCCCCCCCCCCCCCCGTTGTTGTTTTCGCCCCGAGAAAGTGCCTCACGCAATAGGTTACAAACTTATTCTCGTACCATAGCGCTCTTTTTCTTCACCTGTATTTGCAGAATTTTTTATTATCGCGATCATCTTGCCAAATGGTATAATTGTGTTCACTCCCACCCAACGCGCACTCGATGTTTACATGTAATACGCGCGTGCTTGCAATGCAGTTGCTGGTTGGCTATAACACACATGAGGTTTCCTTTAGGATTCACAAATCTCTCACTAACGTTATTGTTGGCTGAAGGCCAGTCAAACATACACATAAGTAGATTCAAAAATTAAATGGTGTTAGTCGCAGAACGTCATTTCTTTTGGTATGGAACTACTGTTACTGGATTTACGAGATGAAGACAGTATATGTGATATTTAAAAGTAAAAAAAGAGTACTTTTCTCTTAAAATACAAAATTTCAAAAATAATTTTTTGGTGAACGTGGCATGATATACTTAATGAAATCAGAATTTTGTTTGTATTGAGATCGGTCAGATAAAATGTCGTTTTTTGTTTCAAATACTGGTATGTTATAAAGAACAGTATGGGCATTGGTTACCTGTTGTACAAAATTTTGTCACCTCTAAGGAATATTATCATTTTTTGTGTCTCCTGTTGTCAAAGCTCTCACCAAGAATAGAACCATCGATTCACTACTGCAGAATCTACAAAGAAGAGTCGGAAGACGTTTCACGACGTTCTCCAGCAGTACAGTCACAGCACCACGTAAACTTGTGTTCCATTGAGAACGCCTATCAGTTCACTTTTCACAAATAATCCAGGGACAGATAAAATTTATTCAGGTCCACCATCGTTGACATTAAGAACGTTCTAATGGCTTGAAGTATATTGCTTTTATCTAACGTTTCTATGCTTCTGAAACTGCCGCTATACGATTTTCCACAATAAAAGCGGGAGGTTGTCCCAAGTCTTAGTTCACAATTATTGTTTCCAACAACGAAGATTAGCTATCACCGAAAAGTTTTACCCCTTCTTTTTCTTCCCTATACGTTTCTGAGTATGTGTAGTAACGAGAGAAAATTTACTCATGAATCGTAAGTTGACGAAGCTGTTCCGTGCGTTGGTTTCCCATTCTTGACTGTGACGCCCTGGTTCCCACCTGCGCCTCAGTAGTATAAAAGAGCACTTAACGAAAACGAGACAGATGGAAAAAGGTAAGTAAACTATTTGTATGTATCCCACTGAGAGATAAGACGGTCAGTGCTGGAACCATGTTCCCAGTTGCCTGCGGAACCATGATTGTGCTTAGCCGTACTCTTCTTTGTCCGAAGCAAATCGACGGCCACGAATATCGTTCGTCAGGGCTCCAAAAAAGTATGGAAATCACATGAGGAGAGATAGGGGCACGCCTAGGTACAATAACGATTCCGTAGGCAACCGCAAACGTTTTTCCATTAAGGCACTATCTTGTCTCACACCGGAATAAATGTATTAAGTTTGTGCGCTTTCTTTTGAAATAATAAATAGTTTACTTACTTTTCTTCTATCTGTCTTGTTTTCGTTTCACTGCCATACATTTCACAAACGTCTAAAATAGGAATGCGCATAAAAAATGTTTAAAGGATTCATAGACATATATATATATGACTTTCAGTCTTTCTAATACCTGAAATTTTAACGTAGTAGGAAAAACATACGAATCCAGAATTAAAATTATTACCAAATTAGCGAACTAACGGTGGGGAAAAACAGGTTATAAATGCAACGGGAAAAATTACCTAGGAGATGAAGCAGAGGCAGCTAAATCTATTATGGATTTTAAAACGTCTCAGTCCACGAAACTGAGCTACCCCTGAATTCTGAGCTCTAAATGAAGATGTCGACTGCACGCAATACGTCTTTCAGACGAAACGGCTGTGTTTGTGTAGCTTGTTAGTGACGTGCGAAATCCTCCGGCAGGGGTACCAACTGTCGGAACGTGTACCAGAGCACTTACGTCGAGGGACGCCGGCCAGTGGACTGGCTGCGTTGGTTACCACGCTATCACTTTACGGCTAACGTCTCTCTGGAGCCATGGATTTCGATTGGATGAATTCTTACACCCCCAGCTGTTCCGCTCGTAATTTTTCTCTCTTCGCAGATTACGAAGGACTTCCGACCGTGAAAACATTTAACTTTGAATAAAGAACGAGCGTTTAGAGCGTCATTGGGTGAGATTGTGATGTATTAACAAGCCTTTCCCCAGGGCCTACTCATTCGCTTCAAATGACAGAATATTGCAATCTTCGCGACGACTAGCACATTGCATTATATGACTTCATTTTAACTTTCGTTGAGATTACCCATGATTTCATGTTCTTTTTTATGGTGTTATGAGATCTGGAAGCATTAATGATTCTTGGTTTCGTTCTAGCTTAACATTATTCTTCCGATTGGTTCTCAGTTATCTTCAGCTTCATGTCTCCCACGTGTAAATCGCCAGGCACGTTGTGATTCATCCTTCTACTTAGTTTCATTACTTCTATCTTGATTCTCAAGTCCACTTTTCATGTACTACTGCTCAGATCCTTCACTTGATTCTGGCTCTGATACAGCAGTCATGTCATCTGCATGTGCTATCATTTGCAGATATTTCCATTCGGACTGAGGCCCTTTCCTACTCTTTTGATATCGCGTACAACTTTTTCAAAGACAAAGTTAAATAATATGGGTGACACTGCATCGCATTGTCCGTGCCAGTTCATGCTTTCACTTCCTTTGTCATTCCTCCTTGATATCTTACTTTATCTTCCGTCTTTGTTGTACATGCTTTTACTAGGATGATTAATTTCTCATGTACTGCAAACCCCCTGAGGATGTTGTACGGCTTACTTTATAGAAACTATCGTATGTATTTGAAAAATCTGCAGTTGTGACGAATACAGATTTTTTAAATACCCGTTACTATTCCCATATCTGTCTCGTGGTAAGGATGTGGTCAAAATTAGAGTTCCCTGTTCTGAAACATGTTCGACAATTCCATACTATTTCTACACCTTACGGTTTACGGTTTTCCAGTTGCCAAGAACATATCTTTGTAAAATATTTTTGACAGTTGAAATTCCTAAATCCTGTAGCAAATAATACACTACTGGCCATTAAAATTGCTACACCACGAAGATGACGTGCTACAGACGCGAAATTTAACCGACAGGAAGAAGATGCTGTGATATGCAAATGATTAGCTTTTCAGAGCATTCACACAAGGTTGGCGCCAGTGGCGACACCTGCAACGTGCTGACATGAGGAAAGTTTCCAACCGATTTCTCATACACAAACAGCAGTTGACCGGCGTTGCCCGGTGAAACGTAGTTGTGATGCCTCGTGTAAGGAGGAGAAATGCGTACCATCACGTTTCCGACTTTGATAAAGGTCGGATTGTAGACTATCGCGATTGCGGTTCATCGTATCGCGACATTACTGCTCGCGTTGGTCGAGATCCAATGACTGTTAGCAGAATATGGAATCGGTGGGTTCAGGAGAGTAATAAGAAACGCCGTGCTGTATCCCAACGGCCTCGTTTCACTAGCAGTCGAGATGACAGGTATCTTATCCGCATGGCTGTAACGGATAGTGCAGCCACGTCTTGATCCCTGAGTCACCAGGTGGGACGTTTGCAAGACAACAACCATCTGGACGAACAGTTCGACGACGTTTGCAGCAGCATGGACTATCAGCTCGGAGACCATGGCTGCGGTTACCCTTGACGCTGCATCACAGACAGGAGCGCCTACGATGGTGTACTCAACGACGAACCTGGGTGCACGAATGGCAAAACATCATTTTTTCGGATGAATCCAGGTTCTGTTTACAGCATCATGATTGTCGCATCCGTGTTTGGCGACATCGCGGTGAACGCACATTGGAAGCGTGTATTCGTCGTCGCCATACTGGCGTGTCACCTGGCGTGATGGTATGGGGCGCCATTGGTTACACGTCTCGGTCACCTCTTGTTCGCATTGACGGCACTTTGAACAGTGGACGTTACATTTCAGACGTGTTACGACCCGTGGCCCTACCCTTCATTCGATCCCCGCGAAACCCTACATTTCAGCAGGAAAATGCACGACCGCATGTTGCAGGTCCTGTACGGGCTTTTCTGGATACAGAAAATGTTCGACTGCTGCCCTGGCCAGCACATTCTCCAGATCCCTCACCAACTGAAAACGTCTGGTCAATGGTGGCCGAGCAACTGGCTCGTCACAATACGCCAGTCACTACTCTTGATGAACTGTGGTATCGTGTTGAAGCTGTAGCTGTACACGTCATACAAGCTCTGTTTGACTCAATGCCCAGGCATATCAAGGCCGTTATTACGGCTAGAGGTGGTTGTTCTGGGTACTGATTTCTCAGGATCTATGCACTCAAATTGCGTGAAAATGTAATCTCATGTCATTTCTAGTAGAATATATTTGTCGAATGAATACCTATTTATCATCTGCATTTCTTCTTGGTGTGGCAATTTTAATGGCCAGTAGTGTAATATTATAGTGCGTATGTGCTGTGGTGTATCATACGGGACCCTCCATTACGTCTCCTGATGCATTTTGATACCGCAGCTGATTATTAGTAAGAGTTTAACTTTATTAGAGTGGACGAGACATATGTACAATACTTGCGCACTCTATTTTTCTCTGATGGATATGTAAAAACAGCAGATGCAGCCATCCAATTGAGGTCCACTGTCTGGTGAAGGCTTCCCTGGTCTTTCCCTCACATTGCGGTCTTCAAGTACATATCTCAATGCAGCTATTGCGTGTTTCCAAATGTCAGCCATCTGGATCAGAATGGAACAGTTGGTTGTTTACAGGGCAGCTACCGTAGCAACAATCAATCGGAAAATAAGGTTGGTCATGCCTTCAGTTCTGTTCACTATTGTCATGTCCCTCTGCTACTACTAACAGGGTGGCCACCGGTGCCTTTATCTTGGCCTTCGATGGTGATGTCTTGCCCGAGAAGGTCAAGGTAATGGTTTACCGTTGTGACGTCAAGCCCTACGTCCCTCCCCCGATGCGGTGCTTCCAGTGCTGGAAGTTTGGGCACATGTCCTCCTGTTGCCTATCCAGCGCCACATGTCGAGATTGCGGACGCCCCTCTCATCCCGATTCTCCATGTGCGCCTCCGCCTGTCTGTGTCAACTGTGGGAAGCACCACTCTCCATTCTCGCCGGATTGCCCCGTTCTTCATAAGGAGCGGAAGATAATGGAATTTAAGACCCTGGACCGGCTTACTTATCGAGAGGCAAAACTGAAATTTGAAAGGTTGTATCCTGCTTCCCTTCGAACATCTTATGCTGCAGCCACGTCATCGTCGCCCTCGCGAGTGGCGGTTGTCGCCTCCTCTGTGCCGCCTTCAGTGGGCCCTCTGGGCCATGCCTCTCTGTCTGCCCCCCTCATGTCTGGGGGCACGCCTTCCTCTGTTGCCCCCTTAGCCGTTGGGGGCAAACCCTCTTCTGTCGCTCTCCCCACGCTTACTTCGGGAGTGACGTCTGCTCAAAAACCGGGGGACTCGATCCCTCCCCCTTCTTCTCCACTGGCGTTGCCTCTGCCGGTTCCTCTCTCGCGGAAGGGGTCCCTCGGCGCTCTCCCTTCCTCCGTTTCTTCTCCTACCCAGCCGGATGTCAGCCAGTGGCTGAAGGTTCCGCCACCTGCTGGTCGTAGGGCTTCTGCGTCGTCGTCAACTTCCGACGCTCCTACAGAGAAGCTCTCCCAGCCCTCTCACCCTAAGGGCAGACGCGAGAAGAAGGAATGGAATGTGTCCAAGAAGAAGGACGTTCCGGCGATTTCAGTGCCGCGTGCTGTACATAGTCCTGGCTCCGGGGATGAGGTGGAGATCCTCACCTCTGCCGCGGATCTCGCCCTCACAGAACCCTCGGGGGCCTTTCCTATGGCCTCAGCTGACTCTCCCCCGGTGGCAGCAGTTGGCTCTGAGGTGCCGTCTGCCTCTTAGTCGCCTTCACGAACTCCCAGTCCCTTACTGCTTCCATTCTCCAGTGGATTTGCGGCGGTTATTTCCGCCACCTGCCTGAGCTCCGGATGCTTCTGAGTGTTTCCCCTGTTCTCTGCATTGCTCTGCAGGAATCTTGGTTTCCAGCAATGTGGACCCCCACCCTTCGTGGTTATCAGGGATACTATAAGAACCGTGCTGCCTGTCAATGAGCATCAGGTGGGGTTTGCCTCTTTGTTCACCACTCTGTCTGTAGCTCGCCAGTACCCCTTCTGGCGCCTTTAGAGGCCGTCGCTGTCAGGGTTGAGCTCTCACCAGCCATTACTGTTTGCTCTGTTTACATTCCTCCGGATGGGGAGCTCCCCCGACATGTCTTGGCTGCGCTGCTGGCTCAGCTCCCGCCACCATTGCTGCTTCTGGGCGATTTCAATGCCCACAACCCTCTATGGGGTGGGACTGTCTCCGACGACCGCGGTCGTGCCGTGGAGCATGTGTTGGCTCAGCTCGACCTTAGCCTCTTGAACACTGGTGCTCCCACGCATTTCAGTGTGGCCCATGGCTCGTTCTCGGCCATTGATCTCTCTCTTTGCAGCCCCGGGCTTGTCCCATCCCTCCACTGGAGGGTGCATCCTGACCTGTGTGGTAGTGACAATTTTCCCATCTATTTGTCACTGCCCCAGTGTCATTCTTCTGGGCGCCTGCCCCACTGGGCTCTCCACAGGGCTGACTGGCTGGCTTTTACTTCCGCTGCAACCATTGAGTCTCCCCCACAGGGTGACATTGACGAGGTGGTCCGTGTCTTAACCACGTCAATCATTTCGGCGGCCGAGGCTGCCATCCCTCGCTCTTCTGGACTCCCTCGGAGGAAGGCTGTCCCCTGGTGGTCGCCGGAGATTGCTGAGGCTATTCGCGACCGTAGGCGGGCTCTCCAGCATCATAGGCGGCACCCGTCTCTAGAGACCCTCATCGCCTTTAAGAGGCTCCGTGCCTTGGCCCGTCGCCTTATCGCACGGCGTAAGCAGGAGTGCTGGGAGAGGTATGTCTCATCCTTGGGCTCCCTTGTCTCCCTCTCGCTCGTGTGGTCCCGGATCCGGCGGATTTATGGATACCAGACCCCTATGGGTGTCCCTGGGATCTCCTTGGACGGCGCTGTCTGCACGGACGCTGCCGCCATTGCTGAACACCTTGTTGCGCACTTTGCTCAGAGCTCTGCAACGGCCACTTATCCCCCCGCCTTTCGCTCTCTAAAGGAGCGAGCCGAGCAGACGCCATTATCATTCCACACGTGTCGTTCTGAAGAATACAATGCTCCTTTCAGCGAGAGGGAATTCCTCGCTGCCCTCGCCAACTGCCCTGATATGGCACCAGGACCAGACTGCATCCACGCACAGGTGCTGAAGCATTTCTCCCGGGACTGCCAGAGACACATCCTCACTATCTTTAACCGCATTTGGAGCGAGGGCGTGTTCCTGTCGCAATGGCGAGAGGGTCTTATTGTCCCCATCTTGAAGCCCGGTGCGGACCCACTGGCGGTGGACAGCTATCGTCCCATTACCCTCACCAACGTTTTGTGCAAATTGCTCGAACGTATGGTGGGGCGACGTTTGTGTTGGGTCCTTGAGTCGCGCGGTCTCCTCGCTCCATCCCAGGGTGGCTTCCGTCGGGGCCGGTCTGCTGCGGACAATTTGGTGTGGCTGGAATCTGCTATCCGTACGGCCTTTACCCGACGTCAGCATCTCGTTGCTGTATTTTTTGATCTGCGGAAGGCGTATGACACCACATGGAGGCATCACATCCTTGCTACGTTGCATGAGTGGGGTCTTCATGGTCAGCTCCTGGCTTTTCTTCAAACCTTTTTATTGCGCCGCTCTTTCCGGGTGCAAGTGGGTGCCGCCTCTAGTTCATCTTATATACAGGAAAATGGGGTCCCACAGGGCTCGGTGTTGAGCGTCTCCTTATTTCTAGTGGCCATTAATGGTCTGGCTGCAGCCGTGGGGTCGTCGGTGTCTCCTTCTTTGTATGCCGACGACTTCTGCATCTCCTTTAGCTCCACGACTACAGGAGTCGCCAAACGCAGGCTGCAAGTCGCCGTTCGCAAGGCAGCATCATGGGCTCTGACTCATGGTTTTCAGTTCTCTGCAGCCAAGACTCGAGTTACGCACTTCTGCAGGCGTCGGACGGTCCACCCTCATCCTGAACTTGCCCTCGACGGCCACCTGCTTAAAGTGGTGGTCACTTGCCGCTTCTTAGGACTCGTCTTTGATGCCCGGCTCACATGGGTTCCTCATATTACTCAGCTGAAGCAAAAGTGCTGGTGGCACCTCAACGCCCTCCGCTGCCTGAGCCACACCTCTTGGGGTGCGGATCGCTGCACGCTGTTGCGATTATACAGAGCCCTTGTGCAGTCCAGGCTTGATTCTGGGAGCTGGCCTATAGGTCTGCATCACCCTCAGTGTTGAAGTTGTTAGACGCCATACACCACTGTGGGGTTCGGCTTGCCACTGGTGCTTTTCGTACGAGCCCCGTGGATAGTCTACTGGTGGAGGCCGGGGTTCCCCCACTGCGGATTCGCCGCCATCGACTGCTCGCCGACTATGCTGTCCACGTGCATTGCTCGCCGGGCCATCCCAATCGTCGCCTGCTATTCCCTGCCATGGTCCTTCATCTGCCCGAACGGCGACCTAGGTCTGGGCTTTCCATAGCTGTCCGCATCCAGTCCCTGCTGTCGGAACTGGGCTCATTCCCTCTTCTGCCTCCCTTCCGGGTCCGTGCACCTACGCCTCCCTGGTGTTTGCCCCAGCCGTCCGTCCGTCTGGACTTGGCACAGGGACCCAAGGACTCGGTTCCGCCTGTGGCCCTCCGTCGCCGTTTTCTTGCGCTCCTGGCCTCATTTTCGGGCTGTGAGACTGTCTACACTGATGGGTCCCTGGTTGATGGTCGCACTGCCTACGCTTTTGCTCACGCTGCCCATGTTGAACAGCGCTCCTTGCCGGCTGGCTGCAGTATTTTTACTGCAGAGCTGGTGGCCATATTGCGCGCTCTTGAGCATATGCGTTCCTGCTCAGGTACGTCCAGCGTCATCTGCAGTGACTCCCTGAGCAGCCTCCAGGCCATCGACCGCTGCTATACCTCTTCTCCTCTGGTGTCCTCTATTCAGGAGTCTGTTTCCGCCATTACCCGCTCTGGTCGTTCGATGGTCTTTATTTGGACGCCAGGTCACGTTGGCATCCCGGGGAACGAACGTGCTGACAGGCTGGCCAAAGGGGCGATCGACGCCCCAGCTTTGGAAATCGGCCTCACGGCTCGCGATCAGTAGCTGGTGTTGCGCCGTAAGGTGCTTGGGATGTGGACTGCTGAGTGGCGTGGCATGACATCCCCGAATAAACTGCGGGCTGTCAAGGAGACGACCGATGTGTGGCGCTCCTCCCTGCAGGCTTCTCGCAGGGAGTCTGTAATCCTGTGTCGGCTCCGCATCGGCCATACCTACCTGACGCACGGCCATCTTTTGCGTCAGGAGGATCCGCCCCTGTGTCGGTGTGGGTTCCGGCTGACAGTCGCCCACATTTTATTGGAGTGTCCCCGACTGCGCACCCTCCGGCAGTCTTTTAATCTCCCGGGCACTTTGCCTTTGGTTTTATGTGACGATGCCTCCATGGCTGACAACGTTTTAAATTTTATCCGTGGCAGTCCTTTTTATGGTTCAATTTAGGGCGGTCCTGCACCTTTCCCTTTCTGTGTCTTTTGTCCTCACGTCTCTCCATATTTGTTGCGTTTTTAATGTGTCGTCGGATGGTTGACTCTTTCCCTTTTTTTTGTTCTTGTGGTCAGTCAACCAGTCTCCGGCCGTCTTATTTTCTTTTGTTCCTTTCTGTCTGGTGTTCCTCTGTACTCTTCTTGTCTGTAGTGTTTGTTGCTGCATTTGTGTTTTTGTGTTCTTTTAGCGCATGGGGGGCGTCTTCTCCCCCCTTTGGTTTTTACCTGCTTCGCCGATTTTCTGCTCGCCTGTTTTTGGAATGGGGGACTGATGACACTTGCTGTTTAGTCCCCCTTAAACATCCCAACAACCACCACCATCACCTCTGCTACTTCAGGTGCCAATGGCCACAGTCATTTGTAGACGACACTTTCTGTCAATAACGCAACAATGTGATTAGCTTTTATTTTTTTCATTGTTTGTCTGCGCGGCGCGTTTACACTGAGGTGACAAAAGTCATGCAATAGCGATACGCATATATACAGGTGGCAGTAGTGTGACGTACTCAAGGTATAAAAGAGCAGTGCATTGGCTGAACTTCATTTGCACTCAGGTGATTCATGTAAAAGGTTTCTGCCGAGATTATGACCGCACAATACGAATTAACAGACTTTGAACGTGAAATGGTAGTTTGAGCTAGACAAATGGAACATTCGATTTCGGAAATAGTTACCGAATTAAATACTCCGAGATCCACAGTGTCAAGATTGTGCCGCCGTCCGGGGTGGCCGAGCAGTTCTAGGCGCTACAGTCTGGAACCGCGCGACCGCTACGGTCGCAGGTTCGAATCCTGCCGCGGGCATGGATGTATGTGATGTCCTTAGGTTAGTTAGGTTTAAGTAGTTCTAAATGCTAGGGGACTGATGACGTCAGACGTTAAGCCCCATAGTGCTCAGAGCCATTTGAACCAAGATTGTGCCGAGATTACCAAATTTCATCCATTACCTCTCACCAAGGACAACGCAGTGCCCGACGGCCTTCACTTAACGACCGAGTGTAGCAGCGTTTACGTAGAGTTGTCAGTGCTAACAGACAAGCAACATTGCCTGAAATTACGGCGTAACTCAATATGGGGCGCACGACGAGCGTCGCGTTGTCCTAACGAATTCGTTAGCACAGTGTGGGGAAATCTGGCGTTAATGGAGTATGGCAACAGACTACTGACGCAAATGCTTTTGCTACGACATAGCCCACAGCTTCTCTCCTGGGCTCGTGACCATATCGGTTGGACCATAGAGGACTAGAAACCCGTGACCTGGTCAGATGAGTCCCTAATTCAGTTGATAAGAGCTGGTGGTGGGCTTTGAGTGTGGCAAGAATCCGCGAAACCATGGTTCCAAGCTGTCAGAAAGGCACCGTGCAAGCTGGTGGTGGCTTCATAATGGTGTGGGCTGTGTTTACACGAAATGGACTAGGTCCTCTGATCCAACTGCACCGATCATAGACCGGAAATTTTTATGTTCGGCTACCTGGAGACCATTTGCAGCTATTCGTTTTACGCATGACAATGCGCCATGTCACCAGGCCACCATTGCTCTTAACTGGTTTGAAGGAACATTCTGGATGATTCTCAGACTAAGACGAATGTGATGCTATATATAATACAGCCCACAATGGAAACAGCTGCTACAATCAGTTCTTGCTAAAACTTTTCGTATTTCGTGTAAAACATTTAAAATTTATGACACTTCCACGGTTCGAACATGTCACCTCCATCACTGCAGTCGAATGCGCTGTCCGTTGCGCCACGGAACGTCTGCTGGATGGAGGCTCTCTGCTGAGTGCCAACGGAAATCAGCACTAAGTTTTGCCAACAGTGATTTTGTTGTCCTTTGGCTCTTAGCCCATGACTGATAATCGACAATCTATTTATAATATACGGACCCATTTGCAAAAGTTCTGCAATTCCATAGTTTTGAGAGAGTTTAATGACCTTGCTGCGAATAGGGAAAAGACTGTCCGTCGTTGCACATATCGCCGCTCTAAATAGGTGGAGCATAAGCACATCAACTTTCGCAAGGCTTCCACTATCAGCGTTCACAAAATAACTATTTTTACTTTGTAATTGCGTTTTCCATTACTAAATACCTAAACTGTTTGCAGTAAAAGCACATAAAAACCTCATAATTTCGGCTAACGCTCTAGCTTCGTCTTACTCCTAGCCTGTTACGTCACCAGAGCACCAGCCAATAACAGAGCTTTGTCGACCACGTGACCAGATCTTGATAGTTAATGATTCTTAAGCTTTACTTACGTAAATATGTTTAGTCCGAACAATATTTTTAATACAGGAAAATAGCCTATTGTTGGCAGTTTGGTTGAAGAACATTCCGGACAATTCGAGCTCATCCGACATGTATCCCATCGAACATTTATGGGACATAATCGAAAGGTCCATTCGTACGGAAAATCCTGCACCGGCTACATTTTCGCAATTATGGACGACTGTAGAAGGAGCATGGCTCAGTGTTACTAAAGGTGACTTCCACGACTTGTTGAATCCTTGCCACGTCAAGTTACTGCACCACGCTGAACAAAATGCAGTCTACATGATATTGGAAGGTATCCCGTGACTTTTGTCACCTCAGTGTATTTTACGCGACAGAATGATCTAAACTAGTCCTGAAAGTGCGGAGAAAAGCGATAATACTACTACCAACCTGTTAAAGTGAATGAAATGCTGCACGTTGATGGGCAGCGTAAGAACGTATCCGGAACGCAAACGCCTATCTGTTACTGTCGCAGTCATATTGTGTGCGCAGATAAAGGGTGAACCAACAACATCGCTCCCTTGCGCAAATGTCCGTTCACTTCGTTGTTTTGATCGCTGTAATCCCACCTTCCACTAGGTTTCGCTCTTTTCATATTCCTGGAACCCAGTGAAGGACTAGCATCCATTCGTCTGGCTACATGTTCCGCTTACATCAATTCATTTCCATTACGCTCATCAATACGTCTTTCACAACAATCTGTTGCTGATCCATTTGTTTGTTTTCATAACTCTCCTAGTAATTCCCAACATCCTTTTATCCAACCCTTAGATTTTGGATGGTTGTCTACATCTACATCCATACTCCGCAAGCCACCTGACGATGTGGTGGAGGGTGCCTTGACTACCTCTATCGGTTCTCCCTTCTATTCCAGTCTCGTATTGTTCGTGGAAACTAACGTAAATGAAAACTGAAGATACTGGTTGTAAACTCTCCTTTTTCAGCGCATCCGAAGCATAGTTTTTAAAACCTATTTAGTTTAGCAAAATAGGTCTAGGCCATTTTTATTCTAATGTTTCTTTCCGTGTCCATCCAATCGTTATCTTTGAATAAGCTGAAAACAAAAACTCTCAACCAATTTTATATATTCATTTTTACTTTGTATTGTCTTCTTCTCGGTGTGTTAATGTGCCGTGTTCGGTGGTTTTCGTATTCACACAAGCGTATTATGAAAATATGCGATTTCAGTGATACATAGCAATGGAAATCACTCCAAAATGCGTCACTTTTTGTAACGTTTAATACGGCTAAGATGGCGGGAAATATTACGTCGGCGTATTAAACTGGTACCCAACACCAGTAGTAAAACGATGATGGTTCGGATATGTTCCATTGACATGTATTCCTTTGTATTCTCAGAGCGTCATGTACCTAAGAGAACATTCCCATAGTTGCAAAATGAAAAACGCCAGATAACGCGGTCGATCTAAGGGAGACGACTACAATGTAATGCAAGCGTAAACGCATAAAATAAGGCAGATTAGATCCAGGCACATAAAATGTGAAGATCAGCTCTTGCAAGATTATGAACGGACAGTATCTGCTAACAGAGATTTGGCTAGATGCAGACACTGCTGGCTGCTTCATGTTTGTATCTGAGCACAATGTGTAAGACTTTCAAGAAAAACGTAAGGCAGACAATGGATTTTCCGAGACACGAGGATGTAAGGGAAGAAGGCGATATATAAAGCGAGATATATGACAATGGCGGCAGTAAAGCGCGTGGAAGGTTGGCGCGAGTGTTAGCAGTGTCGTTATGGTGCGAGAGAAACGAACTGGATAGACCTCGCCGGCAGCAGCTGGCCTGAATGGGCCCGGTTGTTGGTTGCCCTTTTATGACCCCCATTCATCTGTTCCTCCTGTTTACCGGGCCGTCCTTTTGTCCGCGGCGCAGGCAGAATCCGCCTCGTAGCGAAAACAGCGCTGGGAAGCTGCTGCGTTCCTTCGCTGGGGCTGCTGCCTCCTCTACCTTGGAAATCTTCAACGGCCCCATTTTACTTACTTCAGATTGCATGCAGTTGTTCTGATCATCGTTATACTCACTCACAGCACTGGCGCTAACTTACAAAATAATGCACATTCGTCTGAGATTTGTTCACAGTGGACTGTACTACTTTTTACATTTTGTGACTGGGTGCCAAAGATAGAGTATTCGGCGTGAAACCTATCGTATTATTTCAAACTGTAAATCAGCGACCTCTGTCTTGACTAGGGCTGATCGCAACGGACTTCGCACTCTGCGCAACGGCACCCTCTTCGTGGATCTGCCAGCTGACAAGCGCAATGTATCCGTCATTCCGAATAAAGCTGACTAAGAGGCTAAGATTCAGTTGATTCTCGAGGAAGATACCTACCGGAAACGGCCACGGGAGCCGACGTCAAGAATAATGGGGAAAATATCAGAGTTCTTAAAACAGCCGTAATTGGAAGACGCCGTTATTAGGACTCTGCCCCCTCCGGCTATTACGTTATGTCCGTGAGGAAGACTGGATACGGCGATATTTTGGTAAACAGGTTCTGTTAGGGTAAGGATTTCCGTGCTTACAAGCTGAGGCATCAAAAAAGCAAGCGTTAACTATTTCTGGGACACTATACAATTCTCGAGAGGTCGACTTGGCTCTTATTTTTTTACAAAGCGATGTGACGTAAGATTAAGATTGGGAAGGTTGTTAGATGAGTTCGTAATTATGTGCGTACACTTGGCGATTTTGCGTCGGTCGCGCTGGGGGGCGGGTAGGTGCGGTTGAGCGCGTGTGTCAACACGCTCTGTGCTATTCTGCCTTCAATGTTAAAGACAAGTGGCGCCTGGAGATGCCTCGAATAAGACTGGCGTGAACGCGCTGTGGAATGCTATGACAGTATAACGGTGACTGTATAGAGGCCTGCAACTTTCACCGGTGTTCGGTGGCGGTGGCTGGTGGGTGCGACGAAGCGTCGGTCGTGTCAGGAGCTGTGTCTAGGTGAACACGTATTTGGGTAGGAATTTGTCAGAAATGATGTGTGAAAGGGATGTGGTCGCCTCATGTCCGCGGGAGCCTGTGCGTGATTTGACAGCGAACGAACGTATCACTTCGTGATCCTGTGGACAGAGTGTGGCGGAGGGTGCTTGTGTGCATTGATTGCATTATTTTGCGAGCGGCCCTGTAGTCTGTGCTTTGCGTTATTTGGACAGTTTACGAGTACTGAGCGTGTTTGCAGATTTGTGTTCTGCATCATTTAGGAGCAGTTTGCTATTGTGTTATTGAAATTACGAGGTGGTTGCGTGTCTGTGGGCTGTGCGACGTGGCCCGAGGCACATCTGGGTAGGTGTTTTGTGATAGTGTGATATATTCTATCTTTTAATAAGTTGTTTCACAATAAATAGAGTTCCGTCAATCCTTACTCTCCCCAGCAGCCCAGAACAGGCTGAGTCGTTTTGCCACCGTTTTCGCTAACCATCCTGGTTTGCATCACGAAAAGGACGACAGCGTCCTCTGCTGGTGGTACTGAGTACTAGACCTCGTGGAGAACACACTGATCGTGGATAACTGTACTTGGGTCATCAATTGGTGTCACTGTGGCGCCCTCTGACGGCAAGGAAATGTACTAAGCCAGTTGGGGTCTGGAGCTCGTGGTGAACCCACTAGGTGGCGCCGTCTTAGATTACGGTACTTGCGTCATCACCCGATGTCACTACAACGTCCTCTAGTGGCATCGACATGAAATAAGTCAGTTGGGCTTTGGACTCAGTGGCGAACACACTTGGTGGTGGTGGTGCCTCTAATTGTTTAAATAAAGGCTGTTGTATGATTTTGACAGTTGACGATTACCAAGCAGAGTCTTTTAGATGGATTATTTTTTTGAAAATGTAGGAGTTATTTGGCTATCTGGACGTAAATGCTCTGCATTGTTTATGAGTGGTTCGCATGTCTGTAGGTTGTACAGTGTCTTATTTTTGACAGTTTACAGTTAGCAAGTGTGTGTGTAGAGCTTTATAGATGAGTTATGCAGGAGTAATTAGCAGGTCTGTATGATGTGGGGCATGTTGGTTGGTTGTTTTGGGGAAGGAGACCAGACAGCGAGGTCATGGGTCTCATCGGATAGGGAAGGACGGGGAAGGAAGTCGGCCGTGCCCTTTGAAAGGAACCATCCCGGCATTTGCCTGGAGCGATTTAGGAAAAATCACGGAAAACCTAAATCAGGATGGCCGGATGCGGGATTGAACCGTCGTCCTCCCGAATGCGAGTCCAGTGTCTAACCACTGCGCCACCTCGCTCGGTGTGGGGCATGTCAGAGCGTTTGTTCTGTGATACATATACTCCATCCCTAAATAAATTGCTCACAAATAAATGAGGTACACTCCTTCCTCTCTCCATCAGCCTAGTGCGGTCTGGCGACTTAGGTTAGTGGTGGTGGTGAGCTACGTTTGCAGCAATTTTCTTACGTTGGTAACGAAAATGCAAGTGAGCTTTGTTTACTGGCAGAATTCACACTTGGCTCCGGATCCTAGGAGGAAGTGGCGGTCTGGACCTTGAAAAAGTAGTTGAAACTAGGTAATTGAAAGTATAGTGAACACCTTTTCTTACCTATGTGAAGTCGAAACACGTGGCCAATAGGAGTGCAGCATTCTAGAGGTTGAGGGGGGGGGGGTGTTGCTAGGTCTTGAATGAACAGCGCGCTGATAGTGGGAAACTGTGGAAGTTCTCATTTGATCATTGAATATTGAAATTGTAAATTGAAATATTGAATATGATTAAAATTGAAATGGAATTAATTACTTAGGTAATTGATAGGTTAGATGAGTGATGTGGGTGTTAGAATATTTACGGAAGACTATGTCCGGCGCGTGTATGGAGGTGGCGGCCGAGGGTGTGTGACGTAAGCGATCGGACGCCCGCAGGCCGGTGGCGCGGCCCGTGTCCGGTTATAACGCGCGCGCGACAGAGAGAGCAGACGATCTTGCGTCATCACTCGACGTCGCGGTGGCGTCCTCTGGTGTTGATGATATGAATTAAGTCTGTTGGGCTATGGAGTTCGCGGTGAACACAGTGGCTGCCATCGTCTAGAATATCGGTAATTGTGTCATGGTCTGACGTCAGGAGAGCGTCCTCTGGTGGCACCGATATGGACTAAGCCAGTTGGAGGCCGGACTCAGTGGCCAACACACCTGCCTCGTTAACTAATAATGAGAAGTCTGTTTTTCCCGCCATTATCGTAGGTGTACCGCATTATCATGTTGGAATTTGAACTTCCCGCCATTTTTATGGGGGAGGGGGGGCGTGGCACTTTCCCGCCAAAATTCAAACTTCCAGCCAAAATCCGCCATCTTGGATGACGCCATCGCCGCCATATTGGATGACGTTATCGCCCTCATCTTGGATGACGTCATCGTCGCCATCTTGGATGACGATACTTTCTTCAAAACCCCCCTTGCCCCAATACTAACAGGCTGTTAACTGCTGTGTCGGTTCCTCGCTGTGTGCTCTTGTGAAAGAGATAGTGTTTCTTGACACATGTCTTACGAGTTAACGAGTATGCTTGACACATTTCCTTTGCCTTTCTGTCACAGTCTCCTTTCTGCTGAGTTTGTGTCCTCGCTTGACAGTCTGTAATGTATCGATGATCTGACCTACTTGCGACATACTCCCTCTGCCTCTGTCTCTGACATGACTTGAGTTTGCCTGTGCCATAACAACTTTATTCCCATGTTTTGGGATCCACCCATAGTCGCAAATCCTTTTATTTCCGTGACCAGGTGGTTTTCTCGTCTAGAGGGGAGCAATGTTCTCTATGCCATCTGATTGCAAATCTTGTAGATTTGTCTAAACAGAAGAGTGAAAAATTTTCTAAAACCTCCTTCCAAATTTTTCAGTGTACCAAACCATCAGTTGTGAACACAGCGCTTGGATCTCATCGGGTTGTGGTTCACCATCCTAGTTCACAAGCCAAAGCTCTACACTTTACAGTAGACTGTTCCTATGTTGCCCAGTGCCGCAAGGGCACTGCCAAGAGAATCAGTTCGCTCGCAGACAGGCACAGCTAGTAACATGGTTACTAGCCAGACGGGTCTGTTACGCACATCATACGCTGCACTACCCACGTGGCGAGCCCTATGCACATGTGCATGGCAGATTCGGAACTGTCGCACACTATAGGCTCCGGTCCGAGTGCCTGACTGCCCGCGTATGATTCTTTTGCCCTCCCGTGTCCGTATGTGTGCTAGGACAACCTTCTTTACTTTTCATGGATAGGC
Organism: Schistocerca americana; assembly: GCF_021461395.2. Lineage (NCBI taxonomy): Eukaryota > Metazoa > Arthropoda > Insecta > Orthoptera > Acrididae > Schistocerca > Schistocerca americana. Next base: position 557,852,543 of record NC_060123.1, read on the forward strand.
ATTATACACGCATCAACAAAAGTGTTGCATTATCCCGATATTTAGTGTAGGGGTGTTGCTATTGTGACTGTTGCTGTGTCAGTTGACCACAATTATCGCATCTGGAAGTGGAGTCGTTTCGGTCGGGTCGTGTGTTTACGTGTGCACGTTAAAGAGCATCAGAATGTGCTCTGCTGTTCTAACGACCAGATAATTTGCTCTTGTAGCTATACTTCCATTAATGTATAAGACAATGGAAAAAACGGATATGATTTTTGTTTGCTGCAGCGTCACCGCAAACAATAATATCGTGGTCGTGTGACTAGGGCCTCCAGTCGGGTAGACCGTTCGCCGGGTGCAAGTCTTTCTATTTGACGCCACTTCGGCGACTTGCTCGTCGATGTGGATGAAATGATGACAATTAGGACACCACAACACCCAGTCCCTGAGCGGAGAAAATCTCCGACCCAGCCGGGAATCGAACCCGGGCTCGTAGGATTGACATTCGGTCGCGCTGACCACTTTTTTTGTCTTTTTTATATTATTTTTGTTTTGTTTTCTATTTTTTTGGGGTGGTGGTGTACCAGTGGGGGCTCGGAGGGCAAAGTGGGCAGGGGTCGAAACCCGAGGCCCTGCCACAGTGTCCCCTCTTACCACCACCGAGCCTGTGGTGCTTAGGGAAGTGGGAGACACAGGAATCAACAGTAGTGGAAGGCGTTGTTGTTATTTATTTATTTGCATGTGTTTTTGTAATATTCACTATTATCATGAAATTATGTGAATACATCGCCGATAGAGAAAAAGAAATATAAATTCTGGGTAAAGAAAAAGAAAAGAGAAAGGAAAATCAAAAAGAAATAAAATCTGCGCAATCTTCGACGCGCTCTCCCATCCGCGGAGGTCAGAAGTAGAATCGATCGTAGGCGGTTGAAACTCAGACACCGCCGGTGGAGGAGGGGTAGGTGCCCTCTGAACCAGGCACCCCCAACTCAGTGGAGGTCTATCAAAGACCGCTCGAAGATAGTTAGCAAATAATGTTCGGTAACGTGGCGTGTTTTCGAGAGCTGCATGGGCTGTTCGTAAATAGGTCCAGAAGTCGAGGCGGGATATAGGTCCCTCATGAAAGAGGTAAGCGACCGCCCACCCTTTGACCCACGTAATAGCGTGACATTTGGCGGTGGGAAAGTGTCTGTCCTCCGGGTATAGAAACATTCGAGGTTCGATTGTGTCTGGTGGCACCTGGAGATAGCAGGCAATGATTTGCTGCACGAAGCGCCATACATCTTGCGATGAGGCCCATGTCAGACGGTGTTCATCGGTGTCCAGTTGCTGGAAAAGGAGACAAAGAGGGGATTCTGACAAGCCAATGTTGTGCAGTCGCTGCTTCGTAGCAAATTTCCTGTTGACTATGTGATACCGCCGTGCCCGGACGTTCGTAGGGAGGAAGGGCTGGTGGACGGTAGTCCACAGTATGGGCCACTGGATGGAGGGATGTTTGGTCTCCATCACATTCCGGGGAACACAGCGCAGCAGCAGGCTGTAAAAATCCTTAGTCCTGGGTGGGCGAGTATCTGGGAGACTGGTATGTATGTAACTGTAGTCGACGAAAAAGGTCGAAATATGAGACAAATGAGGCACGATATGGTCGACAGACACCGGTGGTGAGGTGGAAGCAGGTAGGAGGACCTCAAGCAAGCTGTGTGTTAGAGATGTACCTTTGCCCATCCACCGTTTTCTCATGGTACTCGTGTACAAGGCTGCAGCTCGCATACGGACATTGACGAGCCCGACGCCACCATCCCGTGAGGGCAGGGTAATTGTCTCATAACGTACTTTAAACATGGAACCAGCCATGAGATAATAGCCAAAAGCCGCCTGAAGGTTGCGCCCAATTGCAGTTGGCAGAGGGAGAACTTGCACGATGTGGACCAATTTTGATGCCACATAAAGATTAAGAAACTCAACCCGTTGAAGAGTGTCCTGGCGGCGCAAGAGGTTCTGGCGGACGTCGTTGCGGATGACGTGTAACAGGCGACGGAAATTCGTTGCTGCTGTGCATGTGACCGTGGGGGTAAAGGTAATGCCCAGGTACCGGAAAGTCCGCACAAGCGGCAGGGGTGCCACTTCACCCTCCTGGAGGCCTCATCCAATGTGCATTGCAGAAGATTTGGCGACATTCATGGCACTGCCAGCGGCAGCCCCATAAAGGGTAATCAATTCGAGGACTTCTCGAATCTGAGAGCCGGAGCGAATGAGGAGGAGGAGGAGGTCATCAGCATATGCCCGACAGCGAAAAGTGTGTTGGCGTAGGGTGAGGCCAGAGAGCTTGGTCGTCAAGCCCCCAATAAGGGGCTTAAGGGCAATGGCATACAGAAGGATAGAGAGGGGGCACCCTTGCCGTATCGAACGGCAGATAGGTACCGGCTCTGCTAAACGTCCAATGACTTGGACACGTGAACTGGCACTGTCGTAAAGACGCCGGATGACGTCGAGAAACGGAGGGGGCATGCCCATTCGGGCTGCCACCGAAAACAGGAAACGATGACGCACTTTATCGAAGGCAATGTCGCAGTCTATAGCGACGACCGCTGCACGGAGTCTGCAGGCCGCCGCCATCGCAATTAAATCGCGGCATTCCCCTGTGGCAGTCTGTACGTTAACCTGTCCTCCAGGCGTCGTTTGCTCTGGCGGGAGGATATGAGGGAGTATTGTTCGGAGCCGCATTGCCAGTAAGCGCGCGAAAATCTTGTAATCGGCATTGAGTGGGGTGAGTGGTCTGTAACTCGTGACCATCGAACCACGGGCTGGTTTGTGGACTGGTATGATGATGCCCTCAGTAAAGGCGGGTGGGATTGCTTGGTCAGATGTCATCAGTTCTTGATACATAGTCGTCCACCGTGGTGTCATGAGGTCCCGAAAGGTACGGTAAAACTCAATCGGTAAGCCGTCAATGCCGGGCGATCTGTTGACAGCACCCTTGGCGATTGCGTTGTTGACTTTCGTCTCGCGTGACCGCCACTGTCAAAGCATCCGCCTCCGTGTGGGGGAGGGTGCGCGTGACGTAATGCAAAATGGAGTCGTCTGCTGCAGTTTCAGCATCTTCTTCACTATAAGTACGACGGTAGTGCTCGACGAATGCGTGGACGATGTTATTCTGAGTGGTCACCTGCGTGCCATGAGCCGTGGTCAGAGTGCTGATGATCTGCTGACGACGCCGTCGTTCATCGGACACTATATGATGCATGGATAGAATTTCTAAATCCGCGTGATCGTTGCGTCGCGTCCGTATCACGACCCCTTGCAGTTTCCGGCGTGCCAGCGCAATTATCTTCGCCTTAGTTCTTTGCCGTTCCAACTGGTTGTCTGGGGTTGGCGGTTGAGCATCCAGATCTCGGAGAATCGCATAATAGAAGTCAACAGTGTTGCGATGCCAGTCGGCCATGTCCTTCCCGTATCTCATCAGTGTCCTCCGGATCGCCGGCTTGGCGCAGTCCAACCACCATGTCAGTGTCGAGTGGTAGAGGGGAAGGCGTCGTTCGCAGGCTGTCCACGTTTCAATGACTTGTTGGCGACATGCCAGGTCATGCAGGTGTGAAGTATTGAGTTTCCATGGCGCACGGCTGCGCCATACTGACTGCGGCGTCAGGAGGACCGTACAGATGTAAGCGCAATGGTCGGTAAAGCCCAGCGGCCAGCGTTCGGCGCCCCGTATCGCAGATCTAAGAGTTTGTGAGACGTATATCCTGTCTAGTCGGCTTGCGGAATGGCTGGTAAGAAAGGTGTAGCCAGAACGGTTCCCAGGCATCGTGAAGCAGGAGGTCTTGCACCACTATACGTAGTTCCTGGCATGTTGTATAGTGGGGAATCTGATCTTTGGGATGCAGAACGCAGTTAAAATCACCTCCTAGTAGGCAGTGGCCATAACGCCCTAAAAACAGGGGAGCGATTTCCTCGGAATAAAACTGGGCTCTTTCATGCCGTCGGTCGGTGCCTGAGGGAGCGTAGACATTAATGATGCGTGTCCCCGTGGCAGTGAGTGCCAGGCCCCGAGCTGATGGAAGGAAGGCGACATTGGTTACAGAAATCCCGTGGCGGACGTAGATGGCCACTCCGCGGGCCAGAGAATCACTCGCGGAGGCGTGGGCGGTATAACCATTGATATCCGGGAGACTAGCCAAGTGAACTTCCTGCAGAAGGGCGAAATCAATATCCGAAGCCCAGAACATTTCTTGCGTAAGGAGGATTTTCACCCTGGAACGGATGTTGTTGGTGGTGATGGTTGGTATCTGGTACGCCTGGTGTCGGACTACTGGAGCCTGGTCCACTCCGCTGTCCGCGCAAGGGCGTGGGCGTTGCAGCGGAACGTTATCCCGCTGGCCCGCAGGGGATTCTGGGGAGAGTATGATTAGTGGTGCGGCCCCGACGGCGCAGGGTCCCGTAACGGGTCCTGCTCCTCGACTTCCTCTTCGTGCCACGCCGTGGAAGCGGGCACTGGTGTATCTTCCATTTTGTCTGCAGAAGATGATGTAATGGTGCGTGGTGTAGTGTCGCCTGTGATATGTTCATGATTTAGTTCAACATCAGCACGGGGCGCAGGCACACCGGTAGATGTCTCCGCGCTCATAAAGTCTTCGTCAGCAGTAGCGGGTTCTGAGGCCTCGTGCTGGTCGACTGTTGCGTCCTCCTCGACTTGTAACGTCTCCTCTTGGCCGGAAACGGTGCGACGCCTTCGCTTGCGACGTTTCGGAGAACGTTGTTTCCTTGTGCGACCCTCCGTGTCCGACGACGGAAGGGAGTCGCGTTGCTCTGGCAGAAAGGCCGCTGTAGGAACGATGAGCGAGTCGATCTCCATCGTGTTGCCGAGGTCAGGGTCAGCGCCTGGTTGTGTCAGCATCGTCGGAGCGGCGTCGATGGCCGGCTGAGGCGGCGGGCCGTCCGAGGCGCTCTCCGTCGGTGTCTGGTCGGGCTCGTTGGTGGCGTCGTTTGTGGTGACCGGGCGACGTTGCAAAGCGGTAGGAGAAGCCACAGCAGCGGCATAGGTCACCGGTAGCACTGTAGGTTGCGACGTGGGTGGTTCTTCGGCAGCTGGAAGTTGCGTAAGACGCCGTTGTAGGCATTCGGATCTAAGGTGGCCTTCTTTGCCGCACCCGGAACAGGTCCGAGGCTGGCCGTCGTATATAATTATTGCACGGCATCCGCCGATCTGTAAGTAGGACGGGACGTGGCTTCGGAGATCAAAGGTGACCTGTCGGACCCCGTTTAGGACAGGATACGTCCGAAACTGTGTCCTCCGCAGTGTGGCCATGGACTGTGCCGTATGGGCGTAGTGCCGCGACGACTTCCTCAGCAGGAAGTTCGAATGGCAATTCGAAAATGCGTATCGTTCGCATACCTAACCCTGCATGATCGACGGTTACCTCCCCTACATTGCCATCAGCATGACAGAAGCGGAGCCCCTGTTTGGTCTCACGTAGGATGCGTTCGCAAGCCGCGTCGTTAATGATTTTAACATAGACTGTGCTGCTCACGATTGACAAATGTATGCCGATAATATCGGTCGCCGGGATCTACACTTCGTCTCGCAGAAAACGCTCCACCTAGAGTGCTTTTGGTCGGGCATAATAGTTGCAGAAAGTAAATCGGAGTGTAGATTTACGGTAACGGTTCGCCATTGATCGTACACGGTAAGCCGGCACTTAAGCAACGGCCGTCAGAATGTAAACAAGGCGAGCTCGCGCTCCGCACGCAGTCAATACGGACGCGTCCGCTCTGTTGCCCTGCTGAAGGCAGACACCACTCATCTACAGGGGGCGGACAATATCGTGATTGGTAACTGTCGATCATTAGGTCGCCCTACCCGCCAGACGTTATTTTTAAACTTACAGCTACCATGAAAGCCGCACTCGAATGGATTGCAGTGTTTCAATTGAAAGTAAACCGCCTGCAGGTAAGCAATAGAGACGTCTGCACGCAGAAGCCTTGTCAATCACTAAACTGCGCGACGTGTGCACCGGAATCAAAGTGATGTGGTGCGAACATGGAATCGGTTCTAGTTGACAGTTAGTGTTGAGGACATAACACAGCACAGGCCATCCACTTTCGACAGGTGCACCGGATGGTCAATATCTGTGAGTTTTGAGCCGAAGGAACCGTGCGCTGAGTACTCCAGTACTGAATCCGGCGTTCAAAGAAGCTACAATACGTCATGTATCGCATCAAATTTTTCGGAGACGCTTGCGTGATGCGAATCTCCATTTCCGACGATCTTGGCGAATACCACGTCGTTCACCACAATGCCGTGGATTCCTTTACAGATGAGCAAGGAATCATGAAGAATGGACGTTCCAGGGTTGGCGTCGGGTGTTGTTTATGAACGAACCGTGACTGTATTTGTACTCTGATAATAGCAGCAAACGTGTCTGGTAATATCGTACTCTTCAAACACTGTTTCCCACGTGTACAATAAGGTGCTGGTGGAGTGGTGTTGTAGGTTGGCATTACAAGGAGCCGCCCTACATCTCTCGTTGTTGTTCTCACTGCTCTACAGTACAGGGACGAAATTCGGAAACATTAGTGGGACCGTATCACCAACGTTTTGGTGACAGTTTCATCTTGACGGATGATAACTCGTGTGATCATCGCCATATTCTTGTGACCACGTTCCTTCAGCATGCTAGGGGTCACCGGAACTGAGTGGTCTGCCTGTTCCCAATAGAACACGTGTGGGATCGATTGAAACGAGCTGTTTCTGGACGTCGATAGCGAACACGTGCTCTGCGGGACTTAGGCATTATCGCTATTGAAGAGTTCGGCAGTTTGTACCAGGGCTGGCTTGATGATCTCATTGATAGTATACCACTACGCAATCAACAGTGCATCCGAGCCAGGGGACGTTCCACCACGTGCTGACGTTACTCAGGAGTGCTGTTGCGAAAAGCCCTCAAAGGTAAACAGACGATTTTGTCGTTACATAAATGTTTTTTTTATATGGTTATCTGTACACATTGACGATGAATATAAACGCATGCCTCAAAGCCAGTTTTTGTTTTCTGAGCCATGAATTTCCAAATAAAAGGGTGATGCAAAAAATTTTATCAACGGGTGGATTAGGTTCAAATGGTTCAGATGGCTCCGAGCACTATGGGACTCAACTTCTGATGTCATTAGTCCCCTAGAACTTAGAACTAAAACCTAACTAACCTAAGGACATCACACACATCCATGCCCGAGGCAGGATTCGAACCTGCGACCGTAGCGGTCTCGCGGTTCCAGACTGCAGCGCCTAGAACCGCACGGCCAGGGTGTATTAGGTGCAGCCATGTGCCAGTAGTATTACATGTGTCTAGAATAGTTGTTGACAGCTGATCAACAAATTGTCGCACATGTTAACTACTTTATACAATGATTTGTCAATTTTGTAAATGCAATGTATTGCTCGAAAACCCATGTCAAATTTTAAACCTATTACTGTCCAGCTGGGCGATGTAAAACGAAGAAGAGTGAAAAAAATAATAATTGCGCAAATATTGTCTATAGGATGAAGTAGTTTTTCCATAAATCACCCAGAATTGTTTTTAATAATGTAATAGCTGCAGCTGCAAAAAAATTGGAGATTAAAGATTACTTTGCGATGACTGCAGATCTAATGGTTGTATAGACTGAAACCTGTCACTTTCGATTGCATTCAGTAGTGACGGCAAATAGTTTTATTAGATGCCATAAAAGTTGAAATAATCTGTAAATCTTCTATCTAATATTTCTCGCATCTTTATCCCTTGTTCAACAGATGCAGCCTACCAAAAAAAAGGAAGAAAAACAACAATAAAGTATCATAATCGTAGGCATTTCGCATCCAGTGCTGTATAAAGGCCTCCTATAGAGTTTTCCATGGGTTCCACAAGTTGCATCCATCTTGCTCCTGCGTGATTTCTAATGTCATTTATTCACCTTCCATTAGGTCACCGTTGCGATCTTTCCTTGTCTCTTCCGTAGTCTGTCTACCATCCATTAGCCTGTCTGCACATCGCATCCAGCTCCGTTTCATTTTCGTAAGAGGCATGATTGTGCCTTACATTCCAATCTGTACCCCGATGCATTTGTTTTCCTCTGCTTCATGGTCCGGTATTACACTATGAGATTTTCTTTAACATACTTTCTTTGATACTGTAATAAGGAACTTTATCAAAATTGGGCCTTGGTCAAATGTTCTTTGCTCAAATCTAGCGCCTCGTCTTCGAGTTGCTGGAGAAAGCGTACGCGTTCTATTTATTGCGTAGGGGAACAAACCACTTCGAGCGCTATCGTCACTGCAGCTGACTGACATCTACAGTAATGTTCATCAACATGGTTTCGAAATTTACATGGTGCGTCACATCTACAACGGAATCGATAGAAATGTACGATGCAGATGAAGAACTGTATAACTTGCGGCATCTCGATACAAAAATAGGATATGAAGAAGTGAACGGTGTAAAAAAAAAAAAAAAAAAAAAAAATCAGTTGTGGTGAAATATGGCAATGATGTAACCCAGAGGACATGAAGGAGGAAATCTACAACTTTAGTAGAAATAAAAATTGTTATTAATGGGTGTAGTATACATTAAACAGTTATTAGCCTTCAGATAGTCCTCCTTCAGTGGTTTATAAATAGCTTCAAATGTTTCTGGTATTATTTCCGCCATTGTGCACTGCAGTATTAGCGTGCTATACTAGAAACTAGAGTAGCTTTCTCTGTTGCAAGAAATCGCAGTGTTACGGTAAGTCTGTCTTCGTGGACAACGCATTTTTGAGGTGAATATTCTGCGTCGTAATATGAGGAGCCACTTTCTTGAGCACATGTTGCAATGTACTGCCATCCATTCCCAAGTAATTTTCTTACGACTTTACGTCCTCGACTAGCAGCTCCCATAACAGATCTTGTTACATGCTTTTAGCATTTCGCCGTAAAACCCACAGCTCCACTCAAGTAAGTTTCCTTTTTCGTTTCTTCTACGCCTCTTCCAAATGTAAATACAATGCACTTGGGTTACACGCAACCGCAGAGTAAAGTAATAAACCTTCGTCGGCCATTGTGGAGGAGCTATGATGTCAGAGATCTTTATCCAAGAAAATTTCTTGACAGGGTAAAACCTTCATTTGTACCACGTCTTTTCTTTGTCAAAGAAAATTTGATAGTGTAATACCGGCCTTAGTAATTTCCTAATGCGTTTCTCCATCGCTCACCTAGCAGTTCTCAGCTCTTGAATTATTTTCGCAGTGAAAGTTCGTGCCTCACATCAAGACTGAATATAAACTTCCCTTGTAGACACATCAGAAGCTTAACTTTGAAAATAATTTAGTTTATTAGACGCTCATAACAAGCAAAACTACTTCTTAAATAGTAGGAGCGGGAGAGGAGTGGTAAGCTGCCAAGCCACTTTACTAACATAGCTTGAAAACAGATTTATTGTTAGTCTCTTGAAAAGTTTAAACACTTGAACACAGACGATCGGTTCAGAAAACTTGAAACAAATTCTGATAATCAGCATTGAAGAACATTATTAACTTTACAACTCTGATCGCTGACAGTAAAATAATGTTGACAAGAAACAATATGTACGAAGAATTCCAAGAATCACCAGGTACGACCTTTTCTCCTTGAAACAAATAATTACGACTCATAATTTCACTAACGGCTGACTCGAGAAATCACTCAAGACAGTCAGTTAATCAACAGTTACAATCCTTGCAAATCCGTTGACAACCAAGGGATAAACAACAGTACTTAACTTGTTGTGGAGGGAGAGGGGAACGGGTGGGAGGGGGGGGGGGGGGGTATGCGCCGCAGTATTGGTATTAGTTTCACAAATGGTAGGTCATTCAGTGCACTTGCTCTTTACAATAGATCACGTATTGGCCCTTCTGGTTAGAATAAATTATGATACCTGTAACACCTGATAGCGGCAGGCATAGGCAAAAAGTCACAGCGCGTAGTTGAGATGTTTAATAACGGCAACTAATATACCTAACGCCCCTCCCCCTCCCCCCCTCCACACACACACAGAAAATTTGGAATGAAAAGCAGTTAAAAGTGTTAGAATAATCCCTTGGTATTAAACGCCAAAAACCCATTTAATTTAGCCGTCTGTGAATAAAGCCAATAGATGATGCTACCTCTCATACCAACTTAACAGACCAACAACTTGCTTACTGGTATGCCACCCGGACTCAGTAAAGTCAACAGCTAGTTCACAAACACTTGTTCGGTTTACAAGGAACAACAGGGTCAGCCAACTTAATCGTACTAGTATTAAACAATTCAGTGCTTATCCACCTAGCTAATCTTTGCGTAATGGCTGAGTAAAAGGAACTCCCTTTAAAGTACAAAATATCTAAAGTACAATAAAACAAGAACGACAGCACATGATAGGTCTTTAAATATGCACACCGTGCTAAATTATAGGTAACTGAAGTTAAAGACATTTCTTAACGGGCGAAAGAAACTTGAACATTACAACGTGGGATGGTTGTGTTTGATGGTCAACAACGCGGGTAAGGCACGTGTCGCACTGAACTGTGCGTGTTCAGTACGGACTAGACATCAGTGCAGGTTGTTTACGAGTAGTGCACACTTCGTGTTTGCATTCAGAGGCCGAAGTCGACGTGCAATGAAAGACCTAACAGAGTTACAAAGAGGGCAGATTGTGGGCGTTCGATTAGCTGGAGCATCAGTAATCAGAACAGCCAATTCATTGAATGTTTCAAGAGCAACTGTTTTAACAGTCATGACAGCCTACACGAACATGGAAAGACATCATCGTGTAAACTTAATAGTGGGCGCATATCGAAACTAAATGACTGAGATCATCGTACGCTAACACGAGTTGTGTTAAAACAACACAAAACTACGGCGGCTAAAGTGACTGCAGAGCTGAATAGCCATCTTCGAGAGCCCGTATCTTAGGACATTGTCCGTCAAGATCTCCATAAAGCGAATACTCATGGAAGAGCTGCTATAGCGACACCATTAGTGACGACAACCAACGCAAAGAAGCCTAAAACTTTGTGTCAGGAGCATAAATGCTGGACGGCTGATCAGTAAAAACACGTCATATCATCCGACGAGTCAGCTGGATTTACGTCTGGAGAACGCCAAAAGAAGCCTACAATACTGATTGCTGGATTCCAATGGTCAATCATGGAGGTGGAAGTGTGATGGTGTGGGCAACCATATCATGGTATTCTGCTGGTCCCATCATTACTATCAAAGTTAGTGTTAGAGCCAACGATTATGTGAACATTTTAGGTGATCATGTGCACCCCATGATTCAAATGTTGTTCCCCAACAATGATGCCATATTTCAGGTCGATAATGCACCTATTCACACGGCCAGGACGGTACAATCTTGGTATGAGGAGCATGCAACTGAAGTGCAGCATCTTCCCTGGCCAGCACAGACTCCGGACTCGAACATTATCGAACCCTTATGGGCGGTAAGGGAGGGCAGACTCCGGAACAGATTTCCGCCTTTTTCGTCACTACAGGATTTAGAGGAGGTTCTGATCGAAGAATGGCATAACATTTCACTGGAGACTATACAATCATTATATGCCAGTATCCCAAGATGAATTTCAACTGTATTACGGGCAAATACGGGTTCAACCCCTTATTAATAAACCATTCCTGCCATCTAAGCTACCAAGCACGACTCACGCCCCGTCCTCACAGCTCTACTTCCACCAGTACCTCGTCTCCTACCTTCCAAACTTACAGGAGCTCTCCTGCGAAACCAGGAAGTTTCATATCAGCGCACACTCCGCTGCAGAGTGAAAATCTCATTCTGGAAACTTCCCCCAGGCTGTGGCTAAGCCATGTCTCCGCAATATCCTTTCTTTCAGGAGTACTGGTTCTGCAAGTTTCGCAGGAGAGCTTCTGTAAAGTTTGGAAGGCAGGAGACGAGGTACTGGCGGAAGTAGAGCTGTGAGGACGGGGCGTGAGTCGTGCTTCGGTAGCTCAGATGGTAGAGCACTGCCCGCGAAAGGCAAAGGTCCCGAGTTCGAGTATCGGTCCGGCACACAGTTTTAATCTGCCAAGAGGTTTCAAGTTTTAGGTGCTCACATTATTTTGCCTGTCCCGTGTACGCTCAGTAGTGCAATCCGGTCACAGACTAGTATAGCCGGCCGCGGTGGTCTAGCGGTTCTAGGCGCGCAGTCCGGAACTGCGCGACTGCTACGGTCGCAGGTTCGAATCCTGCCCCGGGCATGGATGTGTGTGATGTCCTTAGGTTAGTTAGGTTTAAGTAGTTCTAAGTTCTAGGGTACTGATGACCTCAGATGTTAAGTCCCATAGTGCTCAGAGCCATTTGAACCATTTTTGACTAGTATGTGATATCGAAACTGTATTCGTACTTCTACTGTAACCAGGCTGTGGGACACACTAATGCTTTAGAGAGCCTTTTAGCCCGCAGACTAACAAACGGTCAATGCTGTGTGTGAAAACCAATGAAAATATGCCCCTCAGACTCGAGTACAGTACTCTCGTCGGACTCGTACTCAGCGGTCACTCCGGCTCAGCACAATCACAGCGGACAACAGGCCCCTCACTGCACTGTCCACTCGTTCTGTCACTCTGCCCGCAGCTGCGTGACCCATCACCTTGCGGATTATCTCCGCACCACCGCGGAACAAAACTTGAAGGACTCGAGAGCAACCGACACGCTGCGCGCGCTTAGTCTTCCAGTCAAAGGCCGTCAAACCAGCGTCACTGATTGGAAGACGAAACTACGGACGGCCATCGATAACCAGGAAGACACTAATCTGGCTGCGAAGCCAGCAGGCACGGCTTAGTTTCATTTAAGACGGCTGTGTTCCTGACTCTGGCTGCACACCCACTTTGTTTCCTTAAACATGCGTAGAATATGCTTCATTCTTTGGTGAGTACGTCCTTAGACGCAGAGAGATCTGTCGTTTAGCCGGAGCAGAGCATCTGCTAGCGTCCGCGATGCGGAGCGTAACGGCTCTTGCTTCAGGCCGGGAAAGCAGTAGGACGCACTGGCCTCTTGGCGATCGCTCGTGACTCAGCCGTAGAGCAACGCCCCGTGCATCCTGTCTGCAGGCATTTCTGGGAACTAGCCGGGCGGATTCAACGGTGCTAAGCTGCCGTCTGCAACCCTGTACTCGGATAACTTGTTCGCCATTACTTGCTGCAATTTTCTGCTACCGCTGGGACTTCGCAAAATCCGATCTGGAAAGCCACATCCATCTACGTCCACTGATACAATACTGATTAAAGAAATAACAGTTACTCCATGTGAAATTTAAAAATTTCCCGGCGCATAGACTATTCCATGAAATATCGGACGAACTGCCGGATGGCAATAACTTGCTGCCACGATATTTCGTCTTAGAGTGTTTGGGCGATCTTCAAGTATATACTGGCGAAAGTACAGTGAGCTCACCTGTTAAAGTCCAGCTTGCGCAAGCATGATGTACCTAGTTTCCAGTGCGCAAGCGTTAATACAAGCGCCTGCGGCTGCAAGACTACGCTGCTGTGAGCGCCCTCGTGCTGAAAGCTCGCCTTGTCGATATCAGATCGATCGTCTTCACAAGGTAAAATCGCAGAACGATGTCGGAAACGTAGAGCACGGAGTTTTTCTAAATCAGGATTCCATGGATTCACCACGTGGTCGTTCGCAGCAGTGCACGCACACTATGTGATCAAAAGTATCCGGACAGCCCCAAAAACATACTTTTCCATATCACGTTAATTGTGCTGCCACCTACTGCCAGGTATTCCATATCAGCGACCTCAGTAGTCGTTAGACATCGTGAGAGAGCAGAATGGGGTGCTCCACGGAACTACCGCACTTCGAACGTGGTCAGGTGATTGCGTGTCGCTTGTGTCATACGTCTGTACGCTAGATTTCCACACTCCTAAACATCCCTAGGTCCACTGTTCCCGATGTAATAGTGAAGTGGAAACGTGAAGGGACACGTAAAGCACAAAAGCGTACAGGCCGACCTCGTCTGTTGACCGACAGAGACCGCCGACAGATGGAGAGTTCGTAATGTGTGATAGGCAGACATCTATCCAGACCATCACACAGGAATTCCAAACTGCATGAGGATCCACTGCAAGTACTATGACAGTCAGGCGGAAGGTTAGAAAAACTTGGATTTCATAATCTACACATCACGCCGGTAAATGCCAAACGACGCCTCGCTTGGTGTAGGGAGCGTAAACATTGGACGATTGAACAGTGAAAAAACGTTGTGTGGAGTGGCGAATCATGGTGCACAATGTGGCGATCCGATGGCAGACTGTGGGTATGGCAAATGTCCGGTGAACGTCATGTGAACGTCATCTGCCAGCGTGTGTAGTGCCAACTGTAAAATTCGGAGGCGGTGGTATTATGGTGTGGTCGTGTTTTTCATGAAGGGGGTTTGCATCCCTTGTTGTTTTACGTGGCACTATCACAGCACAGGCCTACATTGATCTTTTAAGCACCTTCTTGCTTCCCACTGTCGAAGAGAAATTCGGGGATGGCGATTGCATCTTTCAACACTTTCGGGCACCTGTTCATAATGTATGGCCTGTGGCGGAGTTGTTACACGACAATAACATCCCTGTAATGGACTGGCCTGCACAGAGTCCTGACCTGAATCCTATAGAACACCTTTGGGATGTTTTGGAACGCCGACTTCGTGCCAGGCCTCACCGACCGACATCGATACCTCTCCTCAGTGCAGCACTCCGTGAAGAATGGGCTGCTATTCCCTAAGAAACTTTCCAGCACCCGACTGAACGTACACCTGCGAGAGTGGAGGCTGTCATCAAGGCTAAGGGTGGACCTATACCATATTGAATCACAGCATCACCGATGGAGGCCGCCACCAACTTGTAAGTCATTTGCAGCCAGGTGTCCGGATACTTTTGATCACATAGTGTACTTGCAACAGAGGCGTATATGTTCTAGCAACACATGCGTAGTGACAGCTGGGTATACACGCATTTGAATCTTTAAACAGAGATATGTGCCGATAGTACATAATTAAACATCCGGTCTGAGAGACGTGTTTGTTCCTCCATCATATTTCTACATTGTCAAAAATTCTTTGATGCTTTTAAGATTATATTTTTGTTCTTTTCGTATGGAACATCAAATTGAGTATTATTTTTAAGTTTTATTTATTCGAAATTGGCTGTGATTTTCGTGAACAGTTACGTTAGTCTTCTGTAACAATGAAGCGCAATGTATGTAGTCAGCAACAAAAATATCTGGCGTGCCACTTGGTTTTCCATGTTATTGTCAGTAATTATTTCTTGTTCATCTTCCAGTATATTGTCACAGTCATCACCACCATCATCACTATCATCACTATTCTCGCGCACCGAGCGAAGTGGCGCAGTGGTTAGCACACTGGATTCGCATTTGGGAGGACGACAGTTCAATCCCGCTTCCGACCATCCAGATTTAGGTTTTCTACGATTTCCCTAAATCGCTTGAGGCAAATGCCGGATTGTCCCTTTGAAAGGGCACGGTCGAGTTCCTTCCCCATCTTTCCCTGACTGAATGAGACCGATGACCTCGATGTTTGGTCTCTTCCACCAAATCAACCCAACGATTCTCGCAGTGAACCTATTACCGTACTTTTTTCTTCACTGATCATTTTCTCTTCCATTGTAATTACAAAATTCAGAATCTGTACATGGGTAATCATTTTTCACCCTGCATTCATCACTGTTCTCCTGCAACCATTCTGAAAGATTGTCAAAATTGACACCGGTACACTGTATTCTCTCATCCTTGGGTCTCTTGTAGATTTACGAGCACACTCTGAAGTGCATTCATTATTCATTATGGCATCTTCTAAACCACACAGAAAAATCACAAAACAAAAGGAGTAAAAGAAAAAATAAATTACGTCTAGAAACATCTGGTCCGCTCTAACAGACCGAGTCAGTTAAAACGTAATACGAAACACCTGATTGGATAGACCTGTACGTTTTATGAAATTAATACGTACCATACAAGGAGAAGTCACAAACCGAAATGCATTGCTTCAGCTACGTAAATCCTAAGGGCTCCGGTTCGATTCCTGGCTGGGTCGGAGATTTTCTCCGCTCAGGGACTGGGTGTCGTGTTTTCCGAATCATCATTTCATCCCCATCGATGCGCTCGCCGTTAGCCTTGTATTTTGGCTCAGTTTTATGAAGTAGCTCGAAGCGTATCACCCATCTGAGGATTTCCCCTCCTTAGAAACAAAGTGTTGAGCTCTGTTTTTTAGGAAGTCCTGAACCCAATCACCTAGCGCGATATTCCATAAGCTCGTATTTTGTTCATTAGCCTACAGTGCAGAACTGCGTCGAACGCCTTCCAGAAGTCAGGGAAAACATCATCTTGAGTGCGGTTGTCTGTGCTGCCCTGTACAATGGTGCACAGAACTTCAAGGACGAAAGTAACTTTCACACGATATGTCGTTGCCGGGGAACGTAACTCGATGAAACTTGGACCATACATAGAAAGTGTTGCCACAGTATAATATGGGAGGTAACTGAAAGAAACGTACAATGAGACGAAGAGAAATGTCACTTTTATTCAAAGGCAATTATTTTGAAGTCACGGCGATTTATGATGGTGCCCTGGACATTACAGAAGGTGGAACATGGTTCTTGATAGGGTGTGTGATTATGGACGACGAAGCATGCTCTGCAACGTGCTTCATCTACATCTGCATCTACATCTACATCCATACTCCGCAAGCGGAGGGTACCTTGAGTACCTCTATCGGTTCTCTTTTCTATTCCAGTCTCGTATTGTTCGTGGAAAGAAAGATTGTCGGTATGCCTCTGTGTGGGCTCTAATCTCACTGATTTTATCCCCATGGTCTCTTCGTGAGATATACGTAGGAGGGAACAATATACTGCTCGACTCCTCGGTGAAGGTATGTTCTCGAAACTTCATCAAAAGCCCGTACCGAGCTATTGAGTGTCTCTCCTGCAGAGTCTTCCACTGGAGTTTATCTATCATCTCCGTAACGCTTTCGCGGTTACTAAATGATCCTGTAACGAAGCGCGCTGTTCTCCGTTGGATCTTCTCTATCTCTTCCCTCAACCCTATCTGGTACGGATCCGACACTCCTGAGCAGTATTCAAGCAGTGGGAGAACAAGTGTACTGTAACGTACTTCCTTTGTTTTCGGATTGCATTTCCTTAGGATTCTTCCAATGAATCTCAGTCTGGCATCTGCTTTACCGACGATCAACTTTGTGTGATCATTCCATTTTAAATCACTCCTAATGCCTACTCCCAGATAATTTGTGGAATTAACTGCTTCCAGTTGCTGACCTGTTATGTTGTAGCTAAATGATAAGGGATCTTTCTTTCTATGTATCCGCAGCACATTACACTTGTCTACATTGAGATTCAATTGCCATTCCCTGCACCATGCGTCAATTCGCTGCAGATCCTCCTGCATTTCAGTACAATTTTCCTTTGTTACAATCTCTCGATATACCACAGCATCATCCGCAAAAAGCCTCAGTGAACTTCCATTGTTATCCACATGGTCATTTATGTGTATAGTGAATAGCAACTGTCCTACGACACTCCGCTGCGGCACACCGGAAATCACTCTTACTTCGGCAGACTTCTCTCCATTGAGAATGACATGCTACGTTCTGTTATCTAGGAACTCTTCAATCCAGTCACACAATTGGTCTGATAGTCCATATGTTCTTACTTTGTTCATTAAACGACTGTGGGGAACTGTATCAAACGCTTTGCGGAATTCAAGAAACACGACATCTACCTGGGAACCCGTGTCTATGGCCCTCTCAGTCTCGTGGACGAATAGCGCGAGCTGGGTTTCACACGATCGTCTTTTTCGAAACCCATGCTGATTCCTACAGAGTAGATTTCTAGTATCCAGAAAAGTCACTATACTCGAACATAATACGTGTTCCAAAATTCTACAACTGATAGACGTTAGAGATATTGGTCCATAGTTCTGCACATCTGTTCGACGTCCTTTCTTGAAAACTGGGATGACCTGTGCCCTTTTCCAATCCTTTACATGCTAGCTACGAGGTTGGTAAAGAGTTCTTATGGTAGGGCTCCCCATTGCTGTTGACAACTGCTGGATGGTCGTTGGTGCATATGGACGTGCTGAAATACATCGCACCACCGCATTCCACACGTGCTCGATGGGATTAAGTTGGGGCCGGCCGAAGTGGCCGCGCGGTTCTGGCGCTGCAGTCTGGAACCGCGAGACCGCTACGGTCGCAGGTTCGAATCGTGCCTCGGGCATGGATGTGTGTGATGTCCTTAGGTTAGTTAGGTTTAACTAGTTCTAAGTTCTAGGGGACTAATGACCTCAGCAGTTGAGTCCCATAGTGCTCAGAGCCATTTGAACCATTTTTGATTAAGTTGGGAGAACGGGCAGGTAAGTCCATTCGCTGAATATCCTCTCGTTCCATGAGCTCCTTCACCTGCGCTGTTCGATGTGGTCGCGCATTGTCATCCATAAAAATGAAGTCTTAGCCGAATGCATACCTGGAAAGACGAGCATCTGGAAATAGTACGGTGTCACACTAAAGTTGTCTGGTGAGTGTACCGTCTTCTGACTTGAAGATCAGTGCGCCAATGGACACACGGCATTACCTATACGATAACACCTGGACAACCAGAACGGTCGTGTTCAATAATAGTCCGGCGTGCATTACGTGCTCCCACCTCTTGCCATGTGATTACAGTGCAGCATTATTAAACATTATCGTTTTGGTGGTCGGGGTGTTATGGTGAGTGGCGCAGTGGCCTCCAAATTTTCGAACACGATACAATCACCGCTCAGCGTTATTGTGACACTGTACTCCTTCCCATGCTCGTCTGTTCCCGTGTGCATTCGTGCTTGACTTCATTTTTCTGCGCAGGTGGGAGAGAGCTCTTGGAACGAGATGATATTATGTGAGTAGAGTGGCGTGGCCGTTTCCCCGAATTAAATCCCATCGATCGTTCGTGGGATGCGTTGGGGAGATGCGTTTCACTACACGTCCATATAAATCCTGCATCTGTCAACCGGGCTGGTGGAGGAAGGGAGCGGCATACCGCAAGAATTCCTTATTAACATTGTGGTCAGTGTGAGAGCACGTTTCTGAGCACGCATTGCCTTCCGTGATCACACACCCTATTAATAATCATTTTGCCGCCTTTCGCTATGTCCAGGGGACCATCAAGAATCGCAGTGACTTCAGTGTGATTATTGTCTCTGAATGAAAGTATCATTTCTCTTCGTCTCATTGCTTATTTCTTTCAGTTACCTTCTGTACTATACTGCAGCAATTATTTCTGTGTGTCGTCCAAGTTTCATCAATTTATGTTAATCGGCAGGGACACATGATGCGTTAGTTACTTACGTTCTGAAATCTTTCACACCAGAGTAGTACCAGGTGTACCGGTGTGAAATGAGCGTTTTTTTTGTGAAAATGAAACACTAATTTTGCATTGAAAAGTAAAAAAAAATTATTCCAAGTACTGACCATTGCTTTCTATACAGTTTGACCACCTTTCTGGCAATTTGTGGACACCACGCCAATAGAAGTGTTCGTCGTTTGAAGCAAATCAATCAGACACCCAATTTTCGACTTCTTCGTAGGAATCGAAGTGTTCCTCACCCAGTGCTGTCCCACTGATGACAACAAATGGTAGTCAGAAGGGGCCAAGTTTGGTGAATACGGCGGGTGGGGTAGTAGCTCCCAGCCAAGTGCTTTGATTGTATCCTGAACCAGTTTTGCTTTGTGTGCAGGTGCATTGTCGTTTAAAAAAATTACTTTGCCATGTCTTCTGGCTCATTCTGGTCTTTTTTCGATCAATGCGTAGTTCAAATTGATCATTTCTTGTCTGTAGCGATTAGTATTCACTGTTTCACCGGGTTTTAGAAGCTCATGGTACAGCACACCTTTCTGATCCCAACAAACACAGAGCATTGTCTTCTTGCCGAATCGATCTGGTTTTGCAGTCGAAGTTGATGGTTGTCCCGGATTAACTCATGATTTTTCCCGTTTAGGATTCTTAAAATAAATCCATTTTTCATCGCCAGTAACAATTCGATGCAAAATTGATTTTCTTTCATGTCTTTGAAGCAAAATTTGACAAATGGTTTTTCGGTTTTCCATCTGTCTTTCATTCAATTCATGTGGCACCCATTTTCCACACTTTTGGATCTTTCCCATAGCTTTCAAACGGTCATAAATAGTTTGTTGTGCAACATTTAGCATTGCTGCCATTTGCTTCTGACTCAAAGTATCATCTTCATCCAATATTGTATGCAATTCGGCGTCTTCGAACTTTTTTGATGGTCTTCCACGTTCTTCATTTCTTACATCAAAAATGGCTCTGAGCACTATGCGACTTAACTTCTGAGGTCATCAATCGCCTAGAACGTAGAACTAATTAAACCTAACTAACCTAAGGACATCACACACATCCATGCCCGAGGCAGGATTCGAACCTGCGACCGTAGCGGTCGCTCGGCTCCAGACTGTAGCGCCTAGAACCGCACGGCCACTCCGGCCGGCTCTTACATCAAAATCATTATTTCTGAACCGTTGAAACCATCTTTTGCATGTTGCTTCTGATAGAGCATGATCACCATATGCCACGACAAGCATTCGTTGCGACTCTGCAGCACTTTTTTTTTTCAAATGAAAACAAAAAATCAATGCTTTCCGCAAATCATCACTTTCTGGTACAAAATTCGACATTGTTAACATGATTAAAACATATGATGATGTTTGTTCCATGACTTGATGTATACTAAATATCTTTGACAGATGTCATACCAACCAAACAAAAAAAATTAAGGCGCGTTCACAACAAATGTTCCCTATCGACACATTTGTATCTTAACGCTCATTTCATACCGGTACACCTGGTAAAGGCCAGACACCACAGATGCCGCACACACCACTGTGTTATGCTTGTCGCTTGCGTCACGCAAATACTTCCCAAGTAAACATTCATCAGCCAAATACCGATATAATCGGCATCACTGCTCCACTCAAGCAAAGTGTATCTAATAGTTAATGTAACGGGCACCTTCCAGAAGAAACAAGCTCTAGTTATTCAGTTATTCACTGGATTTGGGAGCAGACAAGTGTTGAAAGTTAGATTAGTGCAAGGAAATTGTTAATAACATGGTCACGCACGCTCGCGATATTTAATATATACACTGAAGAGCCGAAGAAACTGGTACACCTGCGTAATATCGTGTAGGACCCGCACGAGCGCGGAGAAGTGCCGCAACATGACGTGGCATGGACTCGACTAATATCTGAAGCAGTGCTGGATGGAACTGACACCATGAATCGTGCAGGGCTGCCCATGAATCTGTAAGAGTACCAGGGGGTGGCGATCTCTTCTGAACAGCACGTTGCAAGACATCCCAGATATGCTCAGTAATGTTCATATCTGGGGAGTATGGTGGCCAGTGGAAGTGTTCAAACTCAGAAGAGTGTTCTGGAGCCACTCTGCAGCAATTCTGAACGTATGTGGTATCGCATAGTCCTGCTGGAATTGTCCAAGCGCATAGGAATGCGCAATGGGGAATGGATACAGGTGATCAGACAGGATGCTTATGTACGTGTCACCTGTCAGTCATATCTAGACGTCTCAGGGGTCCCATATCACTCCAACTGCACACGCCCCACACCATTACAGAGACTCCAGCAGTTTGAACAGTCTACTGCTGACGTTCAGGTCCATGGATTTATGAGTTTGTCTCCATATCCGTACACGGCCATCCGCTCGATACAATTTGAAACGAGACTCGTCCGACGAGGCAACATGTGTCCAGTCATCAACAGTCCAATGTCGAAGTTGACGGGCCCAGGCGAGGGGTAAAGCTTTGTGTCGTGTAGTCATCAAGGTGCCTTCGGCCTCGAAAGCCCGTATCGATGATGTTACGTTGAAAGGTTTTGCACGCAAACACTTGGTGATAGCCCAGCACTGAAATCTGCAGCAATTTGGAGAAGGGCTGCACTTCTGTCACGTTAACGATTCTCTTCACTCGTCGTTGGTCCGTTCTTGTAGGATCTTTTTCTGGCCACAGTGATGTGGGAGATTTGGCGTTTTACCGGATTCCTTATACTCTCGATACACTCGTGAAATAGTCGTACGGGAAAATCCCCACTTCATCGTTACCTCGGAGATGCTGTCTCGCATCGCTCGTGCGTCGGCTATAACACCACGTTGCGACTCACTTAAATCTTGGTAATCTGCCATTGTAGCAGCAGTAATTGATCTAACGACAGCAGCAGACACTTGTCTTCGGCCGTGCGGTTGTAGGCGCTGCAGTCCGGAACCGCGGGACTGCGGTCGCAGGTTCGAATCCTGCTTCGGGCATGGATGTGTGTGATGTCCTTACGTTAGTTAGGTTTAAATAGTTCTAGGGGACTGATGACCTAAGATGTTAAGTCCCATAGTGCTCAGAGCCATTTGAACAATTTTTGAACTTGTCTTCAATAGGCGTTGCCGACCCAGACCCATATTCTGCCCGTTTACATATGTCTGTATTTGAATACGCATGCCTATACCAGTTTCTTTGTCGCTTCAGTGTATTTTCCCTTAGTAAATTACTTTAAATTATTGCTAATTTGTGTACCCTGACTGCTTGCGAGCAACCACTTCAATAACAGCAACTGCTTTAGGTGATAGGTGGTACTTTTCTTGTCAGATTCATGTTTGATGCGAATTGAATGTGGTGGCTAGAACAGAAAATGAGTAATAACTATGGTGAACCGAATAATCTGCGGATAGGATAAGAGGAAGGAAAAATGTTGTGCCTGAGGAGCTTCCGTTTGTGAGAGAAAGGTAAATAGCGTTGCTGTGCTGTGCCAGTGTTTTATTAGTATGACGAGCGCATCCGAGGCGCGACCGTCCTAGTGTGACGTCACGCGGCCGCGGAACACCTGCGAGGAAGCTGAAGGGCCGGTGCGACCGGACGCGGCGCGCCTCCAGACGCGCCGGTGGGCGGATACGGGCCGCCGGGGGCCGCGGCTGCGGTCCCCGCCAGAGCGTCGCGGTATTTGCCAGGGAGGCGTGGCCCGTGTGCCGGCGAGAGGCTTCGCCGGCTCGCCCTCTCTCCACATATGGTACCGACGGCAAAGTGTAAATGTTTACTTCAACAACAGCACTTTGAATACTTCATCGTTTTCGGCTTATAGTGAGCTCCAGACGGCTAACTGCTCCTGAGCTTCCCCCCCGCCCCCCCTTTTTTTTTATGAAACTCCGTCTGGGCCCGTAGTTCATCAGCATTGTAATTTTTTTTTTTTTTTCCGGGCATGAGTCAGAAGCTTCGTTAGCTTGTGCGCCTAGTTTATCGTTTTCACTCGAAATCTCACAAGAGCAGTCTTACTCGCTAATGCCTTAGCTGCCCTTGTGACACGGTTTCTTCACGCAGGTCACTACGGGCTTCCTGTACGACTCATATCCAATCCAGCTGGTGCTGATACAGTATGACCTTCATCCGGGCAAGACGTAAAATTAATTTTGCTACCAATCAAGAATGACAGGACAAAGTTTAACCTCCTCCTGTTGTAGCGGCCGCTGCTAGACGACAGTTGCTACAGAACTTGTTCTTGCCTACAGGACGGATAGCATTAACGCGCTGCTGAGGTTTATATTAATATCCTACTGAGTGTCAACTGTGGAAAGAATCGGCTCGCTACCTACATCTAGGGACTTCCTAATTAATTAGGGCACTGTTGGAGGCGGATAGCGGTTACATCGCGATTTTAAAGTTGCGGCATAGAAAACTGACAGTGTCTTGTCCAGACACTGGTTTCTCATTGTACCTCACTTTCACCGGTCGAAAACAGCAGTTCCTGCATCTCTGCGCATCCACAAGTCATTTGTAACGGTACGTACTTTTTAACATTTACCGGCATTATAAGCAACTTAGTTCTCTGAATGCTGCCAACTTAAATAAGATAGCGGATTTCAGTTCCTCCTGTCTTCAGAAATCTATTTTTTCCTCTCTCTATTCTGCGTTTGTAATGGTGCCGTGAAAGGGAAGCAAGGACTGTTGATGAATTGCGTCGCACTCTGTTCGTCCATTCGGGAGGACGACGGTTCAGATCCATGTTCGCCCATTCTGATTTCGGTTTTCCGTGATTTCCCCGAATCGCTACAGTCAAATGCCGGGACTGTCCCTTTGAAAGAGGACGGCCGACTTCCTTCTTCATTTTCCCCATCCCGATGACACCAATGACCTCGCTGTTTCGTCCCCTCTCCCAAATCAACCAACCAACCAACCAACCAACCAACCAACCAACCAACCGTGTTCAGCGATGAATCCCGCTTCAGAACTAGCCCAGATGACCATCCTCGGTGAATAGGGCTGCAACACCGGCGAGAAGACCCGTTCTTCCAATGTTATGGAAAGGAACAGTTAGGCTACTGGTATCATTGTGTGGGGAGCCATCGGGTATGACTTCAAGTCACGGCTGGTAGTGATTGAGGGAACTCTTGACGGTACCTCGGTGCGTCACGAACATGCTGCGTCCCCATGTGTTACCTCTCATGGAACAGTATCGTGCTACTGTCCTCACTAGTGGTACCTGTCTCTGTGAACTGTTTACGTGATATTAAGGTACTCCCGTGGCCAGCAAGATCCACAGATCTGCCCGCGATAGAACATGTGCGAGACCAGCCCGGACGTCAAGTCCGTTCCAGTACCATTGTCCAAGATATGAGGGACCAGGTCCGACAGGTGTGCTCCAGTTTGCCTCAGGGGTTGTTCAAGTGGTTCAAATGGCTCTGAGCACTATGGGACTCAACATGTGAGGTCATCAGTCCCCTAGAACGTAGAACTACTTCAACCTAACTAACCTAAGGACATCACACACATCCGTGCCCGAAGGAGGATTCCAACCTGCGACCGAAGCAGTCGCGCAGTTCCGGACTGAGGCGCCTAGAACCGCTCGGCCACAACGGCCGGCGCCTCAGGGTTGGATACAACGGCTTTATGAAGCATTTCCAACGAATCAGTGCATGCAGCCAGGCCAGAAGGGCTGCAACGTCATGCTGATAAGTGTGCTCATACTGCCTAGCTCTTTGCGAATGTGACTCGATTTTATAATCACTGAAATAATATAACATACCATCTTAATCCATGAAGTTTCGTTTTGCTTCCTGCTTCCCTTCTGGGTGCTCCATTTTTTTTATTTTATTATTATTATTATTTTTTTTTTTTTTTTTTTTTTTTTTTTTTTTTTTTTTTTTTTTTTGTCAGTATCCTGTCTGTGTGCTGGACACACTAGACCTACACCTGGACTTACCGTATGGTCTGGGGTGTGATTTCTTACTACAGGTGAAGCATTCTCGTAGTTATCGCACACACCCTGACTGCAAATTTTTACGTCAAGGCGGTGGTTCGACCTGTTGTGTTGCCATTCATGAAAACCATTCCAAAGTTTTTTTTTCCCAACAGGATACTGCTCGGCCACATACCGCTGTTGTAACCCAACGTGGTCTACAGCAGTGATTCCCAACCTGGGGGTTACATGAATCTTTCTGAGGGGTAAAAACTAAACGATTCGATTCTATTTCACTCACGAAACTAAATTATTTTCGAGAGAGAGTTACTGTTATCACAATTTTATAAGACTCTAATATTGATTATATACGAGGGTAATCCCAAAAGTAAGGTCTCCTATTATATTACTTACTTACTTACTACTACCACTTCATCGACATATTGCCCCACAAGTCACGTGACCTCAGTTTTGCCTCGCTCATCTGGGACATCATTAAATGTGATCACGTTGCACCCTTCTGCGACCACTGTGCGGTTAGTTGATTTGGATTATTGAGAAGCAACTGGTTAGGATGGCTCTTCAACACTTTCGTTGTATCGTTGTCTCCAGGATACGTGTCGTCGATGTGACATGCTTCGCTCTGAAAATTTAGGAACAGTATCAGTCGTATCAGATGAAATGTTTGGATTTTTTTGCCGTTTGAGTGCTTGCACATTCTAAATAGTTCCACCTTTTTTTCTCTTGATATGACTACGTTAAAAGACTGAAATCAGAGTCTTCTAACAGTATCATAATTTTCAATAAGTGGTTTACAGTATCTGCAGCGACAAAATCCGTTTTAATGAGCTTATGTTCTGTATTTTTGCTGTGCCATTGTATATCAGTGAAATACAAAACTGTACCAACGTCGTATTTGTTTCCTAATTTTTATCTTGTAGAAGCGTAAGATCATTGAATAGCTAATTCAGCTAACAATTATCCTTGGTAGTCAGCCACAAAAACGACGAATTTGCTAGACCCTGTTTCATCACACCCTGAATTAAAGATAGATGTTATTTGGTCAAGTATATTTTCAGCGCTTGACTAATTATTTGTAAAGCCACTACGTTAACTTACACCAATTCCGGAAGCTAGAAGCGAGAAGAATAAAGAAGACGAAATAATACCAGATATAAGTTGAGTACGATGCCCACTGTGAAGTTAACGTCTTGATATTCCCAGAAAGCATGTTTGTTTTTTCCTGTTTTTTATGTACACATCTCTAGTATTAACGACGTATTGCGCCACGAGTCCACAAAAGGAATTTTCTGCGTGCGCAGGCTTGTATGCCATTATTTATCGTATTATATTGTCGTTGTCCCTCGAAGAGAATTCATTAAAAAGTCATTACGAGTCGTAACCAAATGGATAATAAAACTGCGATCGGGATTACGCAGAAAACCAGTGTTGCGTAAGCTGCTTGCTTTTCCTCTGACGCGGGATTGCGGAGTAAGACGTATGAATGCTACATAGTATGTCGTTAATGGCTGTAATACTGCGTCAGAGGCGCAACTACCATGAGCATTTTGTACCTTCTTCTTTTTCCGTTACCACATGTAGCCCCTTCATGGATTGGATTTTTCTCTTCTCCTCCCGGAACCTTTTCATCCTTTCTCTTCTTCCTTCTCGCCCTTCTTCCGATATCTTCAGTATTCTCCTCTTGTGTGTTCCACTGGTGACTGTCCATTTCCTGTACCCTTCTCTGTCGTCGATCTCTGGCATATTGGACGGTGTGTGCTTCCTTCTCAATTTTTCTTTCCTTCCATCTTGATCCCCTGTTCTGACCACTCTTTTCGGAGTTCAACAACCCACTTGTTTCCTGTCTTTCCCGTTGTCCTTCCTGTTGTTTCTCATAATCTTTTCGTCATTCTATCCCCATTCATCCTGATCACATGTCCGGCAAACCTTCCGTTTTGAGGCTGATTGTTCCTGATATGGTCCTCATATTACAGTATAGTTCTTCGCTAGGTTTTTGCATTCATCTTTCACCACCTCTTGTAGGGCCTAGTACTTCACTCAGCATTTTTCTCTCTTTTTTAGTTGTTCTGCACCATTTCTTCATAGTGTTATCGTCTCAGCAGCATGTAATACCGCATTCCTCACCGTCGCCTTGGAGTGTCTGACATTTGCGTCTGTAGATATATTATTTTTACTTTCTATAATCTGGTCGTACGGAAGGCTGATCTCATCTCTTTTATCCTCTCTGTTACTTGCTCATTGTTCCTATTTCCTCCTATTACGTATTCTCTCAGGTACATAAATTTGTCCACCTTTTACATGGAGCCTTCTGGGGTTTTCCAATTCCCAGATGTATTCAATGCCTTTGTCCTGAAGGCTTTCATCTTCTTCCATCTCACTATGGTTATGTTTTCCGCGAAGGCTAGGCAACCCACTTGGACTCTTTTCTCCATTTTGTCTCCCACGTCTGCCTTTGGTATTCGAATTTTCTCGTTTATTGCTTTCCACAGCCTTATCACTTCGTCCAGTGCTGTTTCGAACAAAATTGGTGACAGTCCATCTCCCTATTTGATACCGGTACTGTTCTCGAAATTTTCCCACAGGGCTCCTCCGAATCGCACCCTTACCTTTGCGTCTGTCAGAATTTCCGTGATTAGTTCTTGTGTAGTGCCGTCTCGCCCTCTGTATTACAAGATCCGCCCAAGAGTCTGTCGTCGATGCAGTCATGGGTTTTCGTGAAATCAACTATGATTACTGCCGTCTTTTACGTTCTTTAAGGCCCCTTGTTCTGTCAGTTGTTTCAGGATAAATATCTGTTCTAAGTGTCCTATTCCATTCCTGATTTCACTTAATAGTATCTAACTGAACTGTCTGTCTCTTGTTCAAATCTCTTGGGAAGGAGTCTCGACAGCAACTTGTAGGTGACTTGTAGTAGTGATATTCCTATGTAATTGTTTGCATTCCTCTTGTTCCCCTTCTTATGTATTATCACTGTGAGCGTATTTCTCCATCCTTCTGGTTTTTCTTCTTCTCCTCCAAATCCGACAGATCAAGTTGATCGTATCGTCTACCGCCTTGTCGCCTTCACACTATATCTTCTCGGCTGCTATCCCATCATTTCCAGTTCCCGAGAAGGCTAATGGCCGTTGCGACCTCGTGCCTGGTTGGGAAGCGTGGCTCTCTCTATTCTGCCTCTGTCCTCTATTCCAGCTCGTTTTCAGGTGGTTCGCAGGTAAGCGACTCATGAAAGTATCCCACAGTTTTCCTTCGCACTAACGGCGGATTTCCCTTCATCCTATAAACAGTTCTCTACCCACGTACCCAGTCAGATACTTTTTTAGCTTCCCGAACTGTTGTTCTTCCTAAACTTTTTCTCAGTCGCGTCCAGTTCCTACTCTATCCTCTGTTTCCTGTTCCATCTTATTGCTCTGGCCGCTTGTTTCCAAATTTCTAGGAAAACCTCCGTTTACTGGGTCCTTCTTGCTACTCTAGTCTCTGCAGACTTTCCTGTGGGTCATCTACATCTAAATATACATCCACATCTACATAGATATACATTCTCAGCAAGTCATTGCAGTATCAGTCTTTTCGTTTCCTCTTCCATTCTTAAGTGGAGTGCGAGAAAAATTGCTATCTATATGCCTCCGTTCCAGCCCTAATTTATCGTATCTTTGTGATCCTTACGGGAAATGTGAATCGGCCTCTACCGCCTTCTCACAGTCCTTGCACCACCACAAATTTCTTTTCTTTTCTTCCTTTCCGCATAGTTGAGCCAG
This sequence comes from Schistocerca americana, assembly GCF_021461395.2. Classification (NCBI taxonomy): domain Eukaryota; kingdom Metazoa; phylum Arthropoda; class Insecta; order Orthoptera; family Acrididae; genus Schistocerca; species Schistocerca americana. The sequence goes on from NC_060123.1 coordinate 557,881,588, forward strand.
TTTCCTATGTTCAGCTTCATGTCGTTATTTAATCCCGTCCTCGTATTTGAATCGACTGCGTCTTAATTCGTCTGTGCCTCTTCTTATGTGCGACTGATTGCTATGAGGTCAATCTGAAATTCTCCAAGGCTGGTGCATGGGCTTGCCCACGCTGTTTCCGTACTTGTTTTGTTTCTGAAGTGAGTTGTCACCAGTCTCATTTTGTGTTGTCGACACAGTTCGATTGACGTTTTCCCCGTTCTTTATTGCCCTCTGGTGTGCTGAGTACTCGCCTACTATTCCCTTATTATGTGGTTCTCCCTTCCTGTATGTGCATTATAATAACCTGCGAGTGTCTTTACTTGTCTGTGTGCTGTGCTTTTCCGTATATTATGTAGTTCCTCCCATTAATAGTGCATAACTGTCTTGTCTTTCCTGTTCTTGTCTTTAGTGATGCGTGTCCATTTACTATTGTATACTTTTTGTTCCCTGCTCGGATTGTCAGTGCTGACCAACTCTTCCTTTGTTATGCCATCCTTACACCTCTTCTCTACAATGAACCCCGCACGAAAGCATGTTGTATAGCTCATGTTGTATAGCTGTAATGAGTGCGTTTGAGATGTTAGTATGTAGGATAGTAGAAGGCGCAACTATATGGCAACATGTTGTCAACTCAAGCCCGAAAAGCATTATCAAGGTGAACATATTTTGTCAGTGAGCAATCACATTCATCGTGTCATCGTGTATTTGGAAGACTCAGCCGATAACACATTACATTATCCATATCTCTCTCTCTCTCTCTCTCTCTCTCTCTCTCCCCCCTCCCCCCTCTCCCCCCTGCAACGTGGTGGAGGCTGCGAAAAGGTATGGATTTTTTAACGCATTAGAGCAGAATACGGGATTACAAATTCATCTCATCTCTAGAATCCGTGAAATTTCTCCTTTCTGAAGGCACTGGTTTTTGTTTTACGAGGCGTGCAGATGTAAAGTTTTAATGATTATCTCAAAAAATAAAGTTACGTAATTAATCTTTCGTATGTTTGTGGGTACGTGTCTGCAGTACTAGTATAGATTGAAATCCCCGCACCACAGTATTATAGCACGCCACTGGAGGAGCCAAACCGAATGGCGCAGCGCGTTGATGAAGTGTAATATCATGCGGTAATTTGTTTTCGGCAGCAGCGGAAAAGCTGCAGCTATGTGAGGTCAATTCAGATGACTTCAATATCCATGTGTTATCAATGACATTTGCTAATGTTGTCGATCCAACCGCTGCTATTAGAAATTAGCCTCTATATAACACCAGAGTTTATCGTAAAACACAATCAAGTAGCCTAAAATACAAGGGGCGTTCGGAAATGATACACAGTTGCGTTGTTTCGTAAATACCGCTCAATCTACGGACACGAACTCTCATTGGACTGTCAGCTGAGTCGCCGGCCGGAGTGGCCGAGCGGTTCTAGGCGCTACAGTCTGGAACCGTCCGACCGCTACGGTCGCAGGTTCGAATCCTGCCTCGGGCATGGATGTGTGTGATGTCCTTAGGTTAGTTAGGTTTAAGTAGTTCTAAGTTCTAGGAGACTGATGACCTTAGTGAGCACCTCTTTGAATATCCGAGGGTCTCGATCATTGCAGACGCACTTCCAATGCTGACCGACATCTGTAGAGCCAATTGTCGCGTTGTGATGCATCGGTCGGCACGAATCATTAATGGCATCCGCACGATTCAGCATATCTGGAGCAGTGGCTGTGACAGGACGCCCCGAGCGTGGCTGATCATGGAGCTACTTCTCTGCATTTCCTGAGGCTGTAAAATTGTTTACCCATTTCCCAACTTTACTCCTATCAACTGCAGCACCACCATACACTGCAAACAAACGTTTATGGATGTTCACCACGGTTTCTTTCTCTGCACACCAGAATTCAATAACAGCACGCTGCTTATAACGTGAGTGGTATGTAGACGCCATTTTGACGCTGCACTACAACTGTGCCATCCGCCAGAACGATTCGAAACATCACCGGCGCACAGAACAAACATCAGATGTGAAGCACCATCAAAGACGTTTGCCTATTTATATTAATGGCTTTTTAAAAATTGCGTGGCATTACTTACTGAACGACCTCGTGTATAACTCATGTTCATTTATAAATACCGTATAAAAAACTACTATTGTAAATCATTTTCAAACGCCCCTTGTTAATTTTTGTTGTAGTGTTCTCGCGCGCGGCGTTACCCGGCAACACGAAAAAATGTTCTTTTAAAAGGTGTCAAATGTGTTTTAGTGTACATGTCTGACATAAAGCTATCCTTTACCACGGATATGTAATGTGGAAAGGCTCTTATTATCTCTCTGAATGCTGACCACTACATGTAAATAATTGAACACTGTCACGATGTAGAAACTATGCTTCTCATTTTGCATTTTGTTCCTGACAGGCTGCTAATCGATAATATCTCAGTTCACTCAATAATCTTAGGCGATGTGGGATAATATTGATGAACCACGTAAGTATGATTTTAAAACCGCAAAATTCGACAAACACTTTGTACTTAGAAAAACTAAAGAAATGAATATATACCTTTTTTCTACTTTGTACAAAGCCCCCTTCACTGTACGTAGTATATTTTTGCAGTAGTTAACAAATGATGGAGATCTCAATCTCAACTCTAAATTTACAACTTATAATTGTCATCAGATCAAAAAATGTTTCTGTTATTCTCCTTTTTATTTCTCCAAAATAAAGAGATAACTCAGTTCTACGTGTGTCATTCAGCAAGACGTTTGCAGTCCACCTCTTATTTACAAGCAACCTTTACGTCCGTAACTCACATTTTATACGAACAACATAGATAAATTACATTTTTAAACAATTAGTAAATGTAATTACACCGGCATATTACTGCCCAGGGCTAACATGTCCTGTTCTACGACATAGCAAAAAAAAAAAAAAAAACAACAACTTGTGTACAAATAATATATTTTTTGTTCTTACTTGTTACATTCGACAGTTCGTGCCTAATACATTATACGTAAATTAAACTGTACTCTTTAAACATTTAGGTTACAAATTTTATTTTTTGCTTGCTTAGTCTCGCTGTGACGTGCTGTTAAAGGACTACAGTAGTACTCCGTCCTCTCTCTTTCCACAGTGAATTCCAGTTCCTACCGACATTAGTCCTTGGCTTCAGAATTACATGATGTTCATGGAAATAATTTGCACACAGACACTTATGAGCCAAAATATTATGACCAACTGATTGATTAAATAGCATGTTGGTCCATCTTTGAAACTCGATACAGCTGCGATTCTGCGTGGCATGAATTCGAAATGTCCTTGTTAGGTATCCGCAGGTGTGTGGCACAAGGTTTCTATGCACAGGTCATGCAGTTGCCATACATTAGGATCTGATGGTTGGTTTGTTGGTGCGGAGCTGGCGACCGATAACGTGTCAGATGTGTTCCATCGGGTTCAGATCAGGCGAATTTGGTCACCAATACGTCAACGTTAGCTAACTGTCATCATACTACTCAAATCACTGTAGCACAATTCTAGTCTTATAGACAGACAGCTATCCGACTGGAAGACGCAGTGGCAGCCAGTTATCATGGGCTAATGTGTTTCAAAACACCATAAATATAACACTACAATTACGCCATTTATCTTCGAATGCGACCCGGAAATCGCACTAACATTACACCATTTCTTCTCGAATGCAAGTCAAAAATCGCACTAAAATTAAACCAGTTCTCTTAGAATGCGTGCTGGTATGCAAATCAAACTGACGAAAACATGTTTTGAAGCGTTGTCTCTGCAATAACTAGCAACTGGTGTCGAACGCTGAAATGACGGTCAGCTACGCTACGATCAAGCCAGACAAGGGATGCAGCTGTTTTTTTTTTTTTTTCGGCTGTCAATGGTCCAACATGACATCATGCCTTCCGGCACTACGAGTGCCACGTTGCTCGCTGAACTGAAACTGTGTGTAGCGTAGTGTGCAAGCAAAGAGCATGAGGCATTTTTGAGGAGCCTTTGCCGTAGCGGCGCTATTGCAGAGTGGTTTAACGCACGGACTGGCAAGTCACAGACCTGGGTTCGATTCCCGCTATTTTTCTCTATTTTATTTTATTACTCGCCATATTGAACTATTAAGTATAAAATTTAAATTTATTACAACATTCAAGTTATGTATGTAAAATTAATGTATTCAGTTTAATTATGATTTCTAACCTTGTAAGTCAAAAGGCTGTAGGCAAAATGGTGAAAAAAGCGAATATACGAGGTAATTTAGTATGGAAATGTTTTCTGTAGATGATCTGCTAAACAGACCCTTTTCCAGTAGATGTTTGCAGGAGAAAGTGAGATTTAAAGTGTTAGGTAGATCTTATTCAGATGTAAATCTAACAACAGAGGAGGGTGGGACGAGGCTCACCGATTTGGCTTAGAACACTGAAAATTGCAAAATATTTTGATGGGCTTCTTAATTGCCCAGAACGGATCCATAAGCTCGAATACTAGAGCACTGACGAAAATCTAGATGTCATTTAGCTCCAGCTACGAAAGAAATTGAAGAAGTTATCAAAATCTTATAAAGCTAGTATAGAACATGCTATTGCAGCAGAAGTATTGAAATGGTATCTATCAAAAATAAAAGTGAGCTAAAATTAATCTTTAAGAAAACCTGAAAACAGGAAAAAGTCACAGGACAGTAGCAGGTGTCCTTCATACATCCACTACATAAGACGGGTAATAAACTAGATGCTATTATGATACTTCCTAGCAGATTAAAACTGTGTGCCGGACCGAGACTCTGCCAGGAAGCTTCATATCAGCGCACACTCCGCTGCAGAGTGAAAGTCTCATTCTAGATGCTACTAGCTGCATATAACGTATTTTCCAAGATTGTACTATACAGCGCAGAAACAACACTATAAGAGTAATTTAGGTGAATGTCAATGTAGTTTTAGGAATGGGAGATCACTTTCCGTACAAATATTTAATCTGAAGTCAATCGTTTGCCGCCGGCCGGTGTGGCCGAGCGGTTCTAGGCGCTACAGTATGGAACCGCGCGACCGCTACGGTCGCAGGTTCGAATCCTGCCTCGGGCATGGATGTGTGTGATGTCCTTAGGTTAGTTAGGTTTAAGTAGTTGTAAGTTCTAAGGGACTGATGACCTCAGAAGTTAAGTCCCATAGTGCTCAGAGCCATTTAAGCCAATGTGTCCAGGCCAGAGTGGGTGCAAAGTCATACTAATAACTGGGCTCATTCTGCCACGTTCTTTGAGGAGCTGATTCGATATTATACTCACTGAAATACACTGAGGTGACAAAAATCGTAGAAACCTCCTGATATCTTGTTGGTCCTCTTTTTTCCCCAGATTAGTGCAGCAACTCTACATGGCATGGACTCAACAAAGTCAATAGAAGCTCCCTGCAGAAATATTGAGCCATGCTGGCTTTATAGCTATCCATCATTGCGAAAGTGTTGCCGGTGCAGGATTTTGTGCGGGAATGAACTCTGGATTATGTCCCATAAATGTTCGCTTGAATTGATGTCAGGCGATCTGGGAGGCCAAATCACTTTCTCGAATTGTCTAGAATGTCCTTCAAAACAATCACGAACAGCAGTGGCCCAGTGACACGGCACATCGTCATGGAAGCGGAAGTCCATGAATGACGACAATTGGTCTCCAAGCAGCTGAACAAAACCACTTCCATTCACTGATCGATTCAGATGGACCTGAGTACCCAGTCCATTCCATGTAAACAAAGCTTATAGCATTATGGATCCACCATCAGCTTGCACAGTGTCTTGTTAACAACTTGGGTCCATAGCTTCGTGGGATCTGCGCCACACTCGAACCCTACCATCAGCTCTTACCAACTGAAATCAGGACTCATCTGACCAGGCCACATTTTTCCATTAGTCTAGTGTCCAACCAGCATCCCCCCGAGCCCAGGAGAGCGCTGCAGGCGATGCCGTGCTGTTAGCAAAGGTACTCGAGTACGTAGCCTGCTGCCATAGCCCATTAACTCCAAATTTTCCGTCTGAGCTATCGGCCATTTTGGCTAACGACGCGCTGGCTGTTGACCGCGTTCCACTTTTTATCTGTCCTAGCAATATGGCGAAGGACGTTTAATCTTTAGTTCAGCACCTCCGTTGTCTTTAAGACGTATGTTATGATCCTTTCTCGAAGAGAAAGTCCCTGTTTTTAGCTGCCTTTCTTTCCGACGATTGGGCTTAACGTGTTGTCCCTTTAACTCCTCCTTTGTCTTTGTGCTCTACGTTTCTCACATGGGCGCGTATTTAAAAAAAAAAGATAAAAGGAAACACTCTTTACAATGTCTTCAGAGTCTGTTACTTGCCGCCGTACGGCCATAATCACGCTGGAAACCTTTTCACATGAATCACCTGAGTATACAAATGACAGCTCTGTCAATGCACTGGCCTTTAGTGCCTTGTGTGCACGTTACTACTACCACCTGTCTGTGTGCATGCCTCTACTCCATGACATTTGTCACCTCAGTGTATACTCTCTCAACAGGTGAAATTAAATTCCATTTTCTCCACTTTTTCTGGGAATTATTATTATTATTTCTTTCCTTACTCAGATGTTATGTCTAGTTAAAAATGGAAAGTGACGCGGACCTTGATCAAGCGTGGCTTCCTTTTAACTGTACGGTATATGTTACATTGCATTTAGGAACTTTCGGGTAATTGAACATGTATCAATAATTACAGATTTCTGTAGTTGTATAGCTGTATTGCGTTGATGTACTGGTGGATATTGTGTGGTATGACTCCTGTAGTTGATAGTATAGTTGGTATAATGTCAACTTTATCCTGATGCCACATGTCCTTGACTTCCTTAGCCAGTTGGATGTATTTTTCAATTTTTTCTCCTGTTTTCTTCTGTATATTTGTTGTATTGGGTATGGATATTTCGATTAGATGTGTTAATTTCTGTGAATATGTCAGGTTTGTTATGTGGTGTTGTTTTATCTGTTATAATGGTTCTGTTCCAGTATAACTTGTATTCATCATTCTCCAGTACATTTTGTGGTGCATACTTGTACGTGGGAACGTGTTGTTTTATTAGTTTATGTTGTATGGCAAGTTGTTGATGTATTATTTTTGCTACATTGTCATGTCTTCTGGGGTATTCTGTATTTGCTAGTATTGTACATCCACTAGTGATGTGGTCTACTGTTTCTATTTGTTGTTTGCAAAGTCTGTATTTATCTGTTATGGTACTGGGATCTTTAATAATATGCTTGCTGTAATATCTGGTGTTTATTGTTTGATCCTGTATTGCAATCATGAATCCTTCCGTCTCACTATATATATTCCCTTTTCTTAGCCATGTGTTGGATGCGTCTTGATCTATGTGTGGCTGTGTTAGATGATAGGGGTGCTTGCCATGTAGTGTTTCTTTTTCCAATTTACTTTCTTCGTATCTGTTCATGTTATGTGATCTAAAGGGTTGTAGAGGTGGTTATGAAATTGTAGTGGTGTAGCCGATGTATTTATATGAGTGAGTGCTTTGTGTATTTTGCTAGTTTCTGCTCGATCTATAAAGAATTTTCTTAAATTGTCTACCTGTCCATAATTTAGGTTTTTTATGTCGATAAATCCCCTTCCTCCTTCCTTTCTGCTTAATGTGAATATTTCTGTTGCTGAATATGTGTGATGTATTCTATATTTGTGGCATTGTGATCGTGTAAGTGTATTGAGTGCTTCTAGGTCTGTGTTACTCCATTTCACTACTCCAAATGAGTAGGTCAATATTGGTATAGCGTAAGTATTTATAGCTTTTGTCTTGTTTCTTGCTGTCAATTCTGTTTCCAGTATTTTTGTTAGCCTTTGTCTATATTTTTCTTTTAGTTGTTCTTTAATATTTGTATTATCTACTCCTATTTTTTGTCTGTATCCTAGATATTTATAGGCATCTGTTTTTTCCATCGCTTCTATGCAGTCGCTGTGGTTATCCAATATGTAATCTTCTTGTTTCGTGTGTTTTCCCTTGACTATGCTATTTTTCTTACATTTGTCTGTTCCAAAAGCCATATTTATATCATTGCTGAATACTTCTGTTATCTTTAGTAATTGGTTGAGTTGTTGATTTGTTGCTGCCAGTAGTTTTAGATCATCCATGTATAGCAAATGTGTGATTTTGTGTTGGTATGTTCCAGTAATATTGTATCCATAATCAGTGTTATTTAGCATGTTGGATAGTGGGTTCAGAGCAAGGCAGAACGAGGCAGGACTTAATGAGTCTCCTTGGTATATTCCACGCTTAATCTATATTGGCTGTGATGTTATATTATTTGAATTTGTTTGGATATTAAGTGTGTTTTTCCAATTTTTCATTACTATGTTTAGGAACTGTATCAATTTAGGATCTACTTTGTATATTTCCAATATTTGTAGTAACCATGAGTGGGGTACACTATCAAAAGCTTTTTGATAATCAATGTATGCGTAGTGTAGCGACCTTTGTTTAGTTTTAGCTAGATATGTCACCTCTGCATCTATTATCAGTTTGCTCTTTACATCTTTGTGCTCCTTTGCAGCAGCCTTTTTGTTCTTCATTTATAATTTTGTTCTGTGTTGTATGTGTCATTAATTTCTGTGTAATGACTGAAGTTAATATTTTGTATATTGTTTGTAGGCATGTTATGGGGCGATATTTAGCTGGGTTTGGTGTGTCTGCTTGATCTTTAGGTTTCAGATAAGTTATTCCATGTGTAAGTGTATCAGGGAATGTGTGTCGGTCTGCAATGTAACTGTCAAATAATTTAGTTAGATGTGAATGTGTTGAGGTGAACCTCTTTAGTCAGAAATTTGCTATTTTATCTTTTCCAGGGGCTTTCCAATTGTGAGTAGAATTAATTGCCCGGATGACTTCATGTTGCAAAATTATCACTTCAGGCATTTGTGGTATCATCTTGTATGTGTCTGTTTGTGCTTGTATCCACCGTGCATGCCTGTTATGTTGTACCGGGTTTGACCATATGTTGCTCCAGAAGTGTTCTATGTCTGTTATGTTTGGTGGATTGTCTATTTTAATGTGTGCGTTATCTATTATCTGATAAAGTTTCTTTTGGTTTGTGTTGAATGTTTGAATTTGTTTCCTTCTATTTTCACTTTCTTTGTATCTTACAAGTCGTTTGGCCAATGCTTGTAATTTCTGCTTCTTTTCATCTAATTGCTCTATCGCTTCTTGTTGTGGAGATTTTACCTAACCTTTTTCGTTTTTTTCTGACATTTCATTTCTTATAAATTGTGTTAGCTGTCCGATGTCTTTTCTCAGTTTTTCTATTCTGATCTGTAGCCTGTGTTGCCATGCTGGTTTTGTGGGTTTCTTCTGTGTGTTGGTTGGTTCTGATCTCTGCCTAGTGTGTATATTTAGTGTAGTGAGTGCTCCTATATAAACCAGTAGTTGTAACTCTTCCGTAGTTGTATCTTCATTTATTTTGTTTTGTATGATTGTGTTGATAGTTGTTGTTTCGACTTGTGGGTTATTTTAATGGTCTATGCAAGAATGGTCTAATGTCTGTATTTGTGTCTTTGTACTCTATATATGTCAGCTGAAATTTTTCTTCTATATCTAACATGTCTGTTGCTTCGTGTTCTATTTGTGCTTGTTCTGGTGGCTGTCTTAAGATTTCGTTTTCCTCCGATTGTTTAATTGATGCGTGTTGTTCTTTGTTTGTTTGCTCTGGGATGTTTGAGTCCATTACTGTATTTTCTTCTTCTTCTGATTGCACATTATCTTGTTCCAGTATTTGTTGTTTGATGTTTTCTAATTCTGACTGGGGTATCCTGTTATCTTTGATTATTACACGGATCTGATCAGCTACTCGTTGTTCTGTTAAAAATTTTAATTCTGGGTATCTGGTAATAAATGTTGTTACTTGTGATCTGTATCCAGTTGTGTTGGTTCCTAAGTTTGTTGCTTGGTAATAACAGAACATGAGGTGTCGGTTAACTTCATCTGACCATCTCATCCTCTGTCTTTGTGTTCCTTCTAGAGTGGTTGCAGGAAGCATATCCTGCAAAACACCTCTATTTGGATTTAAATCATTTTCCGTGTGGCTAGCAGTGTCGTTACCATTTTCGACGGGCATAGAGTTCAAGCGCTTGTCCGAGGCTTCATTAGTTCTGTCCTGAACCAACCAATCACACTAAAAGGGGGTTAGCCCTATGAGTGGTTTGTTCTTTTCGTCGCCTTTAACGACTGGCAGAACATCCCGAAGGCCTATTCTTCTTCGCCGGCCGAAGTGGCCGTGCGGTTAAAGGCGCTGCAGTCTGGAACCGCAAGACCGCTACGGTCGCAGGTTCGAATCCTGCCTCGGGCATGGATGTTTGTGATGTCCTTAGGTTAGTTAGGTTTAACTAGTTCTAAGTTCTAGGGGACTAATGACCTCAGCAGTTGAGTCCCATAGTGCTCAGAGCCATTTGAGCCTATTCTTCTTCTTCTTATTATTATTATTTGTTGGGCGGGTTGCTATTAAATTACTCTCGTGTTAGTGAATGCTGCACTTGGTTGTGTGGGCCATTCCCCGAGGCGACTGGAGACGACACTGAGTGCGCCCGCGTGTTGCAGACGCGGGCAGCGTGCAGAGCGGCCGCCGCAGCGGCAGCCCGGGCGGCGCGCGCCCGCTGACCCGCCAGGGCTCCGTGCTGTCGTCGGACCGCGGCTCGCTGCCCGCCTCGCTCGGCCTCGGACTGCCCTCCGCCTCCGAGGCGCCCGCCGGACTCACGCCGCAGCAGCTCGGCGTCATGGGTAAGTCGGCTGCCGCCACTCGCATCTGTGCAACGCCGCGAGGTCACCACGTTCCTAATGCACTTGTTATTTCCCAGCTCGTGAAGAAACGTTCGCCTCGGAGCTCCGTTGCACTAAAAAAACTGGTGAAAATTATTTTATGTCTTTCTTCCCGCAATGGAATCAAGTGAAATGCATTATTTGACCCTAATTGTATGTCTATTTACAAAATATACAGATCTGACATGCAAACTATTACAGTATACAGGGTGATTCCTAGAGAAGTGTCATGTAATTTGTGAGGTGATTCTGCATTTGAAAAGAAACCGAAAAAGTCTTATGAACATGTGCCCGGTGTTCGACCGTTACGGAACTGGAGCGGGTTGAAGACTACACACGTCCATGAATGGATAAGAAGACAGGTGCGAATATTACTTACCGAAATGCTGCGTAGGCGCTGTGGTGGACAGAATAATGATGGGACAGTTGACTGATCCACCCTACAAGAGGTGTGTGGGTACTCCAACAGATGGCAGCACAGTCACATCGCACTGAGGCAACAGCTGCAGGTATACCCAGTGTGCAATGGTGGATTGGATCAGTGAGCGGTCATGAGGCCACGTGCTTGTCGTGCTCGAGTGTTCTTCAGTTGAGCAAATCCATTACGTTGTTTGTCTACAGTTACTGTAATGGCAGTGCCCGTGTGGCTGTGACAGAATACTAGAAACGTTTCCCTGCTCAACGAACCCCCACGGTTTTTCAAGTATTAAACTACCGGGTATACATGTAACATCAGAACGCGAGGCCACTCAGTCAGTTGAGGAAAGGAAAGAAATTATTGCTATGGTAGAATTGAGTCCCACCAGCAGTACACGGCACATCAAGCGTCAGCTCGATGTTTCACAAACGCGAATGTGGCTTACATTAATTCTGGTGGCTTGTATCCATTCCATGTGCAGGCTGTGCAACATGTACACTACTGGCCATTAAAATTGCTACACCAAGAAGAAATGCAGGTGATAAACGGGTATTCATTGGACAAATATATTATACTAGAACTGACATGTGATTACTTTCTTCTCGCAATTTGAGTGCATAGATCCTGAGAAATCAGTACCCAGAACAACCACCTCTGGCCGTAATAACGACGTTGATACGCCTGGGCATTGAGTCAAACAGAGTTTGGATGGCGTGTACAGGTACAGCTGCCCATGGAGCTTCAACACAATACCACAGTTCATCAGGAGTAGTGACTGTCTATTGTGACGAGCCAGTTGCTCGGCCACCATTGGCCAGACGTTTTCAATTGGTGAGAGATCTAGAGAATGTGCTGACCAGGGCGGCAGTCGAACATTTCTGTATCCAGAAAGGCCTGTACAGGACCTGCGACATGCTGTCGTGCATTATCCTGCTCAAATGTAGGGATTCGCAGGGATCGAATGAAGGGTAGAGCCACGGGTCGTAACACATCTGAAATGTAACGTCCACTGTTCAAAGTGCCGTCAATGCGAACAAGAGGTGACCGAGACGTGTAACCAATGGCACCCCATATCATCACGTCGGGTGATATGCCAGTATGGCGATGACGAATACACGCTTCCAATGTGAGTTCACCGCGATGTCGCCAAACACGGATGCGACCATCATGATGCTGTAAACAGAACCTGGATTCATCCGAAAAACTGACGTTTTGCCATTCGTGCACCCAGGTTCGTCGTTGAGTACACCATCGCAGGCGATCCTGTCTGTGATGCAGCGTCAAGGGTAACCGCAGCCATGGTCTCCGAGCTGATAGTCCATGCTGCTGCAAACGTCGTCGAACTGTTCGTGCAGATGGTTGTTGTCTTGCAAACGTCCCGATCTGTTGACTCAGGGATCGAGACGTGGTTGCACGATCCGTTACATTCATGCGGATAAGATGCCTGTAATCTCGACTGCTAGTGATACGAGGCCGTTGGGATCCAGCACGGCGTTCCGTATTACCCTCCTGAACCCACCGATTCCATATTCTGCTAACAGTCACTGGATCTCGACCAACGCGAGCAGCAATGTCGCGATACGATAAACCGCAATCGTGATAGGCTACAATCCGACCTTTATCAAAGTCGGAAACATGATGGTACGCATTTCTCCTCTTTACACGAGGCATCACAACAACGTTTCACCAGGCAACGCCGGTCGACTGCTGTTTGTGTATGAGAAATCGGTTGGAAACTTTCCTCATGTCAGCACATTGTAGGTGTCGCCACCGGCGCTAACCCTGTGTGAATGCTCTGAAAAGCTAATCATTTGCATATCACAGCATCTTCTTCCTGTCGGTTAAATTTCACGTCTGTAGCACGTCATCTTCGTGGTGTAGCAATTTTAATGGCCAGTAGTGTATAGCCAGGTGGTTCAGTAAGCAGACAACAATTTTGTGAAAGGTTGGCTGTACACAGAGATGTCGTGCAAAGCACTTTATTTACAGGTGAGGCTACATTTACATGCACTGGTACCATGAACACCTGCTGTTATCATACATGGGTGACGGAATACCCACATGACACAATATTCCAAGTCAGGTTCTCAGTGAACGTCTGGTGTGGTATGACTGATGACCTGGTGATACGGCCTGTGTTCCTGCCAAATCGCATAACAGCTGCAGCATACGCACATTTCCTGATAGAAGACCCACTTGCGCTTTTGGAAGACGTGACATTACGGTAACGGCGGCAAATGCACCTGTAACATGATGGATGACCGATTCACTGTACCAGACAAGTATCCCAGTATCTGAGTAACACGTTTCTTCAGTGGTGGATTAACCATGGTGGACCCATTAACTGACATGCCACATTACCCAACCTAACCTCACAAGACTTCTGTTTATGGACTGGTTAAAGCGCGATGTGCGCCCTGCGAAGGTGGATACACATGAAGAACTTGTCGCTCCTGTTGCCGGCTTTAAAGCCCACCGAGATTATGTTATGCAGCACACCCTCCAGCGCACTGACAAATGCATTGAGATGGGTGGGTGTCTTTTTAAACACCTTTTATAGGCGGGATTACTCATCTGTCCCACCATTACACTGTCCACCACAGCGCCTACAAAAAATTTTGCTATGAAATGTTGGCACTTGTCTTCATAATCACTCATGGATAATGATGATGATGATGATGATGATGATGATGACGATGACGATGACGATGATGTTTGGTTTATTGGACGCTCAACTGCGCGGTCATCAGCGCCCGTACAAAGTCCAATTTTTACACTGTCCAATCTAGCCACTGTCACGCATGATGATGATAATGATGAGGACAACACAAATACCTTGTCCCCTGTCAGAGAAAGTCCCCAACCCGGCCGGGAATCGAACCCGGGACACCGTGATCCAGAGGCAGCAACGCTAGCCTCACTCATGGGTGTGTGTGTTCTTCAACGTGCTACAGTTGCGTAACGATCGAAAATCGGACACATGTTCATAGGACATTTTCGTGTTCCTTTTTCTTTTTCTTTTCGGATGAGGAATTACCTTAGAAACAATGTGACATTCCTCTCGAATCGCCCTGTATCTTAATTAATTATCAAACTATTGCCCATCTTCCTCTTCGTCATCTTCGCGTGCCTCAATAGTTTCGTCGCTATAATGTTCATCTAGAGTAACGAGAGTGTGCTTGCGACCTTCAGACTGATTGCCTCTTGTGAGAATGGACAATTTTTCTTATAATGCCTTGGTCTGCTTCGACTTCGTTATGCATCTGGATTTGGTAAAAATCTGCGTATTACATCTCTGTTGCAATCCACATGTGAAACTTTAAGAGAAAAATTTATTTCGTATTGCCGTACCTGCTCGTTTCGGGCCTTTGCTGCTTCCTCCGCCAATTGGCCTGTAGGTGAATTGCTTTAGATACGACTTCGGCACCTTGCACTAAAATTTATGACGAGTTGGTGACATAGGGTATCAACCAAAAATCTCTGTATGTTTTTCAGTTTCACGAGGAATGGCATCAAATTTCTCAGTATCTATTACTGGTGTCCCGGAAACTACTTGCAGGTTAATCAGGATCGTTTATTTCAATCCACATTGAGGCCAGTGATTCGAGAAGAGAATTCTGATTTACAAAGCTCTTCTGGTATAAATTTCTTGATTGCTCTGTAGGAATCTACAACGGAATAAATGGAAAATTGCTACTTGCAATAGATCAACTAATCTAACATTTCACTTTGAATGAATAAAGAAGAAAACGATGGATGAGTGCGGACAATGTTACTGTCTAAAATAATTGCATCTGTCTAAATGTCATGCCTATAAAAGGAGTATATCTCGCCAAGACCTGACAGGTGACTAAAAACATTGAAATCTCAAGATTTTCGGGTAGCAAAAATACTCATGCTGTCTATAAACCTAGTTTAAACAACAAAACAATGAAGGTATAGTGTAAGATAAAGTACATATCTTTCATTTCCATATTCAATAGGTGTTCTCATCTAAACGTAACCACAAAAGCGAGAGAAACAAATGTTACAAACAAGAGTTCACGAACGCGCATGTATTACTAATTATGTCTAGTTGGCTACTGACTGTGCAACAGGTGGTGTGAGCAGAGGGAAAGGTTGTGGCTGCGAAAGACGGGCAGGTTATCGACCTTGAAGATAAACACGTTTGAAAGGATTTACTTGGCGATGCGTGACGCACGAGACACACTACGCGACATACTGACTCGCAGATTAACTGCAAACTTTTATTGCCGGACCCAGATTAATTGTCTACTTTGCTACATATTAAAATCAGTGTAAATAATGTCAGCTCAAGGCTTTGACTCGCAAGATACAGCTAAATTCTCGCTACTCCAAGGTAAATAATTTAAAGTCCACCTACTTTCAGAGACCTCCCGAGGTCCGACTACTAGACTGGAGTGTTTCCAAAGTATTCGTACACCCATATGTAATGCGGTACCGACCACAAGATGCCACGAGAGGCAGACCCGCCAGTATGAAAGGAGGCGGTGAGTGTTGTGTTGTGACTAGAGAAGCGGTGACACCATAAGGGATCGGTCAGTAACTTTCAACGTGGACTGGTCATTGGATGTCACCTGAGTAACAAATCCATCAGGGACATTTCAACGCTTCTGAAGTTGCCTGTGTCGGCTGCTGGTGACGTGATCGTGAAGTGGAAACTTGAAGGAACGGGCACAGCTAAACCAAGACCACACAGACGACTTGGGCTGATGGACAGGGGCCGTCGAGCGTTGCGGAGGATGGTTGTAAAAACCAGCGGAAGGAATTACTCGTGAGCTGAAAACTGTTACCAGTAGTCCAGCTGACTGTGCAAAGGGAGTTGGAAAGAATGTGGTGTTGTGGTCGAGCTGCTCCTCATGAGCCACATATTTCTGTAGTCAGTGCTATGTAAATGGAATATTTCTACTGGCTGGAGGTCGTTCAGTGAGCGACTTCACAGGGCAGTGGTTGTTGGAAACGAGTGATTGGAGTGATGAAGCACGCTATAACCTATAGCAAGCCGATGGAATGATTCAGGTGTGGCGAATGTCAGGAGAACATTGACTGTCATCATGTCTACTGCCGGCAGTGGAGTACGGAGGAGGTGGTGTTACGGTGGCGGAAGAACATGAACACATCTTACGGCGTTGGGTACAGCATACAGTTGACGAACAATACGGAGACGATGATTGCTTGGATCAGCATGACTGTGCACTATGTCATAAAGCAGCATCTGAGAGACAAATGTTGTGGACAATATTCCAATCGCCCGCATCTCGTGGTCGTGCGGTAGCGTTCTCGCTTCCCACGCCCGGGTTCCCGGGTTCGATTCCCGGCGGGGTCAGGGATTTTCTCTGCCTCGTGATGGCTGGGTGTTGTGTGCTGTCCTTAGGTTAGTTAGGTTTAAGTAGTTCTAAGCTCTAGGGGACTTATGACCACAGCAGTTGAGTCCCATAGTGCTCAGAGCCAATATTCCAATCATGGAGAAATGTGTTAGAACGTCGATTTCTCTCCAGATCCCAGCGTCCGACATCAATACCTTCTCCGTTTCGTCTCTCGAGGTAGAATGGGCTGCGTTTCTCCACAGACATTCAGGCGCCTCATTGAAATTGTCCCCAGCAGAGATCAAGTCGTCCTAAGACCGATGGGTGGACACACTCTATATTAATGTCCACTAATAGGTGTCCAGATACTGTTAATCAGATAGTGTACACCAGTAATAGTTCATAAATGGCCTCCAAACGCCTCTTGACAAGTTCCATCGTTATTCCCCTAAACAACAAAACAACAACAGGCAACAACAGATGAAGAGTGACACAAAAACACCTCACACAAAATTCTACAGAAACGACTATAACTTATTGGCTTCAGAGAAAGCCGCGCCAAGTCCGTCTCGTTCATTAACACCATCGTGCAGCTAGCTACCTGGCACCACAACGTAATTTGAGGCCTCTTCATAGTTTAACTTGTGCGTGTTCCCTAAAACTGCAACACTCTCGTAGAGAACTGTAATTATTCAACCTGAATTTCACACCCGCGCGCGAGAACGCACATTCAGAATCACTCGACTTTTCGGATGCACGAAATAACTGGTTTGATGACGAAAGATCACCAGAATGAGATTTTCACTCTGCAGCGGAGTGTGCGCTGATATGAAACTTCCTGGCAGATTAAAACTGTGTGCCCGACCGAGACTCGAACTCGGGACCTTTGCCTTGAAAGATCACCACCTTGCGACTTGTGTAATACACTACTAAATCGGCAGCTATGCTTGAGATGGCACGCGACGTCCACACCACACGAGGTTTGCCGTACAACTGCCGATTTCCCGAACTCCAAAACTGCCGTCGGAATTAATCGACGTTAGGTCTTTCAACCATCAAAATAAGGAGCAAAATGTGAACATTTTCGTTGGCCATTTTCTGCTGCAACTTACAGTGCTTCTGTAAAGTGCTGCTTCTCGTTACAAACTTCCAGAAGTTCATCTGTGACTAGTGGAAGACACTGGCCGTTATGGCGAAAAAATCCCTCGTCCTTGAGCCAGCCTCGTGTCCCAAAAGAACTACCCAGGCAGATAAGGGAAACACGGGCCCTTCAATAACAGGTTGAAGAGAGCCACTTTCCCCTATAAATCTATCCTATCGACGGCCACAGAAAGGGCACACAGGCTCGGTCATGAAATATGATATATTAAGAATACTCTTTCTCGAACACCACCAATACTTGACTGTATACATTATCTACACTGCAGAATTAGCAGCAATACACACAGCTCTAACACACGTAAAGCGCCAAACTTCCAGAAATATTCTTCTATGCACTAACTTTCTCAGTGGTTTGAAGGAGGCACCAGATAATTTTTACTCTCAGATGTCATTCATGACTCTTACCGTAAAAGCGTCCGGTTGTTTTCCTCGTTATAATTCTCTGCAAAATTTTGAAGACATCAACCTCATAGAACCCCCTTACGATTCCGTTGTTTATATCCTCCCAGCAGTGTGTTTTTTCGCAGCCGCAGGAAAATGTACTTGCTGTGGCGGAGGTTGTATCCAGACTACCTGTTACAATGGTTGAGTTCTCAGGACTCAAAAATCACTACACTAAGCCAGATGGAGCATGTGGAAGCTCTCTAGCCGTTTATCTGTGTGTTTCTGAGATGCTGTCACGGGCAGCCACCTGCAGAAAATACGTATGCCGTTTTGTTTTCGCCTCTCCCAATTATTCTCTTCTGAATTTCAGAGACATCAATTGCTTCGGCTCGCATATAGTGAACACGCAGTGTTGCTTGTCTGTAAGCACTGACAACTGTGCGACTGCGCTGTTGTCAGTCGTTAATTTAAGGCGGTCGGCCATCGCTTTGTCTTTGGTGAGAGTTAATGCCCGAAATTTCTTATTCTCAGCACACTCTTCGCACTGTGAATCTCGCAATAATGAATTCACTGAGTTTTCGAAACTGAATGTCCCATGCGTTTAGAACCAACAAACATTCAGCGTTCAAAGTCTGTTAATTATAAATACCTCGGAAACCGTTTAACATGAATCACCTGAGTAAACGAGAGCTCCGCCGATGCATTCCCCTTTAATACGACCCCCCCCCCCCTCCCACCTTGGTATGTGCATATGGCTATCCCATGACTTTTATCATC
Organism: Schistocerca americana; assembly: GCF_021461395.2. Lineage (NCBI taxonomy): Eukaryota > Metazoa > Arthropoda > Insecta > Orthoptera > Acrididae > Schistocerca > Schistocerca americana. The sequence goes on from NC_060123.1 coordinate 557,900,465, forward strand.
TCAGTGTGTTTCGTTTCTCAAAGTAACATTAAGTGGTAATCAAATTAGCTTAATCTAGTATTGCAGGAATTTCACGAGAGCCTGGAGAATTTCAGGGATGATGTTGGATTTCGATGCAGTGGAAACTTCGAACTGGAACCTCAAATGGGCGGTAATTGTCGCTGGTGCCAAGAATTCGAATTGTCAGACCTAACTCTGTCATCACTGTTGTAGAAACTGTGTATTTTGTATTGATCACTGGAACATCTTTCGTGGTTCTGTCTAGGTGCGAATGGGATCAGGCATGCGCACATGTCGAGAAAGAGGAATGCACCTACACGTTTGCTCATCTTGCGAGGCAGTCGCAGGCGCACGGCGACTAGGCGACTGGATCACACAACGAACAACGAGAGTAACAGCTCATTTACAGGTGTTGCTCGTGATAGGGGAGGGACAGTTTCAGCATTTCCGTGGTGTACTTGCTATGACTTCATTCGCATGGACGACAATGCCCGTCCACGCAAGAACTACGTGCGTTGCAGAGCTGCTGAAGAGTGAGGACATCGCATGAATAAATCTACTACATATTCGCTATATCTGAATCCAGTAAAAGATTCGTGGGATGCTCTCGGACCTGCAAATTGCATTGATTGAGGCATGGAACATACATACCTGCTGGACGTACAAGGAGACTCGTGTTGAGTGTCACAAACAGATGCAGATCGTGCGCTGCTGTCCATGTTGAGCGCACTGACTACTTATCTGCTGTCTCTCAAGTGCCAATGACAGTTACTTTGCATTGTGCTACTCAAAGTGCAGCATTCAGTTTTTCGTTGTTTTGCATCCCTGTGTAGTGAGGGAATCCCCGCCGTACCATTAAATTATATGTACATGTTCTCTAGAACCTCATATGGTTCCAGTACACATGGTCTAGATATTTCCGTAACAACTATGAAACGGTGCGTCACGTGCACTTAAGGCCAGTTGATAAATAAACTAAAACTAAGCTCTGTCCGAAGAGGCCTCAGAAGGCCGAACGGTACCGACCGATCACCGTCTCAGCCTCATCCGGTAGGCGTCACTGGATGCAGAGATATCTTTGGTGATATGACTGTGTCCATTGTCCGATTTATAAATAAATGGACTGCAATTAGCTGATAACAGATATGATTAAGCACATTTCTCCTGAAGCTGTCTGAACACACTATACATTATGCACCTTTGCAAAACGATCAAGATTACTGAGCTCAGCCATATACGCGTAATAGTGTCATTGCGGGATTTAAAAGAAGTTGCGTTTAGCGCTAGCAAAAATTTTCAACGAAGTAAGATACCAAACTGACTCTATAACACAATACGCTTAGTACACGGTGAAAAGTATGAAAAAAGTGTGAACTCTGGACTGATATAAAATCGTTTACGGAGTTTACCGGTCGGTATCTTCCTGATGGGATTGAAGTTTTTTTAGGAAAAAAAAGCCAGACATATGATAATAGTTCGACGATTGGAAGATTATTATAATCGGCTTTCATGTTCACGCAACTTTATACGGAAAGCAGGCTCCTGGGTAGACTGAAATTTGTGTATTTGCTTCTGTATTTTTGAAACACTATGCATTCGAAATGGTGATGCAGCCTGCGAATTCGAGATGTCGAGGATCGTAAGATGCAATTTTGACGGAAATGAGTTCACTAAGTACTGGTAGCCCTGTACCATACATTCTCACATTCGTAATTATTGCTGAACCGCATTGAAGTGATTACGTCTAACATAAGAGCGATCAGGGTTTCCAGAAGTTATTGTTAGATTATTTAAAACAATGCAGAATCCATGTTCGTTGCTAACGACGCTAACCACTAGAACAAGGAAGTCGTCTGGTTGAGTATGTAGCAAGCTAACTCTTTGGTAATGGAAAATTACTATTCCTAGACTTGTTGATCTCCCTTCGTTTCGCCATGAAAAAGGAAATCATCTGTAAGAACTACATATTCTGCATTAATGTCATCGCTTGGTCACCAGTGACTGGGTGACAAAGTTACCTGTTAAGGATAAAGTGAGTGGGCGAGAAAGGCCGGATATGGAAAGGACTTCTACGATATGAATAGAAAAAATGAAGTGTCTGTTAGGTGCACTAGGCTCCATGAAGTGCAAAGGCTCTGTTTTCATATTTTGGGTAGAGTAATTCAGATTTATGGTTATAGGAAACTGATCAATTTTTTTCTTTCTTACTGTGAACACAGAGTTCCGACATATATCGTATCACCGTCATCGTGCGATATCAGTCGGCGGTTGTCTTAAGGGTTTTGCTTATGATTGGCTGATTTTGATAATGAAAACATCAGAAAATTCGCTTCCTTTCGCATACTTCCCTTCATTAATATCGTATGGAATAATTTTGAGGGGCAATTCTGCAGTTAGACACATAGTTTTCAGTGCGCAAAAATTTTCTCTAAGGGCTATATTTTCTGTTCATCCTCTAACCAGATCTAAGCAAGTGCTCCACAAACTATGTATGTCAGCAACAGCGTCACAATACATTAACTATCTTATAAAATTTGAGTGAAAAAGTGGTCACAGTTTTAAATATGAAGTAGCACTGATAAACATAACACTAAGACTAAAAATGGTCCTCTGTGCATAAGTTAACCTTACTCTTGTACAGAAGGAACAAAGTGTAATTAATATGAAGAGTCCCACTTTCTTTATCTCAGTTTAATATCGATTTCAAAAGGTTACAAGGTATTCAGTGATAAAAATGTTCGACAGTTCCTTTTATGAAGCGTAGGTGCCGGCAGACAATAAAACCCATTTTAAAAACAAATTGAAGACTTCTTTGCTTGGCAGCTGCATTTATTGAGTAGATGAATGTGAGTGCTTGGGAGGAAGGGAAGGGACATTGGAGTTCAAGGTCCCGTTGACGACGTGATCATTAGAGCTGGGATTGGGGAAAGATGCCAAAGGAAATGTGTGGTATCCTTCTCGAAGGAGCCTTCCCAGCATTTGCAGTAACGATACAGGAAAATAACGGAACGCATAAATCTGGATGGCCAACGGAGATTTAAAGCACCGAATGAGAGATCAGTCTCATAACCACTATGCCATCTCTCTCGCTATTGCGGTGAACTATATGTATTAAATTTTGTTAACGATTATGCTATAAATTCACTTACGTAAATGGTAAATATGGGCCCACATTTACAGTGAAAAATGGTTATACCGGCTGGTTGTAACTAAAGTGTAGCTACTCAAAGGTCCTAACAGAACAACAAATACGTTCGTCGTACTTCCCACGCTGTTTTCTGCGGTTAGTTCATGCAGTGTTGCGTATCTGTGAGCACTGAAAACTCTACGCAAACGTCACTGCTCGTTAAGTGAAGGCCGTCGGCCAATGCATTGACCGTTGTGAGAAGTAATGCCTGAAATTTGGTATTCTCGGCACACTTTTGGCGCTACGGGTGTCGGAATATTGAATTCTCTTACGGTTTCCGAAATGGAATGTCCCAAGCGTCTAGCTTCAACTACCGTTAAGCGTTGAAAATCTGTTAATTCCCATCGTGTGCCCGTGAAGACGTCGGAAATATTTTCACATGAATCACCTGAGTACAAATGACGGCCCCGCCAATGCACTGACCTTTTATACTTTGTGTACGTGGTACTACCGCCATCTACCGGGTGACCAAAAAGTCAGTATCAATTTGAAAACCTAATAAACCACGGAATAATGTAGATAGAGAGGTAAAAATTGACACACATGCTTGGAATGACACAAAAGGAGCTGTAATGAGACAGAGAGAGAATCAGATGCGCCAGCAGTCGCAGCATGTTGATGTTACCTGAAAAGGCGCTTTTAGTGAAGCAGTATTGTCAGAATGGGGAATGTGCTAGTTCAGCGTTACGATCCTATCGCCATAGGAAGGGGATTCCAATGGGTAAAGGTCCGTTGACAAATGCAGCTGTGGCGAGAATGATTTCGAAGTTCGAAGCCACGGGTTGTTTAGGCGATAGACCCCGTAGTGGCCGACCGAGCACAAGGCGAAGTGCTGCTGAGACAGTTCAGGAAGAAATGGATACTGTAGCAGGTTCGTCTATGCCCGGGGAAGTCAGCGCTCGTGCAGTCGCACGTCGCACCGGCATTCCACACACTACAATTTGGTTGGCACTTAGGCGTACTCTCCGATGCTATCCGTACAAAATCCATCGGCATCATGAACTGTTACCTGGCGATTTAGTGAAGCGGACGGCATTTGCGGTGTGGGCGTTTCAAAAGATGGCGGGAGATGACAATTGGTTGAGTAACGTGTTGCGGACCGACAAAGCTCATTTCACTCTCCAAGGGTCAGTCAACGCCCACAACTGCAGAATTTGGGCTACCGAAAATCCTAGAACTGTCATGGAAACCCCATTTCACGACGAGAAAGTCACGGTATGGGCTGGATTTACCACATCTACTGTTATCGGGCCTTTTTTCTTCGATGAAATGCGTGATTCTGGTTTTGTAACTGCTACCGTGACGGGTGAGAAGTACACCGATATGTTACAGAATGGCATCATCCCCAGCCTGGCTGATAAACACCTGCTAGAGCGTACGATGTTTATGCACGATGGCGCTCCATCCCATATTGCTAGCCGCGTGAAAGATCTCTTGCGCGCGTCGTTTGGTGATGATCGTGTGCTCAGCCGCCACTTTCGTCATGCTTGGCCTCCCAGGTCCCCAGACCTCAGTCCGTGCGATTATTCGCTTTGGGGTTACTTGAAGTCGCAAGTGTATCGTGATCGACCGACATCTCTAGGGATGCTGAAAGACAACATCAGACGCCATTGCCTCACCATATCTCCGGACATCCTTTACAGTGCTGTTCACAACATTATTCTTCGTCTACACCTATTGTTGAGGAATGATGGTGGACATATTGAGCATTTCCTGTAAAGAACATCATCTTTGCTTTGTCTTACTTTGTTATGCTAATTATCGCTATTCTGATCAGATGAAGCGCCATCTGTCGGCCATTTTTTGAACTTTTGTATTTTTTTGGTTCTAATAAAACTGCATGTCATTCAAAGCATGTGTGTCAATTTGTACCTCTCTATCTACATTATTCCGTGATTTATTCAGTTTTCAAATTTATACTGACTTTTTGATCACCCGGTATATATGTGCATATCGCTATCCCATGACTTTTGTCATCTCAGTATATAACAAAGCAGCAAACCTCGCCGGCAAGAATTTCATGTGATACAAGCGAGATGATCTGTAGGCTGCCGATGGTATCCTTGGATGACAAGGCAGTGTACACAATCGCGTGTTCATATACGGGTCTGTAGTCCGTGCCGACTTGCGGGGAGACCTTGAAGGCACCGCATGGAGTAATCTTGATAGGACCACGGGGTAGAGAGGGGGGTGGGGGGGGGGGGCTGAGTTAGTGCGTGCTCGTGGCTGCTGGCTGGGCCGGGGGAGGCCGATTGTAGTCGGACGCCTAAGTGCGGACTGTGGTCACGGCGCGTGTTATCGCTCACACGGGCCACATACGGCGTTCCAGGTAGCTCGGATGCCTTTCGTGGCAGTGTTCCCCTGCGGCTGGACCTTAACACACTGCGTGAAGGAGAGAGAGGGGAGAGAGAACGAACGAGCGTTAATTATGCGAAACACAAGCAGTCCCACGAGTTTCTGCATGTATATTCCGCAAGCCTCGTTACTTCATGTGGTGGAAGATACTTCGCGAGCGCACCACTGTCAACCCCCGACCCCTCTCCACCCCCCCCCCCCCCCCTCCAGTTACGAATTGTGCGTAGGAAGAACGATTGTTAGTTTACTACCGTGTGAGCTCGAATCGCTCTACATCTACATCTACATACATACTCCGTAATCCACCATACTGTGCGTGGCGGAGGGTACCTCGTACCACAACTAGCATCTTCTCTCCCTGTTCCACTCCCAAACAGAACGAGGGAAAAATGACTGCCTACATGACTCTGTACAAGCCCTAATCTCTCTTATCTTATCTTTGTGGTCTTTCCGCGAAATGTAAGTTGGCGGCAGTAAAATTGTACTGCAGTCAGCCTCAAATGCTGGTTCTCTAAATTTTCTCAGTAACGATTCACGGAAAGAACGCCTCCTTTCCTCCAGAGACTCCCACCCGAGTTCCTGAAGCATTTCCGTAACACTCACGTGATGATCAAACCTACCAGTAACAAATCTAGCAGCCCGCCTCTGAATTGCTCCTATGTCCTCCCTCAATCCGACCTGATATGGATCCCAAACGCTCGAGCAGTACTCAAGAATAGGTCTTATTAGCGTTTTATAAGCGGTCTCCTTTATAGATGGACCACATCTTCCCAAAATTCTACCAATGAACCGAAGACGACTATCTGCCTTCCCCACAACTGCCACTACATGCTTGTCCCACTTCATATCGCTCTGCAATGTTACGCCCAAATATTTAATCGACGTGACTGTGTCAAGCGCTACACTACTAATGGAGTATTCAAACATTACGGGATTCTTTTTCCTGTTCATCTGCATTAATTTACATTTATCTATATTTAGAGTTAGCTGCCATTCTTTACACCAATCACAAATCCTGTACAAGTCATCTTGTATCCTCCTACAGTCACTCAACGACGACACCTTCCCTTACACCACAGCATCATCAGCAAACAGCCGCACATTGCTACCCACCCTATCCAAAAGATCATTTATATAGATAGAAAACAACAGCGGACCTACCAAACTTCCCTGGCGCACTCCAGATGATACCCTCACCTCTAATTTTATCTTCATTGTCTTTCCGCCATTTAAACGTAAGGGAAAGCAATATATCGGCTGACTCTTCTAGGAACGTACTCTTTCGGGATTTCAACAGTAAATCACTCCGTGATGCACAACGCCTCTCTTGTAGCGTCTGCCACCGATGTTCGGTGAGCATCTCCTTGACGCTTTTCCTGTTACTAAACGCACCTATGACGAAACGTGCTGCTCTTCTTCAGAGAGCTATTTTCTGTATCAGTCCTCTGTGTTACTGGTTCCAGACTGATGAGCTATATTCAAGTATTATTCGAACGAAGATTTTCTGCGCAACCTCCATTGTGGATGGACTACACTTCCTGTCGGTTCTTTCAATGACTATGTCTGGCATCTACCTTTCCTGCAACTATTAGGTTGTTCCATAAGTTCGTAGCCTTTTCGTTTTGCATGTTGATATTCCGATTGCTGTGAGTTTATTTATCAATTGTCACTTTTTATTTGTAGTTAACTCTTGCTGTTTGAGTTTACATATCGTCATTTTGTCATTTTAAGACAGAAGAGCTGTGACCTAGAAAATGAGTGCCAAGTGGAGAAATTGGAACATTTCCGACATTCCTCCGTTTGGATTGAATAGTACTCTTGACATTTATTGTCAACAGCTGAGACGTCTTGCAGACGCAATTCAAGAACAACCCAGAGGATTGAGTGAATTGATGCTACTCACGATAACGCCCGCCCGCATTCTACTAGGCTGACAGAAAACACAGTACAGGAGTTGGGTTGGGAAGCGATTCTGCACCTACCTTATTCACATTCTCTTGCGTCCTCAGATCTTCACCATTTCCGCCATCGAACAACCTTCGAGGAACTTCCTTTCCGGATAAAAATGTGCTCCAAACATGCCTCGACGAATTCTACGCCTCAGAACCACGCGATTTCTACAGTCCCGGAATCAAAAAGTTACAGCAGCGTTGGTAGACTTTTAGAAATGGTGAAGAAGAATATGTTAATGATGACTAAAGTCTGTGTTATATGTATCTGTTGTGTTTACTAATTTATGGAAAAACGCTACGAACTTATCACCAACCCAATAGTTTCATGCGGTCGTTCTAGTTGAAATCGCTCCGTACACATATCCTAAATATTTAATGGATGTGACCTGCCTCTTGATTGTTCGGTAATCGTGTAATCATAATTACAAAAATGAATGTTTTCGCCTATTTGTGCGCAATTCGTTACACTTCCTTGTTTTGTGCGGTAAACTGCCAATTCCTCCACCAAGGGTCGATGCTTTGCAGATCTTTGTGCTTGACTACAATTTTCTACCATTGTAATTTCTCTGTGTTCAACAGCATCATCCGCGAACCGCCTCATGGAGCTTCCGATGTTATCTACTAGGTAATTTATATATTCTGCAGTGGTCCTGCAACATGCCATTGGGGTACGCCCGAAGGTATTTTTAAGTGTGGAACATTTCTCTCCGTTAACAATAACATTCTGTGTTCTGTTTGCTAGGAACGTTTCAATCCAGTTACACAGCTGGTCCGATACTCTGTACGCTCGTATTTTGTTCACTAATCGACAAGACGGAACTGTATCGAAGGTCAGGTCATGGCACATGGCATTAACCTGAAAGGTCGAATCCAGTTGATTCATTGGTTGTCACTGGGTATGTGATGGATGGCGAGGAGGAAATGACATGTACTTGCTCCCTTATTGACCTCTGATAAGTGTAGGGTACATTCCAGATTGGTGCTGCGTCAGGGAAAGGCTGGAATAGAAGCAGTATTTCCTCTACCGTGTGTCGATGTCGCTGTCAGTTTATTCTTTTTGATTTACCAAACACAGGCGATAGAACGTACCGACGATCACCTGGTGCTTAAAGTTCACTAAAGGAGTTCTGCAAGTTTGGGATGAATGACATTGAAGATGGTATTCTATGCACACACATTTATTTGCGCCAAGCATAGAGTTCCTAATTGTACTTATTTCATTATTTAAATGTGGCGTCCTAGAGGAGATCGTTGCAATGAGTAATGGGCTGTAAGTTACCAGAGCAGATGTTATTGAAAGTAGTGTTTATGGCATCGTTGTTCTAAAAGAAAGAATTCTCACACCTTCGACAGCGAATTATCTCTATGAGTTGCTCTCGTGCGGTCTTAAGTTGATACTCCTTCAATAAAATAGGAAGAAACTATATCTTTGGCACTTAACACATACAATTCCGAATCCATTTTCCTTCCCACTCGGCTGTCGAGCTGGTGTGGAAAGCGTGAATTTCGGATTTTGTCCGAGAGCGCGACAGCCATTATGCGACTTAAGCCAGATTTACTCTCTTTGCAAAGAAGAAGGCGAAAGAAGTACACTAGTCACTAGTCAACAAATGTTGCGCAGCTGCTGGCGGGCTTACAAAGCTATCACAAGGACAACTTTATGTAATCAACGCGTCAGGCAATAGAAAAGTTGAGTATTGCTAGCCGAATGCTTCATTCTACAACTATAGATTCGCTGAAGTTATTGAAATCAAAGAACTAACTAACTGGATTACAGGTTCTTTTTCGTCTTCTGAGTCAGTTACGGCCTCTACATGGTTTGCAGAAATTCAGAACTCTTCCTTCAAGCTGTTTATTACATTCCCGCACTCTGCGAGAGGAATTCTTTTTCGTCGTTAAAGCAGTGGATTCGTTACACAAAGTGTGTAACGACTCTTGCATAATGTACAGTCTGCTCCAACGTGTGCTTACTTCTTGCTTCAAAAAGTAATTTCAAAGACGACGAGGGGCCATCTTCCTTCATGTACCGCATAAAGCATTTTTCAGTATTTATTGTCGCCGTGATGTTCGGGGCACGATTTAACAAGATGCCATGTTCATCGGAAGTGTGGTTTGTACAATCAGGAGCACAAGGAAGCCTTTCGCGATTTTCCAAGTCTTTTATTATATTGGCATCCTCGCCAGAAACTAAAACAAAATTACGGAACATGTCCTGCAAAATGTTCCAATCAGCCATCCTTTCTTCTATTCTTGTTCTAGTTACTCCCGTCTTCTTAACGTCCGGGAACTTAGTTTTAAATAAAACATTATGCACAAGAGACCAGTCTGTGTTTGTGTAATGTGCTGTAAGCGTCTAATAATGCACCTGATTGTGCGTATCAGTCGACGTATCAAATTTCGCAGTACAGGTTGTACTAGTAACTTCCGTTATAACAGAAGGCATTATGTTTCTATTGGCAACAGTCTGCTCTTTGATACGTGTACTTACAGTAGAGGAAGGTGACATGATGTCTCAAATAACTTCTGAAATACTGCTTATCCATGAATTTCACCTGAATCTTCGCGTAGTTCTTTGAAACCTTCATCACAAGAGCATTAAAGGCTCTCATGTCTTTAGGACACATTATAACGCAAGTTGTATTTATTACTATTTTTTTTTTTTTTAGTACCGGTGTCTCTAGAGGAGCTGTGTCAATGTAGAACTTATTGCAACTGTATTTCTTTAAATGAATCCTTCCCGAATGGAAACACGTAATTTAAAGCAGTTTATGCAGGATACATATTAATTAGAGTTGCTTTTCGTCTACAATCAACAGAAATTCCGTACATCGCTTTTTAGACCCTCCCGTTTTTTCACTTTGTACGCTTTGGCTTCAATCTTAACTCTTACTGCTCTGGCTTCTTCACGATGCATGATTACAGACACACACAAACAATGAATAAAAATGGTTCAAATGGCTCTGAGCACTATGGGACTTAATATCTGAGGTCATCAGTCCCCTAGAACTTAGAACTACTTAGACCTAACTAACCTAAGGACATCACACACATCCATGCCCGAGGCAGGATTCGAACCTGCGACCGTAGCGGTCGCGCGGTTCCAGACTGAAGCGCCTAGAATCGCTCGGCCACACCGGCCGGCTGAGACCATGAATAAGAAGCCTGTACTGGCTATATCGTGGAGGGACGCGCGTTTATCGTTTTCGCAGCCAAACATTACCACGGATTCGGTGATGCCTTCTACGCCCGGCCACGATTTCTGGTGCAGGCAGCCTATCGAGTTAGACTGTGCTCGGCCCACCTTGCATTTTCTTCTTGCCTACTCGGTCATGCAGGAGTCTAATAGTACCTTTGTCTAATCCGGCTTCCTGTTGCCATTCCGACAAATTTATGTCGCTCATGTGTCATAACCTAACAGAGTATCCCTTCCTGAGACCATTACCCATGAAGGGAGCGAAATATCTACCAATACTTGCAGCTAATTGTAGCACCTATGCCTCATATTTTTAAAGAGACCAAGAATAAATAATAATTATTGAGCCCAGAAACAAAAACAATTATTTTAGTAGGTTTGTTTCTAAAACAAGAAATAATGAACCAATCATATTTTCATGTCACAACTAGACTTCAACGAATTTTCCCTCTATCAGGAAAAATAATTACTGAATGACAGCGTCTAGAACTCTTTAAGTGACTCAGTATTTAATTTTACTAATGCAAACATCTATGTAATGCAGTGATGCATGAACGTTGTTGCAAGTACGTAGATAAAATTATGCAAAGATAACACTGTAGGACATGTACGTGTATGTAAAACACTTGTTCTGTAGCTTTCCCTTGCGCTCTTTTTCTCTGACCATTAGGTCTTGTTGGGAATTAGGCCTTTCTTGATTGCTAAGCTGTATTTCTAAATGTGAGTTGTATTTAAGTGTTTAGACTGAGTGTTCATTGGAGCACAAAATGTTGAAATGCGTAGTACGACTACGTTATATGAAGATCCTATTTCATTTTGGATGAAAAAAAAAAATAGATTTCATTCATGAAAAGTGTGCACATTAAATACGGAAGCTTTTAGTTTTGTTCTGATTTTTTCAAGAGCCTTTTGTATGTAATTACTATTTGCATATTACATTCCTTAGGACCTGCAGTCATATATTTTTCTCGAAGTACGATAAGTTTTCTAAGTGCAGTTATTACGAAAGTAAACTCAGTTCGTTTCACGGTCAGTCAAATACCAAACGAATTTTTCCAAGCTAACTATGGGCCATACCTATTTTGCAGTTTTAAAGTAAATGAAGCTTAACAGTAATATTATCATCATTCTTTATTTTTACGCAAACAAGTGAGATTAAACGAAAAATAAAAACTAGGCCTCAGGTTTCGTATATAAATAATTTCACGACACATTTAATGCTCTTGGTTATCAGACTCAGAATATAAAGCAAATTTCACGTAATTACAGGCGGTAATGTTGTATTTCCTAATGCCTATTAATATTATTCTGATACATTAGACGCTGGCTACTATACATTGTAAGCTATACTCTTTAGTTCATTCAGCTCAATGCAATTATTTTCAATGTTATCAAAGTCGAACAATCTCGCACACATGCCAGTTGTGGAACCTGTGTTCTTACGACTATTCTGTCAATAACGATTGCTTGCTTTGGGTCTTCGTTATTGATTGTGTTTTATCGGAATATGTTTTCACTGTATTAAATTCATAGATTTCAAGAAGTTACTGCTAATGATGAGCGCTTGCTACTGCCACTCAGTAGACAGCAAAAAAATACAAGTAAAGAGAATAGTTCTTCCAATAAACAAATTCGGCGGTAAACAAATTGTCCATTTATTTGAAAGGGTAAGTTTACAGCCAGTGTGTGTTGTCAGTTGTGATTTATGGCAGTGACGTATCGACTTTTAATGCGAAAACCATTGAAGTAAAAACCACCAAATGGACCAGGGGACAGACTGGAGCAGAGGACATAATTATGGCTGCAGTGAAAATGAAATGTATAGTAGATAGATCCAGGAAATTGTTTGCTTGATTCCAAGGGATAAAAAGATTCAGAGACGACGACCTTACGTAAGATGGATAGATCACATTTGAGAATGTACTGGAACAATGGGGATGCGTACAGGTTGGAGACTGGAATTGCGTGGAGAGTTCTGGAGTAGATCTTTATCCAGCAGAGGATGTCAAACGGCTGATGGTTATTATTTATAAATATCGTAATCTAATGAGAGATTCATAGACTTAGATAACCCATTAATTTTAGAAAAAAATGACATTTTGCACTGAGGAGACTGATTGACATTTTCATTGTACACTTAATATTTTGTTTGACGCAATGACAAAATCTGTTCCATATATTTTACAGCTGTTGAGCGCCATTGGACGTCATCATAACTATAAAAGAAAATGAAAAGCGCATCTATTTTACTTCGTCTGCTCTATATGTGTGGGAAAACATAACTTAAAACAAAAAATTACTTTTCATACTAATTAAAGTATCACCAGCATCTGTAACTGAAACTTGTTTGTTGATACCGTTTCGAAAATTTAGCTTTGCTTCCCAGGTTTGTGAATCAGGATCTGGTAGGAAAGTGCAAGAAAAAAACGAACGAGTATCAGCAGAGCGCCCCAGGACTGTCGCAGCCGCAGAAATCTTCTTCGAAATATTACCATCGTCATGATCGTTAGGCATAAAACTGTCCGTTCTACGCCGGCCGAAGTGGCCGTGCGGTTAAAGGCGCTGCAGTCTGGAACCGCAAGACCGCTACGGTCGCAGGTTCGAATCCTGCCTCGGGCATGGATGTTTGTGATGTCCTTAGGTTAGTTAGGTTTAACTAGTTCTAAGTTCTAGGGGACTAATGACCTCGGCAGTTGAGTCCCATAGTGCTCAGAGCCATTTGAACCATTTGTCCGTTCTACGGGGTACACAGTCAGTTTAAGCCTTTAATGAAAATGGTGGGGGCCACGAATCCCGTCCTTGTGGGGAGGGGGGTGGGGGAAGCAGAAAGAGTATATTGGGCCGCCCACTTTCACTAACACTGCCAAATCTAGATTAAAATGCGGACTACGTGAAAATACGGGATGAAGGCCAGGAAAAAGAAGAAGAAAGAATGTGTATACTAGATATGTGACAACATAACTCGAAACATTATCTACTTTAATTTTCGGTATTAGCCTTCTACTGTCGGTATAAAACAAGGCATTAGAGCACACGTAACTATAATTTTTAACGTTTATTGGTTTCACTTACAACTTCGTATGGTCCATTCTCAGACATCGGCGCCGCAATGGAACTGTATTTTGTTCTCTTGCTCATTCCACAGTGTCTTATCATTAACATTTGCACTCATATTTTAAAATTTTCGTTCATTTCACTAATATGTTTGTAAACACGTTTTCTCCCAGTTGTGTTTGCTAAATGCTGCGATGTCATCTGCTATAGTGTATTGTTAGAGTTGTGGTGGCCCTATATACTGCAGTTCTATTATAGTATGTTTGTCTGTCTGCTGGAAGGAGCCTATATCGTTCGCTTCCCGTCACGTAAGTGATCAGGAAAAGCTCAAAAAGTAGTATTTTTCGTTTCTTGATTACCATAAAAACTCTTTGGAGGCTATGTTCTCAACCTACTTTATTTATCTACTCATATACTTGTCGATCTATCAACTACTTGAAAATTATCTTCTTTAGAGGAGATACAGTAATGGTGTGCACTTTAATAGACGACTAACAAAATTGGACCGATTCTCAGTTGTCATCCCGAGTATCATAAGATTCGAAAGTTTTTCTCGGATCATCTAGACAAACTTTTTTTGGATTACTGTCATTAGTTAACTTGCTTTATTCATCTCTTAAAGAATCTTGGAGTAGCGCGCACATCTGGGCAGCCAATAGAGAAACATGGCCGCCGCTACTTTCACGTGGCGTCTGGGTACGATAGCTTCGATTGTGACGTCACAGCATATCAACGGGCGTGGCTAGTGGCTAGTCCACTGTCGTTCCCAAGCTTTCTCTTCGTGCGACACAGTAACGTTTACCAGTAAATAATTACCGTAAATCCTTTGCCTACACGTTTTCCTCATTTAACACTTCCAGGAAAAAAATTAAGTGGTCGTTTGCGTAATATTTTCTGTTTCATCTCGCGTAAAACACACATTGTTGCAGGCTCACATATTGTTTGGAAGTAGCATGGTCACGTCTTTATCTTCTCTCAAAACGTCTTAGAGTTTACTAGGCGTATCTTCCAAGCGTAGCACGCCTTTGTGTTCTGCCGATGAGTGAGTCAACCCACATAATCGTATAGAATCTCTAGTTTAATGCTGGATTCGAAACACAGTGCTACCACAAAAGTCATAACACCTACAAGAAGTTGTGCAAGACAAATGAAAGTTGGAAGGCGTGTTTCTACATCCGAAAGTTGATATCTATTCAGATTTCGTGCCAGTCGCATAAGAGTGGTGCTAGTAGCGCCACTTTGAGGATGCAAATGAGGTTTGCTTTAAAATACTCGCTGTAACGGTCGTGAGCGTTAGTTGCCTTTTGAAACTCAGATTGGAATGTATACCGCAGAGACAGGCTGGACAGTGAAGGGGGAGGCGAGTTTATAGCGATAAGAAGTGCAATAGTATCGAAGGAAATTGACAGAGATCCGAAATGTGAAATAATTTGGGTGAAGATCACGGTTAAAGCAGGCTCAGACATGGTAATTGGACATCTCTATAGGCCCCCTGGCTCAGCAGTGTTGTGGCAGAGCACCTGAAGGAAAATTTGGAAAATATTTCGAGTAGATTTCCCGACCATGTTATAGTTCTGGGTGGAGATTTTAATGTGCCGGATATAGACTGGGAGACTCAACCGTTTATAACGGGTGGCAGGGACAAAGAATCCAGTGAAATCTTTTTAAGTGCATTATTTGAAAACTACCGTGAGCAGTTAAACAGAGAAGCTACTCATGGCGATTACATATTAGACGTTCTGGTGACAAACAGACCCGAACTATTTGAAACAGTTAACGCAGAACAGGGCATCAGCGATCATAAAGCGGTTACAGCATCGGTGATTTCAGCCGTAAATAGAAATATTAAAAAAAGTAGGAAGATTTTTCTGTTTAGCAAAAGTGACAAAAAGCAGATTTCAGTGTACTTGACGGCTCAACACAAAAGTTTTATCTCAAGTACAGATAGTGTTGACGATCAGTGGACAAAGTTCAGAACAATCGTACAATATGCATTAGTGTTTATATGTCAAGCTAGATCGTAAGAGATGGAAAAGAGCCACCGTGGTACAACAACCGAGTTAGAAAACTGCTACGGAAGCAAAGGGAACTTCACAGCAAACATAAACATAGCCAAAGCCTTGCAGACAAACAAAAATGATACGAAGCGAAATTTAGTGTGAGGAGGGCTATGCGAGAGGCTTTCAACGAATTCGAAAGTAAAGTTCTATGTACTGACTTGGCAGAAAATCCTAAAATTTCGGTCTTATGTCAAAGCGGTAGGTGGAGCGAAACAAAATGTCCAGACACTCTGTGACCAAAATGGCACTGAAACTGAAGATGACAGACTAAAGGCCGAAATACTAAATGTCATTTTCCAAAGCTGTTTCACAGAGAAAGACTGCACTGTAGTTCCTTCTCTAGATTGTCACGCAGATGACAAAATGGTAGATATCGAAATAGAATACAGAGGGATAGAAAAACTATTAAAATCGCTCAAGAAAGGAAAAGCCGCTGGACCTGATGGGTTCGTTGGTTGTTTTGGGGAAGGAGACCAGACAGCGAGGTCATCGGTCTCATCGGATTAGGGAAGGACGGGGAAGGAAGTCGGCCGTGCCCTTTGAAAGGAACCATCCCGGCATTTGCCTGGAGCGATTTAGGGAAATCAAGGAAAACCTAAATCAGGATGGCCGGACGCGGGATTGAACCGTCGTCCTTCCGAATGCGAGTCCAGTGTCTAAAACCTGATGGGATACCAGTTCGATTTTACACAGAGTACGCGAAGCAACTTGCCCCCTTCTTGCAGCGGTGTACCGTAGGTCTCTAGAAGAGCGTAGCGTTCCAAAGAATTGGAAAAGGGCACAGGTCATCCCCGTTTTCAAGAAAGGACGTCGAACAGATAAGCAGAACTATAGACCTATATCTCTAACGTCGATCAGTTGTAGAATTTTGGAACACTTATTATGTTAGAGTATAATGTCTTTTCTGGAGACGAGAAATCTTCTCTGTAGGAATCAGTATGGGTTTCGAAAAAGACGATCGTGTGAAACCCAGCACGCGCTATTCGTCCACGAGACTCAGAGGGTCATAGACACGGTTCCCAGGTAGATACCGTGTTTCTTGACTTCCGCAAGGCTTTCGATACAGTTCACACAGTCGTTTAATGAACAAAGTAAGAGCATATGGACTATCAGACCAATTGTGTGATTGGATTGAAGAGTTCCTAGATAACAGAACGCAGCGTGTCATTCTCAATGGAGAGAAGTCTTCCGAAGTGATTTCAGGTATGCCGCAGGGGAGTGTCGTAGGGCCGTTGCTATTCACAATATACATAAATGACCTTGTGGATAACATCGGAAGTTCACTGAGGCTCTTTGCGAATCATGCTGTGGTATATCGAGAGGTTGTAACAATGAAAAATTGTACTGAAATGCAGGAAGATCTGCAACGAATTGACGCATGGTGCAGGGAATGGCAATTGAATCTCAATGTAGACAAGTGTAATGTGCTGCGAATACATAGAAAGAAAGATCCTTTATCATTTAGCTACAATATAGCAGATCAGCCACTGGAAGCAGTTAATTCCATAAATTATCTGGGAGTAGGCTTTAGCAGTGATTTAAAATGGAATGGTCATATAAAGTTGATTGTCGGTAAGCAGATGCCAGACTGAGATTCATTGGAAGAATCATAAGGAAATGCAACCCGAAAAGAAAGGAAGTAGGCTACAGTACACTTGTTCGCCCACTGCTTGAATACTGCTCATCGGTTTGGGATCCGTGCCAGATAGGGTTGATAGAAGAGATAGAGAAGATCCAACGGAGAGCAGCGCGCATCGTTACAGGATCATTTAGTAGTCGCGAAAGCGCTACGGAGATGATAAATAAACTCCAGTGGAAGACTTTGCAGGAGAGACACTCAGTAGCTCGGTACGGGCTTTTGTTGAAGTTTCGAGAACATACCTTCACCGAGGAGTCAAGCAGGATATTGCTCCCTCCTACGTATATCTCGCGAAGAGAACATGAGGATAAAATCAGAGAGATTTGAGCCCACACGGAGACATACCGACAGTCTTTCTTTCCACGAACTATACGAGATTGGAATAGAAGGGAGAACCGATAGAGGTACTCAAAGTAGCCTCCGGCAGACACCGTCGGGTGGCTTGCGGAGTATGGATGTAGATGTCGATGTAGAAACTGGACGTGGTGAGCTGATGTTTGTCAATAAAGCCTTTAAGGCGACAAAGACGCCATTATCAACACCTCATTGAGTTTGAACGAGGTTGTGCAATAGGACTACGAGAAGCTTGCTGTTCCTTCAGCGATATTGCAGAAAGACGTAGCTGGAATGTAGCCACTGCACATGATTGCTGGCAGCAGTGGTCACGGGAATGTTCATCGGAACAAGACCGGGCTCTGGACGCACACGTGGCACTACCGAGAGGGAAAGCAGCCGTGTCCGGCGTGTGGCTCAGGCTCGTCGCATGGCATTTGCAGCAGCAATATGAGCCGCATTTGGCACCACAGTGACACAACGAACTGTTACAAATCGGTTATTTGAAGGACGGCTCCGAACCTGATACCCTATAGCAAGCATTTCACTGACCCTAAACCACTGCCATTAGCGACTTCAGTGGTATCAAGCGAGAATCTCATTGGAAGGCAGGTTGGAGGTCTGTTGTGTTTTCTGATGAAAGCTGGTTCTGCCTCGGTGCCAGTGATGGCCGTGTGTTGGTTAGGAGGAGGCCAGTTGAAGACCAGCAACCAATCTGTCTGTGTGCTGGAGACACTGGACTTACACCTGGAGTTACGATCTGGAATGCGATTTCGTATGACAGCAGGAGCACTCTCGTGGTTATCCCACGCACCCTGATTGCAAATTTCTGCGTCAGTCTGGTGATTCAATCTGTTGTGCTGCCATTCATGAACAACATTCCGAGGGATGTTTTCCAACAGGAGAACGCTCGACCACGTACCGCTGTTGTAACCCAACATGGTCTACAGAGTGTCGACACGTTGCTTTGACCTGCTGGATCATCAGATATGTCTGCAGTCGAGCACATATGCGGACATCATCGGACGACAATTCCAGCGTCATCCACAACCAGCCTTAACTGTCCCGTCCAAGTGCAACAGGCATGGAACGGCATCCCACAAACTGACATACGCCACCAGGGACTGTGGTTGTTGTGAGCGGACGCAAGGAGAATTGGCCACTCTTCGGGGGCAGGTGGAGGCTTTGTCTGTTAGGCTCATCGAGCTCGAGGCGCAGGCGTCGGCTCGTAGTGGCGTTGGGGCAACTGTGGTGAGACCTATGCCTACTTCGGTGGCCTTGGAATCACATGGAACCCCTGATGTCGCTGCGTCTTCCGGCAGTGAGCATCTTACCGGTCAGCCATCACTCCAGGGTGAATGGCGGACAGTGGTGGGCTCGCGCGTGCCTGGCCGAAAGGCGAAGGTGGGATCTGGCCGCGTGGCAGCTGCCTTACCCCTTTCCAACAGGTACGGGGTGCTTCCTAGTGGTGATGACATCGTTTCCGAGCCACCACAGGATGCCTCGCCTGTTGGGCCAGTGGCCGATTCTCCGGCAAGGTCCCGACAGTCACAGAGGGCGGGCCTATTAGTTATAGGGAGCTCCAACGTTAGGCGGGTTATGGAGCCCCTTAGGAAAATAGCGGGTAGGTCGGGGAAGAATGCCAGTGTGCACTCGGTGTGCTTGCCGGGGGTTCTCGTCCGTAATGTGGAGGAGGCCCTTCCGGCAGCTATTGAACGCACTGGGTGTGACCGGCTGCAGATAGTAGCACATGTCGGAACGAATGACGCCTGCCGCTTGGGTTCTGAGGCCATCCTTGGTTCCTTCCGGCGGCTGGCTGATTTGGTGAAGACAACCAGCATCGCACGCGGAGTGCAAGCTGAGCTTAATATCTGCAGCATAGTGCCCAGAGTCGATCGCGGTCCTCTGGTTTGGAGCCGTGTGGAGGGTCTAAACCAGAGGCTCAGACGACTCTGCGACTATAATGGTTGCAAATTCATCGACCTCCGTTATTGGGTGGAGAACTGTAGGGCCCCCCTAGACAGGTCAGGCGTGCACTACACACCGGAAGCAGCTACTAGGGTAGCAGAGTACGTGTGGCGTGCACACGGGGGTTTTTTAGGTTAGAGGGACCCCCCCTTGGGCGAAACGATAAAATACCTGACGGCTTACCAGAGAGGACATTATCATCGTTGATAAAGAACGTCCGTCCTCAGAGACCAAAAACAGGAAAAGTTAACGTAATATTGGTAAACTGCAGGAGTATCCAGGGCAAGGTTCCTGAATTAGTATCTCTTATTGAAGGAAATAGTGCGCATATAGTATTAGGAACGGAAAGTTGGTTAAAACCGGAAGTGAACAGTAACGAAATCCTAGACACAGAATGGAATATATACCGCAAGGATAGGATAAACGCCAATGGTGGAGGAGTATTTATAGCAGTAAAGAATTCAATAATATCCAGTGAAGTTATTAGCGAATGCGAATGTGAAATAATCTGGGTTAAGTTAAGTATCAAAGGTGGGTCAGATATGATAGTCGGATGCTTCTATAGACCACCTGCATCAGCAACCGCAGTAGTTGAGCGCCTCAGAGAGAACCTGCAGAACGTCGTGAAGAAGTTTCGTGATCATACTATTGTAATAGGGGGAGACTTCAATCTACCAGGTATAGAATGGGATAGTCACACAATCAGAACTGGAGCCAGGGACAGAGACTCTTGTGACATTATCCTGACTGCCTTGTCCGAGAATTACTTCGAGCAGATAGTTAGAGAACCAACTCGTGAAGCTAACGTTTTAGACCTCATAGCAACAAATAGACCGGAACTTTTCGACTCCGTGAATGTAGAAGAAGGTATCAGTGATCATAAGTCAGTGGTTGCATCAATGACTACAAGCGTAATAAGAAATGCCAAGAAAGGAAGGAAAATATATTTGCTTAACAAGAGTGATAGGGCACAAATCGCAGAATATCTGAGTGACCACCATCAAACGTTCATTTCTGAGGAAGAGGATGTGGAACAAAAATGTAAAAAATTCAGAAACATCGTCCAGTACGCCTTAGATAAGTTCGTACCGACTAAGGTCCAAAGCGAGGGGAAAGATCCACCGTGGTATAACAATCATGTACGAAAGGTACTACGGAAACAAAGAAAGCTTCATCATAGGTTTAAGAGTAGTCGAATCATAGCTGATAAGGAAAAGCTGAACGAAGCGAAAAAGAGCGTAAAGAGAGCAATGAGAGAAGCATTCAACGAATTCGAACATAAAACATTGGCAAACAATCTAAACAAGAACCCTAAAAAGTTTTGGTCATATGTAAAATCGGTAAGCGGATCTAAATCCCCTATTCAGTCACTCGTTGACCACGATGGCACCGAAACAGAGGACGACCGAAGAAAGGCAGAAATACTGAATTCAGTGTTCCGAAACTGTTTCACTGCGGAAAATCGTAACACGGTCCCTGACTTCAGCCGTTGCACGGACGCCAAAATGGAAAATATTGAAATAAACGATATCGGAATTGAAAAACAACTGCTATCACTTAGTAGCGGAAAAGCATCCGGACCAGACGAGATACCCTTAAGATTCTACAGTGATTATGCTAAAGAACTTGCCCCCTTTCTATCAGCAATTTATCGTAGATCGCTGGAAGGACGTAAAGTACCTAGCGACTGGAAGAAAGCGCAGGTCGTTCCCATTTTCAAGAAGGGTCATAAATCAGATGCGAATAATTATAGGCCTATTTCGCTTACGTCAATCTGTTGTAGAATAA
Source organism: Schistocerca americana (assembly GCF_021461395.2). Taxonomy (NCBI): domain Eukaryota; kingdom Metazoa; phylum Arthropoda; class Insecta; order Orthoptera; family Acrididae; genus Schistocerca; species Schistocerca americana. The sequence goes on from NC_060123.1 coordinate 557,921,994, forward strand.
TGGAACATGTTTTGTGTTCTCGTATTATGACGTTCTTAGATAATACAAATCTCCTTCATCATAACCAACATGGATTCCGCAAACAGAGATCATGTGAAACTCAGCTCGCCCTATTTGCCCAAGAAATTCACAGTGCCGTAGACACTGGCGAGCAGATTGATGTCGTATTCCTGGACTTCAGGAAGGCATTTGATACGGTTCCGCACTTACGTTTAGTGAAAAAAATACGAGCTTACGGAATATCGGACCAGGTTTGTGATTGGATTCAGGATTTCCTAGAAGAAAGAACACAACATGTCATTCTTAACGGTTCAAAATCTGCAGATGTAGAGGTAATTTCGGGAGTACCGCAGGGAAGCGTGATAGGACCTTTATTGTTTACAATATACATAAATGACTTAGTTGACAACATCGGTAGCTCCGTGAGGCTATTTGCAGATGACACGGTTGTCTACAAGAAAGTAGCAACATCAGAAGACTCGTACGTACTCCAGGAGGACCTGCAGAGGATTAATGCATGGTGCGACAGCTGGCAGCTTTCCCTAAACGTAGATAAATGTAATATAATGCGCATACATAGGGGCAGAAATCCATTCCAGTACGATTATGCCATAGGTGGTAAATCATTGGAAGCGGTAACGACCGTAAAATACTTAGGAGTTACTATCCGGAGCGATCTGAAGTGGAATGATCACATAAAACAAATAGTGGGAAAAGCAGGCGCCAGGTTGAGATTCATAGGAAGAATTCTAAGAAAATGTGACTCATCGACGAAAGAAGTAGCTTACAAAACGCTTGTTCGTCCGATTCTTGAGTATTGCTCATCAGTATGGGACCCTTACCAGGTTGGATTAATAGAAGAGATAGACATGATCCAGCGAAAAGCAGCGCGATTCGTCATGGGGACATTTAGTCAGCGCGAGAGCGTTACGGAGATGCTGAACAAGCTCCAGTGGCGGACACTTCAAGAAAGGCGTTACGCAATACGGAGAGGTTTATTATCGAAATTACGAGAGAGCACATTCCGGGAAGAGATGGGCAACATATTACTACCGCCCACATATATCTCGCGTAATGATCACAACGAAAAGATCCGAGAAATTAGAGCAAATACGGAGACTTACAAGCAGTCGTTCTTCCCACGCACAATTCGTGAATGGAACAGGGAAGGGGGGATCAGATAGTGGTACAATAAGTACCCTCCGCCACACACCGTAAGGTGGCTCGCGGAGTATAGATGTAGATGTAGATGTAGATATAGCACAATGCATGTACATCTGCATGCTTGCATTCAGCATTCTGTTTATTACACCGGTTACTAATGTACCAGCATTTTGCATTTGCAATGGAGGTGTGTGATGTCCTTAGCTTAGTTAGGTTTAAGTAGTTCTAAGTTCTAGGCGACTGATGACTTCAGAAGTTAAGTCGCATAGTGCTTAGAGCCATTTGAACCATTTTTTGCATTTGCAATGGCCTATCTCGCGCTTGCTTTAGCCAGTGATCTTGCCATATCACTTAAATATATTACCTAGACAAATGTATTCCCGAAGTTTCAGTACTGTACATTTATAATTTTGTGGTGTTACGATTTTTTTTCGTCAGTGTATTTGTTCATATGCCGTAAGTTCGTACGGTATAACAGTAAATACTTTTTCACTCAAAGCCCTGGAAATTAGTTTCCGGTTTTATGCGTTAAAGGTGAGCAGCAGTAGTAGTTCAGGACCAGCTGCCGTGCTGGTCGTAGAACGGTACTCATACACCCATCAGATATGCGCGCCATTTGCCTAATGATTACTTCCTGCATAATCTTCTCCGAGTTATCCGTTAAGAGCTCAATCAAGAACCGCCTTGGGCACGTCTCGGAACACGTTGATTCCTCATTATAGAACGGCACTTTTCGGTGTGGGCCCCTCCGTTACTAATCAGTTTTACCCACTTTAAGTGCACGGAGGGCTGCCGGTAAATTAGAAGCGCGACCTTGATAGTCAATTTTGCACAAGTGCTTACCTGATCACTTTACTTTTTCTTTCCAAATGCCTAAATTGACAACTTATGCTCGACCCATCCTGCATTAATTTCGCGGCTCAGAAGATGATTTTGTATCCAGTTTCCAATACAGATCCCGACTTGAAAACAGCTTACCAATGAAGAATGGCTGGCTGTGTCTGCTCGTCGTGGTGTGTCTCATGAGAGAGGTTCGACCTGTATAGAATGGGTATACACTGAATCCCAGGAGGAATTGTCAGTATTCAGGGATATTACAGGAACAATCATTCGAATGAAGATAGTCGAGTAAACATACGCTCTAAAATACGTACCTTAAGAGCTATGAGCACTTCTTCATCTTCGATACTTTAAAACAAATCTCTTCTACTGCAAGTTCTTTGCTTTCTATATTTGGAGTGTTGGTAGGGGGGAGTGGGGGATGGGGAGGTACTTTGTTCCTACTTTTTGAAAAAATTGAAATCTAGTCAGATATTTTAGATTTTAAAATTTGAAAAAATATTGTTTTTTAACGAAGTCTTTTACCAGAATCCATAATGTTTTCAAATGCAACAGTTAAACTTAACCTAAAATTTCAGTCTTAGTAGTAGATGTGACTTTTCACAACGGATGTCGTATTCAATATTATTTTCAGATTCAAGACCCCACTTACACATCAGTATATCTTTAAAAAGTGTTGCAAATTAAAGTTATCAACAGTTAACGAAATTTGTATTTTTTAAATTTTTTGTGTTAAACTACCCCACTGCTAGTAATACTCGTTATTGAAAGTGCGTTGGTAGTGCTAAGTGTGTGCTATAAGTTATGTTCAGATTCTGGATCCTACTTACACATCAATATCTCTTTAAAAAGGTATGTTGTTAAGGTAGGTCAACAACAATTAACAATTTAATTAAATTGTTTTAGGGTGCGCATGAAGTATTTTCCACCTTGGAAATACAGGAAATTGAAAATGCGTTGGTATTGCTAAAGTTAAGGTATGCATTTTAGGGCCTATGTCTAATAGAAGTTTTTGTTTCTAATGATCATTCATGTCAAATCCCTGATTATTGACCATTTCGCCTGGGATACCCTGTATATGCACCTGTGTTATTTGGAATAAATAGAAAGTCACAAATAAGAAAGAAAATAAATTCTTTGTTCTCCATCCCTGTTGATTACCAGTACTCTTATATTCAATAAGATTTGCGTCATTAAGGGCATAAGACAGGTGTCGCAAATCCATCTAATTCTTTGGTGTAAGTCTGTCTTGCACCAGTTTTTGACTTCGAGGAGACGTTTGGGAGATGCCAAAGGACGGAAATGACAGGTAAACACCAACGGAGCCGCAGGAATCTCCATCACAATCGACATCGTCTTTCGCCCCCATTCTACCAGATGCAACGAAGTGATCCGTTATGTGAAGTGATCAGTGCTTCACAAACTTAGGATACAAAGCTATGTGCCTCAATTTCGGAATGCCCCATCTCCGAATTTCTGCGAAAGTACTATGATGTGACTATTTCCACCATTGTGGTCCGAAGTGGATATCTAAATCTCTATGCATGCTCTGCAAACTACTATGAAGTATGTAGCAGAAGGCACTGCTCATAGTGCCAGGTATCAGGGGTTTTTCCTGTACCATCCACGTATGGATCGCGGGAAAAATGACTGCTTAAATGCCTCTGCAATCGTTGTATTTGCTGTAATCTTCACTGACTTTACACGGGCGATAAAGAGGGGACTACTAAGTTCCTAGATACTCCAGGATAGGTCGATTGAGCGATTTGTTAGCGGATTTCCTTTGCAGCCAGTATTTTTCCAGTATTCTATGGATGGACCAAAGTCTACACCTGCTTTACCTACGTTTGAGTTCATATGTTCATTCCATTTCATATTCCCACAAATCTTTACACTCCAGGTGTGATTTATTGATATTGACGCTATAGGAGATCATTTTTTTGCGTTTTATAAAATGCACAGTTCTACATTTCTGAACATTTGACGCTAGTTGCCTATCTTAGTTTTACTTGGAAATCTTATAAATATCTGACAACACTTGTATAGCTTTTTCAGATAGTATTTAATTATAGATAACTGCACCATCTGCATAAAGTGTAAGGTTACTAGTCGGCCTTTGTGGCCGAGCGGTTCTAGGCGCTTCAGTCCGGAACCGCGCTGCTGCTACGTCGCAGGTTCGAATCCTGCCTCGGACATGGATGTGTGTCATGTCCTTAGGTTAGTCAGGTTTAAGTAGTTGTAAGTCTAGGGGACTGATGACCTCAGATGTTAAGTCCCACAGTGCTTAGAGCCATTTGAACCATTTGTAAGGTTACTATTGATATCGCGTGGCCGGTCGTTAACACACAACATGAACGCTTTCATGATGCTCGCTAGAAGATAAGTTTTAACACCACACTGTTTTACCAGGCTTGTCTCTATCGGAGTTAGTATGTCTTTATGCCCCTGCCTTCCTCCTACCTTTGAACTGATTTACCCAGCCAGATGTAGGATGGGTATAGTGTAAGTACGAACATTTTGTTTTGAGGGATATAGTCATATTATTAGCGTTATGTTTGGTTGAGCTGTATACATTTACGGTTTTTGGTTTATGTTCTTCTGGATTACTTTGTTTATTAGCTATTATTATTATTATGTGCGATTGGACCCATACGGATCACGCAAAGCTTTTCCGATTCAATTTTTTAATTCTCCAAACTTCTCTCATTCTTTCCCCATGAATTCTCTTTCTTTCCTCTGTCCATTTTGTCCCCTGTCTCTTGCAAACTTCATTCTCGGGTTGTACTTTCCAACTATTGATTTTTTGCCTGTATACATTTCTGTTTATAACTTCTGAAGAATTTATTTGTGCATTTGCTAGATCTGTTTTGGTTTCTTGTATCCAGGGTATGGTTTTCAATTTTTCAATGTATATTAAAATTTTGTGGGAGAGTCTGGGTGTTGGGAGTCTGTGGATATGACCGTAAAATTATAGTCTTCTTTTCCGGATGTCTGCGGCGAGGTTAGATAATTTTTCTGTAGTTTTCCGAGACTGTAACCTGTATCCATCTTCCGTTCTTTTTGGGCCAAGAATCTTGCGTTCCTCTTTCAGGATGCCTTCCAGGTCGCCTTTTCTATGGAGTGTGAGTGTTTCGCTTGCATATAGTGCTTCGGGCTTGATTACTGTATTGTAGTGTCGTATTTTTGAGTGAATGGAGAGACACTTTTTATTGTAGATGTTGTGGGTTTTCCAGTATGCTCTTTTCAGTTTTTGCAGTCGAACTTTTTGTGCAGGTTTCTCTCCCCCTGTGGGTTCTAGGACCTCGCCTAAGTATTTAAAGAATGGAACTCTCTCAATTTGTCCATATTTTGTAGTCAGTTTTTGAGTTTCAAATTTTGAGCAGATGAATTTGGTTTTTTGGAAGGAAATTTGTAGCCCAACTTTTTCGGCGCATTCTTTGAGAATGTCTATCTGTTTAATTGCTGTGGTCTCGTTTTCTGCTAGAATGAACACGTCATCTGCAAATGCCAAGCATGAAATTTTAATACCATCTTTAGATCTTTCTAGTTGTATAGGCTTCCAGTAATTTTGATTCTTCAGTTCTTTTCCCCATTCTCGGATGACTTTGTCTAAGACAAGGTTGAAGAGGAGTGGAGACAAGCCGTCACCTTGTCTGACGCCGGTTTTGATCAGGAAGGGCTCTGATATTTCACCCAGGAATTTTATCTTAGAAGTTGTGTTTGTGAGCGTTTCTTTGATAAGGTTTAGGGTTTTCGGATCGAGTCCTAGCTCCTCAAGGATAATAAAGAGAGATTGCCTATCGATTGAATCATAAGCCTTTGCGAAATCAACAAAGGAACAAATGATCGGACTGTTTCTGACTGCTTTGTATTTTAGTGTTGTCTTCAAATTGAAAATTTGTTCTGCACAGGATCGGTGAGGGCGAAAGCCAGCTTGGTATTCACCAATACTGTGTTCGAGTTGTTCTTGTGTTCGTTGAAGAAGACAAGCTGAGAGGATTTTATAAGTGACTTGGAGAAGGGAGATTCCTCGATAGTTGTTTATATCTGCCATGTCTCCCTTTTTATGCAGTGGATGAATTAGGGCGCATTTCCAATCTTCTGGTAGTTTTTCTGTCTGCCAAATGTCTGTGATGATTTGAGTGAGTTCTTTGAGGGAATTTGGTCCAAGATTTTTAAGTAGTTCTGCAGTGATATTATCTTCTTCGGATGCCTTGTTGTTTTTCAGTCTATGAATATGTCTTTGGATCTCCTCTAGTGTAGGTGGTGGGGATTCTGGATTTGTGTAGATAGCAGTTTCTTGAGGGAATCTTGAAGAAGGTTCAGGGCAATTGAGGAGTCCGGAAAAGTATCTTGCCAGCTCCTCACGATTTTCCCGATTTGTGAGCGCTAGTTTTCCATCTGGTTTTCTGAAACATAGATTTCGTGAGCCGTATCCATTGATTCTCCCAGCAAAGGTCTTATAGAAGTCTCGTACATTATAGTTACGGAAATTTTCTTCAATAGACTCACACTGTTCCTTGAGGTACTTCCTCTTGACTTGTCTGATTGTTTTTGCCACTTGTCTTCTGGTGTTGTGGAAGTGATCTAGATTTTCTGGGGATTTTTTACTGTTATACTTCAGAAAGGCTTTCTTTCTTTCTTCCAGCGCTTTTTCACATCCAGAGTCCCACCAGGGGTGTTTTGTGTTCTTTTTCAGTGGGATCAGTTCTTTTGCCTTCTTTGTAATTTTTGTTCGAAATTTTTCCCAAGAGTCAGCTGGTTCCTTTTCCCACTCCTCCTTCAGATTGGTTTCTTTGATTGTTCGTGTGTCAAATTTCATCATGTGTGTTTTCTTCGGATAGAATTTTTTTGGGGTGAATTTCACTTTAATGCGTGTTAAGTAGTGGTCTGAGTCAATGTTCGCCCCTCTGCGGACTTGGACATCATGGATCTCTTTCTGTACGAAATAGGAGATGGCAATGTGGTCAATCTGATATTCGCCGATCTCTTGTATGGGGGACCTCCAGGTCTTTTGTTTTCTAGGTTTTTTTCTCAAAGATGTAGACATTATTTTTAGATTATTTTGTTGGCATAGTTCAATAAATCTCAGTCCGTTTCTGTTGGTGAATCTGTGTGCTGGATATTTTCCTACAGTTTTTTGGTGTTCTTTCTCTCTGCCAATTTGTGCATTGAAATCTCCCATTAAGAGTTTGATATCATCCCGGGGAATTTTGGCCATGACGTCTTCAAGTTTAGTCCAGAATTTTTCAGTTTGTAGTTGGCGTTTTTTGTTGTCTATGTTTGTGGGTGCATGAACATTTATCAATGTGTATTTCTTGTTGGCGCATTGGATACGCATGGTCATGAGGCGATTATTTATGGAAGAGACCTCTCTAATTGAGCCTAATATATTTCTGTGCACCGCAAATGCCATGCCCAGGAGTGGCGTACCATTGGCAGTTCGTTTGTCAGTCTTGCTCTTGAAGACGCGATAGTTTCCATAGTCTATTTTATTTTCATCCGTAAATCTAGTTTCTTGTAACGCTAAGATCTTAATTTTTTGTTGGTCTAGCTCTGTTACTAAGTTGTGTAATTTTCCAAGTTGAATTAGGGTCTGAATGTTAAAGGTACCAATGTACATGGGAACCTTGGGACGAAGTTTGCTTGAGAACTCTGAACGTGATGGCCCGGGTTCCCCAGAATCCGAAAGTCCAGTTGTCGTCTGTCGACGAGTGGATTGGTTACCACCTGGGGTAATTCTGTCATTACTCTCACGAATCATGATAGCTTGTAAGTTTTGGACCAGTGTTTCCACTGGGTGTTTAGAACCAGGGATTATCAGTTCCTGGAGCATATAATACAGCCGCACCTACTAGATGGACAGACGCATTGAGGATTTGGAATGTGAGATTTTTTTTCAAGGTTTTCTCCTATAGATCCGCCGTGTTCTGCGTTAACAGGGTCACCTCGTGTAGGATGTGGCTCTTCCTCAGAGGCAAAGGTCTTGCATACCTCCTCAGCTCATCCCTGGGGTGGTGAGGACCAGTACTGAGTCAACCCCAAGCAAAGGTGCTACCTCTACCAACCACCTTGACCCCTGTTTATTAGCTATTATTTATGAACATTTAGTTTTAATATGGACTGCCAACCATGGTGCAGCTTGGCACATTTCATCTACACAAATCAGTTCCAGAGGAGAAAGAAATAATAAGCTGCAGGAAAAAAAACTAAATCGACTGGGGACCGAAACAAATTTTTAAATTTTCAGTCAGGTACTTCGCCAATGAGTCACCGAACCACTCCTTTTTTGGATTTTGACAAAATCGTCGACAAATATGACTCTGTGCTGTTGGCAAAGTCGTGCGAATACGGAGGTGTGCACAGTAGAAAAAATATTACATTTAAAGCGACTTGGCTTCTCCCGTTCAGTCAGTAGTACCGCAGTATCCTCCAGACTCATTTGTTGGCGTGAAAAATAGAAATGAGTTAAAATAATTTTGTTGCTTTCTCTGTCTCATCCTATTTAGAATCATTATGACACCTTTGTATTTGATGTATAAGAGTACTTAACATAGGCGATAATGGAAGCTTTGAACTGATGCCAACGTTAGCTCGATATGGAGTCTCATATATTGTACTAGAGAACCCGGCAATGCTTCGCAACTGCTAAATATTTATCTGAATTGGATGTACGTCCTGACCTCCGTCTCCTCCCTCTCTCTGTCCCTCTCATCCTATCCCCCCGTCTCTTTGTCTGTCTCCACCTCCTGCCTTCGTTCTCTGTCAGTCACCTGCTCCTCCCTCTCTCTGTTGTTCTTTTCCTTCCCCATGCCTTTGTCCAGCCTCTCTCTATCCATCTCCTGCTCCCCCTCCACGTTCATTTCCTCCCCCACCCCCCTCTCTGTCACCCTCTCTCTGACCTTTAGCCTTGCTTATTGGTGTTGCAAAGGAAACCTGGACTGGGAATTGAAACCGCTTAAAATGAATCGGTAAATCGGTTGAAATCATTGCGTTGGTGTACGGTGTATGAAAGAGACCTATTCAACTGTTGGTTCTATGAGGATAGTAACTCCAGCGACAGTAATTTGGGTGGTTTTAATCTGTGAACGGATATAATTATAAAGTTTCCGACTATTCAGGTTGCGTAGCTGATAAGCCATAAATACGACTTTCCTGTTTAATGTTAAAACCGACTTCCAAGAATAAATCGATAAGCGCATTGTTGTGAATACACTACACAGCACTGCACCGCACTGCTTCTTCTTCTCACAGTCGGTTTTAAAAGAGAACCTGTAGATTGTTATTTAAAATAATGTGTATAGCTTATGTCGGACTGAATGTCTATTAGAGATTTGTGCCACAAATTGAAGTTAACCGATCTAGAACTTCCTGAGATTTTTGGTAACAACTTTTGCCCATTATATCTCACATATGCTCATAAATTGTACATGTTCGAAAATAATCTACGGCCGCCCAAATTTTACAAGAGTATTATGTGGAAATTTGAAGCAAATCGGTGAAGAACTTGAAGAAGTACGTTTATTAGAGTATTGTGTAAAAATCTGAAGTAAATCAGTCAAGAACTTTCCGAGATTTGTGCCAAAAACCTTCCCGCTTTATGTGTACATATATATTTATATACCATATACATTAAATATATTAAAAAGTGTGGCTTGTGTCCGTCAGAACGAGAGAATCGTGTAAAAATTTGAAGTAAATCGTTCAAGAAATTTATCCTTATTACATACGATTTGTCTTTATATATTAGTATAGAAAATTTTATTTCTATGGGAGAAAATTGGTAGGGGGCGTTGACTCTTTAAGTAGCACCCCTGTGTGCCTGACTGCTAGCTGGGTCTTGCAGAAAACTGTAGACCACAAGCAGCCTTCGAAAGCAACACATTTTAGAAACGCTTCTCGTTATCTTCAACCGCCTGTTAAAGAAGTTAATGAAGCAGATGATGTTGATTTAGCTCGAGTTGTAGCAGGAGTCGCTTCTAAGTAGAGTGAACGTTTTGGATCACCTCTTTCAACGTTAAGCGGCGTACGTTAAGACAATGGTGTGCTTTCATCCAACATATATATAAATAAATTTTGTGTGTGTGTGTGTGTGTGTGTGTGTGTGTGTGTGTGTGTGTGTGTGTGTGTGCGCGCGCGCGCGTTCGTGTTTTCTCCATCTTCTCCTAAACCACTGGACCGATTTCAACCAAACTTGGTATATATATCTCTTACTGTAAGACAACAATCACCGTGGGTGTGAGAACAACATATATATCATCGGCCAGGAGAATGTCGCCATAAACAATGAGATGCGTGAAATACGCCGCATCACGCATGACGTTTAACTTTATTGCTTCTTTGCTACTAACTCTGTTCGCGACATATTTCGCTGAGAATATCCACGTACCTGTGTGCCGCAGAATATATCTACGCAAATATATCATTATCTGACACACCTTTCTAGGTCCCGAACACTGAAATGCTTGAAAAAATGCCACATCATGCATGAAGTTTTAATACATTTGTTCTCTGTGACTGCGACACTCCTACAGTCGAGCCAACTTAATGGAATAATCCCTGACATCTGGCAGCGCTTTTGCCAGCTTTCAACTGCGAAACGCAGATGGTTTTAGGCGAATAGGATAGCCGTCTATAGAGCTAAGAAGAGGCGTTGCCACCGAGAGGTTTACAAAATCGCGTTGGAGACACGCGAAGCAGCCGCGCCAAGCGTACAGAAACTCTCCGGGATATTGCACTACAAACACAGTTCCTTTTTTGTTCTTGTTTCTAACAGAAAATTGGCAGAATGAATAACTGGGCAACGCCGGGTTTGTCAGCTAGTAAATAATTAAAAACTTATTTCACTCTTAGTTGTTTCCTTTGTTGGGTTTTAGGTTTCTACCAATACAGCCCTCTGTATATCATTTCCATTCCTTAGCACTAGTTAGAGCAGAGCATTAATAGTGAGAAGCGTTCGCGTTGTCGATGTGTGATCTGCAAGTTTCCAGTGCGTTCCTTCAGGGTCACACGACGCACATCCACATGGTAATCCGTTGCATTGCAGATGCTGTGTTGCAATCTCACTGTTGCGGCTTGCATTGCATTATCGGATCGTGAAGATGTTGGTTGCATGTAGACAACAGTCGTGCATAAAAAACATCAATACCCCAAAGAAAGAAGTCGCTTGGTGTAAGGTATGAAATCGGGGTGGCGAACGGAGAACCTTTTTAATGTCGGCAGTACACCCGATCTAGCGCTGAGTAAGAACGCGGCGCAGAATGCATGAATAAACATGTGGAATTAGGAAAAGCTCAATTGCCTTTTAGGATATAATCACCTAATGTACTACTCAGTTTTATTAGCAACCCGTTCGCAAACATTTTGACATTCTAACTGTGACAGAAGTCATACTCAGAAGGAAAGGGAACTAAAAAGACAATTCATAAAACTTCCTGCTACTTTTAGAAAGATACTTGAGTTGACAGTATGATTTAGGACCTACTTGTTTGCAACACGAAAGTATGTTGTTCCTCTCTTTGTGACATCATTTAATGTGTAATTTATTATTTATTAATACGCTCTATCTTTCAAGATTTTAAAACATTAACTTTTTGTGATTTTGGTTTCATGCAACTAAGTATGTCAAACTTTGGATGAAACAGATGTACCTGTAAATAATCATTTTGAAAACCTGATTTTATTGCTGTTTATATTGAATAATACGCAAATGTTATGAGTTATTCTGTAATGAAACGTAGAAAAGTGTGCCTCCTCCGTGTGATAGGTTCACCCCTTACGTAATGTGATACGTCCACCCCTTACTTAATATTTACGGGACGCTAGCTACACTTATGTGGCCAGACATGAAAAAGTTCCAGGCCACCAGGTATTCCCTGTATGTGTAAACTATTGACTTCTGATATCGCCTTTTGACGGAGAACAGACTGCGTTCTTATTCCTTGTGTACATGTTTCATTTGGGTCACTTAGAACTCGTGGAAGATTTTAAACTCCGACACAGAAAACCAGAGAACAGAGACACTCTAGACCTAATCAAACCTTCGTTCGATTGGGTACGGAGTCTTCTCCCAAGAATGCAAGACTGCATTAGCTGATATATTAATAAATGAAATTGGAGTTTCTGAAGTAAGCAGTGTTTTGTTAACTTTGTATTGGTGTGATCTTAAGTAGAAAGATTTGAAATGATGTGGTTGATTTTTCCTCTTTGAGCACTAAAATACAGAGTAGAGTCGTATGTGTGCTGCAGAAGCAGAGCACGGATTAAAACATTCACTTTCACTCCGGTGATGGAAAATAATACAGGGGTGGTTATAAGTAGCCCATTCCCCCATGTGCATAATTATTTACTACTATTTTACATTATCTTTACATACAAGCAACACGTTTTTAAGTATACTCACTTTGACTATTTTAAATCGATTGTAGACACTTTCAGTGCCAACTATGATCGTACAAAGGAAACAGTTGCTACTCTGTGCGAGGGCCGCGGCAAAGAATTCGACTGAGAAGGATATGTTTTATTATTTCTGTTCATAGAAAGAATTTATGAATTATGTAGTGATTTTTTTCACCTTATATGTCAAATAAAATGTTCAAACAATTGATAGATAAAGTAATATCAGTTATACACAATGTATAAACGCTATAGCATAAAATCAAAAATCTATGTTTTATTGCGCACAAATAACATAAATGGTACTTTAGTACTTAAAGAATTTTGAGGTTATGTTGAATTTCTGGAAGGTACAGACTAGTCAGAGATATTAGAAAACTAGTTACACCTTTTAACTGTCATGTGCAGGTTGATGCAAGTTCATAATAATGTGAGTAATTACATTAATTACTAATTTATAAGGCAAATAATTATTACACTAATTCTGACAGAGAACAGAACGCTATAAATATCTTTACAGATACTTGCGATTTGAGTAAGGAAGAGGACATTCAGACTGTGCTTCAACTATTAGAATTTGTGTTTAGTTCTGAGACAAAACTGAGTGATGAGGAATATGGAAATTTGCTGCAAGTGAATACCAGCCTACCAAAGTTCAAACGATTAGGTGCTGATGAAATTTGGCCTGATGATGTGGCAGATGATTCTGAAGAAGTTGATCGTCAAGTAACTGAAAATTGCAGTTCTTACCATCATTTGAGTGGAGAAAATCATCATGTGATTGGGTGAGATGGTGATGTAATCACTACAAAGAATAAAGTTGAAAGGAAGAAAGGTGTGTTTATACAGCCAGACACATTTCACGAAAATGTAGCGATGGATGATGATGCTGAGCTATTAAGCCCTCTTTCATACTTGAGAAGATAATTAAAAGACTCTGATTGATAAAATGACCGAATACACCAATATATATATGCTCTTAGAAAGAGCAATATAACTGATATATCTTCCCCATTTCACACAGTATTCTAGCTGGAGGATTAGGTGCAGGGTGATATAAAGAAAAATGTACTAGACTTGCAGTTTCACATGAGAGCTGGTGAAGGGTTTATAAATGTAGGAAAAGTAGTGTCAAGAAAGACTGGAAGACCCAGTAGTACGGAATGAGAAGAGTAGGAGTATAAGCGTATTAATGAAGTAAGACTTGATGCAACAGATCATATGGATGGAAATAAAGATGGAAAAATGTGCAAATGTGAAAACAGTGACAGATAGATTCTCAGTTACTTTGACAAATGTCACATACATGTATTTACAAAAAGATTTGCAATTGTTTTGTTGATTTCCAGAGATCCAAGTGAACACTAATCTTTTTTAATTTTATTTGTGTTTGATTTCAAGCTATTATGTATTTTTCTCATTTCCGTTAAAAAGGTAAAGTATTTTGTGTACAAAACTACTTTGCGTTTTGTAACCATCGCGATGTTTTGTGCACAGTTATGCACATAATTGTTTTTGATGAAGAAAGGTGAAAAATAATTTGAAAACCTGTCTAGGTATTTCCTTTCAGTATATCAATACTTATTCTGGCACAAAATATGTTTTATTAGTTGTGGTCTGAAAGGGTTCAAGTTTCGCTACTGAAGGCAATCCTCTTGAAAAACTAGTGGTCGTAGGACAATGAAACCTTATGGAAACATTTGTACGAAACAAGGAAGATAAGTAACGAATAAACTATGGAAAGAAACACATTTTAATTTTCACGTGAGAAGGTAACTTACGTTAATTACGTACCATATTTACGTTCCAGGTTACAAACGTCGCTCTGCATCCATGACAGCCCCACTACAAATTGCTCTCCTGCTAACTGAAGCATCTCAGTTGGGATGTTGGCAACCTCCCTCTCTGTGCTCATCTTCTGCCTCAATCATGTGTGTTAGGGACACGTAGATGAACTCTGTCTTTAAGGTAACCTCACAGCCATAAATCACACGGGCTCAGATACGGTGACCTTGGTGGTCACGCATTTTGGGATGGGACGATCGGTCAATGATTCTGTTTCCTCCAAATGTGTTACGGTGTGCTCCAAATGTGTTACGGTGTAACGGAGTGACCTCATGAGCAGTGCGAGGTGGAGCTTCATAGCGCACCAAAACACTTGAGTCCAAAGCACCTCTCTCTTGTAGAGCAGGGTTATATGTTGGCGAAGCAGATCACTGTAACGCGCGCCGTTCACGCCGCGTGTGCTTGGTCCGTGGGTCCGAGTTCTTCAAAGAAAAATGGACCAATCATGAACTGTGCCGTGAAGCCACACCACAAAATGACGCATTCACTATGCAGGGGAACTTCATGAACGTTCCGCAAATGCGACAGTTGTGAGTGTTCACGCCCCATTGAGGGTACAGTACAAAATGTTCCATGGCGACATGTTGTCAACTTCAGCCCTTGCAAGAAACATAAGAGCAAAGTCTACTCGAATGCCTGCGTGACGTGGCAGAAGACGGTGCGTAATGTGAAGTTTGTACGGATACCATTTCGAAGGATGGAGCAGTTGTCGTGACACAGCTCGTACACTGTTTGAAGATCGCACATTGCGTCCAGGAATTTGTGGCACAATTGGCCGTCGTGCTATCCCAGGAGCAATACCCAAATCGACAGTTAATTCGAACTTCCGAGTCATGTTCTTTAACGCCGGTGCGGAAAGAGGACCTCTGTATTTCTTTACTATGCGGATACTCACGAAGATTATTAAGCACTATTCCTGTTGTTATGATATCTACACAGCGCCTTATCGGCTGTCTGCGTGTGATGCTTGTTGGTCGTCATCTGTTCGTTTGCTAGGGAGATAAAGTTGGTTGGCCACATCTGTACTTCGGTAGAGGATTGGGATGTATCCCGATACTATACTTCATCCGCCCCATTCTCTCGTTAACACCGACAACACGAAGATAATATTATACTTTTTTTCAGGAGACCGGTACATTTTAGGTACAGCTGTGTTAGCTCACGAAAATGGTGCGCCATGATTTGCGAAAGTAGTAGTGTGGGCCATGAGGGTAAACCCTAAGGGGACTTAACAGTCAGCAGTGCCATAACACTTTCATCCTGTAAAAAAAAAAAAAAACTGTTATTTTGTGGGATGAGTCTGCGGATATTTTTTTCTAACACCTACCACATATTTGCACCACAACATTTCTTTCCATTAATTTAACACATAGTCTGTCCTCATTTGGCAGTTTGGCAGATTAAGATATCAGCTGTAAAGTATCAGTGTCATTAAGTATCACTGCCAACTAACATCCCACAATAACACTGCTTCAAAATGCCTTGAGAGATCGCATTTATAGCATGGACGAGAAGCTATTCTTTATAATGACTGTAAAAACATGTTCCAAACAAAATGTTTTCACATAAAATTTAATTTGTATTTCTCTTTTAAGTGATTAACGAGGACTTTTTGCCAGCTATTATGTTTTACAAAATTTTGATTAAGCTTGCACCGAAATGGCAAATCACACATATAAGTTGAGAAATATTGTAGGGCTCTAGTCTTTATTCCATTTCGATAAGTCACAGTGATCTTGTCTTCAGCATGTAGTTCAGTTGTAGTTAGGCTTGAAATGGCGGAAACGGGAAACGAGGGAGCTGTAGTAAGTATTGATTTATAACCCTCTGAGTTCTGTCTGCTGCGAAAGTCGGTAAATGTCCCGCAATTTCATTATGCAGCGGCACGCATTTGCACATCCGCTTAAATCTCGCGGCGTCCGCTTTCCTGTACACGTCATTGTGGTGGTATCCGTGCTAATAGGTAACGTGCAGCCGGCTTTTCCGGATGAGTTGCAACATAGCTACCTTGCTGTGCGCCAACTTGGGGAGTGTTTTGCGGAGTTGGCAGAGAACGGATACTGACGGGAAGTCGCGTTCACCACTGTGTGACCACGGGCTGGCAATTAGCAGAAATTGGGTCGCAGCTAAGTGGCCGGAAACGCCGCGCTTACGGGCCAACCTGCCTGCCTGATGATCCGGACTCTGTATACACACAGACACACACACAACACCGCCGCCGCCACGCCACACCAATGAATTCATTAGTTCCTAACGATAGAGACCTTACACGAATATGGAATGCATCATCATATTTAGTCGTTGGAAAAACGTATATGTCTTACTGATTCTGCATGTTATCTTGTTATATAACTAAACTCAGCAAAGCTACATATACGCCAGTTACGCAACACCTAATATTTTATTAAACGTTCTAGGGAAAAAAGAATGCGTACGAGATGCGATCAAGATGTAACGGGAATTTTTTTTAATTTCACAGGCTTTATACATCAGATTAAAAAAAAATGGTTCAAATGGCTCTGAGCACTATGGGACTTAACTTCTGAGGTCATCAGTCCCCTAGAACTTAGAACTACTTAAACCTAACTAACCTAAGGACATCACACACATCCATGCCCGAGGCAGGATTCGAACCTGCGACCGTAGCAGTCTCGCGGTTCCAGACTGTAGTGCCTAGAACCGCTCGGCCGCCGCGGCCGGCTCAGATTTTCAATTTTTTTTGTTTTGTTTTTGTCTTGTTGGTAAACATGTTCCTTACATATGTTTGAATTTTCATTTGTTTTAAATATTTAGTTTATTGTTTGTTAGTCAAAAATGCTACACGTGTTTTCGAGTGCTTGGCAAATTTTTACTTGCGAAAAAGGTGGCTCACAGAATTTGCATTAAATTTTGCTTTAAAAATGGAATAAAGTGCGGCTCCGCATTCGAAAAGTTGGCTGTGGCTTTTAGCAAATCTACTATGTGTAAGACAGGAGTGTAATAGTGCTATAAACGTGTCAAAGAGGGTGGAGAAAACGTTGCAGACTACCAGCGCCCTTGACGCCCCACCACATCACATACTCGCCTGCCCCTTTTTATTGATTCCTTTTTAACGGATCGAAAGTTTAGGGTACGTGTGGGTTCCATATTGTCCGACGTCTTCCTCCAGGAGAACGGAGTGCCTCAGGGCTCCGTCTTGAGCGTAGCCCTTTTTGCCATCGCGATCAATCCAATTATGGATTGCATTCCACCTAATGTCTCAGGCTCTCTCTTTGTCGATGACTTCGCGATCTACTGCAGTGCCCAGAGAACATGCCTCCTGGAGCGCTGCCTTCAGCGTTGTCTAGACAGCCTATACTCATGGAGCGTGGCAAATGGCTTTCGGTTCTCTGAAGAGAAGACGGTTTGTATCAACTTTTGGCGATATAAAGCGTTCCTTCCGCCATCCTTACATCTCGGTCCCGTTGTTCTCCCATTTGTGGAAACAACTAAGTTTCTAGGGCTCACGTTGGACAGAAAACTGTGTTGGTCTCCGCATGTATCTTATTTGGCTGCCCGTTGTACACGTTCCCTTAATGTCCTCAGAGTTCTTAGTGGCTCATCTTGGGGAGCGGATCGCACTGTCCTGCTTCGCTTGTATCGGTCCATAGTCCGATCGAAGCTGGATTATGGGAGCTTCGTCTAGTCGTCTCCTCGGCCATCCCTCTTACGCCGTCTCAACTCCATCCACCATCAGGGGTCACGCCTTGCGACCGGAGCCTTCTACACTAGTCCTGTAGAGAGTCTTTATGCTGAAGCTGCCGAATTACCATTGACCTACCGGCGCGACGTACTGCTGTGACGGTATGCCTGCCGGCTGTTGTCTATGCCCGACCACCCCTCTTACCAGTCCTTCTTCGCCAATTCTCTCGACCGTCAGTACGAGTTGTATGTGTCTGCCCTGCTGCCCCCCAGAGTCCGCTTCCGTCGCCTGCTTCGACAATTGGATTTTGCCCTCCCTACCATTTTCAGAGAGGGTGAGAGCCCGACACCAGCTTGGCTCCAGGCTCCGGTTCATATTTATCTCGACCTCAGCTCACTCCCGAAGGAGGGTACTCCGGCTGCAGTGTATTGCTCACGGTTTGTCGAACTTCGTGCTCGACTTGCTGGTCACACCTTTATTTACACCGATGGCTCCAAAACTGACGATGGTGTCGGCTGTGCCTTTGTCGTCGGGGCCGCCACCTTTAAATACCGGCTCCTCGACCAATGTTCCAGCTTTACGGCCGAGCTTTTTGCTCTCCATCAGGCCGTTCAGTATGCCCGCCGCCACCGCCATTCATCGTATGTACTCCGCTCTGACTCACTCAGTGCTCTTCAGAGCCTTGGAGCTCCCTATCCGGTCCATCCCTTGGTTCAACGGATACAGCAGTCCCTCCATTCTTTCGCTGATAATGGTTCTCCTGTCAGCTTTCTGTGGGTTCCCGGACATGTAGGAGTGCCTGGGAATGAGGCTGCGGATGCTGCAGCCAAGGCTGCAGTCCTCCTGCCTCGGCCAGCCTCCCATTGTGTCCCGTCATCTGACGTTCGTGGGGATGTTTGTAAGAGGCTTGTGTCGTTGTGGTGGGATGCTTGGTCATCCCTCCAAGGAAACAAGCTCCGGGCAGTAAAACCGCTCCCAACTGCTTGGACAACCTCCTCCCGACCATCTCGGCGAGAGGAGGTCCTTCTGACCAGGTTGCGGATTGGGCATTGCCGGTTTAGCCACCGCTACCTGCTCTCCGGTGACCCAGCCCCGCAGTGCCCTTGTGGTCAGGCATTAACAGTGCGCCATGTTTTATTGTCGTGTCCCCGCTTTAGTCAATCTCGCGTTGTCCTGTCCCTGCCATCTACTTTACCGGATATTTTAGCTGATGACGCTCGAGCAGCTGCTCGTGTTCTGCGTTTTATAACTTTGACTGGCTTGTCCGAAGACATCTAACTTTTTTCCTTATTTTATCTGCATCTTTGTCAAGCCTTTCTGGTGTCCCCCCCGTCCACTTGAGTTTTACTAGATTCCATGTGCTCTAATAACTGTGACTGGGCGCTAATGACCTCAGTAGTTGAGTGCCCTTACACCCCACGAAAAAAAAACATCGCATACTGACGACAGTGTGGAAGAAGTAAAGAAAATTGTTCTGGAAAATAGCCGAATGTCATGAGAAATGTTGATGATAATGTCGGCATATCCGTTGATTCATGGCAAGCAATTTTTCGGATGTTTTGGGCATGAAACGTGTAGCGGCGTAGTTTGTACCGAAATTGTTGAATTTCGACCAAGGCGACGTTGCGTAGACATCGCTCAGAAATTGATGTATGAAATCCACAACGATCTCGAACGTGTAAAGAATGTGGTAGCAGGTGACGAAAGATGGGTATACGGGTATGACTTCGAAATCAAGGCCCAATCGTCCCAGTGGAAACTGCCTGAAGAATCAAGACCTAAAAAAAAAAAAATTCGACAAGTTCGGTCATATGTGAAGATTGTTCTTACTGTTTTCTTTGATTACGATGGGATATTACACCATGAGTTCCTGCCTTATGGAAATTTGTGGTAAGGTCTTATGGGACCAAACTGCAGAGGTCATCGGCCCCTAAGCTTACACACTATTTAATTTAACTTAAACTAATTTACGCTAAGGACGGCACACACACACACACCCATGCCCAAGCGAGGGAGGACTCGAACCTCCCGCCGGCGGGGGGGGGGGGGGGGGGGCGGACCGTGACAACAAGACGCACTAGACCGCGCAGCTACCAGGCGCTGCCTTGCCTTATGATTGTACGGTAAATAAGAAACACGTCCTGAAAGTTATGCGACTTCTTTCTATTCCCGAGACTGAAGACAACCATGATAGGACGTCATTTTGCCACCATTGATGTGATAAAAACAAAATCGCTGAAGGAACTGAACACCATAACGAGAAGTGAGTTCCATAAGTGTTTCAAAGATTTAAAAATACACAAGTGTGTTATTTGTGAGGGGGGTTACTTTGAAGGGGACAAAGTTAATGCTGCTGAATAAACAAAGTTTTTTAAAGAAAAACAAAAGTTCCCGTTACCTTTTGACGACATTTTATATTTCATAGATTCCTTCACACGGAGTGAGTTAAGGCTGTGGTTAAGGTACTGGATTCACATATGGGACAGACTGGAATATCACTGTTCGACTAAGCAGACTTAGAGGTTGCGTGGTCCCCTAAATCGCATAAGACAAATGCCGGGATGGTTCCGACGTAAAGACACAATCGGTTTCCTTCACCACCATTGTCCAATACCACCTAGTGTTCCGTCTTTAATGATCTCGTCGTCGACGGGATTTTAAACTCTAACCTTTCTCCCTTCTGCCACCGAGATCTTCAGAAACCTCTCTTGTATCATCACTATTTTAACGTGAATTTAAAATAATAAAACCGTAATGTAAGGCAAGTACGGGTACGTTTACAGTAACTTTTTTTCTGTTCACTTCGTCTTCTGATTTTATTATTAAAAAATTGCAAAAGTGCAACTCACAGTTGGCATGTCACTTTTTTCTGCTCTCATATCACTGCTTGACAATTACTAGGGAACAGTTGACACTTGCTAAGGAATAACTGCCTGTTGTTATGAAACAACCGACATTTGCCACGGAACACCCGGCCAATGCTAGTAAAAGGAAACGTAGAAGGCAGGACACGTTAACTGCAGCGAAGCCTGTGCATGAAAACAGTATGTGTTCGACAGGTCATGCAGTACGGTGTCTGAGGATGGTTATTGTGGAATTGAGTAGTGCTACATTATGAGTGGTATGGTAACATGTCTGCTAGACATTATTTGTGTGCTTACGATCGTGGACGTCCAGTTGGGCGTCTCGAAGCCGGTCAAAATGTCGCTACTGTGGCCACAGAAGTGGGTGTGTCCAAAACGTCATCTCGCAACTAAAAAAAGGCCGCTGAAGGTGGAACTGCTAAGCATAAGCCTGCCGCTGGTCGTTGGCGCACCACCACACTGCAGGAGGACCGATACGCAGCCCTTGTGGCGAAAGGAAAACACGTCTCACTTTTGGGCAGATCGCTGCAGACTGGTGCACATGACTCCGCCAGAACCATTTCGCGGCTATTAAATCAAGCAGGTTTGTATGTCCGGAATCCTTAAATGCATCCCACATGAACCATGCTTTCATCGAGAAATAGTTCGTCGATGTAGGGAGCATGCTGACTGGCGTCAGCTGCATGATGTTCTCCGATGAGTCCTCCTTTGCTGTGGCAAGTGATTGTGACCATTATTTAGTGTGGAGAGAGAGGGGAACACGTTACACGCCACAGAATGTTCACGAACATCATCTATATGGCCTAGACGTCATTGTGTCGGCAGGCATTAAGCTCCATGGCCAAACAGTGCTGCATATATTATCATGAGATGCCGTTACAGCACAGCGTTATTGCAGGGAGATTATTCTGGATCATGTGCGTCTGATTAGGGGTGCGGTAGGCCTCGGCTTTTCGTTTATGGACAACAATGCGTCCACACAGGATCGTTGAGTTATTGGACACAATGGAAAGTGAAGATATTGAACGTATGGACTGGCCTGCTTACTCTTCGGACCTAAACCATATAGAATATGCCTGAAATGCTCTTGGCAGACGTGTTTCTTAACGTACGCTCTCCCATCACCGAACCGTGCAAGAACTAAAAACCGGCTTGAGAGAGGAATGGGAAAAAATCTCCCTTATTCTACAGTTTGGTAGCTAGCGTGAAATACAGTTGCAAAAAGTGCATTAGTGCCCGAGGAAGTCGTATTCCTTACTGAGTCCGACGTCGACCTTTATTTATGGAGTCTGACACGTGTCAGACATGATTGTTATTTATATCTGTTACTCTACATTCCATGTGATGCAGCCTGTATCTTTTTACGTTATAAATATACGATTCCACCTGTATTATGTCTGTACTGTGTTTCACATCGACCATGATTGTCTTTGATTCTCCCTGTCCAACAATGTATCTGCTCCTTAGCAAGTGCCAAGCAGCGTACTACGGCGTAGAATGTAACTAATGTCGAACCGACAATAATAAATCACTTGAAAATGGCTACAAATCAGAAATTGCAATAGTATATCCAGAATGAAATACTATAACAGCCAAATGACAAAAGCATTATCATTCAGACAGTTATACATAATTCCACGTTGTAAACACGCCCAAGTCCAAATCCAGAAGCAGGATCTTCAAATAAATACAGTACTTGCCACTGAAAACATGTTTGTTACTGGCACCAAAGTGCAACCAGAACAGAACTGAACTTCTAGATGGAGAGTACTGCTATTTATACAACCATCGGATATTCCAGAATGCTGATTTGTATAGAAACATCGAATATTGCAGAATATACAAACAGAATATTTCAAGAACTCTCCCGGATTGATGAATACTACGTAACAAATAATCAATGATGGTCGGTTTTGAACTGGCGACCCGCAGCACGCCATGCAGTCACACTAACCAGTATGCTGCAGTGCATGTACCACAGCTCGCCGCCATAAGATCATCGAAAGAAAGAGTTTAGTTCATTGGCGAAGAAATGCGTGTCGCTGTGAATGTACATACAAGAAAATTTGCAACAGGACGTAGTATAGAAGGCTACAGCAAATGATTCAGAGCTTGGATTAACCAAACGTTTACCCCCGTGGGTTTCACGTTATTGCTCGAAGACCTCAAAGTTATCAGAGAACCATTATCCGAAACCTGAAATTTGGAAATGAGGGAGACAATGTCTTGATGAGTATTGTGACAGGCAGTTACAGTTGGTGCCTTCATTACGAACCTTACATAAAGTGTAAGATTATAGAATCACACCATTTGGTTTCCATGTTTGCTTCAGGCAGTAGTTTCACTAAAAAAACCGTGACTGTGCAGTTACAGATCAACAATAATTCTTCGCAGGTTTCACACAATGAAATCATCATTTGTTGAATTCCTTAGCACCCAAATATATAAATGGATTCATTACGACGATAAAGTCTTTCTTAAGACTATTCAACGTACTGGATAGTCGCAGAAGGTGTTCCCTTGAAGATGATACAAAATTTCGTGATGACCGAAATGGGCAGATGTATAAATGTGAGTCTGGAAATCCCGGTTCTGAGATGAATTAGAGAGACATATGTTGATGGTGTTGGGACAGCAACCAGCCACAAATTGACGTTCATTTCCTTTATTCAAAGGGTACCGTTACCGGTTTTGAATCGTTATGATTCATCTTCAGATGGTTTACAGCTTTCTTACAAAACGTGTTGTTCTTTTTTTTTTACAGATTAATTATCCTAAAATATAAATAATACATAATTATAAGTACGCCACACACAGATGATTGCGTTACAGATTTTCATTGGATATTACTTAGGTGAAATGTCGGTTTGGAGTGTTTGTTTTCATAACATTCGTCCAACAGATGTGAATACATTCCTACTGCATTCTTATCGTTGCACACGTAAATTTTTCTCAGTGAACACTTTAGATTTGTCACTGAAAAGATTTCTACCACCCACCACATGTTTTGATACATACTAAGTGCTTACAAACATACGAGTATCAAAGATGCTATGATATATCGTAACATTTGAAGATGTCCTATATTTGGAAAAAGATCATATATTCACTTGCAACTGAAACGTAAGCACTTTGTATGTATCTAAACATGTGGTGGGTGGTATAAATCTTTTCAGTGACAAATCTAAAGTGTTCAGTGAGAAAAATTTGCGTGTGCAACGATAAAAACGCAGTGGGAATGTATTCACATCTGTTGGACGAATGTTATGAAAACAAACACTCCAAACCGACATTTCACGTAAGTCACATCCAATGAAAATCTGTAACTCAACCACCTGTCTGGCGTGCTTATAATTATGTATTATCTATATTTCAGGACAATTAAGCCGTAAAAAAAAAAAAAAAAAAAAAAAAAAAAAAAAAAAAAACGCACCACATGTTGTAAGGAAAGCATGTAAACCGTCTGAAGGTGAGTCATAACGATTCCAAACCGGTAACGGTACCCTTTGAATAAAGGAACTGAACGTAAATTTGTAACTGGTTGCTGTCCCAACACCATCAACATTTGTCTTCAAATAACAACCACGGTCTCCAACCATGTCATCAAATCTGGATGCCTGAAACAGACTTCCATTGAATACGATTCCAGTGTCTTAACTATTACACCATCTCTCTCAAAGAATAATGTGGTGCTCATATGTGACTATGCTCCTGTGCTGGCGTATCGGTGAACTGGAATATAAAGTTTGACTGCACATTGTTATGGTCTAAACTTGGTCACCCCCGACGAACATCTGCCTATGTGCGGAGCCTAGATTACGGCTTGCGGTAGGAAATTTATGCTGGGTGAGAATTCCTGTAGCGGGCAGGCTCCATCAAATTACCGGCGAGTGCATTAGACCCAGCTCGGCGTTCGCGCCCTGAATACTGATGTTCCCGGCCGCGGGCTGCGCCGCGGGGCTGCATGAGCTGTACACCAAGTGCGTGACGAGATTGAAAACTGTCCTGTTTGTCCCCTGAACCTATCAAGCTGTTCGAAGTTTTGCTAGGCGTGTCTAAATGAGAAAACTTAAGATACATACAAAATATCTTTGTTTGCCTGAAAAGTTATCTCTACTGACTACGATATACAATGCGTTTCACATACGATGCAGAAGCTGCGTCTGGCGTTGTGCGGGAACCAACACACTTGTAATCAAACACCGGTCCTTTGCAGGGCCAGTGCGGTGGATGGCGTATCGGTTTTGATTTTATATATAATCACAAAATAAGCATCAAACGAAAAAACTACAAAGATCGAAACTCGTCTAGCTTGAAGGGGGAAACCAGGTGGCGCTATGGTTGGACCGGTAGATAGCGCTGCCATAGGTCATACGGATATCAACTGCGTTTTTTTAAAAATAGGAACCCCCATTTTTTATTACATATTCGTGTAGTACGTAAAGAAATATGAATGTTTTAGTTGGACCACTTTTTTCGCTTTGTGATAGATGGCGTTGTAATAGTCGCAAATGTATAAGTACATGGTATCACGTAACATTCCGCCAGTACGGACGGTATTTGCTTCGTGATACATTACCCGTGTTAAAATGGACCGTTTACCAATCGCGGAAAAGGTCGATATCGTGTTGATGTATGGCTATTGTAATCAAAACGCCCAACGAGCGTGTGCTATGTATGCTGCTCGGTATCCTGGACGACATGATCCAAGTGTCCGGACAGTTCGCCGGATAGTTACATTATTTAAGGAAACAGAAAGTGTTCAGCCACATGTGAAACGTCATACACGTCCTGCAACAAATGATGATGCCCAAGTGGGTGTTTTAGCTGCTGTCGCGGCTAATCCGCACATCAGTAGCCGACAAATTGCGCGAGAATCGTGAATCTCAAAAACGTCAGTATTGAGAATGCTACATCAACATCGATTGCACCCGTACCATATTTCTATGCACCAGGAATTGCATGGCGACAACTTTGAACGTCGTGTACAGTTCTGCCACTGGGCACAAGAGAAATTACGGGAAGATGACAAATTTTTTGCACGCGTTCTATTTAGCGACGAAGCGTCATTCACCAACAGCGGTAACGTAAACCGGCATAATATGCACTATTGGGCAACGGAAAATCCACGATGGCTGCGACAAGTGGAACATCAGCGACCTTGACGGGTTAATGTATGGTGCGGCAGTATGGGAAGAAGGATAATTGACCCCACTTTATCGATGGCAATCTAAATGGTGCAATGTATGCTGATTTCCTACGTAATGTTCTACCGATGTTACTACAAGGTGTTTCACTGCATGACAGAATGGCGATGTACTTGCAACATGATGGATGTCCGGCACATAGCTCGCGTGCGGTTGAAGCGGTATTGAATAGCATATTTCCTGACAGGTTGGTTGGTCGTCGAAGCACCATACCATGGCCCGCACGTTCACGAGACCTGACGTCCCCGTATTTCTTTCTGTGGGGAAAGTTGAAGGATATTTGCTATCGTGAACCACCGACAACGCCTGACAACATGCGTCAGCGCATTGTCAGTGCTTGTGTGAACATTACGGAAGGCGAACTACTCGCTGTTGAGCGGAATGTCGTTACACGTATTGCCAAATGCGTTGAGGTTGACGGAGATCATTTTGAGCATTTATTGCATTAATGTGGTATTTACAGGTAATCACGCTGTAACAGCATGCGTTCTCAGAAATGATAAGTTCACAAAGGTACATGTATCACATTGGAACAACCGAAATAAAATGGTCAAACGTACCTACGTTCTGTATTTTAATTTAAAAAACCGACCTGTTAGCAACTGTTCGTCTAAAATTGTGAGTCATATGTTTGTGACTATTATAGCGCCATCTATCACAAAGCGAAAAAAGTGGTCCAACTAAAACATTCATATTTCTTTACGTACTAGACGAATGTATAATAAAAAGTGGCGGTTCCTATTTTTAAAAAAAACGCAGTTGATATCAGTTTGACCTATGTCAGTGCCATCCAGCGGGCCAACCATAGCGCCATCTGATTTCCCACTTCAAGCTATATATATATATATATATATATATATATATATAGAGAGAGAGAGAGAGAGAGAGAGAGAGAGAGAGAGAATATCTTGAGCTAGAAGCTGCATTGAAAAAAAAATGTTAAAAAATCGTTGCACCATTTAGCACATATGTTTCGTGGGTCGGTAGCACCTACTCTAAGAACTGTGTACGAACTCATATTCAAACCTTAGAAAATAAAACTAGTGCATCGATTTACCCAGTCATACACCTTTGCTTGGCGTCAGTAGGCTTTAGCAACTGCCTTATTTGCGAGAGGCGTTCGATAAGTACTGCAACAGCTTTCTTTCTCTTGGCAATTTTCGGTTGAAAAACTGCAGGATTTGTTGTGGGACATCGTGGAATATTCCCGTTTCAGCTCCTATAGTTTCTTGAAGTTCAGATAGGTAGCGGCGCTATACGTAGCATCCCAAATGGCGTTTGTAATGGAGGTGCGTTTCAAGCAGAGAGCTGTCATTGAGTTTATTTTGGGGGAAAATCAGAGCATCGCAGAAATTATAGGTGAAAACGAGGTCGCGCAAACCTGTCCGATCTCCCGCGTGCCGGACGGCTGACCACAGCTATGAATCCTGCAGTCTTGGAACGTGCGGATACTCCGAATAGAGATGGTCAACGGATCACAATCGGACGTCTCGCCGCTCAACTGGATGTGTCTGTTAGGTAGTGCTGACGCACTCGTCCACCAGTTAGGGTACTCAAGGGTGTGCGCCCACTGGCTTCCTCGCCGCCTACCAGAAGACTATAACGAGCAATGAAGGACCAGCTGTACGGAATCGCTCGCGCATTACGAGGCACGAGGCTGATCTTGACAGTTTTTTGTCGATCATTCTCAAAGGCAATGAAACATGGGTTCATCACTTCGAACCGGAAACAAAATGGCAATCCATGGAGTGGCGC
Source organism: Schistocerca americana (assembly GCF_021461395.2). Lineage (NCBI taxonomy): Eukaryota > Metazoa > Arthropoda > Insecta > Orthoptera > Acrididae > Schistocerca > Schistocerca americana. The sequence goes on from NC_060123.1 coordinate 557,949,725, forward strand.
CACCGCTCCCCCGAAGAAAGAGTTCAAAGCCGTTCCCGCAGCCATTGAGGTCATGGTGACGATCTTCTGGACTCTCAAGGAGTTATTCTGTCTGATGTCCTTCCTCATGATGCAAGGCTCAGTTCTAACGTGTTCTGCGCTACCTTCAGGAAATTTAAGAAAGGAGTGCAGCGCGTTCATCGCCACAGAAGATATAAACGAACTTCTCCTTCTCCAAATGGAGACACACAATAAGGTCCCTTTGAAATTCTGTCGGGTGCGGATAACGTCGTCTCAAACGAGTACATAATATCTCCGTTTCAACATACTCTCCGTTCAATGCGAAGGCATTACGCAACCCTACTGGGAGGACGCGTATGCCCGCATGGTATCACTCTAATCGTCGACTTCAGAACCAACGTCTTGCTGCACCAACAAACTCCCCACCAAGCATGTATTGCTTTCCGCAGAGTGCATCCTTCGTTCGGCCAAACGGATGCCGGCCGCTGTGGCCGTGCGGTTTAAGGTGCTTCAGTCTGGAACCGCGCTGGTGCTACGGTCGCAGGTTCAAATCCTGCCTCGGGCATGGATGTGTGTGATGTCCTTAGGTTAGTTAGGTTTAAGTAGTTCTAAGTCTAGGGAACTGATGACCTCAGATGTTAAGTACCACAGTGCTCAGAACCATTTGAACCAATTTTGAGCCAAATGGATGGAAGTCGGTAGGTACGAGTTCCGGGGTGTAGTGGGATGAGGAAGAACAGTCCAAGGAAGTTTTGTGAGCTCCTCTCTGGTACACATGCTTGTATGAGGCCTTAAGTTATGACGCTTGCTGTTTGTCTCCGTTTGGCCGGCTTCTCGAATTGTGCAATATCCTGTTTTGTGGGGCTACGTTTATGACAGTGGTCCGACGATGTGCTTTACGCGAACGTTCGGGTAGACCATGTACAACTACACGCGACAATCGCCGTATTGCGCACCAAGCACATCATAATTCTTTCGCAGTAGCGCCTGCCATCCGGTAATAGGTAATGGAGTCCTGCACGATTTTGTGTCATGCCGCACCATTGGGTCGAAGACTAGCGGAAGCCAGACAAAGGAATTACCATTCCATGTACAGGGTGCTGTAAACACCAAAAAACAAACGGCTGCGTTTGGAGCGGTGCCGTGACCGGGAAGCATGAACTGCTGATGAATGATGTAGCATTGCGTTCACCGATGAATCCCTGCATGATCACCGTCGGCGAATACAGTGGCGACCTGAATAGAGAGTCCATTCTTCCATTGTTTTGGAGAGGCACGTTGGTGTTACTCCTGGCGTAACGGTATGGGAAGCCAATGGGCACAGTTTCAGGTCACGGATAGTAGAGACTGAGGGCCTGATGGCACAACGGTAAGTCACGCATATCCTGCATTTTCATTTTACTTCTCAAGCGATGGCGTCGGGTGCTATTTTCCAAGACAAACGCGGCACGTGTCTCTGTGAACTGTCTGCGTGATTTTGAGATGCTCATGTAGCACAGTAAGCGGCAGACCATCATAAGGGTCGAAGACTGCTCCTTTCTGATCCAAAGACGGAAGAAAGTTTAAAGATATGACATGGTAACTCAGCTTGTGGCACGGGGTACTTCGTAACAGGACATAGCGCCAAAGCGACATATCTAGAAAGATTGAAACTCATTCAGTGCGGAATCTGCCATTCTGGTGAGACTGTAACCAGTAACGTATAAAAGCCTTACTAGAGTTCACAGCCTTTCTGTAATTATTGTATGTATTCATTCCACTTATGGTTGTTGAAAATAATTATTGTGATTGCAAATTTCTTCATTTTCACGTTAAAGCCCCACTATATTGCTTTAAGTCGCGGCATGCAAATACGTGAAGTCAAATATGTATGGTTGTAGAAGAATACCCGCGCTTCCACACACCATTTTAGGGCAGCTCTATGGAGAGCACAAAAACAGCTTTTCACTTGCTTAAAAATAAAAACTTCGTTCAAAATATATAGAGAAACTAATCGTTTGTGTGGCCAGCGTTGAGTAAACCCACACATGATCAAAAATTCGAAATTTGCAATAATACGTATCAGGATGCCATCATACCACAAGCTTCAGAGCAAGTCTACTACAACAACAGTAAGTGCCGTTGTTGCGACACGACAAAGCTCCTTTCCCTAGTGGATGTTTGACTTGTGCTGAACTTTAGGATTAATTTTCGGATAGGAGCATAATCATAACATGCATGTGGCATGCTGCATTCACTTTAGACTTGTGCCTGAAATGGATAGACAAATTGTCATTAAAGGTAAGACAGGATAGGCCTAAACACGATAATACAAGCAGCGAGAACTTAGTATTCATATATTCCACATGCAGTGAGTTTCTGTCATTAAGTTTTCGGACGTAATAGACAGAGAGAGTGCAACAGTTGTGATAAGGTGTACCCTGTTAGTCATACCATTTATATGCCTATGAAGAAATATATCTATTATGTCTCCCTGCTCGTCGTCAAATATGGGGTGTCTGGGGAACCTGCTTACTCGGATCGCTAGACAACATTAAAGACAAATCGTATTAATGAGTTTTATTAGAAAAAGTAAATGACTATACCTAACTTTGACAACTACACAAAAGTGTCGCAAGGAAAGGACGACCTACAAAATAAGCAATCTTCTTCAGTATTAACAATCACAAGTATGTTTTACATAGATAGTAGTAGCAAAATAACTAGTGTCGATGCTGCTATAGAAATCGCTGATCTTCAAGCTGCTATTCAACTGTGGCACCGCCAGTTGGTCGCGGCGCCATGTGTTCTTCACATAGGGGCCGCTGCTGTCGCGTTGTCGTCCCGAAGAGGGCGTGCGTCAGCGTGCTATTGGCTGACCTCTTCTCACAGCCATCTCTTCTCTGTCGTTCCCGACTGGCGTACCGGCGCTTGAGTTTACACCGTAACAATGTCTACAGAGAATGTCCCAACAAAGACACGTGGAACTGCCTAATGTCCGGGGTACTTTAAAGCAAATCAATAGAAAAAGGCGACTTACGGAGGTAGCAAAGTGCTGAACATATCACATCTGACCGTTTGTACGGTGTTACAGAAACGATTAAAGCAGAAACGTTGCCGCTTGTAACTGCTGCGTTCTGTGATACAGAAGGTAAGTGAGTTGCTGCCAGTTTCCTATGCGAATGGAAAATCGTATGGAAAAGCATGCCTTTCGTCAAAAACTTATTCGCAGCAGTGGAGCAAAATTTATTGCAAATGGTACTGTGGACATACGCAGTGTGCTGATCTGCGGATCAGAAAATGATAGCACTACCGCGTACTGTGTTGACTACTCACCGATTACTCTATTTAATCCTATACGGCGTTTTTTTTTTGTTTTTGTGTGGATTTACATGGAAAATAGGTCGTGACTGTTTTATCAGCCGACCAGCCACAACTATGAACTCGCATCAAAGGCGCTTTCGAACTGATTGATAATAACATAATTCTTCGAGTGTGAGATGATGCTTATTACTGAGTCGATGTCAGCAGAATCATCGAGGGATGACAAAAAGCGTAGACTACCACGTATGAGTGCAAAGCACTGCAACATTGTGTTAAGATACCGATTTATGATGCATTAGTGCAACTGTTTCAGTCATTTACATTGCATGTGCGAGCACCGAACAATGCTCCAAGTACGCCTCGGTCGGAGCGGTGGATTTCTAACCGATGGAGACCGGGTTCGGTCCTCGGCCTGGTCTGAGACTTCATCCGCTCGGGTACTGGATGTTGTGTTCTCCTTACGTTCGTATCGTCGTAATTCACATGATTCTTTTGAGATGGCTGCATGAGCACATCCCGCAAGCCAATAGATTTAGGAAATGCCAATTTCACTCATACGATACGATACTGCAGTGCATGTGTTGTTCAGAAGAACGATACAATGTACCTTCAGCTGTACGGTGGAATGACGACAATGAAACTTTGTGCCGGACAGGGAATCGAACCCGGATTTTGGGGTATTGCGAGCGGTCGCCTTACCACTAGGATATCAGGTGTCTACAACCTTCACTCGTACATCCGTCATGTACAGGGGAGACATTTTAGTTGAAAGTCATTTGTCCGTCATTCTATTATACAGCTGTTGATTGTCCGTATTAACGACTGCGAAAACATTTCATGTATTTCATAAAGGTTGTAGTGGCCGAAGTGCCTGTTCCTTTGGACATGAATGCATTTCCGGAGAAACATAGCATCATAATTCGGAATAACACAGCCAATGCTATATTGTATTTCTCCGCCGACACCGGGAAAGCGACCTTCCATTAAGATGTCTCTCCTATACGGGAATATGCACAATGAAGCAGGTTGTAGACTCATGACTGACGACGAATGGATGCTTGGATCTGGCCGTGAAGTCGTACTCAGATAGCCAAATGGAAGGCGACCACTCACGATAAGCGGGAAATCCACTTTCGAGTCCCGATCCGGAACAAATTTTCATTATCGTTATCCCATTCTACACTACTGGCCATTAAAACTGCTACACCAAGAAGAAATGCGGATAATAAGCAGGTATTCATTGGACAAATATATTATACTAGAACTGACATGTGATTACATTTTCACGCGGTTTGGCTGCATAGATCCTGCGAGATAAGTACCGAGAACAACCACCTTTGGCAGTAATAACGGCCTTAATACGCCTGGACATTGAGTCAGACAGAGCTTGGATGACGTGTACAGGTACAGCTGCCCATACAGCTTCAACACGATACCACAGTTCATCAAGAGTAGTGACTGGCGTATTGTGACGAGCCAGTTGCTCGACCACCATTAACCAGACGTTTTCAATTGGTGAGAGATCTGGAGAATGTGCTGCCCAGAGCAGCAGTCGAACATTTTCTGTATCCAGAAGGCCCGTACAGGACCTGCAACATGCGGTCGTGCATTATCCTGCTGAAATGTAGGGTTTCGCAGGGGTGACCGAGACGTGTAACCAATGGCACCCCATACCATCACGCCGGGTGATATGCCAGTATGGCGATGACGAAGACACGCTTCCAGTGTGCGTTCACCGCGATGTAGCCAAACACGGATGCGACCATCATGATGCTGTAAACAGAACCTGGATTCATCCGAAAAAATGACCTTTTGCCATTCGTGCACCCAGGTTCGTCGTTGAGTACACCATCGCAGGCGCTCCTGTATGTGATGCAGCGTCAAGGGTAACCGCAGCCATGGTCTCCGAGCTGATAGTCCATGCTGCTGCAAACGTCGTCCAACTGTTCGTGGAGATGGTTGTTGTTTTGCAAACGTCCCCATCTGTTGACTCGGGGATCGAGACGTGGCTGCACGATCCGTCACAGCCATGCGGAGAAGATGCCTGTCATCTCGACTGCTAGTGATACGAGGCCGTTGGGATCCAGCACGGCGTCCCGTATTACCCTCCTGAACCCACTGAGACCATATTCTGCTAACAGGCATTGGATCTCGACTAACGCGAGCAGCAATGTCGCGATACGATAAACCGCAATCGCGACAGGCTACAATCCTGCCTTTATCAAAGTCGGAAACGTGATGGTACGCATTTCTCCTCCTTACACGGGCATCACAACAACGTTTCACCAGGCAACGTCGGTCAACTGCTGTTTGTGTATGAGAAATCGGTTGGAAATTTTTCTCATGTCAGCACGTTGTAGGTGTCGCCACCGGCGCCAACCTTGTGTGAATGCTCTTAAAAACTAATCATATGCATCTTCTTCCTGACGGTTAAATTTCGCGTCTGCAGCACGTCATCTTCGTGGTGTAGCCATTTTAATGGCCAGTAGTGTACAACTGACGGTTGTAAATACTCGCAACTACGAATACATTTAATGAACTTCACACATGTCCGGCGGTCGCCTGTGCGGCACCGCGTACATGTCCGTGATATGGGAACCTGTATGGTAGTCTTCACATCTACACGGCACGGGTCAGTGCCGTCCAAACGACACACGACAGCCTTGGACCTGCCGGGGACTCACACAGGAGTAGCTGACTGTTGTGCCGCTAGCACGGCGACGTGTGGGGTACGGGGGGCTTCGTAAAAGTTGGCGCCTTCGCACAACACGGTCATCTTCCATGCAGCAACAGCGTGTAAATCAGTTAACTCGTTCTACTGCTATCCGCGTTTCTTTCTGTTTTCGTAACTTCTTCTCGTAGGCCTACACATTACTTGTGAAATAAGAGGTCGAGAGATTAATTTCTTTAGCGGAAGAACGACCAGTTTTATAGCACAAAACACTAGAGAAATTACAAGGACGGGACTCATACAGAAAATGTGTGGATCGATGTATTAAGGAATTGAGTGGATCGTTTCTAAAAATGAACGAGAAGGAGAAAAAGGAGCGTGGCAAGTAAATTGTTTAAGTTGTTACAGATGTTTTCTTTGTGCCATTTACAAAAATCTGTTCACGCTGAACGGAATACATAAAAATCTTTCCGAAAACTATATTTTAGTAAACTGCTGTTTACAGACCCATCTGAAGTCAAAAAGTAATCCATCATTATGTAGCTAACGTTATTTGCTGAAATTGTTGATACACGCATTGAAAGTACTGAATGAGTTTCCGAGGATCGCTACGGAACTTTGGAAACAGGACGCGAAACGTCCCGCATTCGTTTCTTTTTAAATCAATTGCCTGAATCCACTGTGTTCCATTTCTCCTTTTTAAACGACGATAAACTAAATGCCATGCTAGCATTTGTTGACGTTCCATTTCTCTGGGTCTGTCCTGAGAGACTGGTAAGGAATAAAACGAAGGGAGCTACTGTGTCGTGCACAATAGCAGCCGGATAAATGTGAAACGGCCGTGGTGGCGTGTTGTGTGTGCGGTGCTGCTTAACACGGCTCACGGAAAACTGAAATGGGGCTTACGGGTTTGGCTGTCGAGAGAGACTTCGTGTAACGCTTCTTCATTTTATACCATAAACGGCTGTTTATATGAACGGGATCGCTGTGGTAAGCGCCCCCTAAACTTTAATGCCCGCAAAGTAACTACTTTACAATGTTGGAGAATTAAAAGTTTGCCGACGATTTATTTCACTGGCAAAGTTTTATTCATTTCATTTTTTCTTGTTGATAATAGCAATATGAACGATGCCAGTGCAGTCTGTGGTGGGAAAAGCGATACAATTAAGAACAGTTTTGAAGTGGCTGGCAGCCGTTCTCGGCATTTGAATCGCTTCCAGCCTGTAGGTGAGTCTACCTGTTCTCTGTATGAGCCTACACATGGGACACGGCACACTCAGTTATTCGCTTAGTGTTCGCTACTTGTCTGTAAGCACGGCTCTACTGTGTGTCCTGTCTCTCGTTGCCAGTTAGCGTAGAGATTAAGGTAGAATGAGCAGTAAAATGAAAAAAAAAAAGAAATAAAAGTATTTCACCCGTTCTGTTCCGTCTAAAAAGAGAAAACTTGTCATTAATTCCTCTGCGACTGAGAAGTCAGGAGTTTCGACGTTTTGGTTGACGCCGAAAGTAAAAACGTAAATCTGTACACTGAACGTACGGTGAAAATGTAGTGTACGAACTTGTATACGATAACAAGTCAAATGACGTCCATAATGTTGGAATGTGAATCAAGAAATCGCATTTTGTAAGAAAAATAGCTGTTTAATCGTTTCAGACAAAAACTAGATTGCAAAATTTGCAAAAAAATAGAAAATTTGGGCATAGAAAGGAATAACTAGGTTTGAACATTGCACATTGGGCTACCATTAAAATGGCTCTGAGCACTATGGGACTTAACATCTGAGGTCATCAGTCCCCTAGACTTAGAACTACTTAAACCTAACTAACCTAAGGACACGACACACATCCATGCCCGAGGCAGGATTCGAACCTGCGACCGTGGGCTACCGTATCTGCGTTATATTGATAATATTAAAGGAAAGAAGTGTAGCCCTCACTAATTAAAAATATTTAAACATAAAGTACGTTCAGCTCACCAGTGATAGAGAAGAATATATTAGCATCCCTCCTTCTCAATGCAGTGAGAAGTGTTCCCATATATACTAGTGAATGTGAGCGGGGTTATCGCGAATTAATCTCATTATAAGACCCACAAGATCTTCATTCTTTCAACCATCGGCAATCTGACGTTCGTTAAATTAGTTGGGCCTCCACTGCACTTCTTTAAACTTACGGGTTATGTACACCATTGGTTATTGAAAGGCAGACTTTTTGTCACTGATACCAAGAGTAAAGTAAGAAGCTGTGAACACTGCGTCAGCCATGCACTGATGTCAATTTAGAAACCATTATAATGCTAGATAATGTTAATTACAATGTACTCTTATAGTTAAATAAATAACCCGTTATATTGAAATCTTCGGGAATTGTTACCGCGTTGTATCTGATGTGAGAGTATCCCCAAACTCGTGTTTTACAAAGAGAGTACTGGGTACGTGTATGGACGACTTTTTTTGTTCTGTTTCCCGTTTGTGTGAGGTACAATATGAAAACCCGTCTTTCATATTCGGCCAATTTGCAGCAAGCAGTTTATTTAAGACACTGTGCCGCGTCCTTGTGTCCCTTGCAGCAAATATAGGGGAGCCTTGCAGCTCGATTGCTGCTTGTCGTGAGCTGTGAGGAAGACGTCGATTTCTGGGAGAGGCTGGTATTGGCTGCTGACTGCTACCGCAGGCAGTGTCCGTCCGTCGTCTGACCACTAAGTCCCGCCTCCCGACCAACACTCGCTGCTCCCTGTCTGCAGTGCATCCCCTGGGACCACCACGCCGCCTTATCATCCTCTGTTCAGCTGACGCTGCGTCTCACCACCGCTGTCCCTTTTGTCCTTGGCAGCCCCCCGTTTCCTTTCTTGTAAGCGTAAATTACGTTTCCTCCGCTTTTGTTCGGTTCCCATGTTTAGTTCTACTACTGAGTTTTCGCTCATTGTTCTCGTTTTATGATTATGTTGTGTTGCGTAACTGTTAAGTGATGGAGAACACTACATTTCTCGAGAATCTCTCGCGAAAAGAAAAGTTATATGTTTGTGGAAAAAATTACAGGTGAGTCCTGTTTACTAAAAGGGCAAAAAAGGCGGCGCACAGATTTACAGTGTAGTATCGCTAACGTCCGTCCCTTGCTTTATTCATACACGATTTCTCGTAAACAGCTGATGCAAGTCACAGTCTTTAAATATATTTCTTTACTCTATTGATTTAATTAACCTGGCAAGATTAGGACCACGAGACCCTCTCTTACATCTAATCAGGCGTTCTACGTATTTTACCTTGCATTCTTTACGAAGAGTATATTCCATCTAACACACTCAGGTGACAAAAGTCATGGGATAGTGGTATCTACATGCACTGATGGAGGTGCTGTTGCGTAAACATTGTGTAAAAGTACAGTGCGTTGAAGGAGCTGTCACAAATACTCATTGATGTGAAAAGCTTTCCGACGTGATTCTGGCCGCACGATGGGAATTAACAGACTTTGAACGCGGCATGATAGTTGGAACTAGGCGCATGGGACACTCCGTTTCGAAAATCGTAAAATAATTCTGTATTCTGAGATCCACAGTGTCAAGAGTGTGTCGAGAATACCAAATTTCCGGCATTACCTCTGATCACCGTCAACGCAGTGGCCGGTGGTCTTCACTTAACGACCGAGAGCAGCCGCATATGCGTAGAGTTGTCAGTGCTAACAGACAAGCAGCACTGCGTGAAATAATCGCAGAAATCAATATGGGGCATACGACGAACGTAACCGTTCGGAGAATGAGGCGAAATTTGGCGTTAATTGGCTGTGGCAGCAGACGACCGACGCGAGTGCATTTGATAACAGCACGACATTTCGTGCAGCGCCTCATCTGGACTCGTCACCATATCGGTTTGACCCTAGACCAATGGAAAACTGTGGCCTGGTCCCGATTTCAGTTGGTAACAGCTGATGGTAGTGTTCGACTGTGGCGTACACCTCACGAAGCCATGCACCCAAGTTGTCAACAAGGCAGTGCGCAAGCTGGTGGTGGCTCAATAATGGTGTGGCCTGTGTTTACATGGAATGGACTGGGTTCACTGTTTCAACTGAACCGATCATCGGCTGGAAATGAATATGTTCGGCTACTTCAAGGCTATTTGCAGCCATTGATGGACTTCATGTTCCAAAAAAGATGGAATTTTTATGGATGGCACTGCGCCATGTCACTGAGCCACAGTTGCCGGCCGGAGTGGCCGTGCGGTTCTAGGCGCTACAGTCTGGAACAGCGCAACCACTACGGTCGCAGGTTCGAATCCTGCCTCGGGCATGGATGTGCGTGGTGTCCTTAGGTTAGTTAGGTTTAAGTAGTTCTAAGTTCTAGGGGACTGATGACCTCAGATGTTAAGTCCCATAGTGCTCAGAGCCATTTGAACAATTTTTGAGCCACAGTTGTTCACGATTGGTGTGAAGAACATTCTGGACAATTCGAGCGAGTTATTTGACCACTCAGATCCCCCGACGTGAACCCCATCGACCATTTGTGGAACATAATCGAGAGGCCAGTTTGTGCACAAGTCCTGCACCGCCAATACTTTTGCAGTTTTGGTCGGCTGTAGAGGCAGCAAGGGTCAACATCTGTGCAAGGATTTCCAACGACTAGTTGAGTCCATGCCTCGTCGAGCTGCTGCAGTACGCCGAAAAAAAAGAGACCCGACACGACATTAGGTGGTACCCCATGAGTTTTGCCACCCAACATACAGAAATTACTGCAGTGGAGAAAGACACACGTTCGATCATGACAAGTACAACATTATCTACACCAACATCTATACTCCGCAAACCACTGTGAAGTACGTGGCAGATGGTATGTCTCATTGTACGACGTATAATGGCTTTTCCTCGTCCCATTCATGCATGCAGCGCGGAGAGTATGATTGTTTAAATGCTTCTCTGCACGCTGTGATTAGTCTAGTCCTGTCCTTGTGTCCCCTACAGGAAAGACAAAATTATATGCAGTTAGATGCAAACTGTGTGCGCAAGCAGCGATGGACGTGAGAGAAGGAGCGGAAGAGGGATAGAAAGAGGAACGTGATTGACATATTCACCAAGTACACTCTGCCGTCTAACATAAATGTGGCAGGAAGACAACGCGCTACTACAGGAAGTAGTTGCTGTTATTAGGCTGGATTTCCGCAACCAAACAGTCTCATCACACGGCCAAATAGGCTTACGCACACTATGGGAAACCGAAGACAACACAATTAGCAACAATTTATATTAACAGAAAATTCACCTTATGTACAGCGGTTGGACAAAAACGTAGAAACACCGCGAGAAATACTTGCTTGAAAATAAATGCAGATGGTAGGCAAGGCTGTATGTTGCTGTGTTGTACTTCACCACGAACGGCACTTGTGCAATGCCCTCAGTGCGTCGCACCTGTCATCCGTGGTACGAACAGTATCCTTTGTAGTTGTGAGAGCATTCCGTCGGAGCTGAGTGGTTTCGAAAGTAGAGAAGTTGTTGCTGCTCCTGTGGTGGACCATCCGTAACCAAGGCAGCAGAAGTATTTGGCATTTCAACAGGTACAGTATCAAAAATTTATACAGCATACAAGGAAAGAGGGAGAACACCTTCCGGTTAGTCACAACGCGGACTAATATGTCTGTTGAGTCATCGTGATAGACGGTCGTTGAAAACTATCGCGGCCGCGCAGGGTAGCCGCGCGGTCTTAGGCGCCTTGCTACGGTTCGCGCGGCTCCTTCCGTCGGAGGTTCGAGTCCTCCCTCGGGTATGGGTGTGTGTGTTGTCCTTAGCGTAAGTTACAGTTAGATTAACTTTTGTGTAAGTCTAGGGACCGATTACCTCAGTGGTTTGGTCACATAGGAACTTACCACAAATTTCCAAAATTTCCAAAACTGTCGCAAAAATAAGAGAACGACAGCTGCAAAAGTCACTGTAGAACTGAATGTCGTACCAAAAAAACACGAAGGGAGCACCATAAGCAGGGAATTGCAGGGGCAGTTCGAATTCCGAAACCACTCATTAGTGGTGGAAGTGACTGTAACAGGAAGCCGTGGTGACGAATCCATAAAACCTGGACAGTGGAGCCATGGAAGAAGGTCACTTGCTCGGATGAGTCTTGCTTCAATCTGTGTCCAGCTTGTGGCCAAGTTTACGTCCCAATAGTAAAACACGGCGGGAGTTCGATGGCGATTTGGGCAGACATATCGTCGTATTCCATGGGCCCCGTGGTTACTCTGCAAGGTATGTAACTATTTTGACTGATAGGGTCCCATGGTGCAATGTGTGTTCCCCCACGGTGATACTGTGTTCAAAGACGAGATGGTCCCTGTTCACACAGCTCTCATCGTCCAGGACCGGTTTATCTAGCACGAAGATGAGTTATGGCATCTCCTCTTGCCACCACACTTACAAGAGTTCAATATTATTAAGCGTTTATGACCTACTTTGCAGAGAAGAGTGCGTGGTCGCAGTGCACTTCCATCATCGTTTACCGAACCTGTCACTATTTTGCATGAAGGATGATATAAAGAGTCCGATGAAAATACTACAGGATCCGTATTTATCCATTCCGCAACGAGTGGAAGCTGTTTTGAATGCCAATAGATTTCCTGCGTTCTTTTGGGCATGATAACGATTTGTGTTTCTAGTGTTTTCACATGTTTGTCCACCTCCTGATCCTTGACTGTGAAGATGATGCGTGGCAATGTAGTTAAATGTCTACCTGCACTGATCCAACTTTGAACACTTGTTTGGTTCTACATCCAGTGAACGATGACTAATATAACTAGCAGGCTGTCCAGCTTGGCTCTTCTGAGAGGCGACAAGATAAATCCGGATGCTCTCTTGAAGTACAACTGACATTGGGCGAATACTCGGCATTTACTGACTGAGTGGGGCAGAGTATACGAGTATATTCGCGTTTCGCGGATCGATGTCCATTCGGTACTCTTTGAAAGACATATGGTGGAAACATAAAATGTTTGTGCTATGGCGTCAGATCAAAACTGTTGCGCCTCTCTGGAAGATGTCCTTGCCCTGTGACGCCCTGTCTGCATATGGCTGTGACAAATGGTTCAAATTGCTCTGAGCACTATGGGGCTTAACATCTGAGGTCATCAGTACCCTAGAGTTAGAACTAATTAAACCTAACTAACGTAAGAACAGCACACACATTCTTGCCCGAGGCAGGATTCGAACCTGCGTCCGTAGCAGCAGCGCGATTACGGACTGAAGCGCCTAGAACCGCTCGGCTTCTGGCGGACACAGCAGTGGTAGAAACACAAGCAATGAAGAGAGAAGGAAATAAAGTGACATGACCGATCGAGAAACGTAATGTGGAAGAATCATAACTGGGGAAAGGCGAAAGCATTTCCTTTTCCGCATGAAAGAGAGAATACTAGTCATGTTGTTATCTTTTCAGGAAAATACATAAAGTTCAACAAAACGGGGTTCTTGATCTTATTGCTAAATGCAACAGGCATTGAATTTTGCAGAGTGCCGAGTAGCTTGCTGAAGAGGCGGATAACAGCAACAGAGAAGAAGTCAGTGAATGTTTTCCTTTTGCGAATGGGCGCTGTTAGGATGCTGGATAAGTGAGATCTTATGTTGTGATTATGATAAAGTCGCTGGTACTGGATCTGTAATGTGAGGTATTGGGGTGCATGGCCACCAGGCAGCCGATATACTAGCATAGTGAATTGCAGTTATGTAACTTAAATGGCCGTAACCATAACAGGTGTGTGAGGTATTGACTTGTTCAAATAGACGTATGATACAAATGTAGCTTACATAATTATTCCTGGTTGGTTATAAATGTCTTAGGGTTTCCACTACTCGTGCGATTTTAGATTTCATCGCAATTGTGGAGGTTTGGCAGAACCAGTGATTGCTTAAGTGTACGATTGGCGTCGTGCAGAAGCACATTTAGAATTTTTTAGATGGCATAGAGGTAAGCGGAAGTCTTCTTATACGTGGTGATAATATTTCCTGCCTAGCTGAAGAGCTCACAAAATGTTGCAATCAAGTTCATCGCCTCTTTCTGGTATGGTGTTGGAATACCGTCGAGGAGAATAGAAGGCAGTTGGTCATGAAATTCATAAAGTTGCTAATTTCCACAAGACCAATCGAGGACTTACTCAGTCTAAAGGTTCAGGGAAAGTACAGTGCACCTGTAAAGTGTTGCGCATGGTTTGCGTAGAGTGGGGTGTGGGCTGTGGGTTCTTCTGTCGTGGGATTATTTTATAAAATCATTTATTAGCAACGTAAATATTTTTTTTACGAAGACAGTGGCATCAGTATAATGTTAGGCAATTAATAATCAATCAACAGTGTTCAGCCGACAGCTAAGGCTTATTCAAAAATGAGCTCAACACAATAATAAAGTAAATAACAAATTTCGAAGCAATACAGCATGTGTCATACAAGTGGGCACCAACCAAGAACAACAGAAAAGAGAGCGGAATATTCACATTTTGCACCCATAGCACGCTACAATCGGGTAACCACGATGGAAATGCAGTACAATAAATGAATAAAATCACACAGAATCTACCTCCACTAGTTAGGATCTCCGCCAGCAACCTAACACTGCTACATACAGTATGACTACCAAGGCTACCTAAATATGGACAACAACAGCGACACAAAATTCAGGAAACTTAAAGCTCGCACAGTACTTGAACACGCCTTCAGCGTTATAACAAACAGAATACGTAACTCTCTCTTCTTTTACAGCAGTAGAACACGTTCTCACCTTGGTGATAAGACACAATACAAACGCACATTCTTGTGCCCCCCATGGCCACACCGTGTGATATCGGAACTTTCTTACTCGAAACATATACGCCAGCCAAAGGCTGCCGTCACTCTACACAGTACCTGCCGTACCATGATCTCAACCTGGCAACTTGTCAGCTGCCCAACAAACACTGTGGACCAGGAAAGCACGCTCCTAGTAGTCCATATGTTACAGCAATCACAAAAACACTCCTCTCCATATGAGTATGTGGCCATCAGGTGAAGACACGTCTGCCCTCCAGGTATGTGATGTCCATGACAGCTTCGCCACGCTCCATATTGATACTGTGTTACTTCGTTGTTGTTTGATAAATATTCATTTTGTCAGCATCTTTCTTAGTACCATTTGGCCATTTACAGGCCCATTTTGTATTTGTATGCATACGAGAGACGGCGTAAAGGATAATTATGTTGATCCTCCCGACAAATGCTTTGAATGTACGACTTTGTCATTTCTACTTTCGTACTCAATTTCCCACACAAGACCCGCTCGTTAGTTTTTGTCACACTCTGCATTAAAATTTACCGTAGTCTTGATATGAAGGTTTTGTTTCGTTTATCAGTTTCTGTAACTCTTCGTAAAGATTTTCGTCTTTACGGATATTGAATTCAGTATTGCTTTTGGAGTCAGGTGTGAATTTTACTTACTGCTGTTTTGCCCGCGTCAGCGTTTACGTTTCTGTGCCTGAGGTAAGACACCTGTGCCACGACTGGAAAGGCCTTGTTTGGAGTCCTGTCATATCTTCTCATCCCCGCTTCCCCCCTCCCTTTTACGGACGAGTTTTATCGGAATATTGTTACGAAATATTAATATGTTCGCAATGAGGGATCTTAGAATCCTCATTGGTCCATCGTGAATTACTATGATCGCAGTGCTACTTAACATTTAGGGTGAGGTGGATTCTGGGAGCGGAGGAATAGGGAGATTCCCTTACGTTTCGCCCCGCCTCCTTCCCCTCCAAGCACGGACTGAAAAATTACACTACGTATGTAGTGCCTTTCTTATGCTTAACCTTAATTTCTTCACATAAATGCTGAGGTAATTCCCTTTTGTTTTCCATGTTCTAAGTCATGCTTCTTTACCAATTATTTTGATGTCGAGGAACGGTAATATTATACTTTGATTCCTTTTGTCGGAAAATTGACAAAGTTTCTGTTCTTGCAGATGTCTTAGACGTATTGAAGGAGATTCAGTGATGACTGGACGTTGAATACTAAAGCAAAATCCGAAGGAGGCTACTAAGAGTTCGTAGAAGCAATGAATGGGCACAGCTGCGGCTCAATGACCGTAGTCTGCTGGCAGAGCGAGTAAACGGCCTGTCTGTGTCTGTGCACACAGGCCCGGTCCGTTACACGGCGCGCCTGCCACGTGTGTGTACTCGTCCGCACAAATGTTTATTAAACACCAGGCGTGAGGTACGGCAGCAGCTGCGACACTCTTCCTCTAGTAACTGGCTACCCGTGTTTGTAACACCGCTGTCATTCCACGCTTCCCTGGCTCAGTGGCGATGAAAACTGCTGAAACTGCGGTCATTGTGAATGGGATGATTAGGCTCACAACATTGCGGCTCGATCTCTTTTTCGCATTAAGATGATGCACCTTGGTTTTACTTTGTTAGGGACTGATGACCTCGCCGTTTAGTCCCATAACCCACCCTCCATCAATCAATCAATCATTTATCTTGTCAGATTCACGATTTAGGAATGCATGCCATGAATATTGTTTGGCATAGGTAAAAGGGCTTGACAGGTCATATCAAGTGGCGTGCAGTATTCCTTAACGGTCAGAAAAAGAGAACGTTTGATCGCCGCACAGGCTCACAAGTGAAAGATATCTATAATAGCAATCCTCGTATGGAAAAAAAATCTAGACTGCATAAAGCAAACTAGACACCAGAATATGACAGAATACCAGTTGGATTTATGTTGAATACACTGCTAAATTAGCCCCCTTGTCCTAGCCCATATTAATGACAAGTTTCTTTCACACCGAATAGGCTCGGGCCCGCCCCCTCGCCCCCCCCCCCCCTTCCTCCCCTCACTCCAAGAGTTCCTGCTTGACTCTCATGGGGCCCCAGCCTTTGCAGCATCTTTTCCCTTATGTGCTTAATGTCGATCCTCTTGCTATTCTTTTTCCACTTCCTTCGGGAACATGTCTGGGATATTTTTGGAAATGTGTTCTGAATTTTCAGTAGCCTGACATCAGAACAGTCTCCACACTATTTCTTTCTTCGTTCTCCAAGTGCTATCCTTCCTCCGCTTTAGCATTCGTGGTTCCTCTTTGTTTCTTCTTCCTCCCTGTGCACTCCTGAAGCCCGGCCCTCTCGTCTGCCGCGGAGCAGGTGACTGGGTAACGTGTAATTCCCAGCCCCAGGTCGACAGGAGGGCCAGGCCCAGGGAGGGATGATTTCCTGAGCTGTTTGCCTTTCCAAATTGCCAGTTGGTCCCTCTGTCAGAAGTTCAGGAAGTGTGAACAATCACAGGCTGACCGAGGGAGAAATCCAAAATTACCTTTCTGAGCAGGATGTCGCTGCAGTCCATCGGGTAATGAAAAAGACTCATGAAACCTTACTGCCTACACACACTTTTTCTCACGTTTGATAGGATAGTGCTTCCATCAAAGATCAAAGCCGGCTATGAAGTCATCACAGTCCGACCATACATTCTAAATCCAGTGCACTGCTATCAGTGTCAGTGTTATACCCACACTCGAAAGTCCTGTTGAAACCTGACCAGATGTGTTACTTGTAGTAGGGAAGCTCACGTGGGCGATTGCGTGCCTCCGTCTCCCCACTGTATCAATTGCAATGGTGACCATGCAGCCTCATCTGATAATGCCCCACGAATCTCGATGATCAGGCCTTCGAGGAGAAGGAAAAAGTGCCTTATTCTGTCGCTCGCTAGTTGTTGGCTAGTCGAAAGCCCTGGGTTTTACATCTGCCACTTACAGTTCTTTTCTCTGCTACACCTAGCTCCGTGAAGGACACGACCCCACAGATTTGCGACCTGAAATTCAGCACCATAGTTGTAAAATCTCCCAGTGTCGCGGTAACTTCCCCGTCTCCTACTCCAGCTGTGAAACAAGCCACCACATCCTTTCCTCCAGCAGCAAAATCACCTGCTACACAACCGCAGACCAGACAGAACAGGAGGAATACTCCTGTAAAGACTTCCCATGAGACTTTTCACATCCCTCCAGCCAACAAACATCAGTCTTCCTCTGCCAAGTGGAAAGGCTTCAAGAAGTCAAACAAAGACAAATGGTCTTTTCCTCCACTGACTCTGCAATCCTCTTCAACAGTGTCACCACGTGATACTCTCATCCAACCAACCACCGTTTAGTCGGTGCATACCGCCAGCCATTTTTCTGCACTGGAATCCACAGGCTGACCCACTGAGAATGCTGATGCCTGTGTAGATCTCACGGAGCAGGTTCCTCCAGCCTCTGCACCCTGTAGCAGTGAGTCTTTGAATGCTGGCCTTCAGCAGCCGCCATGGTGACAACCCTTCGTTTCTTCCTTCATCCCCGTTCCCATCATGACTCTCCTCCAATGGAACGTTCGCAGCATTAGATCCAACAAGGAGGTAACAGCTACTCGTGGAATCGAAACGTTCACTTGTTTTCTGCCTCCCCTTGAGGATGGAATTGCAACTTGGGGGACTCATGCTGATTATCCAAGATGACGTTCATAGTCACACCATCTCACTGAACACCTGGCTGCAAGCTGTTGCAGTATCCATTTTCTTTCCTCACTTTATCCTCTCTCTTTGTAACGTCTACATCCCTTTGTCATTTGGCGTCACCAGGGAAGATTTCCTGCAGTTTATTGGTGAACTCCTTCACCCCTTTCTGCTGCTCGGCGACTTCAATGCACACCATCCTCTATGGGGCTCTCCCAGAACCTGGACGAGAGGTGTCCTTGTGCCTGACCTTCTCAATCAACTCAACTCTGCCTTAACACTGGAGCACCAACATTGCTTTCAAACTCCACGCACATCTGTTCCCATTCGGACCTCTCGCTCTGCACTGCGCAGCTTGTCCATCGTCTCGAACACTCCATTCCCTCTGACACATACTCAAGCAGCCATTTCCCGTGTGCTATCCATTTGCTGACTCCTATTCCACCTATGTGTAAACCCACCTTGTAGCTTTCTAAGGTTGGCTCGAGGCTTTATCCCTCCCTGGTGATTTTCGACGAACAACATTTCCCCAGTTGTAATGCTCCGGTAGAATACGTTACGGACGTTATCGTTACTGCCGCAGAACGTTCCATTCCCCGCGCTTCACATTTGCTGTGCCGTGTCCCAGTGCCTTGGTGGACCAAGGCGTACCTCGACGCAATTCGCGTGCAGGGACGTGCTCTCCAGGTTTTTAACCATGATTCTCCGACGGAGAACTGTATTCGTTATAAATAGTTACGTGCACAGTGTCGTCGCATTGTTCAGGACAGCAGAAAAGCTAGCTGGATGTAATTTACTTGTTCTTTTAACCATTCCGCTCCCTCTTCTGTCGTGTGGGCCATTCTCTGGCGGCTCTGTGGGACCAAAGGTCCATCCCCACCCTCCGGCCTGATCGTAGCAGATGATGTCATTGTGAACCCATCGCTATCTCCAACACCTTGGCCCGCTATTTTGCTGAGATTTCGAGCTTCTCCCGCTATCACCCTGCCTTCCTCCATCGGAAACGAGTGACGGAGGCTTGGGTGATACCCTTCTCCTCTCAGAATCGTGAATGTTACAATGCCGCCTTTACTGTAAGGAAGCTAGATCACGTTCTCACTTCGTCCTGACCTTCCACCGCATGGCCTGACGATGTTAACATTCAGATGTTGCAGCAACTTTCTCTTGTGGGCAAACACATTCTCCTTCATACGTACAATCGCATCTGGACAGAGGGCACATTTCCCAGACGCTGGCGTGAAGCCACTGTCATGCCCACACCTAATCCCGGCAAGGACAAACGCCTTCCTTCTACATACCGCCCCATTTCTCTCATCAGCTGTATTTGCAAGGTGTTGGAATGTATGATTCATGCCCAGCTGGTATGGTGGCTTGAGTCTCGTAGTTTACTAACCACTGCACAATGTGGATTCCGAGCGCGCCGTTCTGCAGTTGACCATCTCGTCACTTTATCAACCCATGTCATGAATGTTTTTCTGCGTAAATACCAGACTATGACAGTGTTTTTTGATTTGGAGAAAGCCTATGACGTCTGCTGGAGAACTGGTATCCTCCATACTCTAAACAAATGGGGGGCTTCTAAGGCCGCGTGCCCCATTTACTTCAGGAATTTTTAAAAGAGTTTTCAAGGTCCGTTTGGTTCTGCCTTGTCGGACATCTTTATTCAGGAAAATGGGATGCCTCAGGATTCCGTCCTGATCATAGTCCTCTTTGTTATAGCCATTAACCCTATTACGGCTCGTATCCCGCCGAGCATCTCTGGCTCCCATTTCGTCTACGATTTTGCGATCTATTGCAGTTCTCCACGGACTTGTCTCCTTGAGCGGCGTCTTCAGCGATAACTCGATCGTTTTTACTCGTGTAGCATCGACAATGACTTTCGATTTTCCACTGACAAAGCCGTTTGTATATGAAACTACCTGGCAGATTAAAACTGTGTGCTGGACCGAGACTCGAACTCGGGACCTTTGCCTTTCGCAGGCAAGTGCTTTCTGGCAGCGCAATGGGTTTCTTCCACCTTCTTTATATCTTGGGCCTGTTGCTCTTCGATTCGCTGAAACTACGAAATTCCTTGGGTGCATGCTTGTTAGAGGACTTTCTTGATCCTCTCACGTGTCTTACCTGGCCACCCGCTGCACCCAGTCCTTCAGTAAGTGTTACTTACCGGAGAGCGAATCGGACCACCCTCCACCGTTTGTACTGATCCCTTGTCTGTTTGAAACTAGACTACAGGTGTTTCGTTTATGCATCTGCACGTCCGTCCACCTTACGCCGTCTAAGTACAATCCACCATTGTGGAATCCATTTGGCCTCTGGTGCCTTTTTGCACTAACCCAGCTGAGAGTCTTTATGCAGAAACTGTTGCACTACCACTGTCACACTGGCTTGATGTTCTACTCAGCAGATACATAGACCATTTGACGGCGATGCCCGGCCTCCCATCCTATGCCTGCTTCTTCAATAGCTCCTTTGACTGCCAGTATGGGGCACGTCCCTCTTCTCTGTTTCCTCCCGGAGTTCGCTTTTGGCTATTGCTCCAGCAGCTTAATTTCACGCTACCTGCCACTTTCCCGATACGTGTGAACCCATCACCACCTTGGTGCTGTGACCCGTGTTCACCTTGGACTTAATTCACTTCCTAAGGAAACTACTCCCGATTCTATCTATCACTGTAAGTTTCTCGACCTTCCCATGGAACGTAGCGATAGAACCTTTGTGTATACTGATGGCTCTCGGACTGACTGTGGTATCGAGTGTGCCTTCGTCATTGGTACCGACCATTTTCGGTATCGGCTCCGGAACACTGCTCAGTATTTACAGCAACGCTCTTCGCCCTGTATCAGTCCACGCAATACATCCAGGACACAGGCTTTTCAATTATGTCATCTGGTTTGACCCTCTCACTGCCCTTCAGAGCCTCTGTGTGCTGTACACAGTCCATCCCTTAGTGCAATGGATCCGAGAAGGCTTCCACTTGCTCACTCTTGAGGGATCCACTGTGATGTGTTTGTGGGTTCCTGGTCACGTCGGTCTGACGGGAAACGAGGCTGCTGCCAAGGCTGCAGTCCTCGCACCTTGACCCGTTAGTATTTCTTCCGGTGATCTTCGTGTTGCCTTCTGTCAGCAGGTGGTGTGAATTTGGAATCACCACTAGTTTTCCCTGCACGGGAACAAGCTCCAAGGAATTAAATGTCTCCCAGTGGCTTGGACCACCTCCTCTCTCTGGGAGGAGATCATTTTAACTAGGTTGCGTATTGGGCACTGTCGTTTTAGCCATCGCCATTTGTTAAGTGGTGATCTCCCACCATTTTGTGCTCATTGTCATCAGCCTTTGACAGTTCGCTATTTCCTGACCGAACGCCCTTGTTTGATCCACTTACGTTCTAATGTATGTTTGCCCTCAGAGTTATAGGCCGTTCTATCGAACGACGCGCGAAATGTAGCCCGCATTTTACTTTTTATGCGGCGTGGGAATTTGGCGAAAAACATTTGATGTTTAGACCGAAACCTCCGTTGTGTCTACAGCGTATTTTATGGACCTTTCTCCAAGAGGGTGAATGGGTTTAACGTGTAGCCGTTTTTTAACTCCTTATTCCTATTAGTGTTCCAAGATTCTGACATGGGTGTGTATGGGCTTAGTTCTTTTTTGCGCCCTAAAACAAAACAAAAAGACTAGTCTCGCGTGTCTCAAAATGAGAGCATGCCACTGCTATTTACAAAAAGTGTTATGGATTGGATGCACAGAATTACAGGCCAACATCACTGATGTACGTCTCTTGCAGAATCCTAGAGCATATTCGAGGTTCAGCTATTATACATTCCTGGAGAAAATACATGCTTCCTTCCGTCAGCACGGATTCGGGAAAGCCCACTCATGCGAAACAAAGCTTGCTTTAACCAGACAAGATGTCTTGCAAACATCTCGTATAAGCAGTTGAACGGGAAGATTTGTCTCCCTAAATTTCCGAAGGCGTTCGACACTATATCACATCGTCTACTGCTAGCTAAACACAATCATACGGAGTATCTTGGCAGATATGTGTTTGGTTCGATGAATATTTGACTAATAGAACCCCATACACAATACTGGACGGTGAATGTTTAATAGAAACGAAAGTAATATCTGGTATCCCCACAACAAAGAGTATTAAACTGTTGCCAGTATAAATAAACGATTTATCCGATAGCATAAGCACAACTGTAAGATCGTTCCTTAGCGATACTGTTGTTCACAATAAACTATCATCGTTGGAGTGTCGTAAGAATATGCAGAAAGACGTGGACCAAGTGGTCCTGGGTAATGAATGGAAGCTCTCTTTAAAGGCAAGTAGACGCAAGATAATATTTGTAACAAAGAGAGAGGACCCGAAAGTATTCGATTACAACTGTAGTAGGGGACATCGTGAGCACTACATACTGCGTATGAACGAGGGGCGTTCAGTAAGCAATGCAACACAATTTTTTTCTCGGCCGATTTCGGTTGAAAAAAATACGGAATTTCTTGTGGAACATTGTGGAATACTCCCACTTTAGCCCTAATAATTTCATGAACTTATGACTGGGGGCGACGCTATAAGAAGCCTTCAAAATGTCTGTGACGGCGGTGCGTTCCAGTCAGAGAACTGCCGTTGAATTTCTTTTGGCGGAAAACTAGACATCGCAGATATTCATAGGCGCTTGCAGAATGTCTACGGAGACCTGGTATTGAACAAAAGCTCGCTGAGTTGTTGGGAGAGGCGTCCGTCAGCATCGCAACAAGTTTGCGCAAACCTGTCCTACCTTCCGCTTGCCGGCCGGCCACACACACACAGCTGTCACTCCTGCAATGTTCGAACGACTTCAGCGTGTTGGTCGCCAAAAAATTGGTTATGAAATTCTCCTTCTCCATGACAACGCAAGACCTTACACAGGCCATGTGCCTGGCACAATGAAGAAAGCACTCCACAGGAAGCTGTACATTGATAATAGGGACCTTCTGGATGCAGCAAGACGTTGGCTCCTGGCGACCAATAGAGTAGTACCACGTGGGCATAAAGGTCCTCCCGGCAAGGTGACGGAAGGCCGTCGCATTGAACGGAGATTATGTTGAAAAGCATGATTTTGTAGCAAAAAGAGGTGGGAATAATATGGTGTACTGGAATCCTGAATAAAAACAACCTGTTTTTAGAAAAAAATGGGTTGCATTATATGATGAATGCCCCTCCTATTTAGGGCTAATACCAAGAAGCGCTATGAAATAGAATTAACAGATAAAATCGGTACTAGGGATGGCGAATGGAAGACTTAGATTTATTGGAAGGGATCTGAGCAAGTTCAATGCATCTGGAAAGAAAATAGTGTACAAGGCATTGGTGCGGCAAATTCTAGAATATTTTTTCAGCGTTTGGAGACTTTATAAGTAGCGATGACACTAGGCGAAGAACGAATTCAGAGACAGGCTGCTAGGTTCGTAACGGTCCAGATGCAATTGTGGTAGAATATTTTGTAAATGTAACTGGGAATCCTTGAAGGAAACACTCACGGGTAAATTCTGAGAACCATCGTTTGAGGAAGACTCAATGATCATTCTACTAGCACAGTAGTATTTCTTGTCTAGCGATTGTGAAACTGGGAATCCTTGAAGGAAACACTCACGGGTAAATTCTGAGAACCATCGTTTGAGGAAGACTCAATGATCATTCTACTAGCACAGTAGTATTTCTTGTCTAGCGATTGTGAAACTAAGGTACATTTAGGCCACGCACAGAGGCATGTAAATAAAAAATTTTTCTTCACTCAGTACGCTAATGGAATAGTGCGTAAATGCACTAATACTGGTGCAAAATACCCCCGGTATTCACTATACATTGGTTTTGGAATCTACGTATTCCATGCCAAAACAGGCGAAGCGCCTAGAAGACGCGGTCAGATGTCAAATTAATGTCGCACACGTGGTTTAAGAACAAAAAGAAAGATGGTAGTCTGTGTCCCGAAGTGCCGGGCTGTACCGTGCAACTGTACACGGCTGTGTGTGCAGACAGAGAACACTAGTTAGCCTGCTAAGTCAAGGTGCAACAGTGGCATTATGGACAAGGTGTCATCAGCCCTCCTTTCTCACACGATTTTACAGAAACTATTCATAAAAAAATTATTTTTACATTATTTGTAGCTTTGTATGTCAGCTTCGTGATGAAGTGCCCATCATCTTGCTAATGCTGATATTTATTGTGGTGTTCTCATTTAAGTAAGACGTTGCGCAATTAAAAATGTGGGTCCCTATGCTTTGCATATGGTGCTTATTTCTCTATATTGCTGTGAATGAAATTTAGCTGTTGTTGTTGTTGTTGTTGTTGTTGTTGTTGTGGTCTTCAGTCCTGAGACTGGTTTGATGCAGCTCTCCATGCTACTCTATCCTGTGCAAGCTTCTTCATCTCCCAGTACCTACTGCAGCCTACATCCTTCTGAATGTGCTTAGTGTACTCATCTCTTGATTTTTACCCTCCACCCTGCCCTCCAGTACTAAATTGGTGATCCCTTGATGCCTCAGAATATCCCCTACCAACCGATCCCTTCTTCTAGTCAAGTTGTACCACAAACTCCTCCCCAATTCTGCTCAATACCTCCTCATTAGTTATGTGATCTACCCATCAAATCTTCAGCATTCTTCTGTAGCACCACATTTCGAAAGCTTCTATTCTCTTCTTGTCCAAACTATTTATCGTCCATGTTTCACTTCCATACATGGCTACACTCCATACAAATACTTTCAGAAACGACTTCCTGACATTTAAATCAATACTCGATGTTAACAAATTTCTCTTCTTCAGAAACGCTTTCCTTGCCATTGCCAGTCTACATTTTATATCCTCTCTACATCGACCATCATCAGTTATTTTGCTCCCCAAATAACAAAACTCCTTTACTACTTTAAGCGTCTCATTTCCTAATCTATTTCCCTCAGCATCACCCGACTTAATTCGACTACATTCCATTATCCTCGTTTCGCTTTTGTTGATGTTCATCTTGTATCCTCCTTTCAAGACACTGTCCATTCCATTCAACTGCTCTTCCAAGTCCTTTGGTGTCTCTGACAGAATTACAATGTCATCGGCGAACCTCAAAGTTTTTATTTCTTCTCCATGGATTTTAATACCTACTCCGAATTTTTCTTTTGTTTCCTTTATTGCTTGCTCAATATACAGATTGAATAGCACTGTCGAGAGGCTACAATCCTGTATCAATCCCTTCCCAACCACTGCTTCCCTTTCATGTCCCTCGACTCTTATAACTGCCATCTGGTTTCTGTACAAATTGTAAATAGCCTTTCGCTCCCTGTATTTTACCCCTGCCACTTTCAGAATTTGAAAGAGAGTATCCCAGTCAACATTGTCAAAAGCTTTCTCTAAGTCTTCAAATGCTAGAAACGTAGGTTTGCCTTTCCTTAATCTGTCTTCTAAGATAAGTCGTAAGGTCAGTATTGCCTCACGTGTTCCAACATTTCTACGGAATCCAAACTGATCTTCCCCGAGGTCGGCTTCTACCAGTTTTTCCATTCGTCTGTAAATAATTCGCGTTAGTATTTTGCAGCTGTGGCTTATTAAACAGATAGTTCGGTAATTTTCACATCTGTCAACACCTGCTTTCTTTGGGATTGGAATTACTATATTCTTCTTGAAGCCTGAGGGAACTTCGCCTGTCTCATACATCTTGCTCACCAGATGGTAGAGTTTTGTTAGGCCTGGCTCTCCCAGTGCTGTCAATAGTTCTAATGGAATGTTGTCTACCCCCGGGGCCTTGTTTCGACTCAGGTCTTTCAGTGCTCTGTCAAACTCTTCACGCAGTATCATATCTCCCATTTCATCTTCATCTACCTCCTCTTCCATTTCCATAACATTGTCCTCAAGAACATCGCCCCTGTATAGTCCCTCTATATACTCCTTCCACCTTCCTGCTTTCCCTTCTTTGCTTAGAACTGGGTTTCCATCTGAGCTCTTGATATTCATACAAGTGGTTCTCTTTTCTCCAAAGGTCTCTTTAATTTTCCTGTAGGCAGTATCTATCTTACCCCTAGTGAGATAAGCCTCTACATCCTTACATTTGTCCTCTAGCCATCCCTGCTTAGCCATTTTGCAGTTCCTGTCGATCTCATTTTTGAGACGTTTGTATTCCTTTTTACCTGCTTCACTCACTGCATTTTTGTATTTTCTCCTTTCATCAATTAAATTCAGTGTCTCTTCTATTACCCAAGGATTTCTACTAGCCTTCGTCTTTTTACCTACTTGATCCTCTGCTGCCTTCGCTACTTCATCCCTCAAAGCTGCCCATTCTTCTTCTACTGTATTTCTTTCCCCCATTCCTGTCAATTGTTCCCTTATGCTCTCCCTGAAACTCTGTACAACCTCTGGTTTAGTCAGTTCATCCAGGTCCCATCTCCTTAAATTCCCACCTTTTTGCAGTTTTTTCGGTTTTAATCTACAGTTCATAACCAATAGATTGTGGTCAGAGTCCACATCTGCCCCTGGAAATGTCTTACAATTTAAAATCTGGTTCCTAAATCTCTGTCTTACCATTATATAATCTATCTGAAACCTTTTAGTATCTTTGGGGTTCTTGCATGTATACAACCTTCTTTTGTGATTCTTAAACCAAGTGGCAGCTATGATTAAGTTATGCTCTGCGCAAAATTCTAACAGGTGGCTTCCTCTTTCACTTCTTAGCCCCAATCCATATTCACCCACTATGTTTCCTTCTCTCCCTTTTCCTACACTCGAATTCCAGTCACCCATGACTATTAAATTTTCGTCTCCCTTCACTATCTGAACAATTTCTTTTATCTCATCATACATTTCATCAATTTCTTCATCATCTGCAGAGCTAGTTGTCATATAAACTTGTACTACTGTAGTAGGCGTGGGCTTCGTGTCTATCTTGGCCACAATAATGCGTTCACTATGCTGTTTGTAGTAGCTTATCCGCACTCCTATTTTTTTTATTCATTATTAAACCTACTCCTGCATTACCCCTATTTGATTTTGTATTTACACCCCTGTATTCGCCTGACCAAAAGTCTTGTTCCTCCTGCCACCGAACTTCACTAATTCCCACTATATCTAACTTTAACCTATCCATTTCCCTTTTTAAATTTACTAACCTACCTGCCCGATTAAGGGATCTGACATTCCACGCTCCGATCCGTAGATCGCCAGTTTTCTTTCTCTTGATAACGACGTCCTCTTGAGTAGTCCCCGCCCGGAGATTCGAATGGGGGACTATTTTGCCTCCGGAATGTTTTACCCAAGAGGACGCCATCATCATTTAATCATACAGTAAAGCTGCATGCCCTCGGGAAAAATTATGGCTGTAGTTTTCCCTTGCTTTCAGCCGTTTGCAGTACCACAACAGCAAGGCCGTTTTGGTTAGTGTTACAAGGCCAGATCAGTCAGTCATCCAGACTGTTGCCTGTGCAACTTCTGAAAAGGCTGCTGCCCCTCTTCAGGAACCACCTGTTTGTCTGGCCTCTCAACAGATACCCCTCCGTTGTGGTTGCACCTATGGTACGGCCATCTGTATCGTAGAGGCACGCAAGCCTCCCCACCAACGGGAAGATTCATGGTTCGCGGGGTGCGGGGGGGGGGGATTTAGCTAAGGTATTAAATTTTTCTTTAGACTTGGGAGGACATCTCTGTCTCCAATCTGGAGAAAATTGTATTTAAGTACACTTCCGACCGCATCCACGCGATACTGAAATATTCGTAACCTGCTTCATATCTTGTAAACTATTTGAAATGTCGATATGAGATTTTCGAAATGATAGCACTCAATGAGAGAGTATTTTGCCATATGGTTAACATACAGAACTTTCTTATTTACGTTAATATAGCTGAAAGCTACAGTTTCTATTTAGTTTTTTTTTTCAATCCAATACTGTAATTTTTTAAACAGTTTTTGACAGTTAATGAAATGAGAATTTGCTAGTATGAAAATAAACAATTACGTTCTTATCTTATAGCAAACCGATACAATGAAGCATTGTGTAAGGTATTGACCACCCTGGTCGCCTATTGCTTATATAATAAGACACTCTGTTTCAAGATTCTTTTGCAGTAGCTATTACAAGGTGTGTTTGTGCAGTTCATGCTGTGTTTTGGCAAAAAAAGCAAAATTGAACCTGTCAACAAGAGAAATGAAGCTGTTCCTCATATCTTTCGAAGCTACTTAAAATTAGAAATGGTTAATAATTCAGAAAAAAATATATCGCCAATTCTGTTGCAGTTTTGGCGGAATCGTGTAACGCACCGATTTTTAATAGTCAACAATGGAATGGAAACTTACTAAAGGATTTTCTCCGTTTTTTTTCATCAGAGAAATACGAAAATAATTCGCAGTAATAGTGTAACATATTTTTATTTCTATCCCCATTCAGAGTGAAGTGGTGAACTTCTCCACCTATTATCATTTGAGGTAGAGTATAGATTTTTATAATCTATTTTAATCGTAATCTGTAGTCTCAAGCAGTTCATAAAATAATCTTGAAATATATTGTCGTATTAGACAGGAAATAGACGACCAGTGTGGTCAATACCATACAGAAAAACTCATTGTGTCAGTTTGCTATGGTGTATTATTTCACGTCTATTTTCATACTTGCAAATTCTCTTTTCATTAGCTGTCGAAAACTCTTAAAAAGTTACACTACTGGATGAAAAAATAAGGTAAAAACTATAGCTTCTGCCATATCGCTGTGGATAAGAAAGTTCCATATGTTAACGATTCAGCAACATAATCTCCTCTTTGCGTACTATCATATCGATATTTTGAACAGCGTAGTAGATGTGAGATATGTTGTGAATATTTCATTCTTGCGCGTGTGTGGTCAAAAGTGTACGTGCTACATAAATTCCATTTTCTCAGGATTGGAGACAGAGACCTACTCCAAAGTCTAAAGGGAAATTCTTAGCTAAATTTTGAAACGTCCCCTTAGAAGAATTATACATGACTGTGCTTAAACTGACACACAATAGTTTTTAGCGCAACGCAATCTGACTTTAAAAAATCCCTACAAAAAATGGCCCTGACTAACATTAACCTATACGTTTCACAAATCGCTTACCTCACAAAAATCTTGGTTACTCGAACTACTGCAATACAGCGAGCGCCACTACTGCCAGCTAAATAAAAGATTCAAACTACGGAAGGCACTAACTACTGATAGGGATAGTTAGCAAATGAAAGATTTTAATAGAGAACAAACAATGTATTTACCTTAATATCATCAAAAGTCATAATATATATAGCAGTTCATGACATCCAGTCTTACAAATTTCAAAACTCCGCCATTTCTTTCCCCACATCCACCACTGCTGGCGGCTCACCTCCAACTGCGCAACGCTACGCGCTGTTCACATCCAGCTGCGCAACACTACAATGGCAGACAACAATGCAAACTAGCCACAGACTGCACACAGCACAGCCAGTGATTTTCATACAGAGCGCTACGTGGCGTTACCAATATAAAAACCTGAACAGCCTACTTACATAGCCCCCATGCTCCGCACAAAAAATTTTACAAATTGTTTTGGGCAGTGGCCTATAATGATTTGATAAAATTTTTCATAATTACAATAACAAAGATATCAAATGCACGCACTTATTGATACAATGTTGGTGGAAAGCTAAAATTTTCTCACAGTCCATAAAGACAGTCCTGATCGTTCATCACAGTAAAATATCACTGTTTTTCTCAAAGTCTGAGCAGTAAAAGAAAATGCACACGGAAGTAGTGGATTTCCATGCAATCTTGAAGAAGTAGTGTTGTCCTTCCAACGGAAAGACAGTGCTGAATCTTGACATGCAGACAGGTATTGGTCCACAACAGAGCAAACCCACAGCAGAGTCAGTCGAAGTTTTGAGGAATATTAGTAGGTAGGTCATCACAGAACAGACCAGTGCAGTCTTGATAGAGATTACGTTATTGATGGGCCACCAGAGGTGCAGACCCACTGCAGTCCTTGTAGAAATAATGTTGTTGGTGAGTCATCAAAGGTGTAGACCCACTGTAGTCCTTGTAGAGACGGCCAGCACCCATCTGTTGCGACTGTGCAGGTGCACAATCACCATCAAAGAGTCTTGTGGACAATATAGCAAGTCCATGAACCACCACTTGTGCACTCACAATTTTTTTTTTTTTGAAATGTCCTTAGAACCAGCAATGCTGTTATCCAGTCCCTTGCTGAATTATTAACACTCGTGCAAACACTATCAGTCCCTACTTCTCTCATATTGTCCATATACTATGACGAACAGAAATGTGTGCAGTGAAATGTAACTTACAAGTTACTTAATTTGATGAACTGGTGTCAATTACAATTTTATAACGTAAGAATGCAATAACAAAGGTACAAAATACATCATCAAAGAACATAACAATACAGATAACATTTGTAGTAATACGGGCTTTACAAAAGAATCGAAATAACATATACATCAGTGTTACAGGAATTATGACGTAAGTAAATACATAAAAGATCAGAATAATTTTTGAAACATCAACTTCACACATGAGCATTAAAACAAAACAGAATAAATAATGTCTAAGCATATTTACAAGGTAAATAACATATTATCAGAAAAATTCTGCAACATAAATCTTATTAGCTAGACACATACAGACAGGAAAAACATAAATTCACGGCCGGCCGAAGTGGCCGTGCGGTTAAAGGCGCTGCAGTCTGGAACCGCAAGACCGCTACGGTCGCAGGTTCGAATCCTGCCTCGGGCATGGATGTTTGTGATGTCCTTAGGTTAGTTAGGTTTAACTAGTTCTAAGTTCTAGGGGACTAATGACCTCAGCAGTTGAGTCCCATAGTGCTCAGAGCCATTTGAACCATAAATTCACATAGTGTAATGACACAAAAATACAGGACAGGGTTTGTTTTCAGTGTGACATTTGGTACTGCAGTCCACCCCAAAACTTCATTCCATATATCTTTCCTCTTATTTCAACATTTGTTTCCACCAAAAAATTCTATCCAAGCGTGCTTTCTGTATTTATATGTTCACACATTTCTTACCTCATTATTTATTTTCCATTGTCTTACCTCATCATTTATTTCCAAGATAATCCTACCTAAACCTGTTGCCCCTAAACCCTACTTTTTGGTTCCTATCCTCTTTCAAAATACTTTTTTGGCCAAACCATTTTCTTATAGCTTCTCAATGCATTTCTTCCAATTCATCATAGTTAGTTTCTTATATAGTCTACCCCCTCTTAAGCTAACTTAAATCTACTGAGCTCAGATGCTTAACTAAGGGATGAGGCAATGCAGCAGCACAAAACAATTAACACAAACAGCAATGACAAAAAATTCAAATTGGCAAAGCAGTTGCAATATTACAACTAATATAAGGCACTGTGCAGCAAACAAGAAAAATAAATCCGTAGTAAAACTTGCTTAACAGCGTAATACAAAGTCAAATTCAGTAGCACTATGCCTGGCACACAGCAGCAGCAAATGCGATAACTTATATCTAAACATGACAAAGCTCAAGCTGAAAAAATATTACATTAAAGACAACAATGCAGACAAGGGAAATGTATATTCACATCTTAATGTCTATGTAATTAAAGTGGTGCACTACAAGAAGTTATTATACCAAAAAAATTACCAAGTAGTTGAAAAGAAAATCCCGTATGCAATTCCTGTGAAGGGAAATGCCTTTTTATGCTCCTTCGTTTTTTTGAATAGATCATAAAATTATTTACTGGATCTGTAGCCATAAAATATTTATATTAGTACCTCTATTAAATTTTATTTTAACCAATGCTGTAGTGCAGCTAGAAACTAGATATTAAACAAAATGAGTAAATAAATACATAAAGCAAGCCATATGGCATTTCTCTCAACTAGCAAGACAATAGCCGTGAAATGTTTCTGATCGTTTCATTAGGCATTTTAGTAAATATCATAAATTAAGAGCTCCACAGTATAATCATATGTTTTCAAGTTTGAGCGTGTCGTATTTGCGATGCTTTCTACAAAGGAATGTCAATAGCGAGGATAATGGCCTCCCTTTTTTTTTTTTTTTTTACCTGTGCCTCTGATAAGGCACACACTAATGGCTTTTTCTCTAGGCATCTGACACAGCTGGGTGCCCACGACGCATTACGTGCAGGTGGTCACTTAACTTTCTTACGGAAATATTTACGACAGCAGTTTCCGCTACAGTGGCAGTCTCATATAAAAAATTTCACAGGTCGAGAGTTTGCGTTGCAAATGTGTAAATACAAAAGCTTATGAATATAACAGTGTCCAAAAAATTTTCGCCGGCATTGTGATACATTCCCGCATTTACACACATTTCATAACTCTTAAAGTACGATTCTTGGTTTCCAACATCCTGTTTCACAAGTCAAGAGTCCCTAACTTCCATTCATTATTCATATACATATAAACACGTAATCACATTCCTCATATATGGTAGCATCATCTTATTGACATAAACATACCTCAACAGCATAATACACATCATCGTCGTAAAAATAACATCATAACACCTCAGTCAAATCTCAAAATCGTCGTAGCTTTCTGCAATAATTTCAAAACCTAAAAAAAATTCTCTGCTCATTTCAATAGTGTCATCTACCTCAAACGTACTTTAAAATCATGCTCCCTTACCAAATACATCATTCAAAGCTCTCATAGTATCACAATGATTCCGAAAAAATATGAACAGTTTACAAAGTACAGACAAAATATAGTTTCATAAGTGTGAAGTTACCCAACTGTGTATTGCGTAAACATGTGTCACTGATGTAGTAAAAAAATGTTTATCTCTCAGTTAAATGATCAGATAGCTGTGTAATTTGTGTGTTAGAGAAATATGGTACCGATGTGTAAAGTTGTATAAGCAAATACCATATTAGCTAGGGTTCCTTGTGGTTGCCACACACATGGTACACAAAGTAAGCGTGTACCCCACTGAGGATTAATGTAATTATACCCTCAGGTGTTACAGATTACAGTAATGGAATGAAATGTATCACGGAAAACTTTCTTTGTAATTCAAAAATCTTTAAAAATAAATATTTTAAGTACAAAATTAATCACTCAAATACGTGTACTGTAGCGCTAAATGTGCGTCTTGTTGCAACATATTCTGTGTGGAAGTGTCGTAGTTATCGTCCTCCGAAAGCTAAGTTCTGCAGAAGTCAATGTACTTACCTCATAATACACAAAAGTGAAATGTTTTGCGTATAAATGTCTTAGTTATTACGCTTATTGCCGTGATGAGGAAAGTACTGTGCTGTAACGTATTGTTGTGCTACGGAAAAGGCAGTCTCATTGTAGCTATACCATAAAAGTTACTACTAAAACCTGTTTTACTTTCCAGAATAAAACAGAAAACTGTGCAGATATAAAACAGAAACACTGCAAAAGCAACATTGTAAATTGTCACTCATTAGTAGCGTCGTGATAAAATCGTGTAGCTGTCACATAAACTAACCACTGTGCCATCTGGTATCTCACTGAAAGTACTTTAAATCCAGAATATATTTTCAAGTAAACCAAAATGTTGCATTAAAATCTCATTAGCAGTACTGGTAAATGTTCTAAGTATGTAAGCCTTATAGTCGTTCCATAATCGTGCAACTAACAAGCAAGAATGTACACACGCAATAACACTGTGACGTCTGTTCACTATAACAATGCATTCGTCATTTCTGTTTCAATAAGTTCTCTTGGTTCTTGA
The DNA here is from genome assembly GCF_021461395.2 of Schistocerca americana. NCBI lineage: Eukaryota > Metazoa > Arthropoda > Insecta > Orthoptera > Acrididae > Schistocerca > Schistocerca americana. Next base: position 557,983,887 of record NC_060123.1, read on the forward strand.
CTGGATATTTAACTTCAAACATTGTTGCATGTTAACAGATTCTAAGTCTGACAAGCATACTAGTAATGTAAAGTGAAAAGTTTTATGGCAAAGACAAAGTTAAAAAGCAGATTATCTTTCGATAAACGGTTTTACATGTGAAATGTGGTGTAAACCTTTACTCTTCCTAGTACGCAGTGTTTCAACTTCGACGCAATTATCATGCGGTATACGTCGGTAAGGAATACTGGAATTTTTATCAAGGTTAGCGTCTATGTTATTTTTCCCTGAGCCAGCGGGCGCACGTGGCTGCCTGCGGTGCGAGTCATTGTTTCTTCGTTGGCGCGCGTCGTTACTGGGATTAGGAGACCTAACTTCTAGAAATTCACCTTGACGAGAGGGCCCTGCTCTGTTTGAATCCTGCCAGTTCTGATGCAATTCAGGTCTGTCGTTTTGTCGGTAGTTTACATAGTTTCTTGTTTGTCGGTCATGTGGTGGAGAATTTCTCCCGGAATCGTAACTGCGCGCTGAGCTGTTGCGTCTTTAGTCTGTCTCCCTTGATAATAATTGTTTTTGTTCCCATATTGTCTGTTTCTATGGTAATCTCTGTCATATTCATTACTACGGAAATGCGATCTCTCTCTGTAACTATTATTACTCTGCCAGTGGTTGTCATATGGGTGGTGTCCGTTTTTGTCACGATTTGCGTTGAAAGAGTAGCCTTGTCGTGTATAATTTCTGTCATCGCGGAATTGTGACGGATGTGATCTGTAATTGTTGTGCTCCTGTTTTCGCGTTCCGCGATTGTCAGTGTCAATTTCCAGTTCTTTTAACAGTCCCTGAAAAGCTTCAATGTCGTCTTTGCAACGTCCTGCTAAAATAATATGTCGTAAATGTTCAGGCAGTTTGATTAAGCAAATGCGGATGAGTTCTGAGGGGCTGTATTTGTTTGACAGGTACTGATTCTTGTGCAACATGTCTTCAAAATATTTCACAAGATTGGAAAATTCAGATTGTTCGAAATGTTTCATCATTATGATGCTATGTTTTACTCGGTCTTGTGTAGCTTAAGACCAATATGCTGAGAGGTAGGCATGATAAATATCTCCTTCACTGTGACAATCGTGAATGACCGATCGCATTCTTACAGCTGGTTCATTCTCCAAGTAGCCACACATAAATTCTAACCTGTGCTCCAATGACCAGTTGGGAGGAAAACAATGAGAGAATTGATGGAGCCACGCTTGTGGATGAATGTCGTTGGCAGAATTCTTAAATGTTTTGAATTTACGTGTAGTAATGAACAGCTTCTAGTCAAAATCATCGTGTTGGCGACTAGCATATCGGTCATTGTTACGTCATGTCGGCGGTTCCATCTCAAAATTCGGTGCACCTTGCCAATTTCTTTCATAATTTCCGAAATGCCGTGTTATTATTTTGTGGCTTTTCTGTATTTCTAAGTTCCTCTTCCCGTGTTGGAGCACGAGTGTCCTCTGAAATACGTAATTCTTGCATTACCTGTGTCAGCTGATCTTGTACTTCCCGGATTTCTCTTTGGTGTTGCGTATTAATTTGATTCTGATTTTTTTTTTTTGAATTTCCTAACTTGTTCGCACTCTTCTGTGTCATTAAAGACTACCGGTTTTGTGTCATTCAGATTATCATCTACCTTCATAGATAAATTATTTAGCTGATCCGAAAGTTCAACTACTTTCTCTGATAATGAACTAATTTCCTCCATGTGACTTTCTACTGTGTCCTTTATGTTTTCCTGAGTTTTTGCAAGTTGCTTAACTGAATTGGTAGATGCAACTGAGTCAGTTTTAGCTTGCAAGGTCTCATGATTTTCATGAACAATAATTTGCAGTTCTTTTATGGCTGCTTCGTGGTTCTGTAATGCATTTTCATGCCGCGAAAAACCAGGGTTGAAAATGCTCACAAATTTGTGTTTTTACGTCGTTAAAGACTTTTTGACATTTCGTTTCGATTTTATGTAACTCAGTAGTTAAATCATCACGTGTTTGTTCAAGCGTGGTGTGAAGATTTTGTTCCATTGCGTCTAACTGTTGCTGTGTTTGTCTCTGGTGTTGTTCCATTGTGTCTAACTTCTGAAGCTTTTGTCCCATTTGTTGCATTAATTGTAATAATAATGCACTGGTGTCTGAAACCTGTTCCTCAGTGCTTTTCGGCAGTAAATTTGCACCGGCAACATTCACATTTTGACAAGCAGAAAATGTGTCTTGACTTATTTGAGAAAACGGTGAGGACCCAAAACCTGGATCTACAGTATTTGCAATATTGTGTCCTGTCATTTCGGATTCCTGAGGCGAGCTGTTGCCGACCGATCGATCGATAATGCTTCCCTGTTCACTAATCGTTTCAGTGCCTACACCATTATTTGCAGCCCGCTCCATTTCCCTATGCACAATTACCAAATTACTACTTTGAACATTAGTTAATTCATTACTCGGTGGAACTAACACACTGCTGTCGTCTTCACTGTCATTTCTCAGTTTACTTTGGAGCCTAGTATTACGTTTTTCACACGCCATTATTGTCACAATATTTCACACGACAACACAGAAAAACACAATTTGAAGAGAAAAAATAAGAGAACACATTAACATAGCGCTGAAAATAATATCTAGTTAATTGCAAGCTGCGAAATACTTGGTGCAAATTTACATGTGTGCCACACCTGTTTTACTGTACAACAATGAAAGACTGCAACTACCAAGGAGATTCTCTCTACAATTACGCGCTAACAATAAACAAAATCTACACTAATTACACAAACTACAAGAAAAAATCAGAAGATTCCAGTGAGATATCCTGGCAGGGTCGCCATATGAAACATCCCCTTAGAAGAATTATACATGACTGTGCTTAAACTGACACACAATAGTTTTTAGCGCAACGCAATCTGACTTTAAAAAATCCCTACAAAAAATGGCCCTGACTAACATTAACCTATACGTTTCACAAATCGCTTACCTCACAAAAATCTTGGTTACTCGAACTACTGCAATACAGCGAGCGCCACTACTGCCAGCTAAATAAAAGATTCAAACTACGGAAGGCACTAACTACTGATAGGGATAGTTAGCAAATGAAAGATTTTAATAGAGAACAAACAATGTATTTACCTTAATATCATCAAAAGTCATAATATATATAGCAGTTCATGACATCCAGTGTTACAAATTTCAAAACTCCGCTATTTCTTTCCCCACATCCACCACTGCTGGCGGCTCACCTCCAACTGCGCAACGCTACGCGCTGTTCACATCCAGCTGCGCAACACTACAATGGCAGACAACAATGCAAACTAGCCACAGACTGCACACAGCACAGCCAGTGATTTTTATACAGAGCGCTACGTGGCGTTACCAATATAAAAACCTGAACAGCCTACTTACAATTTCATTCACAGCGACATACAGTGTAATATGCACCAAACATAAGGTAATAGTAGCGACCCATATTTGTCACTGAATACTTTTAACAATTCCGTGCAACATCTCACTTAAGAGGATATCACAATAAGTATGACCATTATCGAAATTATGGCCAGTTCACTATCAGTCATGAACACATCAAATGTTGAGTAGTAACCGTGGACGACATGGAGAGGCCGATTACTCACGTGAGACAGTGTTATCAGCACCTGACACAATTAGGAAATGGATTCATTGTGGTTCTCCGTTTGACCGGCTAGTTGACTTCTGCAATATCCAGATTTGTGTGGCATTCAAATGTGACAGATTCTGATTGTTGGCCTGCATGGAAACACAAGGGTAGGCATACTTGTTGTCAATGTTACGTTCGGCCTTACCTGACCGCTACAAGGACGTATCGTCATGTTGTGCACCAGGCACATTGTAGCCCCCTTCACATCTGCGCCTGCCATCTGAGAACGAATAACACACTCCCTCCAACATTCTGCATCACTGATCGGAGACCGTCGGCAGCAGACTAACGAATTATGGTCGCATGCGTAGGCTGCTGTTAGCATCACAACACAAATGATTGCATTTGGAGTGGTGTTGCGAGTGGGATGTGTGGAATGCTGATGAATAACATTGCATTACGGTTCTGCATTACGTCAGATGATCATCGTTGGCGAGTGTGTTGGAGACCTGGGGAGAAGTCTCAAACAGCCAATGTTTTGGAGAGGCACAGCAGTGTTACTACTGGCCTCATAGTGTGGGGGCCAACACGTACGACTTCAGGCTATGTTTGATGGGGGATGAGGTACACTATGAGATCAAAAGTATCCGGACACGTTGCTGAAAATGACTTACAAGTTCGTGGCGCCCTCCATCGGGATTACTGGGATTCAATATGGTGTTGGCCCACCATTAGTCTTGATGACAGCTTCCACTCTCGCATGCGTACGTTCAATCAGGTGCTGGAAGCTTTCTTGGTGAATGGCAGCCCATTCTTTGCTGCACTGAGGAGAGGTATCGAAGTCGGTCGGTGAGGCCTTGCACGAAGTCGGCGCTCAAAAACAACCCAAAGGTATTCTATAGGATTTCACTGTTCAATCGTCCAATGTTTACGCTCCTTACACCAAGCGCGGCATCGTTCGGCGTTTACCGGCGTGATGTGTGGCTTATGAGCAGCCGCTCGGCCATGAAATCCAAGTTTTCTCAAAAATGGTTCAAATGGCTCTGAGCACTATGGGACTTAACATCTGAGGTCATCAGTCCCCTAGACTTAGAGCTACTTAAGCCTAAATAACCTAAGGACATCACACACATCCATGCCCGAGGCAGGATTCGAACCTGCGACCGAGCAGCAGCGCGGTTTCGGACTGAAGCGCCTAGAACCGCTCGGCCACAACGGCCGGCCAAGTTTTCTCACCTCCCACCTAACTGTCATAGTACTTGCAGTGGGCCGGCCGCGGTGGCCGAGCGGTTTAGGCGCTCAGTCCGGAACCGTGCGACTGCTATGGTCGCAGGTTCGAATCCTGCCTCGAGCATGGATGTGTGTGATGTCCTTAGGTTATTTAGGTTTAAGTAGTTCTAAGTACTAGGGGACTGATGACCACAGATGTTAAGTCCCATAGTGCTCAGAGGCATTTGAACCATTTGAGTACTTGCAGTGGATGCTGATGCAGTGTGGAATTCCTGTGTGATGGTCTGGATAGATGTCTGCCGATTACACATTACGACCCTCTTCAACTGTCGGCAGGCTCTGTCAGTCAACGGACGAGGTCGGCCTGTACGCTTTTGTGCTGTACGTGTGCCTTTACGTTTTCACTTCACGATCACATCGTAAACAATGTACCTAGGGATGTTTCGGAGTGTGGAAATCTTGCGTACAGATGTATGACACAAGTGACACCCAATCACCTGACCACGTTCGAAGTCCGTGAGTTCCGCGGAGCGCCCGATTCTGCTGTCTCCCGATGTATAATTACTACGGATGTCGCTGATACGGAGTACCTGGCAGTAGGTGGCAGCACAATGCACCTAATATGAAAACCATATGTTTTTGGGGGTGTCCGGATACTTTTGATCACATAGTGTAACTCAGAAGGCACAACGGTTTGTCACATATACACTGCGTCTTCGTGTGTTGCGTCTCGTGTGACGTCATTTTTCAACAGGACAATGCTCATCTACATGTGGCATTGTCTACGTGATGTTGAGGTGGCCAGCAAGATCCCCTGATCTGTTCTCAACAGAACACCTATGAGACCAGCGTGGATATCAACTCTGTACCAGTGTCAGTAGCCAGTATATTGAGGAGTAGTTACAAGAGTGTGGGGCACAACTATTTTATGACGCCAAATCCGTGCATGCCTCCAGGCTAGAGCGTATGCAACGTCATAGTAGTAAGTGGATTCATGCTGTCAAGTTCTTTATAAGTTGACTCGATTTTGTAATGACTGGAACAACATCACATACCCTCTCAAGCTGCGGAATCTGATTTCGTTTCCTCCATTCCTTCTGGGTGCTTAATTTTTGTGTTGGGCCGTATATACGTAGATGGGATTTGCATATATTCTCCTGAAGTACTCCTTTTCCGTACGTTTTTCGTTCCACAACTTCATATCTTCATTATATTTAAAGATTTGCCCTTTTTTATTTTCCTATAAATTACCATTCGGTGTAATGATTTCCAGTTAATATTATGTAGTTATTTAAAACAATAATTCTGACAAAGACTGGTGTCTGACAACATATGTCGCAGTTTGTTTCCATCTGCACTGGGTATGACTTTACGAACTAGTTCATGAAACTAGCGGACATTAAAAGTAAATAAATGCGCCGCTGTTTGTTCAAAGGTGAATAACTGTAGGTAACCTGGGACATTGGACCACGCAGCTACGACAGTTACTGGGATGTGTGATTGTCGATAGGTATGTATCAAAATACTGACTTTCCTGGAGTGTTACTTGATCCCGTGATCACCATCAAAAGAAACTCCATTCACGATCCATAAAAATGAAAGTCGATCTTCATTTGCATCGAGATTGCCACGCTTATACAGTGGAGAGCCTTAGGTTGAAAAATACGTTCGTCCTGTTCGGCGCATGCGGACATCCGGTTGGATAACTGCTCTCAACGCGAGGGTTATTAACCTACAAGCGTTATTTAGTAATCTAAAAAGGGTGAAATGCAATTTCCGTTCCAATAAAACTGAATGTGTCCGCAGTCTGTCTGTCCACGGTCTGGATAGCCTCGTCAGATGGTTTTCGTTTGGTCACATCATCACCTGTTGTGTTATTTCCATCATATTCCCTGAGGTTGGTTTGATGCAATTGCAACTCTCCATTCCTGTCACTTGCATCCGACATCATCAACGATCTGCCTCAGTATCAGTAACAAGAATAAACTATTACATCATAGAATAGCAATTTAAACACCCTTCGATTCTTCCTCCCGCCATCACTTTAACGAAAGTTTTCAGCAACCTCGCATTTAGTATTATTTCTCCACCTGTTCCCCCTCTTCCATTTTTTATGATGTTACTGTTGAGTCAGAGAGCTATGCGGCTGAGTAAAGGGGAATGACAAGGCATGAAGGACAGTAAGCTGCAACTATCCTGTTATGTCGTGCATCATACTGGTAATTCCGGCAGGATGAAAAGACAGTAAAAACAAACTTGTTTGCGTGGCCATCTACCGCGGCAAGTGTGTAGATATTCTTTTTTTAACCTGAAAACGTCTTTCTATTGCTGTAAGAAATGACGTTTTCAAGTTACAAAACATAAAACGTGTAAAATGTTTCTTAAGGAGCGTTGTGCTCTGTGACCTGAAAATAAGGTAGCCGAGACGTAACAACAAGGGTATGGGGCTCTTCAGGCGTGATGTTGGAGTAGACACGCAGAAATCATGCCTCATTCCCACAACATCTACATCGGATCAACATTTACAGTTCACCAGCATGTGAGTGTGATCCTGAGTCGGAAGCTGATGTCAACCACATCTTTCTGAAGACATTGCTGCGTATGGGCTACCATCTTCCTCAATCAGCTTCTTCTCTTTTGTGTACTAAAGACGTTCGTCTATATAAAGTGATAGTTCACTTCATCAAGAGTACTGGTTACAACCTGTAGGTTTTAAGGGTGTACGTAAATCATAAATATGTCTTGCTGATGAAGATATTTCAGAATTGGTGTGAATTGTAAGCCAAGACACTTTTAATTATTTTCCAATTCAATTCAATTTTTAAAACATTATGTACAAAACTGTAACAATTAAGCTTTTTATTCTTGTAAATATGCATTTCTGTATTTGTTTATTCAATTATGTGTACATTGTCACTGTGTGTTGCCGATGGCTAAATTGAGTGCACACTCAAAGGCCAAATAAACAACAGAAAGACACGCAGAAACCTCATAGGCAGACAGAATGAACAGTGAAGTAGTCTTCAATAACATAGGAGAGAGAGGAGCATTTTGGATTGTCAAATAACTGAAGGAAAAATTGTCAGAAAATAATGCGTTACGAAGGCCCAGACTTCAGTATACCACGCAGTTGTTGTTGTTGCTGTTGTCTTCTTGAGCCCTAAGATGGTTTGATGCACGTTTCCACGCTATTCTATCCTGTGCACGTCTTTTCATTCACAAAATGCTACTACATCCTACATCCATTTGAACTGGATTACTGTGCTCATCCCATGGTATGTCTCACGATTTTAATCACTCCCCACTTCCTCCACCCCCCCCCCCCCCCCTCCCCCGCCAGACACACACACACACACACACACCTCCATTGCCAAGCTGACGATTCCTCCATACTCCAAGACATTTCCTATCAACTGATCCCTTATTTTGGTCAATGTGTGCCATAAACTTATTTTTTCTCCAATTCAGTTTAGTACAACCTCATTAGTTTATTTATCTACCCATTTAATCTTCAACACTGTTCTGTAGCAGCACATTTCAAAAACTTCTGTTTTCTTCTTCTTGTGCTTGTAAAATTGTTATCGTCCACCTTTCACTTCCGCACAAGACTACACACCTTACAAATACGTGCAGAAAAGACTTCCTAATACTAGACCTCATTTTTCAGAAATTCTCTCCGTGCTATAGCTTGTCCGCATTTTATATCCTCTCCACAATTCGGCCCAAGTACAGAAAAACTCATCTATTATTTTAAGTGTCTGATTTGCTAATATAATTTCTTCAGCATCACCTGATTTTTGCTAGTATAATTTCTTCAGCATCACCTGATTTAATTCTATTACGTTCCATTACCGTTCATTTAGTTTGTCGATGTTCATCCCGTAACCCCACTTCAAGACATTGTCAATTCCATTCAACTGTTCTTCAAAGTCTTTTGCTGTCTCTGACAGAATTATAACTTGAACGGCAAATCTCAAAGTTTTTATTTCTTCTGGTCAAGCAGATAACACAACAAAGTTAACAAAGCACTGTGAAGTGCGTAAACGTCGGAAAGGTAGGGGCAAATGGAGGACAGAGACGCTGCCAACCATTCTACAAGTCTACAGATCGAGAAAAAATTAGAAGTAAGTAGACATTGCCACCCCGAACGGAACTACTTTTGTTAACCGCTGTCATAGATATTGTGACTCAGATAATACGGTCGATGCATGATGCGTCCTCTCCCCCCCCCCCCCCCCCCCCCCCCCATGAACCATGGACCTTGCCGTTGGTGGGGAGGCTTGCGTGCCTCAGCGATACAGATAGCCGTGCCATAGGTGCAACCACAACGGAGGGGTATCTGTTGAGAGGCCAGCCAAACGTGTGGTTCCTGAAGAGGGGCAGCAGCCTTTTCAGTAGTTGCAAGGGCAACAGTCTGGATGATTGACTGATCTGGCCTTGTAACAATAACCAAAACGGCCTTGCTGTGCTGGTACTGCGAACGGCTGAAAGCAAGGGGAAACTACAGCCGTAATTTTTCCCGAGGGCATGCAGCTTTACTGTATGATTAAATGATGATGGCGTCCTCTTGGGTAAAATATTCCGTAGGTAAAATAGTCCCCCATTCGGATCTCCGGGTGGGGACTACTCAAGAGGATGTCATTATCAGGAGAAAGAAAGCTGGCGTTCTACGGATCGGAGCGTGGAATGTCAGATCCCTTAATCCGGCAGGTAGGTTAGTAAATTTAAAAAGAGAATTGGATAGATTAAAGTTAGATATAGTGGGAATTAGTGAAGTTCGGTGGCAGGAGGAACAAGACTTCTGGTCAGGTGACTACAGGGTTATAAACACAAAATCAAATAGGGGTAATACAGGAGTAGGTTTAATAATGAATAGGAAAATAGGAATGCGGGCAAGCTACTACAAACAGCATAGTGAACGCATTATTGTGGCCAAGATAGATACGAAGCCCACACCTACTACAGTAGTACAAGTTTATATGCCAACTAGCTCTGCAGATGACGAAGAAATTGAAGAAATGTATGATGAAATAAAAGAAATTATTCAGATTGTGAAGGGAGACGAAAATTTAATAGTCATGGGTGACTGGAATTCGAGTGTAGGAAAAGGGAGAGAAGGAAACATAGTGGGTGAATATGGATTGGGGCTAAGAAATGAAAGAGGAAGTCGCCTGGTAGAATTTTGCACAGAGCACAACATAATCTTAGCTAACACTTGGTTTAAGAATCATGAAAGAAGGTTGTATACATGCAAGAACCCTGGAGATACTAAAAGGTATGAGATAGATTATATAATGGTAAGACAGAGATTTAGGAACCAGGTTTTAAATTGTAAGACATTTCCATGGGCAGATGTGGACTCTGACCACAATCTATTGGTTATGACCTGTAGATTAAAACTGAAGAAATTGCAAAAAGGTGGGAATTTAAGGAGATGGGACCTGGATAAACTGACTAAACCAGAGGTTGTACAGAGTTTCAGGGAGAGCATAAGGGAACAATTGACAGGAATGGGGGAAAGAAATACAGTAGAAGAAGAATGGGCAGCTTTGAGGGATGAAGTAGCGAAGGCAGCAGAGGATCAAGTAGGCAAGAAGACGAAGGCTTGTAGAAATCCTTGGGTAACAGAAGAAATATTGAATTTAATTGATGAAAGGAGAAAATATAAAAATGCAGTAAATGAAGCAGCCAAAAAGGAATACAAACGTCTCAAAAATGAGATCGACAGGAAGTGCAAAATGGTTAAGCAGGGATGGCTAGAGGACAAATGTAAGGATGCAGAGGCCTATCTCACTATGGGTAAGAGAGATACTGCCTACAGGAAAATTAAAGAGACCTTTGGAGAAAAGAGAACGACTTGTGTGAATATCAAGAGCTCATATGGAAACCCAGTTCTAAGCAAAGAAGGGAAAGCAGAAAGGTGGAAGGAGTATATTGTGGGTCTATACAAGGGCGATGTACTTGAGGACAATATTATGGAAATGGAAGAGGATGTAGATGAAGATGAAATGGGAGATATGATACTGCGTGAAGAGTTTGACAGAGCACTGAAAGACCCGAGTCGAAACAAGGCCCCCGGAGTAGACAACATTCCATTGGAACTACTGACGGCTCTGGGAGAGCCAGTCCTGACAAAACTCTACCATCTGGTGAGCAAGATGTATGAAACAGGCGAAATACCCTCAGACTTCAAGAAGAATATAATAATTCCAATCTCAAAGAAAGCAGGTGTTGACAGATGTGAAAATTACCGAACTATCAGTTTAATAAGTCACAGCTGCAAAATACTAACACGAATTCTTTACAGACGAATGGAAAAACTAGTAGAAGCCAGCCTCGGGGAAGATCAGTTTGGATTCCGTAGAAACACTGGATCACGTGAGACAATACTGACCTTACGACTTATCTTAGTAGAAAGGTTAAGGAAAGGCAAACCTACGTTTCTAACATTATTAGACTTAGAGAAAGCTTTTGACAATGTTGACTGGAAGACTCTCTTTCAAATTCTAAAGGTGGCAGGGGTAAAATACAGGGAGCGAAAGGCTATTTACAATTTGTACAGAAACCAGATGGCAGTTATGGACATGAAAGGGAAGCAGTGGTTGGGAAGGGAGTAAGACAGGGTTGTAGCCTCTCCCCGATGTTGTTCAATCTGTATATTGAGCAAGCAGTAAAGGAAACAAAAGAAAAATTCGGAGTAGGTATTAAAATTCATGGAGAAGAAATAAAAACTTTGAGGTTCGCCGATGACATTGTAATTCTGTCAGAGACAGCAAAGGACTTGGAAGAGCAGTTGAATGGAATGGACAGTGTCTTGAAAGGAGGATATAAGATGAACATCAACAAAAGCAAAACAAGGATAATGGAATGTAGTCTAATTAAGTCGGGTGATGCTGAGGGAATTAGATTAGGAAATGAGACACTTAAAGTAGTAAAGGAGTTTTGCTATTTGGGGAGCAAAATAACTGATGATGGTCGAAGTAGAGAGGATATAAAATGTAGACTGGCTATGGCAAGGAAAGCGTTTCTGAAGAAGAGAAATTTGTTAACATCGAGTATAGATTTAAGTGTCAGGAAGTCGTTTCTGAAAGTATTTGTATGGGGTGTAGCCATGTATGGAAGTGAAACATGGACGATAAATAGTTTGGACAAGAAGAGAATAGAAGCTTTCGAAATGTGGTGCTACAGAAGAATGCTAAAGATTAGATGGGTGGATCACATAACTAATGAGGAAGTATTGAATAGGATTGGGGCGAAGTTTGTGGCACAACTTGACCAGAAGAAGGGATCGGTTGGTAGGACATGTTCTGAGGCATCAAGGGATCACCAATTTAGTATTGGAGGGCAGCGTGGAGGGTAAAAATCGTAGAGGGAGACCAAGAGGTGAATACACTAAGCAGATTCAGAAGGATGTAGGTTGCAGTAGGTACTGGGAGATGAAGAAGCTTGCACAGGATAGAGTAGCATGGAGAGCTGCATCAAACCAGTCTCAGGACTGAAGACCACAACAACAACAACAACAACATGATGCGTCCGCTTTACGTGACCTTGCGCATTAGACGTGTTTCCTTCGGACTGAAGAATAAATTTCTGCACTTTCGACTTCTGAACTAATTGCTGTTTCTGCGTTTTCATCTCTCGAGTACTCAGAAAGTGAAGCAGTTTAATTGCATAGATTTCGTAGCGGAACACTTCTATCTCACGTAAGCGCGTTATTTTTGTTACGTTGGAAATGTTTCCCACGAAAGAATTAAGTTTGCGATTAACATTAAAACATCCTCTAAATAACCGGAAATAAGGACTGAAATACAGAGAAGTTACGAAGTTAGACCGTATCTGCAGGCGCTTAATGTTCTTTGGGCACGCGAACGAGTCTCCGCTATTAATGAGATGACGCAAAGTTGCCATTTGTAGCGGCGGGCATGGATACCTCTACAGTTGCTGCGCCCGTGAAGTGCCGTTCCCGCAACAGCGACGGGAAATTGAGCCCATTGAGCCGGCTACAGCGGCCGCAACGTTTGTCCGCAATTCGTGGACAGCGGCGCGGAATAATTTAGAAGCGGCCTCGTGCAGTCGGTAGCGTTCGCAAACAGGTGGTGTCAGCAGGCGGGAAGTCGCTAAAGGGGCGGCAGCATCGAACGGTCCGGCCTCGACGGGGACCGCTCACTAGCATCATTGAATCACGATGCTCCGTGTTGTTGCTACGGGTTTGTTGCTGATTTCAGCCGGTGTGTCAGTGGGGTTCTTGTAGTTCTCAGGGATACAAGTCACGTTCTGATTTTCATTTATTCGGACCTCTTTTTGTTTCCAATAAGGTGTGAGCCCTTCCACGCTCGCACAAGCATGGTGACCAATTAAAAAGGTATACTGTCACCTCTGCATTGTTAGTGTTTAGAATCGAGGAGGTCGCAGGAGCGAGGAACTTCGATGTTTTCCGTACGTCTGGGTAAGATTACCCATTAATACAGGCGCATCTGGGTGATAGAAGTGGTCGAAAAAGCCTGACATAATCAAGTTTGAAAGAAGAGCGGTTTTAAGGGCAGAGGGATAAAAGTGCCAAGGGGAAAAAAAACCTTTGCGACAGTGTCAGGTTGGGTAGTAAGGGCAGTAGCGGTTTCTTGCTATCTGCGACAGATCGTGCAAGGTAAGGTCATGTTAGTGGTTGGGTATCATGCATCAGTACCATAGAATCAATGCCAGATTGTCATAGAATGATCAGTCCTGTCGAGGAGGTGAGCGCTGCTGCTCCTGTAACATAGCCATGTCGTTGCAGGTTTGTCAGTTCGATGGTCCTCAAAAGAGCTGGCAGTGTGATATATGTTGGGAATTTGTTTGTGAGTCGTGTGTGGCTTCCCTGCGATTGCCAGTTCTCATGGCAGAGGCTCAGCTAGCAAGCTAGTCAGTGGCTAATGTGCAGGGACTCGCCTCGTTGTGTCGTTTGCGTAGTTACGGAATTACCATAGGTGGTTAGTCCCTAAGGTGTGTGTCCGCAGCTCGTGGTCGTGCGGTAGCGTTCTCGCTTCCCGCGCCCGGGTTCCCGGGTTCGATTCCCGGCGGGGTCAGGGATTTTCTCTGCCACGTGATGACTGGGTCTTGTGTGATGTCCTTAGGTTAGTTAGGTTTAAGTAGTTCTAAGTTCTAGGGGACTGATGACCATAGATGTTAAGTCCCATAGTGCTCAGAGCCGAGCCGAGCCCTAAGGTGTCTCTTTGGGCGCTTGTGTTTCCATCTATGGTTGTGACCGTAGTTGCCCAGGTGTATGATGTGAGGATTGTTCGAGTTACTTGATTTCTTGTACAGTCGTGTGGCGAGTTTTTTGAATACCTCCTGGAGAGTCTCCAGTCGGTATTCTCGGTGAAGGTCCGCTGTCCGCGTGTATCGGGGAGCATTGCTTATGATACGTAATACCTTGTTCTGTATTTTCTGGAGGCGGTCCAAGTGTGTGGACGCTGCGTATCCCCAGGCAGGAGCTGCGTATGTCATCAGCGGTCTAATCAGTGTCATGTATAATGTCCTAGACACCCTCCTATTCAATGTACTATTCCTGTTGAGCATAGGATAGAGTTGTTTGAGCCTCGCGTTTGCCATGTTGGTCATGTGTGCCCAGTTACATATTAAACAATATCCAATGTCTTTCGCATACAGAATTACTTATTTTAGAAAAGAGAACAACTGGGTTAGAAAGACGTTCTGGAAAAACGCCATAGCCTGTAATATGGAAACTATCAATTTCATTGTAGCACGCCCGTTTTCGACCTTTTTGGTAATTATCGAGTGCTTAAATACAGAAAAATAAATGTGATGACGGAAGCTATTGTGTGAGATGTCTTTGAAATTTTACTCTTTTGCGTAGCGTGCGCTATTACGTGAATCTTAAATTATAGTGTTTTTGTTGTTACGCTGGAGCTTTGTCGTGTCGCGCCGACAATACTTGAGGTAAATGTTGTCAAATCAGCTTTCTTAGAGCTAACCCTGGCTTCTTTTTAATGCCATTTACCTGGCAGTTGAGTGATTTGGCTGAGTTGTGGAATTACGGCTTTTTTCGCAATCATTTAGCTTTTTTTCTGCCTTTCTTTTTCTTGACTACAGGAAAGAATTAAAATCTTTGTTGATTAAAGGAAGTTATTTGCGTTGAATTATGATTTAGAAACAGGCTTTAATATCTCATGAAAATTTATTATTCGCGTGGATTAAAAAGCACAACAAAGGAAACCAAAGCCGTGTTGACGTGCGTTCCGGGCTCGTCGGAATAGACATAACACAAGAAAGAAAGTATAACTACGAAATACACTGAAGCGCCAAAGAAACTGGTGTAGGCTTGCGTATTCAAATGCAGAGATATGTAAATAGGCAGAATACGGCAAAGTGTCTGGCGCAGTTGTTAGATCGGTTACTGCTGCTACAATGGCAGGCCATCAAGATTTAAGTGTGTTTGAACGTAGTGTTATAGTCGTCGCACGAGCGATGGGACACACAATCTCCGAGACAGCGATGAAGTGGGGATTTCCCCTTACGACCATTTCACGAGTTTACCATCAATGCCAGGAAGCCGGTAAAACATCAAATCTCCGACGTCGTTGAGGCCGGAAAAAGATCCTGCAAGAACGGGATCGACGACGACTGAAGAGAATCGTTCAGCGTCACAGAAGTGCAAGCCTTCCGCAAGTTGCTGATGATTTCGGTACTAAACCATCA
Organism: Schistocerca americana; assembly: GCF_021461395.2. NCBI lineage: Eukaryota > Metazoa > Arthropoda > Insecta > Orthoptera > Acrididae > Schistocerca > Schistocerca americana. The sequence continues at coordinate 557,999,421 of NC_060123.1, forward strand.
ACGTCAGGGTGCGGATCATTCAACGAAACATCATCGATTGGGCTTTCGGAGCCGAAGGCCCTCTCGTGCACCCTTGATGACTGCACGACACAAAGCCTTACGCCTCGCCTGTGCCCGTCAACACTGGCTTTGGACTGTCACATATTTACTCTAGACTGGAAAGAAGTACTGCTCTCCTTCCAGACCTAAAATGGGCCAAACGTAAATTTGTCCAGTGAGTGCATCTTTTACTGCAGTCTTTTGAAAGTATGTGCTGTGTTTTACTTAATTTCGAAGTATCACGCTAACTACTGGTAATAGCGAAAAGGAAACCAACTCATGGTCAAGCTGTGATATCAGACTGGTAGATGGAAAAAATACGTTTTTTACCAAATAGCTTTCTCAAAATGAATGAGAAAGATTGCGTAGTGGAAGAAGCTGTTAATCCCAAAACACTGGTTTATAATTTTTTATGCGAAAAGTAAAAATTTTACTCAGAAACTTTGCTACAGAGAACGGATGTAGCATTGCTTAGTGTAAAACAGTTGTTTTTTATCCGAGCTGTCAAACGACTTGAAATTTCCATCTCCATGTAACATACGACACAGTTGGGTGGAGCAATCAGCAGGCTGTATTGTGCCTACGACAGATATACTGGGTGATTTTTTCCACCGTGTAAAAACTCTAGGGATTGATTGAGGAGAGGATACGGAACAGAAAAGGTGTAATTTACTTATGCCTGGAAATGCATGGTTCCCGTGCTAGAGATCATTTATTCAATCATACTTTGTTGCAGGGACTGCGGTCTAATACGTGCTGTACCATGCAGCCACAATTATAATATGCATGGTTTCCTCCTAGATGGTGGTACTGTTCCTCATACGTCATGCCCTAGCGCCCTCTCCTGCCTTAGTAATTGGTAATGTTGTGTCCGAATCACTTTCTCGCCGACTCACCTAGTAGTGGATGTGATACAAAGTTGTAGACAATGGTTCCGCATTCGAATCGAGAGCTTTTCGACATCATATTTAGTACTTACGGAGAGGCAAATGGCAACGGGCGGCGGGCAGCAAAGTTTTATCAAGAGACTCGCCGACTACGACCTTGTACTGGCGGTGCACCAGTACAAGGTAAGCCAGACGACGGCGTGCAAACTTCTGCTTGACAATTGCTACTATCCTTATCACTTACAGCGTGTGCAGGGCTTACTAGCGGCAGACTTTCCACATCGGGAGCAGTTTTATCACTGGTTTCTTCACTACATAACCACGATTCCGGGAATCACAGATGCGGTCGCCCTTATCTTCAACGTTCATAACGGTCACCAGTGGGATAGTATGCAGAACCCCCCATGGTATGGCGACAGCGAATCATCAGCATCGGTGCAGCCGGAATGTGTGGGCCGGTCAGTCTGGCACCGCGCGACCGCTACGGTCGCAGGTTCGGATCCTGCCTCGGGCATGGATGTGTGTGATGTCCTTAGGTTAGTTAGGTTTAAGTAGTTCTAAGGTCTAGGGGACTGATGACCTCGGATGTTAAGTCCCATAGTGCTCAGAGCCATTTGAACCATTTGTGTGGGCCGGGATTATTGGCTACTTTATTTTGGGACCAATCTTTCTTCCACGTCGCCTAACAGGCCTGAACTATCGACGTTTCGTGCGGGTGACTTTGCCTCCCCTGCCGGAAGAAGTGCCACTGATGATACGAAGGTTTATGTGGCTACTACATGATGGCGCTCCAACCCATTTCGCCTTCCTCGCCAACCTGAAAAATGATCGAATCACTTGGGGAAATTCTGGTCTCAGTGGATAAACATTGAAATTGTTAATGGAGAATTTCCGATTTAAAGACCACGGAGGAACTAGTAATACACACCTTACATCATGCACAGCATCCTTCATCGACCGTCCTGGCGCGCGTATGCCCCCACGGCCCTATTATACAAATACCTCTTAAAAATGGGATAGTCGCATTAGATCCTTTTAGTTGAACTTTTCATCAGTCTCATTCAGAAAGAGATCACTATTTCAAACATACCTTTCTTAAGGAATAGTTTTCGAGGCAGTTTTTTTTTTTTTTTTTTTGAGATATATAGATCTTTCAAGAATAATCTTTGGCGTTTCCTCCCGCAGTCCTAACATTCGCAGGCCTGACCTGTCTTCCCGTAATCCAAACATTTCGGTAGCGACCGTCGCATAAGGAATGATCGCAAACCTTTCAAGAAGCTTCGTGTAGCTTCGCACCGGCCACTGTGGCCGAGCGGTTCCAGGCGCTTCAGTCTGGAACCACGCTGCTGCTACGGTCGCAGATTCGAATCCTGCCTTGGGCGTGGATGTGTGTGATGTCATTAGGTTAGTTAGGTTTAAGTAGTTCTAAGTCTAGGGGACTGATGACCTCAGATGTTAAGTCCCATAGTGCTTAGAGCCATTTGAACCATTTTTTGTAGCCCCACAGGACTGACCGTCTTTCGTCTCTGAACTCTGTGTGCTAAATACTTCAGTCGCTGTTTTGTGGACCCCGTCATAGTTTTCTCATCGATTTTACCGTTACAAATGATCTGGTAGGACACATTGGCATCAGCCGTTAAACTTTCGGATTTGGATTCATCTCGTTGACACCAGGTTGTAGCACATCTACGTAAACGTTTTTCCTTTTTGTAAATTCCAGAATTATATTTGAGACGTTACCAAGAAATCGTACAATAGATTACACCATCTAGAAACTTCCTGCCGTGGGAGACCCAAACAATGATTATTGCAGTGGACGTAACAGCGCTTCAGCTGGTCTTGAAGAATGATTTTCCTTCACACCGTTATTCTGCACAGACACAATAGCTGCACCATCGATACAAAGCACTCATAGAAGCTCAATTCCCAGTGAGATTTCTAGGAGGTTGTATTTTTTGCCAGCGTTTGTGCCCTGCAGTCCAGCGGGCTTTTTAAACCCGGAAGTAGTTCTTTCACTTCGAGCATCTCAGTGTCGACGCTGCTTGTTGCGCACTTTCTTAAGTGATCCATAATGTCAATTAATTCGTTTTATCTCGCTGGCGCCAGTTCTTGTACATCATTCTTCCTCTCATCGAGATTTGTCGTGAGTTTATCAGTAACAGTGTCATGACCGCTCAGTGCATTTCCTGTGCGATCCACGAACCTCTGTTGGTCGATAGCTACTAATGAAGTGGTTGTTGATTTCTCCTAATCGGCTGGCAGATGTGCTAAATAATTGCAACAGACTATCGATGAAAAGATTCTTCTCATGTAATTTGAACCTTTATGTAGCTTTTTTCCACTTGCAGAAACCTTCTTTAGGAAGAAGCTGTTTCTTTCTGTGATCTTTCGTTGCTTATTGCATGGATAGACATAATGCAGTCATAGCAAAGAACGCCGTTACTCATTTCTTCGTAATGTAGCCACGGATAAGACACAAACGATTCCGATTTATATGATATTTTCATTCCTTCGCCGAAGTTTATTACAGGGCAGGACGGATTGTAGCTGAAGTAATAAGATGTTTAACATTGTCTGGCAGATAGGAGCTTCAAGGAAGTGACTGTTTAATTCAGTTATAAGTAAAAATTTCTGTCAACCAAAATTCTAATCGCATAGTACAGCATAGTTGTTATCGCTACCTCTGTATACCTGTATACTGCCGCACGGGATTAGCCGAGCGGTCTTAGGCGCTGCAGTCATGGACTGTGCAGCTGGTCCCGGCGGAGGTTCGAGTCCTCCCTCGGGCATGGGAGTGTGTGTTTGTCCTTTAGAATAATTTAGGTTAAATAGCGTGTAAGCTTAGGGACTGATGACCTTAGCAGTTAAGTCCCATAAGATTTCACACACATTTG